>NC_090323.1:11875000-12500000 GCF_040869045.1 Eurosta solidaginis | reverse complement strand
GTGTCTTTGTAGGCGCTCGAACACTTCCCTCAAGATCGCCAAGTGTTCTTCGAAGGTATCTCCCAATACGATGATATCGTCCAGGTAGGCGAAAACTTTTGGTTGGAGTTCGGGCCCAAGTATCGAATCCAGAGCGCGTTGAAAGGTAGCCGGAGCAGAGTGTAGGCCAAATGGCATGACTTTCCACTGGAACAACCCTCTGCCAGGAACTGTAAATGCGGTGTATGGTCGGGATGCTCTGGCGAGCGGGATTTGCCAGTAGCCGTTCTTCAAGTCAATGGTCGAGATGAATTTCGCCTCTTTCAGCTGGTCGAGAATGGCTCCAATTTGCGGCAACGGGTAAGCGTCTGGTTCGCTGGCGGCGTTGAGCTGACGGTAATCTATGCACATCCTCCACGTGCCCTGTTTTTTGGCGGACTAGCACGATTGGCGAGCTGTACGCGCTTCGTGATGGTTCTATTCTTCCTCCGGCTAATAACTCGTCTACCTCTTCGTTGATTACTTGTTGCATGGCCGGGTTGCGGGGGTAGTATCGTTGCTTCAGCGGTCGGTTGTGTTTGAGACGAATCGTATGCTCGGCTGCAGTGCTCGGTCCGATGATTTCGCCAAACCGCTTTTGGTGATGCGCCAGGAAGTTTCCCAGTTCCGTGTTTTGTTCGTCGCTCAGGTGTTCTCGGCTCGTCAATGCACATAGCGTATCCAGTTCGGGTGCTCTCTTGGTCACGGTGGCCTCTAGTGGCTGGCCATCCAGCGTGAGGATGATTCCCCTCTTTCTTAGGAAGTCCATTCCGAGGATTACCTGTTCGGCCAAGTTTGGGATAACGGACAGCATCGCGTCTGTGGCTCGTCCTTGATACACAATCCTTGCCGGGTAGGAATTTGAGGTAAAGACGCACGTTTGGTCTGCCAGCTGGATACTTCGCTTGTTGGGGCGTGCCTTGATGTTGTTCTTTTCTAGGTGTTTCCGTACGGTGTCATCTACATAGGATAGGGTGGCGCCGGTGTCCACTAGTGCGCGCACGCTCATGTCCTCGATGACCACTGGTATATAGAATCGGCCATCTACTTGTGGTTTTGCGGTTGATTTGCTGGCGGGTGGTTCCCTCGGCTTCTCTGGTCGGACGTACGGTGCTTGGCGGCTTCCTTTAATAGCGTTGGACGGCGTTCGGGATGCGTTCTCGGTAATTGGGCTAGTCGGAGGGCATGGGCAGTCCCTGGAGAGGATGTTGTCTTGGCCACACCGGGAGCAGAACTTCCTCCAGGGGCCCTTACATTGGAAGCGGTGGTGTCCGCGTTCCTTGCAGCGCCAACAGCACTCTTTGCTGTCGTATTCCATGGGTAGGTGGTATAGGCTGTGGGCCACCATTTTTCCCTGTTTCGCTTCCTCGCCTCTTAACAGCTCATACTCTTCCGTTAGCTCCAGGAGCTCCTCGATCGTCCTAACCTCGCTGCGTTTGACGAAAAGGCGGTATTCCACGCGTAGACCATCATAGATCCGTTCGAGGTGATTCTCTTCGCACATCGTCGGGTGTTGGCGGATCAGCGTTTCCAGTGCGAGGATGTAGTCCTTGGCCTTCTCTCGGCCTTGCTGTTTGCGTTGTCGGATGGCCTCTTCCAATTGTCGTATGTGTCGCTTAGGTAGAAAAAAATTTTGCACCTCCCTCCGCAGATCGCTCCAGCGGTGTATGTGTTGCTTACGGACGCGGTACCATTGCAGTGCCTTCCCACGTAGAAGCTCCGGCAGTGTTGGGAGGAGTCGGTCGACGGGGATGCGGTAGCATTCGGCAAGCTCCTCTATCCTCTCAAGAAATTCGTGCAGTGACTCCTCCCCTGAAAAGTGCAAGTCCCAGCGGCGAACGGTATTCATAAGTTCACCGTCGCTCATTTCGTCTCGTTTCGGTAATGCGTTCTCTCCCTTTCCTCCGTGCGGCTGTGGGCTGTGGATCTGGATTGAAGGGATCGGATTTGTTGTTGGCTGGGGTAGCGTAGCGAACTTCCCCTCTTCCTCGTTCACTTCTCGTTCCAGCTCTTTCAACAGGTCTTCACTGGATTTCCTGGCGCGTTTCGCTCGCACGTAAGTACTCAGGGCGCGACGCAGCTCGGCTACGGTTTGGCCTTCCACGTCGATTCGGTGTTCCTTACACTCCTCGATCAGCTTCTCCTTCCTAAGTAGGTAGATCCAATTGAGTGAGTCGGTGTTCAGCAGCGTGCCTTCCGGAGCCTGTGTGTGTGTTGTTTCTAGCGATGTGTTCGTTGAACCCGCCCCGGCAGTGTTGGTGGTGGTTGCAGTTGTTTTTCCACGGTCATCTGCGGAGGAGGGTCCCTGCTCGGGCGCCATTTATGAGGTGGGTTTTGTCTAAGGCTGGGATAACGCTCAGTCAATCCAGAGTCGAGTAAAGGTCCCACAAACCCCTACTGAATAAATACACGATATTTATGTGTTACGAACACACGCACACACGGCTGGAGATATTAGGCGGACAGCAGCTTTCCGTCGCAAGATGGCGAGGGGGCGGAGCGTCGACTAACGGAGGTTCGGTAGGGCGGCTGAACGGGCGGGTAACGGACGGACTGGTACGGCGGTACGGAGGCAGCGGCGGGATAGAAGCAACGGCTTAACTGCGGTAGGATGGCAAGCGGCCAACGGTCGTCGTCGCAGTGGCGGGACGGATGCAGCGGCTTAACGGCGGTAGGATGGCGGACGGCCAACGGTCGTCGTCGCAGTGGCGGGACGGATGCAGCGGCTTAACGGCGGTAGGATGGCGGACGGCCAACGGTCGTCGTCGCAGTGGCGGGACGGATGCAGCGGCTTAACGGCGGTAGGATGGCGGACGGCCAACGGTCGTCGTCGCAGTGGCGGGACGGATGCAGCGGCTTAACGGCGGTAGGATGGCGGACGGCCAACGGACGTCGTAGTAGCGGCGTGACGGATGCAGCGGCTTAACGGCGGTAGGGTGGCGAACGGCCAACGGTCGTCGTAGCAGCGGCGTGACGGATGCAGCGGCTTAACGGCGGTAGGATGGCGAACGGCCAACGGTCGTCGTAGCAGCGGCGGCACCAGAGGGGCGACGATGCGGCGGTGGGCTACGGAGCGCGTACCAGGGCCGTGGTGAGAGGAGAGATGGGCTGGCGACGGGGTTTACCTGGACAGCGGCTGCGTGTTCCGGGCGGGATAGAATGGGCGTACCAGCGGACTTGTATTGGTCGGTCGGTCGGCTTCGGCAGGATCGGGCTGATCGAACGTCTTCGGCAGGCTCGGTAATCGGCGGGGTCAGTCACCTGTGGGAGAAACTGCGAGGACTCGGGTTAGTGCTGGTTTCACCGCTGGACACCCCCGCCTCCCTACTTGCACACTAGTAGAAGGTGCGTAAGGGGGGTGGGGTTGTACCAGCCGAGGCGCCGTGGGTCGACCCGTGGCGGAGGGGAAGTGCACCTTAACGGCACAGCGGTAGCCCCTTGTGCGCACGCATCGGCTCACGGCCGAAACCAGAGCTGCGGAGAGGGGGTCGTGCGGTCGTTCGGGCGGCGAGTCATTCCTTACCAGACCAGGACGACGGAGGGAAGGGTAGTCCGAAGACACCACTCGCGTCATCCTGGTGCAGCAGGGGGTGACTCGCGCCACGGCCGCACCCTCTTCTCCCCAGCTAACTAGAGGGAGTGGTTCCTCCGCTCCGGCCAGCCTACTAAAATCAGAGCTGAGGGGGGAGGTGGTTATTTGGCCATTAAGGCAGCGGGCCGCTCAACACCAGGGTGGGCGACGGAGGGAAGGATAGTCCGAAGACACCACTCGCGTCGTCCAGCCCAGGTGAAGGGTGACTCGCGCCATGACAGCGCCCCTTCCGCTCAGTCCGAGCCGCGGGGGAGGGGGGTTATTTGGTCATTAAGGCAGCGGGCCGCTCAACACCAGGGTGGGCGACGGAGGGAAGGATAGTCCGAAGACACCACTCTCGTCGTCCAACTCTGGTGGAGGGTGACCCGCGCCATGACAGCGCCCCCTTCCACTCGGCTAGCTAGCCGGAGTGGCACTTTTGTCTTTAAAAAGACAACCACTCCCGCTGGCTCACCTGCGAGGACTGAATTGCAAAAATGCAAATTCAATGTTTATATGGGTGGTGCCGCAAACTGGTTGAGAAGTCAACGCATCATTATTGTGCTTTTTCATTCGTTTGCTATCAGTGGTTGTTGACTATGCTATACAAGTGGTTTTTGGCTATGCTATAGAAACTGGTTGAGAAGTCAACGCACCATTATTGTGCCTTTTCATTGGTTTGCTATTAGTGGTTGTTGACTATGCTATACAAGCATAAGTACAAGTGGTTTATTGTAACGCTACGTTACAACGGGACTACCAATGTTCATCGAGTAAGCCACAACTCTTAAATCTACTGTTTTCAGAAAACTATCCCATTCATTGCCGTACATCGAAGGTTATAACTCCTGTCTGGTTACTACTTACGCTTATGTCACGCGCTTTGATTTCAATTGTTCTGGCGCTCAAATGCTGACTCTAGCCTAGCGCGTTGTTATGACCGGCTTGTATAACCAGCTTTATGGTCAATTTAGATGTGGCGCTACTAATCTCATCCAATCCGCTGCTCCCACTATCCCTAATTGTTGTTGAACACGATCATCCCACGATAGAGAAAATCTTAAACACGACAGGTTTTAAACTTCTCTTTCTAACGCTTCCCTACTATCTTGGTACCGAAAGCTACAGCGACTAACCCCTCAGACCATCTGTGTGTGTGTCCTATTTTAGCTCATAAATTCTGTGTTTTTACTTAGTGGGGGTATATTGCACCTTTACCTGATCTTGGAGTGACTAAGTTCTATTTCAGCATTTGACAAAGCATCCAATTCACACCGTCACCATTTCTTCCAGATAACCAACTCCAATTGGTAGAACCAAGGGCGATCAAGGTTTCCTTAATTTGTCTCTCCCAATCCAGGGAAAATTCCCCTCGCTTTGCTATCAAAGATGAAAATCGATAGAAATACTTAAATACGTATATCCACACACATTACCTCCCAACACCATTCCCACCGTACATAAGGGCAAGCGTTGAAAGTGTGCCTGCTCAGTGCTCACTTCACATTTGTATTTGGTTGACAACAAAGATTGTCTAGGCTGGCATTTATTTCTCACTTTGTTCTGGTTCCCAGGTAGACGAAGTCCTGCATAGTTCTGAATTTCTATCCATCGACAGCTACGTGGCTGACATGGCGGCAAGGCGCTGTTTCTTTATTTGTTGGCAGAAAGTACTTGCTCTCGTTTATGACAAGACTCATTTTTTTCGCAGCTCCAACCAAGCCCAAAAGACAGAACTTACGAAGTGTTCATAAAGGCTAGTGATAACCACCAGCACTCGCCGCAATTGTACACGTCAGTTTGTTTCTTTTGTTAAGTATCCTGCAGCTAATATGGGAGACATTCATGCAAAGCGACAGTTTCACACTACAGGTTGAATGACTACCTTCGAACTGGTGGTAGTCGGGTGACAGGTGGTAGGCACAGTTGTACCATCAACACTAAGTCCGAGGTCTATAGATTTAATTAATCAGTTAAGAGCATCGATTATCTTAGAACCGCATGCAACTCAACCAGCAAGAAACATGTTCAAAAAGTCGTAAGCATCGCAATGTTGAAAGTGTCAGTTGGAAGCACTTCGAGGGCACATAATTAAAATTAGTACCGTATCTTAATGCGAGAGTTCTGTACTGGTACGAAACTAATGCGATTCGCAGCATATACCCTTCTTTTAAATACTGTTCGCCCGGTTTGACGCGTCGTACTTACGGTATGCTTACATACATACGTATGTACCTATTTTTAGATAAAGTTTGAGTTTTGAACAGCTTCACTTGATAAAAGAGAAGGAGAAATATCTATAGGATGATTTTTATATTTAGTTTATATTGTAACAAATTTGTGAAACTCCGCTTATTTTACACCTTCTACTAACGTTCGTATCGCTAAACTGTTGAATAAATAACTCTAATATTCAATAATGCAAAACGGCCTTTATTAGAGTACTTCACAATAACACTGATACTGCACAACTGATAGCTTGCTTAAATCAAACTAATTCCATGATTGCTCAGCTTGCGCTCTTTTATACTCTTCGGTTTCCTCGTTCGCATACTTCTAGGCGTTTCTTCTTCTAGAATTTACTAGATCACTGAAGATTGTATACTTTGGTGAGTATCTCAGAAATATGCATGTGTATGTGTGAGAACTACTTTGCTGATAATTGCATGCTTTTGTGAGTACCTCTCCGCTGCTGTATGTATATATGTGTAGACATAATGATTGATTTGTTTATGTAGATACAAGTGAATGCCTAGTATCGGCTTAGCAAGACTAAGGCATACTATCATTCGTCACAATATTTTTATTATATAGCCATGACTGTACTTACTTTTATGAAATCAGGGCAGTGCATTGGAATTTGTTTATAAGCATTATTATTACGTGTAAATGGAACTAGGAATTGTATAATAATCAGAAAAGAAATTTGCAACAAAAATATTTTCTTTCGTGTTCAATCAAATTGTCAACCCAAGCGCTGCCTATGAACAGAGAAACCGAATAGCTACCTACCAATAAGCCGAATCCTTTAACAAGGAGGATTCCTTTTGAAATACTTGTTCCAGCTAATGTCCGCTAGAAATCTTAGTCGGTAGGGGTTTGGTTGGGTTTTCCAAGTTTCCTTGATTGCAATTACAGTCTTTTTTACTGTGGGTTAGAACACATTTTTACGAAAACCTTTTTATATTGTTCTGTTATATTATAAGCGCAAAACATAAAACAGATCAAAATATGTGTATAGTTTATTTGTTTATAAGTATATGAACCGCATTTACCCAACATTCCTTCGCTCACCAGTTTATAAGGTATTTATTCATTTTACCTGTTTGAACACAAAGGCCCTGCATTGAGTTGCAATGTCAAGCAGTTTCTTGGAAAGATCAGTTTCCATAATGAAGTGTTAAAGTATTTTTAAATGGTGATCACTTATTGAGTCAAATTCTTTTAACGTCAAAACAAAATACCTAGGTTGCGCAGAAAAAAAATTCCATTTAAAGTAACTTTATTTTTACAGGTTTTATGAAATATTTCCCAAAAAGAAACCTAAAACTGCTGGCAACTAAAGTGTGCTGTAACTCTTTCCTTTTTTTTTTATTGCTTATTTATACGTTTGTTTTGTCAGATTGCCAAATGTAGCAGCAACAAGTAAGGAAGGCTAAGTTCGGGTGTAACCGAACATTAAATACTCAGCTGAGAACTTTGGAGAAAAAATAAGGGAAAATCACCATGTAGGAAAATGAACCTAGGATAACCCTGGAATGTGTTTTTATGACATGGGTATCAAATGGCAGGTATTAAAGAGAATTTTAGTGGAGGGAGTGGGCCATAGTTCTATAGGTGGACGCCATTTCGGTATATCGCCATAAAGAAGGACCAGGGGTCACTCTAGAATGTGTTTGTACGATGTGGGTATCAATTGAAAGGCTTTAAAGAGTATTTTAAAAGGGAGTGGGCCATAGTTCTATAGGTGGATGCCATTTCGGGATATCGCCATAAAGGTGGACCAGGGGTGCCTCTAGAATGTGTTTGTACGATATGGGTATCAAACGAAAGGTGGTAATGAGTATTTCAAAACGGAGTGGGCCTTAGTTCTATATGTGGACGCCTTTTCGAGATATCGCCATAAAGGTGGACCAGGGCTGACTGTAGAATGTGTTTGTACGATATGGGAATCAAATGAAAGGTGTTAATGAGGATTTTAAAAGGGTGTTAATGAGTATAGAATGAAAATCATACTCTACAAGTCACTTATCGTACCCGTCCTGCTCTATGGGTCAGAAGCATGGACCATGACAACAGCAGATGAAGCGGCTTCGGGAGTATTCGAGAGAAAAGTTTTTCGAAAGATTTATGGACCTCTACGCGTTGGCGATGGCGAGTACCGAAGACGATTTAATGATGAGCTGTACGAGCTATACGCAGACATCAACATAGTCCAGCGAATTAAAACGCAGCGGCTGCGCTGGCTAGGCCATGTTATGCGAATGAAAGATGATGATCCGGCCAAGAAAGTGTTTCTATCGGAACCCGCCTATGGAAGCAGAGTTAGAGGGCGGCCCCCACTCCGTTGGAAGGACCTGGTGGAAAACAACTTAAACTCCCTTGGTGTGACCAATTGGCGCCGGTTGGCGGAGCGAAGGAGCGACTGGCGCGCCTTGTTGGACGGCCATAACCGTTTAGACGGTTAAGCGCCAATTAAGTAAGTAAGTTAATGAGTATTTTAAAAGGGCGTGGGCCTTAGTTCTATAGGTGGACGCCTTTTCGAGATATCGCCATAAAGGTGGACCAGGGGTGACTCTATAATGTGTTTGCACGATATGGATATCAAATTAAATGTATTAATGAGGGTTTTAAAATTGAGTGGCCCTTAGTTGTATATGTGAAGGCGTTTTCGAGATATCGACCAAAATGGCGACCAGGGTGACGCAGAACATCATCTGTCGGGTACCACTAATTTTGAAATTTTCTTTAATTTTTGTATTTTGTTGCGCCATGTCATTACTGGAGTTGTATATTGACATAATCTACTTATATTCTGCAAAAATATTAAATTTTTTGTTAAAATTTGACTTTTAAACAAAATTTTTTTAAAGTACGCAATTCATCCGATTTTGCTAATTCTTATTTAGCGCATATGTAGTAATAGGAGTAACGTTCCTGCCAAATTTCATCATGATGTCTTCAACGACTGCCAATTATAGCTTGCAAAACTTTTAAATTACCTTCTTTTAAAAGTAAGGAATGCCACGCCCATTGTCCAAAATTTTACTAATTTTCTATTCTGCGTCATATGGTCAACCCATCTACCAAATTTCATCCCTTTATCCGTCTTTGGTAATTAATTATCGCACTTTTTCGGTTTTTCGAAATTTTCGATATCGAAAAAGTGGGTGTGGTTATAGTCCGATATCGTTCATTTTAAGCGATCTGAGACGAGTGCCCAGGAACCTTAATACCAAATTTCATCAAGATACCTAAAAATTTACTCAAGTTATCGTGTTAACGGGCAGACGGACGGACGGACGGACATGGCTCAATCAAATTTTTTTTCGTATAAAAATTGTTTAATACCTGCAGAACAGAACACAAATCAACCGATTTACATCGTCAAAGCCTGCACTTAGTTGCTGTAAATGAAGGTGTTACACATATACATAGTTTCTTTGTTTATACAACGATTTATATTTATTGGTTTTAAAGTTTATTGCTTTTACCTTAAACCAGGCATTGGTATGCAGAAAATATGTATTAAGTCGTTTAAATTCTTTAACTTAGTAGATCTTGATTGGATTGAAATTTGTTTGAGGTATCAAAATATGACTTCTTGGCGCTCATGCTTCAATAAACAGCTAACAAGTAAACTGTCGCACGGTAGGGTATTTGATCAATCTAGCTGGCCAAAATTCGATTTTTCAAAATATTCCAATTTTTTTAAAATGTACTCCCTGGCGTTCCTAGATGTCTACTGAATAGTATACATACCCCAAAACCCATCTGCAACGTCAACGGAGCTAACCGTGCACATCTAAAGTTGTATAAAAGTTGTGTGCATTTCGATTTATTTTTGGATTAAAAAGCAATACATATACCCCTCTAACCTAAACACTTGTTAATTTGTTTAGCCTTAACCAAATCTAGTTACATTTTCTTTTAGGACAGGTAAATGTGTTTTTAATTCATATGTTAGATTTTTTATACTGCATATTTTAACTGATTTATTCTACTTGTAATACTACTACTTGGCGGACACCGTGGTACAATGGTACCGTGCTCCGCCTACCACACCGTATGCCCTGGGTTCACGTCCCTGGCAAAGCAACATAAAATTTTTAGAAATAAAGTTTTTCAATTAGAAGTAAATTTTTCTAAGCGGGTTCGCCCCTCGGCAGTGTTTGGCAAGCGCTCAGAGTGTACTTCTGCCATGAAAAACTCTCAGTGAAAACTCATCTGCTTTGCAAATGCCGTTCGGAATCAGCATAAAACATGTAGGTCCCGTCCGGCCAATTTGTAGGGAAAATCAAGAGGAGCACGACGCAAATTGGAAGAGAAGCTCAGCCTTAGATCTCTTCGGAGGTTATCGCGCCTTCTTTTATTTTTTTATTTTTAATACTACTACTTTTCAATATTAAATTCTTTAAAAACCTTGCAAACAAAAAGGTGTATCTTTTTTCATGTCATATTATGTCAGTAATTTTTTGGCAATACATGAGCCTGTGTTTGTTTCAAAGTTTAATACCAAAACGGCTGCGCATACCCGCGATTTTTTGAGTGGTGCCCCTACTGGCACAAGGTGGCAAACTATCCTCAGTGGCAACACCAAATTCAAAAGTCTTAAAATGTAATACTATATCGATGTAGCAAATATGATTCAAATCGGTTAAGCCGTTTGCGAGATGGTAGTGGATACACAAAGAAATAAAAAAAGGAGGTGAGGTGGCACCCCTATGTGGCAACCCTATGTTGCAACCCTACTTAAAAGTATCAATAGAAATGCGGAGTAAAATACCTTTCGTTCGATACCCATATTGACATACATATCTCATGTAATGCCAAAAAATTACCCCGGGCCCCTCCGAAACCGGGGGCTCGATCCATAGTAATTCTGCGCGGAACACCGTGAATTTACTATCAAATATTTCCTTTCATAACAATGAAGTGAGACAACTACTTTTTTAACAGAAATAACTGCTGTTTTAGTTTTGGCCAGCTAGATTGATCAAATACCCCACCGTGTGACGTAACGTTAAGCAAGTTAAATGTATTAACTAGCAATACCTTCATGCTTTTCTTCTTTGCACGTTCTTCATATTTCGTAAAAGTCATAGAGCGCGTTATTATACCTTTTCCAGTAATCGGCTTCGACAAACATACCAAGGGCTATCTCATCTTTTTCCGACTAAGATTTCCAGCCACACATCAACCAGGTATGATGCAGAAAGGCAAGTTAACTTTTTATTTTAAAGTCAACCTGACATGAAGGCTTAAACACATACATTTTTGAAACGTTTTTTGAATATACTTTGAACTAAAAAAAAAAATAACTTGTCGTTTTCCAAGTGAGCCTTATAGAGCGTGAGTAAGAATTATTTTTCGTTTGAATTCTAGGCTGATATTGTGTGTGTTGTTAAAGTTGATTTACTATCCATGGTTCCCCAAGTGCCAGAGCTACTTTTCTGAATACTTTTTATAATCCAGAGAGCGCTGAGCTTACGCTGCGTTTGTTAGGGCCAAATGATATCGCTATAATGGGTATACGCCAGCAATTGAACGCTGTTATTATAGTAGATTGTATCATCGCGGCTTAGATCTTCTGTTAGAATCATCACTTCCAGCGTTGGGAGTCATTTGTCAGAAATTTGCAGGGAACTCTACTTTAGGTAAAGCAACATACATGCTATTTAGAGCCCGCTTTTCGTTACACACAATCTCGACAAATTGTATCGCTGAAATTTTGTCCTTTAATATATGCGTAATTTCAAATTTACATGGATTAGAAACTGAAGATGGATACAATTATACCGTACAAGAGAAAGTTTGCAATAAACTAGCCATGGGATCTTTCTGCAAGGTGACATCGCGGAGATACATTTTTCTGAATAAACTTAATGTGCGGCTCCTCTGGTGTACTTTTAATTCGCATTTAAAGATCCCGCTGGTCACAAGGTGTACTTTACCTAGTATTAAAGCTTTGTTTTCTAAAGAAGAGTCCTTATAAAATAAGTAACATTTAAACTTAACGCCTGGAAACTATCATTTCTCCTTCCGCCATATTTTCTGAATTATCTGCCGCAGGCCCCACATATTTATGCAACTTGTTTGTACAGATTTACTATGAATTTTCATTTAGGTAATAACTATGGAAGGACCAATTGTGGAGAGTTGAGGTGTACGATTAAAATATTAAACAGGAAGAAATGTTTTCTAAGCCACCACTGTGTATAGATTTGTTGCAACTTGATCAAGGGCCTCTTGTGACTTTTTAACCCTTAAGTGGAAATAAAAAATAGAGGTGTGCAGCGAAAATCATTTGTACAGAACGATTTTTCTGAAAAATACCATAGTTACTCTATTGAAAGAAAAAGTTCTAATTTTTTGGACTAAGTTATTAATAAACGTTAAGTTGGTGCTTAAAATTGCATATGTAAATTTGAATTAGCCAGAATTATTATAAATGATGATCTGCTTTAATGATAGGTTATAATTTAAGTTCTGTTCAACACTCAAGTTATTTATAACATAAAAAATTATTTCAAATTGAGTAATAATTTCTTTGTGGATTAAATATTATAATAGGCAGGTAAATAGTGTATTTATCATTAAGCCACTAGCACACAAATCAGCATTGCAAAAAATAATACACTGAAAGAAAAAAACTGGTAAAATCAACCGAAATACGGGTCAATTCAACCAAAATTTCTGTCAATTTTTATCCATCGCAACAAAATGTTGAATCAACTGCGCACAAATCGTTGATTCGTAATTGACAGCTTTAGTAGTGAAATGAACAAAAAAAAGTTGTTGCGACAGCTTTGTATGAAAGTACCTATTTTATCATATAAATAAATAAATTTAAGGCGCGATAACCTCCGAAGAGATTTTAGGCCGAACTTCTCTTCTAATTTGCATCGTGCTCCTTTTTAATTTTTCTCACAAATTGGCGTGACGTGACCTATTTGTTTTATGCCGACTCCGAACGGCATCTGCAAGACATATGAGATTTTTTACTGAGAGCATTTCATGGCAGAGATACACTCGGGGTGCTTCCCGAACACTGCCGAGTGGCGACTCCGAAATTTTTCTTCTAATTGAAAAAGCTTGTTTCTAAAATTTGATGTTGCTTTTCCCGGGGTGTGAACCCACGGCCTTCGCGATGTGGTAGGTGAAGCACGCTACCAGCACACCACGGCGGCCGCCATATAAATACGTAAATATGTGAATACATAAATACTCATACTTGCTACATATACATACATAGTAGTCGCAAAACCGATTCTCAATTCTCTCAGTTGCAGCTCAGCTTATTCTTCTCTCGCATATAGTTGCCACACTTGATTGTTTCGAAAAAAATTTGTAGTATAAATGTTTGACGTAACATTTTAAAAAGACAACTTGTAAGTTATAGAAAAGTAAAGAATCAAATCGCAGGAAGGTAATTCACCACTGGAGTAACTTTACATGTAATTCGGCAAGTTTAATTTTCGTAACACTTTAAGCTGAAACGATTCCAAAACAACTCAAAAAGGATGTTTTTTTATTATCTTATTAGATTCGTTCGCGTGAGTGAAAATTCATAAAAACTTGAACAAAATGTTACTAACTTTGGAAAAATCCTGTTCGTTTAAGCAAAACTTTTGCAAAAAGAGGGCACAATGTTTCATTTAGCTTGGACGAGAATTTGCAAAATTGTACCTAATAAATAGTTGTTCCGGTATCGCATAATTTTTTGCAGTGTTATACACAGTAAATTCAAAAAAGGGTTTGTTCGTTTTGTATGAATAACTGAAAAACTGGTTTTTTGCTGTTTTCCCTATTTGTGTGTTTTTTTCTGATGTGGTGGTTTTCTTATTTTGGTGATTTTTTTTTTAACAAGTGGCACCATCGTCATAAGTACAAAGTAGAGAGCGCAGTGAGCATGAAATTCTCTTTGAAATTTGCTCATGTATTGACAGTTGATCGCCGTTGAAATGACGTTTAAGATCAGTTGTGTTAACAGAAAAATCAGTTAGATTGATTAGGAATCTGTCAATTTTACAAAATTTTGTTAACTTAAGAGCGACAATTTCTCTTCCGTTGAAATAACTAAACTAATTTGTTTGCTTGACGAAGAACTCGGTCGAATTAACCATAATTCGATCAATTTTACCGAATCTCTGTTAAGACAAGAACAACAGACCCGATTTGTTGATTTTACTAGCACCATTTTTTTCAGTGTACAACAAAACAAAAAGAAAACCACAAATAAGCTAGCTAATTCATTAATCAATAGTCATTATTATATTTCAGCGTGTTAAGCAAGATTTGTATATATTTTTATACTCAGCTGAGCAGAGCTCACAGAGTATATTAACTTTGTTCGCATAACGGTAATCCGTAATGGCATAAACTAATCGAGATAGATATAGATTTCTATATATCAAAATGATCTGGATGAAAAAAGAAATTCATTTAGCCATGTCCGTCCGTCTGTAAACACGATAACTTGAGTAAATTTTTGGTATCTTGATGAAATTTGGTATGTAGGTTCCTGGGCGCTCATCTCAGATCGCTGTTTAAAATGAACGAAATCGGACTACAACCACACCCACTTTTTCGATATCGAAAATTTCGAAAAACCGAAAAAGTGCGATAATTCATTACCAAAGACGGATAAAGCGATGAAACTTGGTAGGTGCGTTGACCTTATGACGAAAAATAGAAAATTAGAAACATTTTGGACAATGGGCGTGGCACCGCCCACTTTTAAAACCAATCCTTGTGAAATTTGGTAGGGACATAGATTCTATGACGATAACTGTTTTCTGTGAAAATGGGCGAAATCGGTGGAATCCGCGCCCAGTTTTTATACACAGTCGACAGTCTGTCCTTCCGCTCGGCCGTTAACACGATAACTTGAGCAAAACTCGATATATCTTTACTAAACTCAGTTCAAGTACTTTTCTGAACACACTTTATATTGATGTATAAAATGGCCGAAATCCGACTATGACCACGCCCACTTTTTCGATATCGAAAGTTACGAAAAATGAAAAAAATGCCATAATTCTATACGAAATACGAAAAAAGGGATGAAACATGGTAATTGGATTGGTTTATTGACGCAAAATATAACTTAAAAAAAAACTTTGTAAAATCGTTGTGACACCTGCCATATTAAGTAGAAGAAAATGAAAAAGTTCTGCAAGGCGAAATCAAAAGCTCTTGCAATTTTGGCAGGAATACTGTTCGTGGTATTACTTATAGAAATAAATTAGCGGTACCCGACAGAAGATGTTCTAGGTCACCCTGGTCCACATTTTGGTCGATATCTCGAAAACGCCTTCACATATACAACTAAGGGCTACTCCTTTTTAAAACCCTCATTAATACTTTTAATTTGATGCCCATATCGTACAAACATATTCTAGAGTCACCCCTGGTCCACCCTTATTGCGATATCTCGAACAGGCGTCCACCTATAGAACTAAGGTCCACTACGTTTTAAATAATCATTAACACCTTTCATTTGATACACATGGCATACAAACACATTCCAGGGTTACCCTAGGTTCATTTTGCTAAATGGTGATTTTCCCTTTTTTGTTTCCAAAGCTCTCAGCTGAGTATGTAATGCTCGGTTACACCCGAACTTAGCCTTTCTTACTTGTTATTATTTTTTTTTTTTTTTTTGTAAAGATGTGAAATTATTAATCATTCAATCAAAAAGTAGATCAAATTAATGATTAGTTTTTGCCGAAGTTCCAAAACAAAAACCTAGAAGGTTGTATCCAACATTACCTACATTGATCAGACAATAATAATTTATTTTTCGAAAAATTATCAGCTATTTATTTATTGTCCGACACTGTTCCTTAATTTGAATTCTTACTGCACGACCAAATATTTAATACTGTCAATTATCACTTTTGTTGATTCTAGCCATGCCAAACCAAACTTTTGATAAGTGACCCTGCGGGGTCACGACTTGCACATAATCGACCAAGTGGGAAAGGCGTGGGTTCAAGCGCGGGTCTGTAAAGTGTCGAAGATTGTGTGTAGGTCTTGCAACCTTACACTAACAAAATTGCTTCTATCATTAAAAAGAGAGGACTGTAGACTCATGACCGGTATTTTGACTGGACACTGCCTTCTGGCGTCACATGCCTTAAATTAGGAATGATCAGTGATAACAGATGTGGGAAGTGCGGGTTGGAGGAGGAAGTTCTTTGCTCTTGCCCAACGCTTGGCAGGCTAAGACTACAGCTATTTGGAGTGATACAGCTGCCAGATCTAGAAGCAGCAAGTGGCTTAAGTCATAGGAAGCTTCTAGTATATGCCAAGAGGATGGAGTTATTTTATAAGTCCTGGTTTTTGATAGGAAAATTTGTAGCACAACAGATACAAGAAACCAAATTGTTGAGGCGAAGATTGACTTAGGACAATTCTCTACCAGGCTTATGAAAGAAGCCGGCAATCTAGGGCTTGTAAAAATACAGTTGTCCTTAGGAGACAAATTGTTTAAAAATAAATATACTCGACTAAACAAATTTAAGGAAATATGTGGGTACCAAAGTTCTCAAAAATGTAACAATTGCATTAACTCCAAACGTTATGCATGTAACAAATGTATACAAAATTAAAGAAATTCTTCATAAATATCATGGCCACCCAGGAATAAAACGTATGGCAAACAAAATAAGACAAAAATATTACTGGAAAAATATGAAAAGCGATATAAGAACGTATATAAAAAATTGCATTCACTGTAATAAAAATAAACTCAATAAACAAGTAAAAGAACCAATGACCATAACAGAGACACCTCCAAAGGACTTTGACATATTACAAATCGATATAATTGGACCATTACCGAAATCGATACACGGAAATGAATATTCTGTTAGTATTATCCGTGATCTAACTAAATATTTGATTGCAGTGTCCGTCCAGAGCAATCATGTTGTAGCAGTTGCTAAGGCTGTACTTGAACATTTTATTTTGATTTATGGTTGTATGAAAACAATCATAATAGATTCGGGAACTGAATACAAAAATAGTTTATTTGAGGAATGGTGCAAACTTCTCAAAATTGAGCATAACACCTCAACACCTCACCACCATCAAACTTTGGACACTGTTGATCACAGTCATAGAACATTCAATGAATATGTGCGTTCCTACATATCAAATGACAAAGACGATTGGGATGATATCTCAAATATTTTTCGTATTGTTACAATACCACAATTTCAACTGTTCATGGATATTGTCCTTTTGAACTCGTGTTCGCAAAATCACCCTCGACTTACGAATTCTTACAAGAAAATATAATTAGCCCAATATATAATCATGAGGCTTATGATAAGGAAATTAAATATAGGTTACAAATAGCACAACAAAGAGCTAAAAAATGAATACAAGAAGCTAAACAGAAACAAGAAATAAATTATGATAGATATTGTCACAGTAAGGAAATAAATATAGGAGATTTAGTATTAGTCAAAGATGAAACCGGTCATAAGTTAGATAGTATATATAAAGGGCCCTATAAAGTAGAAAATATCGATAAGAAAAATTATTTTATATTAATTCCCCATAGAATAGAAAGTAGCGATAACACAAATGATAATATGAATAAGAAAATAATAATTCATAAAAGTAGGCTTAAACTTCTATAAAATCAAATTATTAATAAACAAAATAGTGATCTAAATAATAAGAAAATCATAGTAAAAAATAATAAGCTTGAATAAATAGAAGCATTCCAGCTTACTCATAAGTTTTTCATAAGCAGTCAAAACAAAATACATATGTACACATGTAAAAACCAAAATGCAAACAAAACAAAATAAATAATATAAAGAACGACATAAACTTCCAAATTTATTTCTTTTTGGAATCAACCCACAATTATGTCATAAATTTTGCCACACAAAAATTGAATAAACAAAAATAACAATGTCACTGAACCATAGAAATTTTGAAAGCATAAGCCAATTTAAAATTTCAGTAGGTTATATTTGTTTACGTTTGTTAATCAGTTGCATTTCCGAACTGAGTAAATACGTATATATGTATGTATATGAATATATGTATCTGAGTAGTTCGTTGGCTTGTATACTGACTCTATATGTATGTCAATAGTTTGCTCACCTGCATATATGAATATACTAGCCTTTACCCGATGCCCCGTCCGCAAGGAGAAAATAAAGTATACGAGCCATTTACGTTATTCTGCTTATCAAGTTAAAAAAAGCTAAATGATGAAAACCTGAAAGGCACGCTTACGTGAATAGCACAATATAGTTTTTTGGAATTAAAAAAACACATTTTGTTTTTAAGTTAAATTATTAAGTTATATTTGTTCGCAAACTAATTATGTGATCTATTGTATACTGCCATAAAACAAGATTAAATACGGAAAAGCACACATACCCCACTTATTAAGTTATATTTGTTCGCAAACTAATTATGTGATCTATTGTATTCTGCCACAAAACCATCCAGAAATGATGCCGGAAGGGACCCGAAATTATCCCGAAAAAGTCCCGAAATTACCCGAACGGGATCCCGGACGGATACCGAAATCCATCCAGAAATGATTCCGTATTAGTCGAGAAAAAGTCCTGAAATGACCCCGATGGGATCCCGGACTGAAAACCATCCAGAAATTATCCCGAAAGAGTCTCGATATTGCCCTAACGGGATTACAAATAAGGTGAAGCTAATTATAAGACCATGTTAATAAGGCAGCAGGCGCGTTGGAGCGAATGAAGAGTTACGTAGAAACATACAGCTAATAAAAGCGTGCTAATAAAAACAATTGAAGAAGGGCGGATGGCGGGAGGAGAAGGAGAGGACCACTGATCGTTTTTCCAAAATCGTTTAGATCTCGATCTCTATGTGTCAAATACCAAGAGCTATTGATTTAGGAGAAAATTTATTTTGAGTTAAACCAATTTATATATTTTACATAAGAGAGAGGGAGAAGGGGGAGTGGGGACGAAGGGTCTCACTGCTCACTTTGTAAGCCCTCGACTTATTTGGCCCAGTGAGTCTGTAATATTGGTGAAGGCCAGTATACGTAAGTTTATAATGTGTAAAAATTATTAAAAAGTAATTGCTCGAAGGGGTCGTGAGACCCCCACCCCCATTCCATGTTCGAAAAAAATGTTGCTAGTAGACTATTGTCTTTATCCCAAATTTCATCTGGCAAATTTTTTTCTGGCGTGATTCAGTCACAAAAACGAAAAAATATAATAATTAAATTATAACTGTTCCTAGGGGGCGGAGATCTCCCCCTTTTGAAAAATATATAGCTAGTACATTCTTCTAGGCTATTGTCTATATGTGTGCCAAATTTAATCCAAATCCGTCCAGGCTCTCTTGTGTGATTGAGGCACAAAGAAAAACGTCTGCACATCCAAACATCCCAACTTTCCCATTTATAATATACTAGCCTTTACCCGCGGCCCGTCCGCAAGGAGAAAATGAAATATATGGGCTATTCACGTTAGCCTGCTTAGCAAGTTATCTGTTTAAAAATTTTTTTCTGTCTAATGCATTTTATTTCTGTAATTAATTAAAAAAAGAACTAAATGAGCTGATAACATGATAGGATTCCAAAACGATCCCGAAATTATCCAGAAAAAGCCACGAAATGACCCGACGCTATCGCGGACGGATCCGGAAAATCATCCAGAAATGCCCCGGAAGGGTATCCAAAATTTCGCGGAATAGTCCCAAAAAACCCGAAACACAATTCTAGACTTATCCAGAGAACCACACAGAAATGATCCTTTAAGGGTACCAAAATGATCCCGAAATAATCCCGAAAAAGTTCCGAAATGACCCTGACGGGCTCCGGGATGTATCTCAAACACCATCCACGAAATATCCCGGAAGGGACCCAAAACTATTCCGAAAAATTAACAAAAAAATTCCGAAATTACTCCTACGGCATCCCGGACGGATCCTGAAATGATTGCGGAAGGGTCCCCTAATGATCACATATTAGCCCCGAAAAAGTCCCGAAATGACCCTGACGGGATCTCGTAGGAATCCCTGAATGACACTGACGTGATCCCGGATAGACCCCAAAATCCATCCAGAAATGATCTTGGAAGGGTCCCAAAATGATCCCGAAATAATCTCCGAAAAGTCCAGAACCCTGACGGGATCCAGGACGAATCCCGAAAGCCGTCCTTAAATTATCCCGAAAAAGTCCCGAAATGACCCTGAAGGAATCCCGTACGGATACCGAAACCATCCAGAAATGATGCCGAAAGGCTTTCCAAATGATCCCGTATTAGTCCCAAAAAAGTCCCGAAATGACCCCGACGGGATCCCGAACGGATACCGAAAACCATCTAGAAATGATGCCGGAAGGTACCCCAAATGATCCCGAAATGACCCTGACGGGATCCCGTATAGATCCCGAAAATAATCCAGAAATGATGCCGGAAATGTCCCCAAATGATCCCCTAATATTCCCGAAATTACCCCGACTTGATCCCGGACGGATCCCGAAAACCATCCAGAAATGATGCTGAAAGGGTCCCGAAATGACCCCGTATTAGTCGGAAAAAGGTTCCGAAATGACCCCGACGGGATCCCGGGCGGAGCCCGAAAACCATTTAGAAATGATGCAGGAAAATATCCCATATTATCCCGAAATAGTCCCTGAAAAGTCCCGAATTGACCTCGACGGGATCCCGGACGGATCATAAAACCCATCCAGAAATGATACGGGTGGTACCCCAAATGACCCCGTCTGGATGCCGGACGGATCCCGAAAACTATCCAGAAATGATGCCGGAAAGGTCCTCAAATGATCCCCTAATAGTCCCGAAATGACGCTGGCGGGATCCCGGACGGATCCCGAAGACCATCCAGAAATGATGCTGAAAGGGTCCCAAAATGATCCCGTATTAGTCGCGAAAAAGCTCCGAAATAACCCCGACGGGATCCCGGACGGATCCCCAAAACCATCTAGAAACAATGCCGGATACCCCAAATGATCCCGAAATAGTACACAAATCATTCCATCATGATCCCGGACGGATCCCGAAAACTATCCAGAAATGATGCCGGAAGTGATCCCAAATAATCCCGAAAAAGTCTCGAAATGTCCCCGACGAGATCCCGAAACCATCCAGAAATACTGCCGGTGGGTACTCCAAAATGATCCCGAAATAATCCTGTCGGAATCCCGGACGGATCCCGAAAACCATCCAGAAATGATGCCGAAAGGGTCTCAAAATTATCCCGTATTAGTCGCGAAAAAGCTTCGAAATGATCCCGGACGGATCCCCAAAACCATCTATAAATGATGCCCGATACCCCAAATGATCCCGAAATAGTACCGAAATCACTCGGTCGGGATTCCGGGCGGATCCCGAAAACTATCCAGAAATGATGCCGGAAGGGATCCCAGATAATCCCGAAAAAGTCCCGAAATGTCCCCGACGAGATCCCGGACGGATGCCGAAAAGCATCCGGAAATAATGCCGGTGGGTACCACAAAATGATCCCGAAATAGTCCCGAAATTACCCAGTCGGAATCCCGGACGGATCCCGGAAACTATCCAGAATGATACCGGAAAAGTTGCCAAATGATCCCCAAATAGTCCCGAAATGACCCTGACGGAATCCACGACGGATACCAAAACCATTTAAAAATGATGCTGGAAGGTACCCCAAATGATCCCGAAAAAGTCCTAAAATGACTCGGACGGGATCCCGGCCGAATCCCGAAAAGCATCCAGAAATAATGCCGGAAGGGCCCCTAAGTGATCCCGTAAAAGTCCCGAAATTACCCCGACGGTATCCCGAAAGGATACCGAAAACCCTTCAGAAGTGATGCCGGAAAGGTCCTCAGAAGATCACCTAATAGTCCCGAAATGACCCCGACGGGATCATGGGCGGATCCCGAAAACCATCCAGAAAAGATACCGAAAGGGTCCCCAAATGATCCCGTATTAGTCGAGAAAAGTCCCGAAATTACCCCGACGGGATCCCGGACGGATCACAAAAACCATCTATAAAGTACACCTCTAAGTGCCGCTGCAAGCGGGCGTCTGTCTTGGAGCAAGCAGCTCGCTATATAAACGTGCAAGTAATATTTTCACCCCCGCTGAGCGGGTTGTGCGCTGGGCGTCGAAAAGCTTCAATCACAACAGACTGCCAATGATTTCGCAACTCGACTCTCACACCTGCTCTATGAGAGCACAACTCATCCTGAAGGAATACAGGAGCAGTGGGAGCATATCTCCAAAGCACTTCGTACTGCCGCCGAGGAAAAAATTAGTTACCGGCGGCCACGAAAAAACAACTGGTACGATGAGGAATGCCGCGTAGCAACCGAAAGAAAAGACGCTGCCTACAGGGCTACGTTAAAAGCGAGCACGACAAGAGGAGTGTGTGAACGCTATCTTGAGTTGAAAAGGGAAGCGATACGCCTTTTCAGGAAGAAAAAAGCAGAAGCGGAAAGGCGTGAGTGCGAGGAGCTTGAGCTGCTAGCCACCAGGAATAACGCCCGAAAATTTTACCAAAAAATACTGCGACAGACGGAAGGTTTTAAGACCGGGGCAAACTCCTGTAGGAACGAAAACGGCGACCTTGTAACTGATGTCCAGAGAGTGCTTAGATTATGGAGGGAATACGTCTCTGTTCTCCTAAATGGAGGCATCAATTCACCGCGCAGAGATGAAGAACCCGATCCCGCAATCGATGATGATGGAACATATGTCCCCCCACCCGATTATGACGAAGTTAGAATAGCAATAACCAGATTGAAAAACAACAAGGCCGTGGGCGCTGATGGATTGCCTGCGGAGCTATTCAAGTACGGCGGCGAGGAGTTGGTAAGGCGCATGCAGCAACTTCTTAGCAAAATATGGGCGGACGAGTGCATGCCCGACGGTTGGAATCTAAGTGTTCTTTTTCCAGTCCACAAGAAGGGGATACTGCAAAATGCACCAAATATCGTGAAATCAGCCTTCTTAATATCGCATATAAGGTCCTTTCAAATGTATTGCGCGAAAGATTGAAGCCCTCCGTGAACCGGCTGATTGGACCTAATCAGTGCGGCTTCAGACCTGGTAAATCTACCATCGACCAGATTTTCACAATGCGCCAAGTCTTGGAAAAAACCCGTGAAAAGAGAATCGACACACATCACCTCTTCGTCGACTTTAAAGCCGCCTTCGACAGCACGCAAAGGAGCTGCCTATATGCCGCTATGTCTGAATTTGGTTTCCCCGAAAAACTTATACGGATGTGCAAAATGACGTTGAGCAACACCATCAGCTCAGTCAGAATTGGGAAGGACCTCTCCGAGCCGTTCGAAACTAAACGAGGTTTCAGACAGGGTGACCCCCTATCGTGAGATTTCTTTAATTTGATGCTGGAGAAAATTATACTAGCTGCAGAACTTAACCGCTCTGGAACAATATACTATAAAAGCGTGCAATTACTGGCATATGCTGATGACATTGATATCATCGGCCTAAATACCCGCGCTGTTAGTTCTGCTTACTGCAAACTGGAAAAAGAAGCGGTAAAGATGGGTTTGATGGCGAATGAGGACAAAACGAACAAAGAGTCAGCGCATACGCGCTTTGGTAACCACGCTACTGTTGGCAGCCATAATTTCGAAATAGTAAAAGGCTTCGTTTATTTGGGAACCAGCATCAACACTAGCAACGACATCAGCACTGAAATCCAGCGAAGAATCAATCTTGCCAACAAATGCTACTTTCGACTAGGTAGGCAATTGAAAAGTAAAGTCCTCTCACGGCGAACGAAAATCATACTCTACAAGTCACTTATCGTGCCCGTCCTGCTATATGGGGCAGAAGCATGGACCATGACAACAGCAGATAAAGCGGCTTTGGGAGTGTTCGAGAGAAAAGTTCTTCGAAAGATTTATGGACCTCTACGCGTTGGCGATGGCGAGTACCGAAGAAGATTTAATGATGAGCTGTACGAGCTATACGCAGACATCAACATAGTCCAGCGAATTAAAACGCAGCGGCTGCGCTGGCTAGGCCATGTTATGCGCATGAAAGATGGTGCTCCGGCCAAGAAAGTGTTTCTATCGGCTCCCGCCTATGGAAGCAGAGGTAGAGGGCGGCCCCCACTCCGTTGGAAGGACCAGGTGGAAAACGATTTAAGCTCCCTTGGTGTGACCAATTGGCGCCGGTTGGCGGAGCCAAGCAGCGACTGGCGCGCCTTGATAGATGGCCATAACCGTTTAGACGGTTAAGCGCCAATTAAATATGTAAGCAAGTTGATGTTGATGAAATCTTATTCGGTACTCGCCATCGCCAACGCGTCCATAAATCTTTCGAAGAAATTTTCTCTCGAACAATTCCAAAGCCGCTTCATCTGATGTTGTCATGGTCCATACTTCTGCACCATATAGCAGGACGAGTACGCTAAGTGACTTGTAGAGCTTAATTTTCGTTTGCCGAGTGAGGACCTTACTTTTCAATTGCCTACCTGGTCCAAAGTAGCATTTATTAACAAAATTGAATCTTCGCAGTATTTTAGAGCTGATGTTGTTGTTAGTGTTAATGCTGGTTCCCAAATAAACGA
Organism: Eurosta solidaginis; assembly: GCF_040869045.1. Taxonomy (NCBI): domain Eukaryota; kingdom Metazoa; phylum Arthropoda; class Insecta; order Diptera; family Tephritidae; genus Eurosta; species Eurosta solidaginis. Next base: position 12,475,615 of record NC_090323.1, on the reverse strand, counting down.
AGTCTTTTACTATTTCGAAATTATGGCTGCCAACTATGGCGTGGTTGCCAAGGCGCAAATGAGCTTTGCTCGATGACACCAGGTACTTCGTTTTGTCCTCATTTACTATCAAACCCATCTTTACCGCTTCTTTTTCCAGTTTGCAGTAAGCAGAACTAACAGCGCGGGTGTTTAGGCCGATGATATCAATGTCATCAGCATATGCCAGCAATACGACCCTCTACATAGGTCGAAAAAGAAATGTTTAGGATCACTACCACAATCACGAGACACTGGCCGCTTGGTCTGCATGCTGAGAGACAGCATTTGCTGATTCAAAAAATTTAATTGTTAAAAAAGAGATACAAACTTTAATATAATGAATTCAATTTAAGAATTGATGAATCACGACTTTTAGCTCTTTCTTGTTTGCCGGCAAAAGTACAACTAAACTCTCGCTTCATGTTCGTCTCTCTCCGCTGCCCCCAGTTAGCATCGTTCGATACTAATTAACAGAAAGAGAAGAGTACATCTATATCGGGTCCCAGGGCATAAGGTAATGGATGGGAATAAAAAAGCGGGTGCTTTATCTAAAAGGGGCGCATCCCAACCTAACCTAACCATTCACGTCAATGTAATGTTGTGTCTTTCGCACAATTTAATTTTAACGCTCTGGGTTTTGCATTAACAAATAAGTAATATGAATATAAACGGAAGTTTTTCATAATCATTTAAAAAAAAAAGTATGGTGGTTATTTCCGCAACTGAGAACATTTCGCGATTTGTTGGGACTAGAGATATACGCCGCCGATTCACGACGTTTTTCGCACGCCGCCGCCGAATGTCAAAAATATCGGCGCGGCGGCGACGGTGGCGGCGTCCGGCGCGTTACTAAATTTTCTACTCATTTAAGACTGTCTAGGCCATTTATTGTTCATGTCGAAAATTGGTCGGATATGGTCGAAAGTGGTATCAACGGATGCGCATCACTGCCAGTTATAAGAAACTAATTGCAAAATTTAACTCTTTCTAACTGTCAAAAGTTATTTAAAAAAACAGGCGTTGTCGATGCCAGCTTAACACGGACTTTGCATCACCCAATTCACCAAGTTATTAAAACAAAACACTAAAAGAAAAGTTATTTAATAAATTTAAATGCTCACTTTGCATAATTTTTTCAAAAAATTAATAAAGAACAATGATTTTGAATAAAATGTCCCAAGTCGAACAGTCAAATTGTCCTCAAGTTGTTAAAAAAGCAAGTTACTCGAAAAAGGTGCGGAATTTTATATCCCGATTGGCTGAAAGAATAAGCTAAATCATGCAAAATACTTTAGTTGGCTCCAGTGGTTTAAATTCTCCTTTGAAATGATTCTCAGCTCACATTTAAGTTGCATATATCTTCAACACATATGAGAAGGGTTTGAAAAATCCCTTTATTTGCTGAAATATACAATAGCGTCTGAAATGTTAATTTTGAATTTTGATTTTCACACTTCATCATTGAACACCCAAGTCTCCCGGTTTGACATTTCCTAAAGTTGGCAGCCCTATCCCCAACTAAATATCGTTAAAATTGTGCAACGAGAGTCATGACTATTAGTAGATAATTGATAGCAACCGAAAGTCGCCTTTGCGCGTAACCAGAATGTAGCCCAAAATTATTCAAAGAAATCGTGCCGACGACGGATATTAGAGTTAGCCCAGAGCATCTCCTTCGGTGAAACTACGCTACTAAACTGTGACCATTTTAATTAGTTCTCCCTCTCTCCGCAAGGAGCTACTCCCGAAATTTTCTGAACGATACGCGAGATTTCCTTAAATACATATAAACAAAAACGTGACTGGCGTAAACCTCTAGTTGGGACTATTCAAAGATTATTTTCTGGACGGTCTCGGTACTGTTTCCAAGATCATATATTGGTATATCGCAATGGTTTTATGTTATATTTTCTTCGCGCGGACTGACACGCGGATACTGGCTAGTTTTACGAATATGTGAAAGATGAACAGACATTTAAATCCATAACAAATTAACGTCTCATTAATACTTAAGGCAAGACCTTGATTATATCAGCCCACTTAAGTTGTATGTGTTGTTACTCAAAATTTAGTGCACTGCTCCCAACTCCGGTTTTGTAGTAGTGTGCGCCGGAATATTAGCAACTTGAAAACATATAAAACTAATAAGTACTTTTCATTAAAAATACATTCATTGTACTACTGTCAATAACACACTTCGCAAATACATATGGGCAAGTCCTTGGTAACGGACGCGCCATTCGCTCGCATTTCAACGTGCATAAAAGAGAACATGAGCAGCGGACTGAGCGGATATTACAATATTTGAAGCACCAATTGTGGGTACCTCAAAAATGTAAGTACATATATATAACGAGGTTCGGTCTCGACAAGAAGTAACTTTTTAATGCTTGTGAAAGTATGCAACATTTAAAGAAGCTAAGGGGAGATTTTACATTCCTTAAATGTGAGACAGAAGGTGACATAAAGACCCTATGCCCGTAATTTTCCTAAATCTGATATATCTTTTTAAATCGCTTGATAAGATCTGCAATTTATAATATGTACTTCGGTTCAAATATTTTATGAAATGAATAGTTTAGCTATATATTCATTTCCAATTTCCATTTGTTTCGCTGTGGGTAAAATCAGCAGAAAAATTTACCTTTGTGGTATTTGAAGAAAGAATTGCGTACCTTTCGCTGAAATTTGGCAGTCTTGGTCACTATTTCATGATCACGGTTGCCACACCACATCTTTTTTCTGAACAAAAATTCCTTTTGAAAAAGCAAAAGAAGGACCAATATTTTTAAAATGTCACAAAAAAAATTATTTATATAGGCCTTCGCGAATTTCAGTCCCTACATCGCGTTAATGTGTTACTATTTGGCAGCAGTAATACATTCACGCCAGGAAATCTCCATTATTGTGGCACGCTCTGCCTTATACGATACATAATTCTACATAAAGATAAAAAAATATGTAAAATTAAGTCAACCTATAGTTCTTTGGGCAGCTCTTAGTAGTTGATGGAACCTATCTTCCTCCGGTCCGAAATTCGGTAAATGCAGCAGAAATTCTTTGAAAGTCATGGGATCCTACTTTATGAACAATGTCGAGGGAGAGTTGCTTAAATTTGGATAAAATTTTAGTATTTTTCAGCTAAGATAACAATAACAAGTAAGGTCCAATAACAAGTATAGCTCCAATCTAAATGATTTTTTCATGAAATCTTCTATGATATATATATATATATATATATAAAAATCTAATTATGTGTATGTGTGTATGTTCGCTATGGAAACGTATTTGCAGCACTTTAATCATCACCAAATTTTGGCTATAGGTTCCTTCGATCAACACAGAGATTTTAGGCTAACAATAATTTCGATATATAAAAGGTGCGTGGCACCTCCCGTACAAATGGAATCTTTGGTACTGCATAACTCTGAAGGTATACATGCCAGAACATTGAAATTCAGTAAGGAATTATATGAGGTCAATCCCTAACACCACCAAGAAGATGTGGAATTGGTGAAAAGGGGGCGTGACACCTTCCATACAAATGTAATATATCATACTGCATATTTCTGGATGTAGTAATGGTAGGATAATGAAAATTGGTAAGGAGCTATATGACGTTAAGTCCTAACACCCTCAGTAAAATGTGGAATTGGGAAAAAGGGGGCTTGGCACCTTCCCTACAAATGGGATTTTTCAGAACTATGGCTGTCGTACAAACTTAGGTTATTTTAATACCTAAAATTTACTGCATTGTTGAGTTTGGCTGTTATTCATTTGGACGTTTAGTAATCTGCCGCTGTTAAAAAAATTTGTTAGCTTCAGTCTATCTACATCTTCTGTAAAAATCAAATTCTGTGTGTGCGTTCCCTATGGAAACGTATTTCCCACACTTAAATCATCACCAAATTTTGGCTGTAGCTTCCTGCGATCAAGACGAAAGTTTTACATATTTCAGAATTAAGAATTTTAAATTAAAAATTTTTTTTTGGCTATGCCAGCGAACTATCTTAGCTCCCAAAAAGGATAATGTTAACAAAATCAATGATCGCATTCAAAACCAAATTCCTGGTGAAGTGACGAAATATAAATCGATCGAAACAGTTACAGATGAAGATCAAATTGTGAATTATCCAATTGAATTTCTAAACTCTTTAGAACCACCTGGAATGCCTGCGCATATATTAACTTTGAAAATTGGCTCACCAATCATGCTTCTTCGGAATTTAGACCCAACAAAATTGTGCAATGGAACCAGAATTTGCGTTAAGAAATTAACGCCGAATGTAATCGAAGCAACAATCATCAGCGGTAAAAGCTAAGGTGAAGATGTGCTCATACCACTGATCCCAATGATTCCTACAGATTTGGCATTCAATTTTAAGCGCTTATAGTTTCCTGTACGCCTTGCTTTTGCAATTACAATCAACAGAGCACAAGGACAATCGCTTACTGTTGCAGGATTAAATTTAGAGAGTCCATGCTTTTCCCATGGCCAGCTATATGTTCTTTGCTCTAGAGTTGGAACTCAAAAAATTTGTTTATCTTTGCACCGAACGAAAAAACCAAAAATATTGTGTACCCACTTGCATTACAATAAGATACAATAATAAAATGGTTTAAACGAAAATTTCACCAAATATGCGTACAAAATTCAATTCAAATTACGGAACAATAAACTAAATTATCAACAAACAAAACAGAAAAAATAATGCAACATTCGTTCGATCTCGGGCGATACAACATACGCCGGGTAAAGCTAGCATTAGAATAAATATCACCAAACTTAAAGTTTTTATATTGGAAATTAAGGGAGAAATTGCCAAAAATCTGATCTTTCTATCTGAACGATCGGTTGTATGGGATATATACTATATATAGCTCCGATAAAAGTGATTTTTTCAGAAATACTTCTATGATATATTAAAATATATATCACTGAGTTTCACGTTTATACTTTCTAAATTGCGGCCGAAATGACCAAAATCGTCTTATCTAAACGATCAGTTATATGGGAGATATATGTTATAGTGGTCTGATCCTACCGGATCCGACAAATTTATAATATAATGCAAAAATACATCCTTGTGCCAAATTTTATTTAGATATCTCAAAATTTGAGGGACTAGTATGCGTTCAAACAGACAGACGAACGGACAGACCGACATGGCTATATCAACTCAGTTGGTCGCCCTGATCAATTCGGTATACTTAATGGTGAGTCTTCTATATTTCTCAACGTTACAAACATCGGACCAAAGTTAATATACCATTTCATGTTCATGAAAGGTATAAAAATAGTCGTGAATTAGCCTAATTGGCACATTTATAATGTTTCAAAACCTGTATAAGAGCTTTCAATACACGACCCGAAAAAACTGAATAATAAGATATCCTTTCCAACAAGTTGTTTAGGGTACACAACCTAAATTATTGTCCCTGTTTTTATAAAAATATGTATTGTTATATAACACCAAAAATCCAAATAGAAACATAAAACTTTTTTCTGAGAGATACATTCTAAAAATTCTTACTGAAAGCTAAAAATCTGCATGAAAATTCGCGGAATTTTCCCGAATTTTCGAAAAAGTCTTAAGTGTATATTTGGATTGTTGGTGTTATATGAAGTTCGAAGCAAAACTTAGTGAAAACTGGAAAAATCTGAGTGATGATGAATTTTTTAGATGTGTGTTTGTATCAAAAATGTTAAGGTCACTTTATCTTACTTAGTTGACTTAAATCGCCACCCCCTCCCAAATCGTGCTGGATCCACCCCTGTTACGGACGCGAACAATTTTTTTTTTTTTTAATGAATTACTCTATATGACATTGAAAACATACTCTTTGCGAGACATCGAGTTTTAGGTGTAGTAGAGTAAACAAAATCAGCAAACCTGGAATTTCGAATACGCCTTCAAAGTCAGGGCTAAGGGCCCAAAACCCCCTTTTCATAAGCGGAGACGTAGGGGAGAACGGGGTACATTTTACACATTCATTTAAAAGTCGTTTATTTTCTATAACATATAATATCATATAATTTTAAATGTATAGAAGCTCCGGGGTTTGCGTGTGCAATAATGAAAATAAAAAAATAGGAAAAAAACTAATTTTTATTTGCATTTGAAAATTCTTAAAAATTTCTTGTATTCCGGCCTTTTAGTTAATATATTCAAGGTATGTTTGAGCTCTAGGCCAATATATACATATGTTTATTAAAATACAGCAAATGTGCAGGTGCAGTCACAAGTTCCTGAAGATGACTTCAGATTGACACCATTCGACAAATATATATACATTGTTTAAACACATTTGCTGTATTTTAATAAACATATGTATATATTGGCCTATAGCTCAAACATACCTTGAATTCTTAAATAATTATAAGTAGAATAGGGCACCATATTTTCTGCTAGGTTTTCTCTATAATTTATTTGTGAATATTTTATTAAAATAAGACGCAGTTTATTTAACGTATTTAGACTTATTATAACAAAAGATAGAATTTTAGAAAAACTATTTTGTGTATAAGCTGTCAAATTTAACATCAAATAATTATTTGGTGCTGCTGCGACAAATTGATGCTGGGTTATTGGAATCGGAAGTTTAAACTCAATCTTGGTTTTAAGTTTTATAGATATGTCTTTTATAACAGGTTGTATAAAAACTCATTTGTCTGGAGATAGACTACGCAAATAATTTGTATTTTGGGCGGAATCGCAAAATATCTCTTCAAATAAAAGGGCTTCTTGCAATTTTCCCCGAAGTCGACCAAAACGTATTCTCCAACCCTTTATACCTCGTCGTCCAATAATTTAAATTTTGAAATGTCTAACCAAGCTTTTTTTTCAAGCCTAGCCAAGCATGTTTTTTGCAGGCTTTCTTAGTGTAAGCCAAGGATTTCGCTTCAAAAATCCATAAGGCCAGCTTTCTCTAGCCGCCTTATTAGTTATCCAACTAGATGGACGTGATATATTAGTAGCGACCAAAAACTCATAAACAAATCCTCGGAATTTATCGTAAGACAATCCATATGCAAAAAACACACACTTCTGTGCATATTCAACAAATTGTTCTTGAAATTTTGTTTGCGTTTGATGGTTTGTATATTTAGAGTAATAACTAAAATTTTTGTCACAACTACTGTAGTTTCCAGAGGCCGAATCGTTCCTCAAAAGAACTAGTTTCTTCATTCGCATGATCAAAGTTGTTTTTTTTATATCATACTTCTCCGCTACGAACGTAGCTGTTTCGCGTTTATGCCTAATGTCTGAAAGGGCTTTCTTCATATCGTTCTCATTTATCTAGCATCGGTTCTTATTGTTTTGAAGAAAGCTTACATCCGATCTACGAAAAATTACAATAAAGATCGCGAAAATGTAAAAATACGTATTACTTCCATAGGCATGAGATATAATAGTGAATTTTTTTGCCTTTTCTTAAAAGTAAAGTCAAATGTGCCCCAGTGTCAAATGTACCCCGCTCTCCCCTATACTGGTATACAACTTTCCCTCTGCTTATTCCTCGATAAATCTTTAGGTGATTCAATAGAGTACTTTCTTGTGCTTCTAACCATGTTAGTTTTAGAAATAGAACAAAAGTACAAAATAAATGAAAACTTTAAAGAGGCCATATTTAATTTTGAGTTCAAAAACTCAGGAATATAATAAATCCATTGAAATTTGGAAAAGATATTCCCATTTAATCATTTCTAGTCGACAAATATATATATATATATTTATTTTTTCAAGCAGATAAGATTCACAAGAAAAATGGTAATGGACTTAGCCAATAAAAATGTTACCCGAACCTTGCGGAAAAATTTTAGTAGACAGACCTATTTAACATCCGAAAGCTTTTTTAATTTCAAGTCGACGTTTGCTTACTAGGAAAATAACAAGGATAATGGCAGGATCAATTTATAAACCTCCACTTTCTAAAGTTTTTTTTAATGCTAAATAAAAGCCTAGACAAAATTTTATTAAAAGCAAAATCACAGATCTGGGTTTAACAGCGCAACAATATAAAGAAAGGACGTTATACTTTGTTAGCAAAGCATCCAAATTTGCAAAACCGATGAAGCCTTTTTTTGAAACTATGTTTCTCTGTCCAGAATGAGGGGAAAGAATAAACTATTTGATTTCCACATCATACACATATTTGACCTTAAATCCCAAGTGACAGAAATAAAGTCCGACCAAATTTGATTTTCGGTTCGTGGTGGACCTTATTTGGAATTCGTCCACGTATACATAAACAAACATTTGCAACGAAATTTTGTTTCGCAAAAGTATAGCAAAATGCGTCATTTCATTTCGCCAGAATATCAATAAAGACATTTAATTTTTTATTTTGATAGAGCAAAATATGTTTGTTCAGCTAATTAAAACAAACAAAAACAAGTAAGGGTGTCTAAATTTGGGTGTCACCGAATACCATACACTCAACTTGAGTTTGATTTCACATAAATTACTTCTTCGAATTTTGTTACGATGGATTTATCTTTTTTTTTTAAAGCTCTAGGAATGTTGCCCAATGCTTGGTCGGAAACGGAGCGTGACATCGCCCATTAAAAAAAATGTCTCCGGATTTCCTCTTAGAATAAAACTCGGTAGGTGATCCAAAACTATTTTTTGCTAAGATATAGCTTATTATTCTAGTCTGCGGCCCTTTTAAATATCTTTTATATAAAATTGGGCGTGGCTTTTAACTGATCCCGTACATTTTTCCAAGAAATATTCCCTGCTATGTATAAGGAAAATATGTGAACCTAAAGTTATAGCTACAGAAACATAGAAAATTGTTTGCTCATAAAAGGGGCGGTGCCGCGCCTATTTTCAAAAATTAAAATTTTTTTTTCCTTTTTGTCGTTATAATTTCACTTGGAAAACGACACACCATTGATATAAAGCTCTTTTTTACAAAGATATAGTTTATTTTATTCGTCCACGACCCTCATAAAAACCGTTTACATAAAAATAGGCGTGGTTCTCCACCGATTTCGTTAATTTTTCTTTGAAGCATTCTTTATAGTAGGACGATATCTCTGTCGAATTTTGTTATGATAGGTTTAACGGTTTTTGATTTATGATCAATAATATTTGTAAAATTTATTTTATCACAAGTGGGCGGTGCCACGCCCATTTTCAAAAAAATGAAGGGTCTTAATATTAGTCCAATAATCAGTTTTATGTGTTTTTCAAAATATTATATATATAAAAAGTAGACGTGGTTACCATCCAATTTCCCACAGTTTTAATAGCGATGGGAGATGAGCACCAAGGAACCCGCATGCCAAATTGCAATATTTTATTCTCAATATTTACTCAAATTATCGTGTGCACCGACAGATGGACGGACGATTAGACGGCGATGGCTAAATCAATTCCTGTTTTCATCCTCAACATTTTGATATATGGAAGTCTATATTTATTTCGATTCGTTTTTTCATCCTCAGTAATTTGATATATGGAAATATATATTTATTTCGATTCGTTTATGCGTTATGCTAGCAAAGTTAATACACTCTGTGTGCAAAGCACGCTGAGTATATTTCAAATTCCGGAAATCTTATTTTTTATTTACACGTCTCAAAACAGATAAATCTAACTGAGTGTAGCCATTGTACTTTTCACTAAAACTACATTCACTGTACACGTGTCAACTTAATAACAAACTTTGCAAATACATATGGGCAAGTCCTCGGTAATGGACGCGCCATTCGCACGCATTTCAACGTGCATAAAGGAGAACATGAGCAGCGGACTGTGCGGCTATTACAATATTTGAAACAACAATTCTGGGTACCTCAAACATGTAAGTACATATATATGACGAAATATGATGAGGTTCGGACGCGACATAAATAGAAGTACTTTTTAAAGCTTGTGAAAGTATGCAAAACTTAAAGAAGCAGAAGAGAAGATTTTACATTCTTTAAATGAGAGAAAGAAGGTGAAATAAAGAGCCAACGCCCGTAATTTTTCGAAATCTGATATATCTTTTTAAAACGCTGGATAAAAGCTTAAGTACGGTTACGGATGCGACAAATTTTTCTCAATGAATTACACAATATGACATTGAAAAGATATCTTTTGATATCAAGTTTTAGGTCTAGTAGAGTAAACAAAATCAGCACACCTGGAATTTTGAATACGCCCTCAAAGTCTGGGCTAAGGGCCCAAAACCCCGTTTTCATACGCGGAGACGTATACTGGTATATAAATTTCCCTCTGTTTATTCTTCGATAAATTTGTAGGCCATTCAATATAGTACGGTCTTGTGCTTCTAGCCATGGGCAAATGTTAGTTTTTTAGAAGAAATAGAACAAAAACACAAAATAAATCAAAAACTCACGAATATAATAAAGGACATTATATTTTGTTAGCAAATTATCCAAATTTGCAAAACCGATGATGCCTTTCTTTGAAATTATGTTTCTCTATCCAGGATGAGGGGAAAGAATAAGCTATTTGATTTCCACATTATACATATATTTGACCTTAAATCTCAAGCGATAGAAATAAAGTCCGTCCAAATTGGATTTTCGGTTCGTGATGGACTTTATATGGGATTTGCCCACATATAAATAAACAAACAATTGCAAAGAAATATTGCTTTGAAAACGTATAGCAAAATGCGTCATATCATTTCGCCGGAATATCAATAAATACGTTTGATTTGTTATTTTTATAGAGCAAAATATGTTTGTTCAGCTAATTAAAACAAACAAAAAACAAGTAAGGGTGTCTTAGTTTGGCTGTACCCGAATAATATATACTCAGAGTGAGTTTGAAATGTACAGTTCATTTCAGATAAACTACTTCTTCGAATTTTGTTACGATGGATTTATCTTTGTTTTTGTTTGAGGCTATAGAAATGTTGCCTAATGCTTGGTCGGAATCGGAGCGTGGCATCGCCCATTAAAAATGCGGTCTCCGGATTTCCTCTTAGAATAAAACTCGGTAAGTGAAATATCATTGACACAAAACTATTTTTTGCTAAAGTATAGCTTATTATTCTACGGTCCTTTTAAATATCTTTTATATAAAAGTGAGCGTGCGTTTTAACCGATCCCACACATTTTTCCTAAAAATATTTCCTGCTATGTATAAGGAAAATATGTGAACCTAATCTTAATAATCCTTTAATTTTTCTTCGAGTTGTGGCTCGCGAAACATAGAAAATTATTTGTTCATAAAAGGGGCGGTTCCATGCCCATTTAAAAAAAAAAACCAATACACTCGGTGTGCAAAGCACGCTGAGTATAACTAGATTGACTTTTAGTAGCTCCAACTTAAATTTAGATGTATTTTTGTTATTTCAAGTTCCTGGAATTTTATTTTTTATTTGCACGACTCAATTAGGTATAAATAGCGCCCACGAAATTAATATCGATGTACTTTATTCTTTAAAAGTGATAGAAAAGGTTTTAAAATAAAAAAATGAATCAAAAAAATAATTTCGTGCTGCTTGTTGTCCTGCTTAGCCGCATTCTAAGCTCTACGAATGCGCAGAATCGCGTTATGGGCAGCTTTTCTGAGAATGTAGCTGACAGCCGACACACAGTGGCTATATTTCATAAAGAGAACTATGAATGCGTTGGTTCTACAGTCAGTGTTAAATTGGTGCTTACGGTTGCACATTGCGTAGAAGATGAAAAAGATACTCTCTTGGTTGAAGCTGGTGCAATGAGGTTATGGTACAAAGAAGGGGACATATACTTTGTGGAGGAAAAAAGAGTTCATGGTAAATATAATTCAGAAACAGGTTTTATGGACTTAGCTGTGCTTAAAGTGTATGGATCCTTTCGAAATACACCGGGTGTACGTATAATAGAACTTTGCAATGAGCAAATACAACCGCGACAATGGATGACTGTTAATGGATGGGGTCCGTGTCCTGTAGGGGCTGTACAACCTTGTGAGTTTCTCGAAAGCAAGAGAGTGCAAATACAAGTTTGTAGGAATGCAGATAATTTGGAAGGAACAATCTTGTTTGCTCAGAGTAGCGAGGGTACAATAGATCTTCGGCTTGGAGATACTGGAGCAGGAGGCGTTCTTCAAGGAAAGCTTTGTGCGGTGGCACAACGTGCCATGGGCCATTCTCCGGATATTTATATAGATATAACAAGTGAAATTGCTCGAAATTTTATAGAACCCCTAATCGAAGAGACTAACTGTAATTAACTGTGAGTGAATTGGACATGTTTGAGAGAGCTACATTAAAAATGGTTGCCAACATTTGCGGTCTTATTAAGTAATTTTCTTTTGATAATTTAAACAATTATATTTTGTAGTTGGCTTAGGAAATATTTTAATCGATGCTATGTAGTGTACACGTAGGAATGATTATTGTTCTAACATGTAAATTTTTTTATATTTTCTTTCATTTTGCTTTTTCTTGTTTAAAATCAAAATCAATTTTGTGAATTAAGTTCAGGTCAAAACAAACTTGTATAATGCATTGAATTTGTGAATAATAATTAATTATGGGAAAATAATTTTTACTTTGCTTTGTGACATGGAAGGTTAGCGATAATAATGATAACGGGGCCTCAAAAACATCAATGATGCCAATGGCAGGGCAGGTACAGAGGCAGCCACCAAACGTTGCAACAAAGAGCGGTGAGAGATAAAGGTAAGCTGAGGTAAGGTGTGTCGTATTGGCGAAGTGTGGCATGCAAGTGCATTTGTTGTTTCTTTGTATATTGTCTTTTGGGTTGAATATCCCCAGTGTGCAAAATAAATTATCGTGTTTGGCCATTTGCTGGGGAGAGCAGTGCTGTGTGATTATCATGTAGAAGAATCCACGAAGCTGAAGCTCCGGTACCAAGCGCCAGTGCACACGTCATGGTCATTGCACCTTGCTACAGGCACTGCTGCTCTCTTGTCCATGAATGTGCCTATCGCACACTCAGTCAATGAATATCAGTTTGTCATACAAGTATGGGGGAGACTTCGTTAAGATTAGTCTGAATAAAAATATGCAACTCCTTGCCCTTTGATACTCAGTTATGTAGCAACTTAATAGACGAGATCTCCATGCAGATACATGGTCAAGTTTGTGCAAGCCATACACATACCGAGTGACGTGGTTGAAAGCAACCTCCATTTTATGGGCAGAGCTCGAGTCTAATGCATTGTATACCAACTCTGAGTATGTTATGATTGGCATAATGAGCTGTATGGCTAGCTTTCTCCTAATTTTAAAGAGAGTGTAGGCCGCGGACTGCCTCAGATAACACAAAGTGCCATAAACTTTACCCATCACGGCGTTAATATGGTATCTGCCATTAAGACTGGAATTAATCACTATACCAAGATTCTTTACTTTATTGACGGTCTTCACGTTAGAGTTGCCAATAATTATTGCAGGTATTTGAAGGCTCGATATGTTTTTCCTAGTAATAGGTAACATGTATGATTTTGAAACATTGAAACATAGGCCATTGTCATTCGCCCAACATAATATGGATGACAAATCACTATTTACTCGACAACATAAGTCACATATATCAGTAAACTCACTAGACAAATACAACTGAATATCGTCAGCGTACGCATGCACATTAACAAATTTACACACATTAAACACATCGTTTATAAAGAGACTAAATAGCAAAGGACCAAGTATAGACCCTTGAGGAACACCAGCTGTTAATTCCTTTGGCTGCGATACATCAGCACCGTTGCTCACGAATTGTGAACGGCCGAATAGGTAACTTTTTATCAAGTTGTGAGCGTTGTTACCGAATCTAAAGTATCGTTGCAACTTGTAACATAACAATGAGTGGTTAACAGAGTCGAATGCCTTGGAAAAGTCGAGTAAGCATAGAAGTGTTAGTTGGCCTTTGTCAAAGGGCACACGTATGTCATCCAAAACTTTTATAAGGGAGTTGAGCAGCTATGTCCAGCTCTGAATCCGGACTGACACGGAGATAATAAGATATGTTTAAGCACGTGTGTGCCAATTTGCTCCGCTAGTAAACCTTCGAATGCTTTAGACAAAATTGGTAAAATGCTTATAGGTCTAAAGTCTCCCGGAGAGTTTGCCTTCCTATTTTTAGGATGAAGTAGAACCTTGGCCCCTTTCCATACATCCGGAAAGCATGAGGTTGTAATAGAATGATTGATGATATGAGTTATTGTCCCTATTATGAACGGAAGAATAATTTTCAAAAACTTGGTAGGGATTTCATCCACTCCTATAGCCTTGGTTTTAATTTTGAGGATGCACCTTATGACATCAACTTCTGTTACCGCAGAGAACTCAAGCCTCTCCCCCGAATTACATGCAGGTACACAATACAGGGAATTCACAGGACTTAAACTTCACATAGGACCATTAAGAAATGCATTATTAAGGTCATCTGAATTCAAGGAGCATTCGGAAATGGCCTTTCCACAAATACGCAAACTTTTTAAATTTCGCCACAAAACACTGGGTGGAAGATCTTAACCCAAACGTGACGAGTAGAACTTGCACTTTTCCATTTTAATAATCTTTGTGGCTGTATTTCGCGTATATTTATAAAAGTCCCAGTCTGATTCCCGCTTTTTCTTTTTCCAAATGGAATAGGCCTTATTCCTCGTTTTAATTGCATCTATCACTTTCCTATTAAACCAGGGGCATGTTAAGGACTTAACCTCTCGAGTGCGCATGGGGACATGATTCTCAAGTGCATCAGTTATTTTGTTGTTAAGAAACCCCAGCTTCTCATTTACGGTTGGAGGACGCCAACATTCACACTAGACAAATGGGAGAAAAGAGCGTTTTGGTAAAGTGAGCGGTAATCTCTATAACTATATGTAGTTCCTATGCTAGGTTGGTCAAATTCCAGGTCAAGTGAACAAAATATAAAATCATGGTCTGAAATAAACGATAACTGGTAAAATTTTAGGACAATTGTAGGGTCAGCGATAATAAAATAGTCCAACAGGCTAGGACTACAGTTATGAGCATATCTAGTAGGTACACTTGTGTTAACAACAGAGATACCTGCTCCAGCTACGTTATCAAGGAGCCTAACACTGGAACACTCGCGAACAAGAAGGTTGACATTTAGATCTCCACATATAACCAAATAATTATAGTCGACTAAATATGAAGTTTGGGATCTTTCTTTTTTTTTTAATTTGTTTTTAAATGTACTTTTCGGAAAAAATACCAAAAAAAATTTAAAGTTTTTTTTTTTTGTAATTTTTCAGTTTTTCGAGATTTTTCGAATTCCACCATTTTTTTTTTTTTTTTTCTCATAAAAAACTTCAATCAATTCTGCAATCATCCCCACTAATCCCGGAGTGGGCCGAATATTGTTTTTGTTTGTTTTTTATTTAATTGAAAAAAAAATTTTTTTTTAATTTTTTTGTATTTTTTCCGAAAAGTACATTTAAAAACAAATTTAAAAAAAAAAAGATCCCAAACGGTTAATTTTTGAAAAAGTTATAGCATTTTGAAAACAAAAACGGTGTCCAACAACTTTTTTAAAAATTCATAACCTTTATTGAGTTGGATGAAAAAATTTGAAAAAATTCTGAAAAACGTCTTTCGTAAGCTAGAAAAAGAATAAAAACTTTCAGCCAATTCTAAAAGGGTCGGGTTCAAAATTGGTCGAAATGGGATGGAATACCTCATATATTTATTTATTTATTACGACTCTAAGAGCCTACTTCAAAACTTAAAAATATGATTTGCCTTGAAATGGGGCAGTAAAATGGCTTCAAGCGTCTTGGCTACTGGCGATAGAAGATATGACTCTCCTATGCTTTGGTAGCGGGAACTTTCCATTTTTCGGGAATGACAAAGGTGGAAAGAAACAGGTTGAAGACATGTGCTAAATATTCAAAGCCTTCACTTCCTAGGCTTTTAAGCATCGGCATGGCTATGTCGTCAGAGCCCACCGCTTTAGATGGTTTAGCTTGACCGATGGCATCCTCAACCTCTTTGGCGGTGATGGTAATTGGGGACGCGCTGAGTTTATGTTTGTGCGCACGTCTGTTCGCCCTCCTCTAACTTTGTCAACCGTAGAATGCATTATATATTGTCGGCAAAAGGCGCTCGCTCATTTTTTCGCATCCGACGACTTTATCGCCAAAGGCGATGGAAATTTTGTTGTTGTGCTTGGACGGATTCGATTGGGACTTTACGGTGGACCAAAGCTTACCGACACCTGCAGAAAGGTTACAGCTTCTTAGATGCTCCCCCCATTTCGCCCGCTTGTGTTCATTCACAAGTAATCTGATGTGTTGGTTAATATCCCTTATTTGGGGTTTCGCCGGGATCGAGCTGTCTTATAAGGTCTCGTTCTCTCGCTAAATTTGCGGCCTCCGCCGGAAAATGAGGCCGAATTTCGGGAATTCTTCCGGCGGGAATAAAGCGAGCCGAGGCGGATTCAATGACCATGCGGAAAGCACGCCGCCCCTTGGCGAGCATCAGTCGGGATAGGGAGGGCAGCAAAGCGGCTGTCTGTAAAGGATTTGTATTCTTCTTATTTGTATTCTTCTGCTTATTTGATTCGTCCACGACCCTTTTAAAAATCTTTTATATAAAAGTGGGCGTGGTCCTTAACGAATTTCGTTAATTTTTCTCCAACGCAATCGTTATAGTAAAGGCAACCTCTGTGCAACCAACCGTTATCCAATCATAGTTATAATGCCCTGTGTACAATTACAGCTGTTTGATACCGAGGGCACAAGACACACGACCAGTACTCAAGTATTGGACGCATTAAAGATGTGCTTAGTGAGATACGGGTCATCAAACTCTTTGGCCCACCGTTTCACAAATCCAAGTACCTTCCGATGCTTTGTTCACAATTAGATGATAAATATGCATATTGAGACACAGTTTCGGATCAAAGCGAACTCACAGATCACTTCTTTACTTACTTAATTTGCGCTTAACCATTTAAACGGTTATGGCCGTCCAACAAGGCGCGCCAGTCACTTCTTCCCTCTGCCAACCGGCGCCAATCGGTCACACCAAGGGAATTGAAATCGTTTTCCACCTAGTCCTTCCAACGGAGTGGGGGCCGCCCTCTACCTCTGCCTCCATAGCCGGGTTCCGATAGAAGGACTTTCTTGGCCGGAGCCTCATCTTTCATTCGCATAACATGGCCTAGCCAGCGCAGCCGCTGCGTTTAAATTCGCTGGACTATGTTGATGTCTGGGTACAGCTCGTACAGGTCATCGTTAAATCTTTTTCGGTACTCGCCATCGCCAACGCGTAGAGGTCCATAAATCTTTCGAAGAACTTCTTTCTCGAACACCCCCACAACCGTTTCATCTGATGTTGTCATGGTCCATGCTTCTGCACCATATAGCAGGACGGGAACTATAAGTGACTTGTAGAGTATGATTTTCGTTTGCCAAGAGAGGACTTTACTTTTCAATTGCATACCGAGTCCAAAGGAGCATTTATTGCCAAGAGTGGTTTTTTTGCTGGATTTCAGAGCTGATTTTGTTGTTTCTGTTGATGCTGGCTCCCAAATAAACGAAGTCTTTTACTATTTCGAAATTATAGTGGTTTGCCAAGGCGCATATGCGCTGACTCTTTGCTCGATGACAGCAGGTACTTCGCTTTGTCCTCATTCACCATCAAACCCATCTTTACCGCTTCTTTTTCCAGTTTGGAGTAAGCAGAACTAATGGCGCGGGTGTTTAGGCCGATGATATCAATGTCATTAGCATATGCTAGTAATTTCACGCTTTTATAGAATATTGTTCCAGAGCGGATAAGTTCTGCAGCTATTATAATTTTCTCCAGCATCAAATTAAAGAAATCGCACGATAGGGGGTCACCCTGCCTGAAACCTCGTTCAGTTTCGAACGGCTCGGAAGGGTTCTTCCCAGTTCCGACTGAGCTGATGGTGTTGCTCAACGTCATTTTGCACAGCCGTATAAGTTTTGAAGGGGAAACCAAATTCTGACATAGCGGCATGTAGGCAGCTTCTTTTCGTGCTGTCGAAGGCGGCTTTAAAATCAACGAAGAGGTGATGCGTGTCGATTCTTTTTTTGCAGGTTTTTTCCCAAGATTTGGCGCATTGTGAAAATCTGGTACATGGTAGATTTACCAGGTTTGAAGCCGCACTGATAAGCTCCAATCAGCGGATTCACGGTGGGCTTCAATCTTTCGCACAATACACTTGACAAGACCTTATATGCGATATTAAGAAGGCTGATTTCCTGATAGTTGGTGCAGTTTGCAGTATTCCCCTTCTTGTGGACTGGGCAAAGAACACTTAGATTCCAATCGTCGGACCTGCACTCGTCCGCCATATTTTGCGAAGAAGCTGATGTATGCGCCTTACCAACTTCTCACCGCCGTATTTAAATAGCTCCGCAGGCAATCCATCAGCGCCTGCGGCCTTATTGTTTTTCAATCTGGTTATTGCTATTCTAACTTCGTCACATCATCATCGATTGCGGGATCGGGTTCTTCATCCCTGTGCGGTAAATCGCTGTCTCCCTTTAGGAGAGGAGAGAAGTGAGTGAGAGTGTATGTCTTATAGAATGTATAATATAAATAAATGTTAAAAACATTTATGCATTATTGCTTAAGAATTTGGCCTTTTATTTTACTTCCTCTCAACTTCAATACTTGTACTCATGTTTATTTCTTCAAATTTCGAATATATCATATGCGGTGCAGTGAAATAACTCCCAAATGAAATAACTCCCATGAAATAACTCCCAATGAAACAAGTCCCAAAAAAAATGAAATAACTCCGAAATGAAATAAGTCCCAAAAAAATTAAATAAATCCCAAATCAAAACTTGAAATGGTATCTTTATACTATATAATCAGTTACAATGAGATTTGCAAAATACAGCAAACTATTATGTACATACGTAAACGTTACAATTACAAGAAAACTTGAATAGTGTCGTCGAAGTAAACGTAGTTAATTTAAAAAATTTATGAAATTAACATAATTTATTAAAAGTAAAAAATAAAAGGAGCAAGTCTGCGTAGAACACCTTTGTGCATAGGCGGCCTTCGGCCGTGCTTATAAAAAATAACCCTAGGCTACGCCATGCCAAGTCCGGGTGTGTGGTATAACCGTGGCAACCGCCTATGCTGAAAGGTGTTCTACGCAGAATTACTGTGCATCGCGCAATTTTTATTCCAAATTTTCTATTTTTTTGTAAAATAAATAAATAGAGTTGAATGAAAAAAGTCCATTTTCCTCGTTGGTACTATTTAAAAATTTTTCATTCGTTGGAACAATTTAAAGCATCTGGCGCCACCAAGTAAGCAGTGAATTATATAAAATGGCTGTATGCTTGTGTTCGTTGAAAGTAAACAAATAAATCATTAAATTTTACACTAATACGCAAATTTAAACAAATGGTTTTATAAACATTATAAAATGTACTTATGTATAAAATTCTTGTGAAAGTGTTCGTATGTAGCTAAAAACTGATAGTTATACCATGGTAACTTTAACTACTAATTACTAGTAAATTCTTAATAACAATTAAAAGATACTTACTGATTCTCGTTGGGGAACTCCCTGAGAACCTATGTGCAAAATTTCAAAATTCAAACCCCTTTGGTTTACGAATAAAACCAATTGGTCCCTTAATGTATAGCCGACCCATAGAAACTGTTAGAAGAACGTCAAAGTTTTATAAAATTGTATTTTTAAGAAAATGAAATAACTCCCAACAAAAATGAAATAACTCCCAATGCCTGAATTACAAACAATGAAGCAAGTCCCAATAAAAATGAAATAACTCCCAATCTCAAAAAATTATGAAATAACTCCCAAAAAAATTTTATTGGGGAAACCACCACCAAACATAGATAGCCGCAACAACAATCAAGGTACGTGGTTATAATTTACAACGCACAATTTTTCTAAGTGAACTTTTTTTAAGTGAATTTAGTGTAAAAAGGCCTTTTATCTATCAGCATTATCCCCCCACCCGCGGTAAGGTTTTGCTGACACAGCTTAAGGTAACATAGTGCAGAATTTTTAGTAGAAACAATTTTAATTCTAACTTAAACTGCACTATTTTCGGTTTCGCATAACCATGCATTCTTTTTAGTTTCGTTGTTTGTTAATTTTCAACAACAACAACAGCACTTCACTTTGGTTCACATACCCAACAAAAAATTCCCTAGTAATTTTAACTCCTTATTTGTTGATTATTATTTTTCACACTTTGCCTTATTTTTGCGGCTTAACATATACTGGATTAACACAACGAAGTCCAGGTTTTTTGTTGTAAAAAATAACCATTGCATCTGTGTGGGTGGCGAATCGGCGTTTTTTTATATACATCCGCGCATACAAAATTACACTAAAAGAAACAGATGGTGAAAATTTAAAAAGTGCATTTTATTTTGCTTTTGTTGCCCTCCTTCCTCTAGCTTTCTTTTCAGTAGCTTAGTTAGTTATACGAGTCGGTGGAATTTTAACACCTATTATTACGCAATTGAGGGTTTTCACCTTAATTGCGTTAACACTTTGCCCCTAATAAAGCAGAAACAGAGAAAATTGACCAGCCTGCCCAAAAACAGACTGATCGCAAACACCACCTTCGCCTCCCTCGATGTGATACCGAAGTCTTCAAGGGTAACTATTTGTCTTGGCCAACATTCCGAGATATGTTTACGGCCATTTACATTTCGAATGACGATATTTACCCGATTGAGAAACTATATTACCTCAGTCAGAAAACAAAGGGGGAAGCCAACGAAATTGTTAGCAACGCACCTGTCACAAATGAAGGGTTTGAAATAGCGTGGAAGAACCTCACTGAAAGGTATGAAAACAAGCGCAGTTTGGTTAAGGCTCAGCTCGACACTGTCTTCGGAATAAAACCTACTGAAACGGATTGCGGTAAATCTATTAAAGATTTACAATTAAAATTAAATAATTGCATGAATGCATTAAAAGGGCATAAGATAGATTTGTGGGATGCACTTTTTGTGTATCTGTGCGCAGAAAAATTGCCCGAAACCAGCCTTTCAATTTGGGAACAGTATTTAGGGAACAAAACGGATAAAGCAAAATGGGAGGACATGGATACATTTTTATCCGATAGATTTCTTGCGTTAGAAAACATGGATGGTCACAGAGGTAATAAAACTTCGAAAAGTTTTAAGCCCCAAAATACCAAAACCCCTGAACCTCATAATAAAAAGGTTGGCAGCTTCCAAACAAGCATAAAGAATTTTAATTGCAAAATGTGTCGCACGAATGACCACAAACTACAAACCTGCGCTAAATTCCTCAAACTTACACCTACGCGTAGAATTGAATTTATTAAAACCAATAATAGCTGCCTGAATTGTTTGTCTTCTGGACATACTGTGTCGAAATGTACTAGTTATTATAACTGTAGTATATGCCATTCTCGACACAACACGCTCCTACATATACAAAAAATTCAGCAAAAAGCAGCAGTTCATACAAGTAAGGAAGATGATACCCCTTTAACATCGCGACAAGCACGAGAGAGGCAAAATTCAAAGTCCAATGACAAGCAAATCTCCAATGTGCAATCTTGCCATGCGCATAATACCGCTGGTGTACTGTTAGGCACCGCTCGTGTCAACATACATTAGAACAATACCAATTTGTCAGCCAGAGCCCTAATTGATTCTGGTTCTGAATGTTCATTTATTACCGAACGTCTCAAACGTCGAATTAATCTGCCATCCAAGAAAATTCGCGCTCAAGTTTCCGGTATAACTAACTCATTCTCTGCACAGGTCAAAGAGTCTTGTTCAATAGAGTTGCGGTCACTAATTGACCCATTATTTTCTTTGACCACAAAAGTTCTTGGCCTGCCAAAGCTTACAGGGGATCTTCCAACATGCCAGATGAGTGCGATGACCAGACAATCATTCCCTGATCACGAGTTGACCGATAGATAGATAGATAGATGTTGTGAGGTTAAGCACTGCGACCTATTGGTCTATTGTGCCCTCAATTCTCTTTACAACACTTCATCCAAGCCGAGTTCCCTGAGAAAATCCAGAATGGTTCCCGGCTTCAGAGAGTGTATGTGACTATTTCCTAGTTTGGATGATCCTAGGATTCTAAGTCTTCGTCTCGCGACTGCCTCACATTCCTTCAGGATGTGTTCTGCAGACTCATCTTCGACATCACAGAAGCGACAGAGGCTACTAGCTGATATGCCTAATTTATGCATGTGGCTCTTTAGCCTACAGTGACCTGTGAGTATACCTGTTACAATCCTAAGGCTACTTTTTGGGAGGTTAATCATAGCCTTATATCGCTTCGAGTTGTACCCTCCTATTAGTGCCTTTGCCTGCCGAAGTCCTGGACTCTCGCGCCAGTGTTGTTCTCTGAGGCACGCCTCCTTTTGTATAAAGTCCTCCCTTATTGTATGTGACCCTATTGGCACCATAGGCTCGGGTCCTATTGGCTTTCCGGCCGCTGCCAACTTGGCAAGCTCGTCGGCTCGCTCATTACCATCCACTCCTCTGTGTCCAGGTACCCATGCTAGACGGATGGTGTTGTTGACTCCTAGATTGTTTAACCTCTCCACGCACTCAAGGACTGTTGATGATTTGATCTCAACCGAAGCTAATGCCTTGAGTGCAGCCTGACTGTCGCTGAGTATAACGATTTTCTCGTTGGTATATCCCCGCTGTAAATTTATCTCTGCACACCGGCTTATGGCAACAACTTCGGCCTGGAAGATGCTCGGATATTTTCCGAGTGGTAGGGATATTTTGGTTCGGGGCCCGAAGATCCCCGCTCCTATGCCCTCCGGTGTCTTCGAGCCATCGGTGTACCATATTATAGTGTGTTCCTGGTGAAGCGCTTCAATCCTGGAGGTGTCCCACGTACATTTGTTCCCCAGCTCTATTTTGAAGCGCTTCTCAAACTTAATTATCTTCCTCGTATCATCTCTGGGAAGTTGGATAAGTGGAATCTGCTCCTGCAGCTTCGCCATGCTCCGTGACTGTATCACTTTGCCTCTTCCACATCCCTCTTTAGCTATGTTTACTAAAGTACTCCTGGCTGCCTGCTCAATTATTATATGTAGAGGTGTTAACTCAAGCAACACTTCTATTGCTGCCGTCGGGCATGTTCGCATGGCTCCCGTAATGCAGACACACGCTAAGCGTTGAAGCTTCGTGAGCGATTTTTGTACGGTCACCATGGTTGTTCTTGATGCCCACGCAACTGCTCCGTACACTATGATAGGTCTCACTATCATAGTGTACATCCATCTTAGGATCTTTGGGCTGCATCCCCAGGATCTTCCTGCAATACGTCTGCACACCATTATTGCTCTTGTAGCCTTTGATATGGTGTTGTCGACGTGTTTCTTCCATAAGAGCTTAGAGTCAAACGTGACTCCCAAGTATTTCACCTCAGACGTGTACTCCATCTGTACTCCATCCATTGTGATTTGCCTAATCCCTTCCAGTTTCCTTTTCCTGGTAAAGGGCACAATGGATGTCTTGTTAGGGTTGATGCTTAGCCCTACCTCAGTACACCATTCTTTCGTTAACCTCAATGCCCTTTGCATTATGTCGCAAAGGGTGCTCTCAAATTTGCCCCTTACAATGATAACAATATCATCCGCGTACCCCTGACATCGGATTCCGTTGTCTGAGAGCCTCTGTAGAAGTTCATCTACTACCAGGCTCCACAGCAGGGGTGACAGGACGCCCCCTTGTGGACATCCTTTCGTTGTTTTAATCTCTACTGTGCCGTCCCCACTTGAGGTTTCGGCAATCCTCGTGCGCAATAAGGCGTTTATCCACATACGGATTGGACGCTGTATCTCTCTTCTCTCGAGTACCCGATTCACACTTTCGTGTGTCGTGTTGTCGAAAGCCCCCTCTATGTCCAAAAATGCGCATAGAGTTATCTCCCCGCACTCGAGCGCACTTTGGATTTCTGTGGACAGCTGATACAGTGCAGTTTCTGTCGACCTGCCTGTTCTGTATGCATGCTGATCTTTATGTAGTGGCACTCTAACGAGAGCCTTTGATCTAATCTCATGGTCTACAATCTTCTCCATTGCTTTGAGAGCAAAGGATGTCAGGCTTATAGGCCTAAAGGACTTAGGAATGGAGTAGTCCTTTTTAGCCACCTTAGGTATAAAGACCACTTTTGCTCTTCTCCACATCGTCGGGATGTATGCCAGTGCGAGGCTATCCCTCATAATCCTGACCAGGTGTGGGATCAATTCCTCGCCCTGCTGCAGAAAGGCTGGATATATACCATCCACTCCCGGAGACTTGTAGCTCTGGAAAGACTTTACTGCCCACTTAACTGTGCCATCGTTGAAGAGTTCTTTAGCGAGGTTCCAATCTGTGGGTGTTGGTCTCCCTTCTCGAGCCTCCTCCGTTGAGGTATCCGAGGATGCGTCCGGGAAATGAGCTGCAAGCAGGGCACGTGCTCTTTCTTCCTCAGTCCTTGAGTAGGTTCCATCAGGGAGCTTAATTGATAGTCGTGTCTCCCTTTGGTCCTTGGCTAGGGCTTTGTGGAGCCTTGCCGCCTCTGGAACCTCCGAAATACCCTCACAAAATTTCCTGAAGCTCTTTCTTTTAGCTTTTCTAATCTCTTTGTTATATGCTGTTAGATTCGCTGTGTATTGCTCCCAGTTTCCCGTGCGCCTCGCTTGGTTAAAGAGTTTGCGCACGGTTTTCCTCATTTCCGAGAGTTTCCTCGACCACCAGGGGGTTTTATTTCCTGGGCCTTTGGATTCTCGACAGCTAGAGTTAAACGCTTCAATAATGACACGGTTGAAGTTATTAACTCTTGTCTCCAATTCCATATAACTTGTTCCTCTGTTCCTACTATCTATGATAGGAAGATTTCCCTGTATTATGTTCCTGAACATGTCCCAGTTTGTGTTCCTGGGGTTTCGCCTTGGTGGTCCTTCTATGGGCATAGCCCCGATGACGAACTGGATAATAAGATGGTCCGACATTGAGGGTTCAGAGGAAACCCCCCATCCAGAGACCAGCTCATCAGCCAGATCGTTACCCAGGGTTAGGTCCAGGACTTCTTCTCTAGACCTAGTGATGAAGGTTGGTGAATTCCCAACGTTGTATATGCTTAGGTCATTACTAATCATAAATTCAAGAACGGACTCACCCCTCGAATTGGTGTCTGTACTGTTCCATACCTCGTGGTGCGCATTCGCGTCGCATCCCATGATCAACGGTATTTTTGCCCATCTGCAGTATTCCGTCAGTTTCTTCACACCCTCTGGAGGGACCTCGTAGTTGTCTCCCGCAAAGTAGGCCGCTGCGAAGACGATGTCTCTTGACTCTCCTTGTATTACCATCGTCGCCTGAACTGCTACGAGGTCTTGACTCATAAACTCTGTAATGCAAAAATAGTTAATGGAGTTGTTAAGCACTACACACGCTCTTGGTCTTTCTTGAGAAAGATCCCAAATTACCTTATTATTTCTCTCTTTTAAGCCTCTCACCTGACCTTTGTACACCCAAGGTTCTTGGATGAGTGCTATGCCCAGATCTTCCGAGGCAAACCTGCGTGCTATTACTGCCGAAGCAGCTTTAGCATGGTGCAGGTTGATCTGGGCAACCTTTGTGTATGGGCCGGTCGGTGCTGAAGCCTTACCGGCTCGTCCTCATCGGACAGCCGCTGGTTTTCCTCTCTTCTGTCCTCCAAACCTAGGTCTTCTAAGTTTAGACCTTCCAGGAGCTCCTCTGTTGATGGAGCTTGCGTATGCTCTTTACCGGTGATTAACCCGGTTGTTGACCCTGTGGCTGACGAGACACTGGTTGGGCACTGGTTGGATGTTGCTGCCCTGGATGTTGTTGCTACCTCCTCGCTTTGCTCCCCAGTGCTCTGGACTTGTCCTGGAACGTGGGGTTGTCCCACACTGGCTTGGGCTTTTTGCTTCCAAGGTCTGACCGGGACGAAGCTGAACCGGTAGTTCACCTTGAAGCTAGCTTCCTTTATTTTAATGAACGATGCCTCGTCAATTGCCATGTTTACCCGCAAGCCCCCCTCCTCAGCACTGCTGCTGATTATACGCCACATCCCAACATTTAAGAAGGTGTTCTGTGCCTTCAGCAGTTTAAGTGCGAATTCTTTGTCGCTACTTCTGGGGAGATACATAGTGACGGTGTGCGTCGGCGGTATATCATCCCCTTTCCTCGTAATAAGGGCAGGGCCCTCCCAACTATGCAGAGTTGGTGTGACTCTGGTCAGCCATTCGGCTGTTTCCTCATCCTTGCAGTCTACAAGGAGTAATCCTGGCCTAAAGTACACGCCGCAGAAAGCCAGAGATTGCTTTCCCCATCCCTTCGATACCTCGATCATTATCGTGTCTTGCAGCCGCGTCAGCTCTTCCTGGCTCAAGACCTCCGCCGGGTATTGCTTTGGAAGCACCGCCATCCGTATGCCCTTTAAGGCATCCGAGTAGCCCTGCATTTTGGGCCTCCCCTGCGCAGTTGATGTACCAGGTGCTGGCAGCGGCGCATTCGCTCTTCTTGAGGTAGACGGTGTGGGGTAAGCTCTCTGTCCCCTGGTCTGCGTTGCGTCCTCCCGTCGTGCCTGACCTCTTCTTCGGTTGTCAGCGGGAGCGCTTTGCTTCTCATTACGGCTTTTTTGTTGATTCCCGCGGTTATGTGACCCGCGGTGATGCGATGCGTGCTCGCCTCTTGCCGTTTCCCTCTCACCCCGCCTTGATTTCCAGGCGGATGGGTTCTTCTTGCTCGGCCTCATGTGTTGCAGTGCCTTCTCGCGTGCACTGTCCGGGGTCCTTCCCTGCTTCAGGTATCGAAGGTACCACTTCTTTCCTGCGCCACTTAGCCCGATTCTTCTTGGGTCATCGAAGCCACCTGGCTCCCCCAGTTCGGGCCAGCTCGCACCATGGCGATGCTCTGTGCCAGAGTCCTCGAACGACGATGACCTCGCTCTGGCATTCGCACTTTCCTTTGGCGATCGTTTTCCGCGGTCTAAACTCGACCTCTTCCTTCCTCCGTCACGTTCGGCTTTGTCGTCCCTTGACTTGGACCGTCTTCTTTCCCCTGGGTACTGGCGATCATGCATTTCACCCAGGTGTCTCTTAGCTGCTGACTCCCTGCTGCTATGGCAATGTCTCTCCCTTGAGGGTGAGCGTTTGCGGTTTCGACTTTCCCGCTTCTCTTGCGTCTCCTCTCGGGGTCTCCTTTGCCGGGTTTCGCAAAGGCTGTTGCTGGCTGCGATTTTTGCCTCTGCCCGGCTTGGCCCACTGGTGGTGATTAACCCACCATGCTGTGGTTTGACGCTGCTCTCCACTTTCGTGGTGCTCTGCCCACTGTGCTGCTGATTTCTGCTGGTTGTGTTAGTCTTCACGGTGGTGATTAACCCACTGTGATGTTTGCCTTCGCTACTCGTCTTGGTGGTGCTCTGCCCACTCTGGTGCTGGTTCTTGCCTGCCGTGTCTTTTTTGAGTTTCTTGACCGTCTCGCTTCCGGACGTTTGGTCATCGTCGTCCCTGGCATGCTCCTCAAAAAGGGCAAGTTCTTCTGCAGTCAGGTTTAGGTGGCTTAGGGAGTAGGTTCTCTCGCCATGCTTTTCCCTTCGGCGTTTGTTGTTACCGCCACTCTTTGCTGTCAACTTGCTATCCCTCCCTTCAATTTGTTTTTGTTGATTTTTGTTGTTGTTGTTGGTTTTATTTGTGTTTGTATTCATCATCTTGTTCGTACGATCACATGCCTGCCGTGGCAAGCGTAGTGATCTATTCAGTATAAAAGGGGAACTCGGTTCGTCCACCGCGGCAGAGCCCCTTGACGCGGTAAGGCCATAGTTACTCCCCAAGGTGGCCCGGTGTCAGGGAGGCGCCGTTATAATACAGCCGGTGTTGTAAACCTCCTGGCTGCAAACCAGTCCAATGGGCACGGTGTCGCATAACACCCTGGATTAGGAGGTGACAGTTCCTAGTTACCGCTCGCATGCGCGACGAATCAGTCGGATGTGAGTAGCGAGGCTGCTCCCATCCGGCCGACTCGCGACAACTTGTGATCGGCGTAAGCCCCTGCACCACTACAAGGTGCCTGTCCTCGCAGGGGGAGTTGACCGATAAAAGATTCTTTGTCAACGAACCAGTGGATCTAGTTCTTGGAGGGGACATTTAACCTCAAATTATCTTGAACGGATTGCAGAAGAATGTACTTGGTACGCTCTTAGCACAAGAAACTGTTTTAGGCTGGATACTTACAGGCCGTACAGATGTTCAAGAGCAACCAAAAGAAATCGTCTCCTATTACAGTGACGTATCATTGGATAAGCAATTTTCCGCCTTTTAGGAACTCGAAAAAATCCCTAAAAACAAACGCTTTAATGCGGACGAACAATACTGCGAGGAATTATACAGAAGTACCTCCACTAGGGATAATACCGGGAAATACACAGTCTCATTAACTTTTAGACGAGAATTTCCTTCCAATATATCCCTAGGACCTTCTCTTAAAAGAGCATGCTCTCAGTTCTTCCGGGACGAGACACGCCTCGCGAAAAATCCTACTTTACAAACGGAGTACAATCGAGTTGTGACCGAATACGAGGAATTAGGACATATGTCAAGGATCAACAGCTGTGTTCCACCAGACTCCTCTGACCGTCATCAAGGAAGAAAGTACCTCCACGAAAGTTCGCGTTGTTTTCAACGCATCTAGTCCCACCGCAAACGGAGTAAGTCTGAACGACGTTTTGTATACAGGTCCTACGCTACAAGCTGACCTAACTATTCTTATACTTCGCTGGAGACTTTACAAATATGTCTTTAACAGCGATATCGAGAAAATGTATCGACAAATTATGGTACAACCTAACCAAACCAAATACCAGCGCATAGTATTCCGTACTAGCTCTGAAAGCCCTATCAGCCTTTACGAACTAAAGACTGTGACATTCGGGGTTAACTGTGCTCCTTATCTAGCAATAAGGACACTTTTACAATTGGCAAAGGACTTTTACAATTGGCAATACTAAGAGAATGCATGTATGTGGATTATATACTTGCTGGTGGACACTGCATCAGCAATTACTACCAGAGATCAAATATCTCAAGCATTGCAATCAGCCGGCTTTCCACTAAGAAAATGGACAGCCAATTCCGACCAAATACTAAAGGATATCCCTAAACAACATCTCCTTAACAAAGATTTCCTGGAATTCGAAGACGCAAGTTCAGTGAAGGCACTAGGAATCAGGTGGAATGTACAAAAGGATGAATTTTACTTCCACAAATAATTTATATGTACATATCTTGTGCCGTCGCAATGACATATTTACATATCTGTAATATGCCTTGTTTGTATGAGTGTATGTGCTCAACAATAAAACAACATCCTAGAATAATCGACCTAGTCCGAAGAGATAATCAAACTATTATGAAAAGTGTTGAATTTGTACCAACAACGATTTCAGAGTTGGTCAGATCGTAGTAGAAGTTTTGATTTTAATTTTGCGATTCTCGCCACGTAGGCTCAACCCCAGAAATATTTATGAAAAAGCAGTACTTAGTTTTTCCTTTAAGACTGTCTCTCATGAACATTGACTTTCTAATTGATTGATAATAAAATTCAATATCTTTGGCTTTAAAGTAAAACTATCTATTGCTTTTTGAACAATTTATATAAACGTAGACTTATGATAAAAAAAAACTACAATATATAATAGTTTCTGACATTATTGACGTTTTTTCGCAATGAAAAAACTGCAAATTTCTAAACTACACTTTACATATTAATGTTTTTTCTCAAACAAAAAAGCTAAATATTTTACTTTGTTCATTTTTTGATTTCCTTTTGTTTGGAAATTTATTTTCAAACATTAAATTGCGCAAACACTTCAAAAATAAGTCATAACCGACCAGAGGAAAAAACGGTTATACCTTGTAAGTGTTCTTATCATGGATAGTCCCATACAAAAATTGTATCATGTTTTGTCTTTTTTTCCAACGATTTGTGAATGATATGAGTCCGAAAAGAATGGACAATGTCACCTAGTATACATTTTTTTCCACATCTCTATTTTATATTGAGAAAATAAACCGAACACTGATTTGTTGTTTGTTCTGCTGGATCTCAGTAGCTGCGTTCAGAATAGATGCTAGTTGCGAGTGAAGCTAAGAAAATTCGTGTTCGCAAAATCACCCCTTACTTACCAATTCGTACAAGAAAATATAATTAGCCCAATATATAATCATGGGGCTTATGATAAGGAAATTAAATATAGGTTACAAATAGCACAACAAAGAGTTAAAAAATTAGTACAAGAAGCTAAAGAGAAACAAAAAATAAATTATGATAGATATAGTCAAAGTTAGGAAATAAATATAGGAGATTTAGTATTAGTCAAAGATGAAACCGCCCATATCATATATAGCATATATATAGGGCCGATAGAGTAAAAATATCGATAAGAAAAATAATTTTACATTAATTCCCCATAGAACAGAAAGTAGCGATAACACGAATGATAATTCATAAAAGTAGGCTTAAACTTCTATAAAATAAAATTATTAATAAACAAAATTGTCGTAATCTAAAAAATAAGAAAATCATAGTACAACAAAAAACTTGAATAAATAGAAGCATTCCAGCTTACTCATAATTTTTTTATAAGCACACAATACAAAATATGTACACATGTAAAAACCAAAATGCAAACAAAACAAAAGAAAGAACATAAAGAACGATATAAACTACTAAATTTATTTCTTTTTGGAATCAACTCACAATTATGTCATACATTATTGCCTCACAACAATTGAACAAACAAAAATAACAATGTCACTGAACCATAGAAATTTGGTAAGCATAAGCAAATTTAAAATTTAAGTCGGTCATATTTGTTTACATTTGTTAATCAGTTGCATTACCGAAGTGATTATATACGTATACTAGCAGACCCGGCAGACGTTGTTCCGACCTAAATTTGACCTATCTGCATACATTTTAATAAGCTTTTACCGTCTAACTCTGCCCTACCCCTCGACACTTTTTCTTAATCTTTTTATTCACTCCTCCCTCCGTCGTTTTCGCTTCATCTCCATCTTCATCTCATTCTATCTCTTTCTCAGTCTCCTTCTCTCTTTTCTCTTCTCTCAAGTTTTGCTCCTTCTTCTTTATCTCTTATTGCCAGTCCCAGAGGGTGGTATGTATTTTGTTCCAGTCCCATTCCGAGTATCAGTCCCAGTCCCACTCCGAGTCTCAGTCTCAGTCCCAGTCCTAGTCCTAATCCCAGTCCCAGTCCGTCTCTGGTATACTTCCCGGAAAAAAGCATCGTAAATTCTAATATAGGCAAATTTATATACGAAATTTCAGGCAAATCGAATAGGACGTATGTAAATAGGTATGTGGGTATTATTAATTCTTGTCTTATTTCGGCTTCGTGTGCACATCTATCAGTTTGCCAGGTTGATGCGACAGCTTTCATTTCATATCCATAATACCCACACATTCTAGGGGTATCCGGGTCCATGTTTTGGCCTATATCTCGAGACCCTAGTCACTCAGCGGTGTAAAACTTACTCTGTATTATAGCACACATCAACAGCTTCAATTTGATACCCACAATGTAAAAACACATTCCAGGGGTACCCGGGTCCACTTTTTGGGCTATATCTCTAGACCCTAGCCTCTCAGTTCTTTGAAAATTATCCTGTACTATAGTACTCATCAACAGCTTTCATTTGATATCCATATTGTATAAACACATTCTAGGGGTACCCGGGTCCACGTTTTGTGCTATATCTCGAGACCCTATGCTCCCAGTTGTATGAAAATTATCATGTACTATAGCACCCATCAACAGCTTTCCTTTGATATACATATTGTATAAACACATTTTAGGGGTACCCGGGTCCACGTTTTGGGCTATATCTCGAGACCCTAGCATCTCAGTTGTATGAAAATCATCCTGTACTATAGCACTCATCAACAGCTTTCATTTGATATCCATATTGTATAAACACATTCTACGGATATCCGGGTCCACGTTTTGGGCTATATCTCGAGACCCTAGCCTCCCAGTTGTATGAAAATTATCCTGTACTATAGCACTCATCAACAGCTTTCATTTGATATCCATATTGTATAAACACATTCTAGGGGTACCCGGGTCCACGTTTTGGGCTATATCTCGAGGCCCTAGCCTCCGGTTGTATGAAAATTATCCTGTACTATAGCACCCATCAACAGCTTTCATTAGATATCCATATTGTATAAACACATTCTAGGGGTACCCGGGTCCACGTTTTTGGGCTATATCTAGAGACCCTACCCTCTCAGTTGTATGAAAATCATCCTGTACTATAGCACTCATCAACAGCTTTCATTTGATATCCATATTGTATAAACACATTCTAGGGGTACCCTGGTCCACGTTTTGGGCTATATCTCGAGACCCGAGCCTCCCAGTTGTATCAAAATCATCCTGTACTATAGCACTCGTCAACAGCTTTCATTTGATATCCATATTATATAATCACATTCTAGGGGTACCCGGGTCCACGTTTTGGGCTATATCTCGAGACCCTAGCCTCCCAGTTGTATGAAAATTATCCTGTACTATAGCACTCATCAACAGCTTTTTTCTGATATCCATATTGTATAAACACATTCTAGGGGTACCTGGGTCCACGTTTTGGGCTATATCTCGAGACCCTAGCCTCCCAGTTGTATGAAAATTATCCTGTACTATAGCTCTCATCAACAGTTTTCATTTGATATCCATATTGTATAAACACATTCTAGGGGTACCCGGGTCCACGTTTTGGGCTATATCTCGAGACCCTAGCCTCCCAGTTGTATGAAAATCATCCTGTACTATAGCACTCGTCAACAGCTTTCATTTGATATCCATATTGTATAAACACATTCTAGGGGTACCCGGGTCCACGTTTGGGGCTATATCTCGAGACCCTAGCCTCCCAGTTGTATGAAAATTATCCTGTACTATAGCACTCATCAACAGCTTTCATTTGATATCCATATTGTATAAACACATTCTAGGGGTACCCGGGTCCACGGTTTGGGCTATATCTCGAGACTCTAGCCTCCCAGTTGTATGAAAATTATCCTGTACTATAGCACTCATCAACAGCTTTCATTTGATATCCATATTGTATAAACACATTCTAGGGGCACGCGGGTCCACGTTTTGATCTCAAGACACGGCACGTAGCGAAAAAAGAGGTAGACGTTGGCTGATTCTCATACCTACCCAATATGCTCACAAAATTCCATGAGAATCGGTTCAGCCGTTTCGGAGGAGTTTAGCCTCTAAAACCGTGACAGAAGAATTTTATATATTAGATATATGTATCTGAGTAGTTCGTTGGCTTGTACACTGAGCCTATATGCATGTCAATAGTTTGCTAACCTGCATATATGAATACATGTTGTATATTTAGTTTGTAAGTATTAGTGTAAATATGTATTATAGTATATAACAAATATTTTTATAAAAAGAATCAATTTGTCAAATAAAATTCAATTTCTGTTGTATCAGTTGAAAGAACACAACAAATAGTTCTATTATTACATTCGAAAAAGTTCTTCGAAATATGTATGGACCTCTACGCGTTAGCGATGGGAGTACTGGGAGACTTCATCAACATCAACATAGTCCAGCGGATTAAATAGCAGCGGCTACGCTGGCTAAGCCATGTTATGTGAATGAATGATGACGCTCCGGCCAAGGAAGTATTTTCATCGGGACTCTCCTATCGTGTTAACGGCCGAGCGGAAGGACAGGCGCTCGATTATGTATAAAAACTGGGCGTGGCTTCAACCCATTTCCCCCGTTTTCACAGAAAACAGTTACCATCTTAGAATCTATGTCCTTACCAAATTTCACAAGGATTGGTAAATCTTTGTTCGACTTATGGCATTAAAAGTATCCTAGACAAATTAAATGAAAAAGGGTAGAGCCACGCCCATTTTGAAATTTTCTTTTATTTTTGTATTTTGTTGCACTATATCATTACTGGAGTTGAATGATGACATAATTTACTTATATACTGTAAAGATATTAACTTTTCTTTTAAAATTTAAATTTAAAAAAAATTTTTTTTTAAAAAGTGTGCGTGGTCGTTCTCCGATTTTGCTAATTTTTATTAAGCAGACATATAGTAAAAAGAGTAACGTTCCTGCCAAATTTCATAATGATATCTTCAACGACTGCTAAATTACAGCTTGCAAAACTTTTAAATTACCTTCTCTTAAAAGTGGGCGGTGCCACGCCCATTGTCCAAAATTTTACTAATTTTCTATTCTGCATCATAAGATCAACCCACCTACCAAGATTCATCGCTTTATCCGTCTTCGGTAATGAATTTTCTCACTTTTTCGGTTTTTCGAAATCGATATCGAAAAAGTGGGCGGTCCAATTGGTTCATTTTAAATAGCGATCTGAGATGATTGCCCAGGAACTTACATACCAAATTAATATACCTCAAAATTTACTCAAGTTATCGTGTTTACGGACGGACGGACGGACGGATGGACGGACATGGCTAAATGAATCTCTTTTTTCGCCCAGATCATTTTGATATATATAAGTATATAGCTATCTCGATTAGTTTATGCCGTTACGGATTACCGTTATGCGAACAAAATTAATATACTCTGTGAGCTCTGCTCAGCTGAGTATAAAAAAAAAAAGCTTGAATGAAAAGAATTCCAGCTTACTCATAATTTCTCATAAGCACTCAAAACAAAATATGTACACATGTAAAAACCAATATGCAAACAAAACAAAAGAAAGAACATAAAGAACGACATAAACTACTAAATTTTTTTCTTTTTGGAATCAACTCACAATTATATCATAAATTATTGCCGCACAACAATTGAATAAACAAAAATAACAATGTCATGGAACCATAGAAATTTTGTAAGCATAAAAGCGGAGTCATTGGTGCCGTTTGTCGTATCGCTGTAGTCGTATCTCTAACGTAATCAGCTGTTTATCGTTGCGACGGTAAACCAAAAAACAATTTGTTGGCTACGATACGGTTACGACCTTAGCGGCACCAATAATCGATTGAATTGATTCCCATAAGGTTGGTCGAATCAGCTGTTATAAGGTTACCGATACGGTTACCGATAAAGCACCAATGTCTGCAGCTTAAGCAAATTTAAACTTTAAGTAGGCCATATTTGTTTACGTTTGTTAATCAGTTGCATTTCCGAACTGAGTATATACGTATATATGTATGTATATGAATATATGTATCTGAGTAGTTCGTTGGCTTGTATATTGACCCTATATTCATGTCAATAGTTTGCTGATCTGCATATATGAATACATGTTGTACATTTAGTTTGTAAGTATTGGTGTAAATATGTATTATAGTATATAGGAAATATTTCTATAAAAAGAATCAATTTGTCAAATAAAGTTCAATTTCTGTTTGATCAGTTGAAAGAACACAACACATATGTAGCTTTATTATTATATTACGAAAAGTTCTTCTAAAAATTTTTGAGCCTCTATGCGTTGGCGATGGGGAGTACCGAAGAAGATTTCATCAACATCAACATTGTCCAGCGAATTAAATGGCAGCGTCTACGCTGTCTAGGCCATGTTATGCGAATGAAAGATGACGCTCCGGCCAAGGAAATGTTTCTATTGGAACCCATCTATGGAAGCGGGCGGTCCCCTCTCCGCTGGAAGGATGAGCTGGAAAACATTTTAAACTCGCAAGTATGTCGTCTATTCTTCTACTATCGTAATTCGGACAGGTTCTCTTAGTTATCTTGCAGTTGTCTGTGAAGTATCAGCTAGAGACTGCTAACTCCTTGAATCTGCTATGTATGTTTATTTTGATAGAAGTAAGTTAATGATCCATCTCGAGGAGTACCCTCGCCTCATTATGTAGATGGTGTTCTGGAGACATAAGAAGACAGCCCGTGGCGGTTCTGATGGCGGTATTTTGGCAGTCCTGAATTTTCTTCCAGTGAATAGTCTTTAGGCTTAGCGACCATATGGGGGACGCGTAGTATGCAATCGGCGGGTCAATTGCTTTGTAAGTGGTAATAAGCGTTTCTTTATCTTTACCCCAAGTGCTGTCAGCAATAGATTTGAGGATTTTATTACGGCTCTGGATTTTCGGTACAATTGCGGCTGCATGCTCACCAATATGTAGATCTTGATCGAACGTCACACCCAAGATTTTGGGATGTAAGACAGTCGGTAGCGTGGTGCCATTGACGTGGATGTTCAAAATGGTTTACGTTTGGACGTACATGTTGTAAATACGGTCGCCGATGATTCAGTCAGTGACAATGTCAGGTTTCGCGAGGCGAAAAAACTGGAGAGATCAGGGAGATAGTTGTTTATTTTGTTACAAATCTCATCGATCTGTGGGCCTGAGCCTGTGTCCATTATTGTGCATGTAATTTTCGGAAGCCATGTTGATGATTGGCTAGTTGCACCTTTGCTTTAAAGTTGGGGAGCAGAGTGAAATGTTAAAATTGGGAAGACGAAAGGTTTCCGCTTGAAAGTCTGACAATAATTCATTTTATTAAAGAAATTCTTTCCTATTTATACAAAAGTTCTTAACCTACACATACGTACATACATTAATGCTTACATACTACAATGTACATAGTTTCATAATAAATAATGGTTAGTCAGCATAATGTGTAGTGACTTACATACCGTTACTGTGATTCCTGCATAAGTTGGTTGACCGATATATTGAATGGTTTGGTAAGTGGAAACGAATTCATGTGGTTATTTGAGTCAGTAAAAATGCATTGGCGTAAAGGCATACTGTATCATGCTACAACATCCGCCTTAGAAAAAGAGGCTTATATAATTGTATGAACAATTGTGTAAGACTCTTTGTTTGAGTTAAAATTTTTAATTGCTTTTTTTTTTATTGTAATTTATTGCGATTGAAGAGTTTGTTTACCTATTTTTATATCTGTTTGCATTTGCTTTACATGTGTGATTTTGTGATGACATTTTTCAATCTAACATGTTGTGGTATGTTTTTTTCTTTTGCTCATGTGCACACTTTTTATATGCTTTTACGTGAGGAACGTACTTTGTTTCTAATATGCTCACTTTGATACTTTTATTATTTTGTTTTTTTTTTTGTTTTTTTTATACGAATTACAATATATACATATATGTACATTTGTATGGTTATGTGCTTGTGTTTATGAATAATGTTTTGCTTCAAGTGTTATTGACATTTAGTTTTATATATTAGAACTTTAAGTGTGTCGACCCACCTAAAATCTGTTATGTTCGCAAATTTATTATGAATTAATAGTCACTTGATGCCAACGTTGGTTAGTATTTATTATTTACATTTTCTTTCTTACATATCTAAATTGTTGAGTGAATTGAAATGCTTATATTGCGATTGTTTTGGTTTCTTCTTTTTTTTTTTCAGATGATATGTAGTATATGTATATATATATATATAGTATTTATTATTTACATTTTCTTTCTTACATATCTAAATTGTTTAGTGAATTGAAATGCTTATATTGCGATTGTTTCGGTTTCTTCTTTTTTTCAGATGATATGTGTTATGTACTAGTGAATGTTCTATACCAATTTAAGCTTATTTTTTTGGATTACTATTTCTTTTATTTTCTTTGTACTATCTCTATTTCCTATACTATTAGGTATTAACGTATAATTATTATTTCTATCTATACTTTTTACTTTATAACTTCCTTTGTATCTATTATCTAGCTTATGAGAAGCTTCTTCTTTAACTAACACTAGGTCGCCTAATTTTATTTCCTTACTGACGCTACTTTTACGTAATTATATTTTTGTTTTTCCTTAGCTTCTTTCACTAATTTTCTAGCTCTTTGTTGTGCTATTTGAAGTATATATTTAACTTCCTTGTCATAAGCTTTGTGATTATACAATGGACTTATTTTATTTTCGTCTAGGAATTCATAAGTCGGGTGGTTTTTCGCAAATATAAGCTCGTAAGGACAATACCCATGTACGGTCGATGGGGTCGTGTTGTAACAGTACGCGAAATACTTGAGGTATTCATCCCAATCATCTTTGTCACTGGATATGTATGAATGTACATATTCATTAAACGTTCTATGACTACGCTCTACAGTGCCCAAAGTTTGATGATGGTATGGTCTTGAGTTTTTGTGCTCAACTTTTAACAATTTGCACAGCTCTTCGAATAAGTTATTTTTGTATTCGGTTCGGGCTAAGATCCTTGACTTGTGTATCATAAGTGGTTCCAGGCTCTGGATCAGGGACTGTTATCAGTCTTAGACCGGCCATAGTGACGAATGTCACGCGTGATTAGTTATCACGTCCTGCACGAGGGGCCCCTGCTTCTACTGATAATAGCGGATCTAGAGAGGACAACTCGATAAAACCCGCACCCCTGAGTCACTGTGCCGAGCTCATGGGAGGGAGGACTCTTTAAGAGTCAAGATCGGTACACAACGGTGCCGAACTGGATTGTTTAGGGTTTTTGGTTATTGAAATTCAATTTTGACTTGATGACTTTGGGCTGGTAGGTGCGGTATTCTGCCAACTTAGTAGGTCGGGGTGAAACCCTACCGAAATGGCTGGTAAGCTAATGCTGCACCTGCCCACGTCCCGTTAAAACTGTGGCGGGCCTCAAGGTACGTTCCGGCTCCATCGCCGTTAAGTTGGTGGTGTAGGTGCGGTTGAAAATTTTCCCGCTTCGCGTCCGGTCTGGCTCTGAACGCATTACTCATAAGGTAATGTGTCAACCCTTGCGTGGCCTCCCTGCATAGCTTAGATAACCACAAGACCGTTGAAGGGCGACTACACAATCGGCTCCGAATAGCGGCCTGAGGGGGGACTTTTTAGAATGGACACGACTAACACGAATCCGCCAATGATGGGGTGCGGAAGAAGAGCGGTTTTGATGGAAATCCGTCAAATCAATCTTCAGCACTCTAAGGCGGCTGCCGCAAATTTGTTGCTCTGCCTTGAAAAAGGCGGAGTGGATATAGTCTTTATTTACTTTTATTTTAGATGAGGGACTTTGTATATGCAATAGGGGGAATGACCCGACTTTTATTACTGCGGTAAGGGAGGAGGTCCTGGACCTCACCCTGGTTAGTAGATAACTGGAAGGTCGGATATCGGGCTGAAGGGTTCTCAACGAGCACTCCTTCTCTGATCACCGATATATTCAGTTCTCGGTTAACGAAGAACGTCCCAGTAAAATATCTTTTAGGAACCCTAAAAGTACTAACTGGGACTTGTATTGTAGGAAGCTGGTGGTCGGATTCTCTTGACGACCTAAGAGCGTCCAGTCGGCGGCTCTTCAATAGAGCCAGGAGGAGTAAATTACCCTCGGAATGGGAGCTCTATAAGGTGAATAAGGATAGCCAAGCGAGATGCATGGCGAAGCTTCTGCGAAAACGTAGAAAGCTGCAATGAATCCGCGAGGCTTAGAAAAATACTCTCTAGGAATCCCGCTCCTCTAGGGTATCTGAGAGATGATGGTAGGGACTGGTCGATGAGTAGCGAGAAGTCCCTAAAGCTTTTACTGGACAATCATTTTCCCGATGTCCCAGGAATCTTTGCCTGCATGGTCGGCTATCGTAGGCCATGCAGAAGTGCCTGCCATTCCAATACGGGAAAGTCAAATAACCTGGGCTATAGGGTCGTTCAAGCCCTATAAGTCTCCGGGCCTTTATGGAATCATTCCTGCGCAACTTCAAAAGTCTTTGGGGATTGCCTGCCGCTGGTTGGCCATCATCTATACTAATTGCCTCAGGCTTAACTATATCCCGAAGTCTTGGCACACGGTTAGGGTTATTTTCATCCCAAAGGCCGGCAGAAGCTCTCATGTATCACCTAAAGATTTCAGGCCAATCAGTCTCTCGTCGTTTCTTCTTAAGACGTTTGAGCGGTTGATTGGCCTGTACCTACGGGAAAGGATACCTCGGGGGTTATTGTCGGCTTCACAGCATGCGTACTGCAAGGGCAGATTGACGGAAACGGCTCTCCATTCGATTGTAAAGTAAATAGAGGGGTCCCTAGAACACAAAGAGTATGCTATGTATGCCTTTCTAGACATCGAGGGGGCTTTTAACAATGTCTTACCGGGGGCAATCGAAAGAG
Source organism: Eurosta solidaginis (assembly GCF_040869045.1). NCBI lineage: Eukaryota > Metazoa > Arthropoda > Insecta > Diptera > Tephritidae > Eurosta > Eurosta solidaginis. Next base: position 12,435,513 of record NC_090323.1, on the reverse strand, counting down.
CTCTGGTGGGTTTAGGAGTCGAGGCGGCTCTGGTTGAATTTATTAGCAAACTTCTATGCGGCAGAGTTGTCGCAGCGGAGTGGGGAGGGGCCATAATTGAGAGGAAGGTGTGCAGGGGTACGCCACAGGGGGGGTGTCCTATCTCCTCTCTTCTGGGTTGTGGTAGTCAACGAGCTTCTTGCGGAGCTGGAAGCCAATGGTTGTCGGGTGGTTGCCTATGCAGATGACCTCGCTATCCTAGTCAGAGGCAAATTTCTGGGCACCGTGCGCGATGTTCTGCAGGGCTATCTGGATACTGTAGCTAGGTGGGCTGAATCATGTGGATTGGCGATCAACCCGGGAAAAACGGAATTGGTTCTTTTCACAAGGAGATATAAGATGCCCGATTTCAGAACTCCATCGATTGGAGGGGTACCGTTGTACTTTCTTATAGGGTTAAATATTTGGGGATTTTTTTGGACAAGAAACTGTCCTGGAGACCCAATGTGGAAGATCGGGCCAGGAAGGCCGCCATTGCCTTGTACTGCTGCAGAGGGGCTATCGGAAAGATATGGGGACTCTCGCCGGGAGTAGTACACTGAATTTATGAGATGGTGGTCAAACCGATTCTGCTATATGGGGTGCTGGTCTGGTGGAAAGCACTGTACACAGCGAACACCTCCAAAATGTTAGTGTCCGTGCAACGGACGGCGCTGATCGGTATCAGTGGCGCTCTCAGAACATCACCTACCTTGGCACTGAACGTTATGCTGAACATATACCCAGTAGATATTGCGGGAAAGGCGGCCGCGGCAAGGTCGTTGGTCAGGCTTCGTGATATGGGATATGGGTTTTCCGACCGCGGACACTCTAGCCTTCTTACCAGTTTCGACTTTATCCCTGACAGAACGGACTACTGTATGCCGATAACTGCTCTCTATACCACCTTCATCCCAGTTATTCCAGAGAGAGAGGAGTGGGGAAGAGGAATTATCTGGGGCATGGGACCGGTTAACTTGTTCACGGATGGGTCGAAGCTGGATGGAAAGGTTGGGGGGGGGGGGGGGGTCTTTTGTCAAGAGCTAAATTTAAGCCACAAGTTTCAGTTGGCTGATCACTGCAGTGTATTCCAAGCGGAAATTGCTGCGATTAAGCATGCGGTGGATGGAATGCTATCCAGTGCTACTACGGTTAGGGAATTTAACATCTACTCTAGGCCTTGAGCTCAACTACAGTGCGATCGAGGGTGGTCTGGGAGTGCATGACCTCGCTTGCGATTGCATCGAATTATTTTACAATTAAGATTATCTGGGTCCCGGGCCATAGTGATATCCCGGGTAATTGTCAAGCGGATCTCTTAGCCCGCATCGGTACAACTGATCCGGATGAAGATGGCTGTAGGGATTTCGGGATCCCGCTGGCCCCCTGTGGATTGCTCCTCCATAGCTGGGCTTCGAATGAGCTCAGCAAACGTTGGGCGGATACCATGTCGTGCAGGGTAGCAAGATCTTTCTGGCCAAAAGTGGATGGCAGGAGGTCTGCTGAAATAATTGGGTTCACTAAGGCTCACCTATCAATGGTCATTGGGGTTTTGACAGGGCACTGTCCCATGGGTATCCATGCGGTACGTCTCAATATACTGGAAACTCCATCCTGCTGTAGCTGTATGGAGGATGATGAGATGGAATCACCAAATCACTTTATGCTTGATTGTCCAGCTTTTGCCAGAACTAGGCGAAAGTACTTCGGTTGCGGCTCACTTGGATCTTCCGAGGATATATCCAAAGTTGAGATCGTTATCATTCGGAGCTTTATCGTTGCCAACCAACGATTCTCTAAGTAGCTAGATCTAAGTCACCGTTATTTTTGGTGTATGTGGTATCACAACGGACCTTCGTGTTGTCCAAGTGAGCTATCCTTATCAGGGCAGCTACCACCTAACCTATCCTATCCTATTCGGTTCCCATATCTGTTAGCATTGTTTTCATGGGACCATAAATCAAAATGAAATGCTCGAATATAGCTTTAGCAACTGTTATCGCATGTTTGCTCGGGACTGGGATTGTTACCAAGTATTTTGTGAGATCGCATATAATGGTAACTGCGTATTCGTATCCGTTTATTGATCTCGGTAACGGTCCGACCATATCGATCTGTACTATATCGAAAGCCTTCGGAGGTGTCTCCGTTATTGTCATTGGCTCTTTGATATGCTTATTTATTTTATTCTTCTTGCAGTGGATGCAGTTATTTACGTATTTCTTTATGTCACCTGGCATATTTTTCCAGCTATAGCTTTGTTTGATTTCTTTATCATGCGATTTATTCCTGGGTGGCCGCCACTAATAGGATCGTCATAATATTTCTGCAGAATTTCTCTAATTTTCGCGGGATTAGTCATGTACATAACCTCTGGGGTTAGTGCAATTGTTAGTTTTTTGAGAACCCTGTTTCTTGTTTCAATAAATTTGCCTACTCGAGTATAATTACTTTTAAACAATTTGTCCCCTAAGGAAAACTGTATTTTTTCAAGTCGTAAATTTGCGGCTTCTTTTGCAAGCCTGATAAAGAATTGTCCAAGTCAATTTCATCATCTACAATTAGGTTGCTTGTATTTATAGTGCTACAAATTTTCTTTCCCTTTTTGAAATATAATTTCGGGGGATTGAAAACGAGCCTGACATGTCTTTTTACTTCAAATTTATTTAGCGCTTCATATATTTTGGTGTTCTCAGTGTGACTTTCTTTAATTTTAACATTATTTTTTATATGTTTAGCTGTTGATCTAGTTGTGACTTTCATTAATTTGCATGCTTCCACTGACATTTCTATTAAGTTTCATAATAAATAATGGTTAGTCAACATCATGTAGGATCCTTCAAAATTCAACTTTTGCCCGGATGGTAAAATTATTAACTTTTATACTTTGACAATTTTTGTTGTTATAGCGGCCTACTGATTTTAAGATAGCGGGTTCGAATCGAGCTCAAGGCCTAACAATAATTTTTTATCATTATTATTGTTATGATAAATTTTTTCTTAATTGAAAAAATTTTTAAATTAGAATAAAAGAAAGAAAAAATTTAGACAACTGCCAAAGCTCGTTGTATAGATCCATTAGTTATTTTTTATTACAGAAATTTGGAAGAATTGTTCATTGAAATGAAACAATTCCAAAGTTACGTGAACTCGAGATACACTGATGCACAAAAAACTCATAGTCATTTGTATAAGATTCTAATGGAAGATCAATTAGCCGATGTATTTCCTAACACAGAAATAGCTCTTCGGTTTTTTTACATTAATGATCACAAATCGTTATGCCGAACGATCCTCCTCGCAATTAAAAAGAATCAAAGCTGCTGAAGGAGCTACAACGCGACAAGAGCGACTTGAGATGTTAGGTATACTTTGCATTGAGTCAGATTTATTGAACAAAATCGATATTGATGATATAATTGTTGAATTTGCCGAAAACAAATGTAGAAAACGACATATTTATAACTTAGATAGTAATTTTATTGATATTATTACATTGTGACAATAAAATTTGTATAAAAGATATAAGTTTGTACTTTTTAATCGAAAAAAGAAGGGAACGGACGTGAAAAAAGTGCCCCAAATTGATGGTTGCGCAAAGTTTCTTAACTGAACAATCGGTTGTATGAGATATATACTATATATACCATCGATCTCAATGATTTTTTCAGACAACAATATATGCTATACACGTAAGCATTTGGTGAAAGTTGAAGCTTCTAGCTGTTAAAATGGGGAAGAAATTGCGCAAAGTTTCTTATCTGAACAATCGGTTGTATGGGATATATACTATATATACCACCGGTATCTATGATTTTCTCAGACAACAATATATGCTATACACGTAAGCATTTAGTGAAATTTGAAGCTTCTAGCTGTTAAAATGGGGTAGAAATTGCGAAAAGTTTCTTATCTGAACAATCGGTTGTATGAGATATATACTATATATACAACCGATCTCTATGATTTTTTCAGACAACAATATATGCTATATACGTAAGCAATCGGTGAACTTTGAAGCTTCTAGCTGTTAAAACGGGGCAGAAATTGCGCAAAGTTTCTTATCTGAACAATCGGTTGTATGAGATATATACTATATATACAACCGATCTCTATGATTTTTTCAGACAACAATATATGCTATATACTTAAGCATTTGGTGAAATTTGAAGCTTCTAGCTGTTAAAATGGGGTAGAAATTGCGAAAAGTTTCTTATCTGAACAATCGGTTGTATGAGATATATACTATATATACAACCGATCTCTATGATTTTTTCAGACAACAATATATGCTATATACGTAAGTATTCGGAGAAAGTTGAAGCTTCTAGCTGTTAAAATGGGGCTAAAATTTGCGAAAATATATATATATATATATACTATATATATATACTATATATACCACCATATATATACTATATATACCACCGATCTTTATGATTTTTTCAGACAACAATATATGCTATATACCTAAGCATTCGTTGAAATTTGAAGCCTCTAGCTCTTTAAATGGGGCAGTAATTACGAAAAGTTCCTTATCTGAACAATCGGTTGTGGGGGATATATACTATATATACGACCGATCTCATCAATTTTTTCAGGCAACAATATGTGCAATATACGAAAGTATATGGTGAAGTTTGAAGCTTCAATCTGTTAAATTGGGTAAGATATTACAAAAATCCTCTTTTTCTGAAAAATCGGTTGTATGGAGGATATATGCTATAGTGGTCCGATCCGGTCGGTTCCGACAAATGTCTAATCGGACACCCAAATACACCTGCTCACCAAATTTTATCAAGATATCTCAAAAATTGAGGGACTAGTTTGCATACAAACAGACAGACGGACAGACGGACATGGCTAAATCAACTCAGCTCTTCAACCTGATTATTTCGGTATACTTAATGGTGGGTCTATCTATTTTCCTTTAAGGACTTACAATTTTCGGTTTCGTGACGAAATTAATATACCATTTCATTTTCATGAAAGGTTTGATCACTGACTAATATAATATGGTTACTTTTTTCATATTTTTCAATTAGAATTTCATTTAGGTATTCAACAAAAGCTGCATCAGTAGTGCTCGGCGAGTGGTACAGAACTCCAATCTGCCACTTTTTATCAACCTTCTTCAGTTTTATTACACCATTACATTGCATTTTCATTTATGTTATCATTATAGATTACTTTAACATCAATTGTACTATGTACATAAACTAACACACCTCCTGTGTGCCTGCTATGGGAATCACATCTTATCATTTTATAGGTTGCTATTTTTAATTCATTGTCTAGAATATCTTTGGTTGTACATGTTTCAGAGCACAGTATGGTGCCTGGTCTATGAACTTCCGCCAACATTTCCAACTCTGATTTGTTAGCTACTAGGCTATTTATGTTTAAATAGATGCATTTAAAGTCATTGTTGATGTCCTTTGTGGATCTTTTTTGGTAATTTGATACTCTACGTTGCATAACGTTCACCAGATATATCAATCGTGAGCACAGGACTCGTAAACTGCGTCAACTGGCATCCGATTGCAACATTGGCATCGGACCACCTGCCAATACTTATTTCGCTCAAGCGCCGACCTCATCGTCACCGAAATACGCACTTTCATAAACTTTGAAAAAGGAAAGTCGTATGAATATAAATCCTTACAGATATCCGCTTTCCGCAGGGTAACTGAATCCGCCTCGGCTCGTTTTATTCCCGCCGGAAGAATTCCCAAAATTCGGCCTAATTTTCGGGAGGCCGCAAATTTAGCGAGAGAACGTGGCCGGCGACCCCCAAATAAGGGATATAAACTAACGCACCAGATTGCTTGTGGATGAACACAAGCGGGCGAAATGGGAGGAGCATCTAAGTCGTTGTAACCTCTCTGCCGGTGTGGGTAAGCTTTGGTACACCGTAAAGTTCCTTTCGAATCCGTCCATCGCCTTTGGCGATAAAGTGCTATCGGATGCGAAAAAATGCGCAAGCGCTTTCTGCCGACAATATACAAAGCATTCTACGGTTGACAAAGTCAGACGGAGGGCCAACAGACACGCACATAAACATACAGCCCAATCACGCAATCCATCGTATACTGTTTTTTCGCGATTCGTAACATTCGAATTCGTAACGTTATTGCTATCATGCAATTCGAACGTGTTTCCGAACGTCTCCGAAAGTAATAAGTAAATTCTAAGTTCGTACAGTGGCTTCACTGGGTTCACTCGGAACGTAAACTTTTGACGTTTATTCGCAATTTTCTACGACAAGTTCTTGCCAGCGGAGAAAATTTACGAAACGCGAAAAATATTTAAAACAAACAGCCCAATCACGCATTCCGTCGTAACAATGTTACGAATTCGAATATTACGAATCCCGAAAAAACAGTCTATGGTGGATTGCGTGATTGGGCTGAATATCAAATAAACGTCAAAAGTTTACGTTCCGAGTGAATTCAGTGATGCCACTGTACGAATTTCGAATTTACTTATTCTGCCCTATCACACAATCCATCGTAGCAAATTTTCGAATGGAAATGTCCGCTCCGAATCGGAGCAATTTTTTATCATGCAACCCATGTGAATTTGAAAAAGTTGTTGCCGTATGCAAATTTTATATTTTGACGTTTCGAAATCAGATGTTTTGCAATAAATTGAAATTTCAATAAATACAAGAGTAAATAAATTTAACTAAACTGATATATTTATTGGAAAAACAAAGCTTTTAAGTGTTATGGATTCTTCGTTGATATTTTCTATAATGCTGGTGGAGGCGGAAGGTGAAAAAAGTAGATCGAATATGAAAATTCAACGAAAAATATTAAGGGACGCAAACAATCCGCTCGATGTCGAGGACACAATGTAAGTATAGGAATAACTTCATAACTTCATATGTTAACTTTATTTTATGAAACAGGTTTACTAAAAATCATGGCTTGAATAAGGCAGCCTTTTTGTACGTCTAAAGTGTCCCGGATGGGAATGCACGCTCACAGAGGCCGTGCTCCATCTCTTCGCTTCATCGTTTGTCTTCCGTATTAGGTTTTTGCGGAGGGTGGGTACCAGCATGGAGTGCGAAAGAACTTTGACATTCCCATGGCTGAATCGATATTTTGTGGCGTATTCAAATACGTGTTATCCACTCTTCAATGTGATATATGTCCTCAGTGGGTGAATCTTGATTTGAGCAACGAAGAAAAAAGACAAGCAAAGATGGACTTTTATCAAAAACATGAATTTCCTGGTGCGATTTTATGTGTAGACGGAACACACATTAAAATTGTTGCGCCGGCTAAAGACAAATTCCTGAATTTTAATCGTAAAGGGTACTATAGCATCAATGCTATGATTGTAAGTCTTGCAAAAACTGATATTTCAAATATCTTTCTAATTTTTTATTTATTGCAGATATGCGATAATAAAATGAGAATTCGTTACGTGAATGCGCAGTATCCTGGCAGCAACCACGATGCTCATATTTGGAACATAAGCAGCGCGCGAAATTTTTTTTAAAATAAATACCTAAACGGCGAACGAAACACTTGGCTTTTGGGTATGTGCATACACATATATACCGTTTGAATAATTTTTTGCTAAAATGATTTTATTTATTCCACAGGAGACGCTGGATAGAGCCATGGTTAATGACACCTTTTCGTTCACCTACAACAGGAAGCGCCGAAGGAAACTACAATAAAGTACATGCAAAAGCGAGAAATACTATAGAAAGGACCATAGGTGTATTTAAGAACTGCTTCAGATTCCTTCTGGGTGCTCGTGAGCTTTATTATGAACCCATGAACGTTTGCCAAATAGTGAACGTTACCGCAGCATTGCACAATATTTGTATCCATTATCGCGTGGCTGATGATTTTTTAGAAAATGTTGAAGAAAACCATTTTAATCAAACGTATAAAGCTTCTCCTTCAACATATACTGATGCAGCTATTCGGATAAGGGAATCTATATCCTAAACATTAACACGACTATAATATTCAATTAAAAAATAGCAACACTTATACGTATAAATTCATTTACACTTTTTTATTGAAACTTTTGATAGGCACTTGTATTTAAATAAAGAAATGTACATATACATACTTACATATGTATAAATTTAAGTGTTTTTTGGCAATCGCATTTAAGCTTTTTTCTTCAACTAATAACATTTGTTTTTTTATTAAATTTTTAGCATTGATCAAATCTTCCATGGATTGGTTGTGTCTACAAGTTTCTTCCACTTCTGCATTCTTTAGGTCGCAGTGCTTTTCCATTGCCCGGTATAAGCGTCGTATACCGGAACAAATATCTTCCAGCTTTATTTCCTGTATTGAATAGTGTGCTATGGTCTTTTCCTGAAATTCCTTTTGAAGCAAAAAATGGTCTTGAAGTACTTCTGCTGTATTTGTATCAGTTGGCTTGCGCGCAGAGGAAACACGTCTCGGAAGTGCTGGACTGCGGCTTGATGACGTCATTGACACGTCAGCCTCGATGTCATTTTCAGAGTCGGCTGCAACAGGTAGCCCAACGCTCACAGTGTTTTCAATTCCATTCGTGCTAGTCTGTAGTGCTGTCAATCGGATGACAGCTTCCTCCACTTCATTAAAATGGTGCTGCCTGTTTCCACCGCCACCAGTAGCTGTCTGTTCTTTTTTGTTTTCCGCTAGCTTCCTTTTAATATACGCCTTCCAGTCTAGCCATACCTAGTAAACACGATATATATACATATATACACACAAGCAAGGCACAGTAAATTACACATTTTACCTTTTTCCCACTAGTGATGTCTTTCTGAGGTGGGCCCATGCTGTCAAGCTCCTCCGCCACCTTTTTCCAAAACTCCGACGCTTCTTCCTTAGAGCACTTTGAAAAGCCGTGTGCCATAGAGGGCTTTTCTTGCAGCAACTCCAACAAAGCCGCATACTGTTGCCTTGTTGTTATTTTGGACCTGTATTTTGACAAATTAAATACTGACTATGCATTTATTCAATAAATACTTACATTTTTATAATTTTTTCAATTTGTTTTAATTTATTTCAATTTTTCTTGGATTGTCCGCTTACAAAAATTTGTCGTAGAAAAATTAGCTTTTTGATAATTTGACATTTAGAGTGTGTTCAGTGAATGCTATTCTCCGAACTTCGAATTTACGTTCGGAGTTGTTCGAAATGCATGAATGCTTTTGTAGTAACTTCTCCGAAAAACAGTATACGATGGAGTGCGTGATAAGGCCGATTTACTTTCGGAGACGTTCGGAAACACGGTCGAATTGCATGATAGCAATTTCGTAACTTTCCCGAAAAAACGCTCTACGATGGATTGCGTGATTGGGCAGATAAATTCAGCGCGTCCCCAATTACCATCACCGCCAAAGAGGTTAAGGATGCCATAGCCAATGCTTAAAAGCCTAGGAAAAGAGGCTTTCAAATATTTAGCACATATCTTCAACCTATCTCGGTCCACCTTTGTTATCCCCGAAAAATGGAAAATGGCCAAGGTGGTCCCGCTCTAAAGCCTGGGAAACCAGCTAGCATAGGAGAGTCATATCGCCCATTATCTCTCTTATCGCCAGTAGCAAAAAAGCTTGAAACCATTTTGCTCTCCAAATTCAAAGCAAGTTTGCAGCTAGCCTGTCATCAGAATGACTTTAGAAAACTTCATAGCACCACCACAGCGCTAAATGCCATTAGCAGCCAGATAAATTGCGGTTCAAATCAAAACCCCCACCATAGAACAGTACTCGTTGCGCTAGACCTATCAAAAGCTTTTGATACTGTCAACCATAGCACGTTACTGCAAGACCTGGAAGGGTCTACCCTTCCCCTATGTTTTAAAAGGTGGACCGCCAATTATCTGGGTGGCCGGCAGGCATCGGTGCAATTTAGAAACGAATCATCAAAATCATGAAGAATTAAACAAGGGGTGCCACAGGGTGGTTTCCTATCCCCACTTTAGTTTAACTTTTACATATCAAAGCTACCTTCGCCACCAGTAAGAGTTACTATCGTTTCCTACGCTGATGACCGATTAAATCATCGGCAACCTTATTTACATCATGGACGTCCCAAATGTCTACCATTTTAAACATCCACGTCAATGGCACTACGCTACCGACTGTCTTTCACCCAAAAATCTTGGGTGTGCCGTTCGATCAGGATCTCAATTTGGTGAGTATTCAGCCGCAATTATACCGAAAATCCAAAGCCGTAATAAAATCCTCATCTCTCTTTCTGGCAGTATTTGTAGAAAAGATAAAGAAACGCTCATTCCCGCTTATAAAGCAATTTGCCTAAAGACTGCTCACTGGAATAGGCCTGCAAAAATACTGCCCTCAGAACCACCACGGTTTGTCTTCTTATGTCCCCAGAACACGATCTACATAAGGAGGCGAAAATACTCCCCATCAGGGAGAGAAATGAAATGTTAACCAAACTCTTCCTGTTGAATACCCAGAAATTTGGGCATCCCAACAGACATCTGACTGATGAGCCAACACCGCCCAGGGGCTTAAGGAGTCAGCCCGGTAAGCATTATGAGGCAATACGGCACCTGTGAGAATATAGCCGTATGAAGCCAAAAAACACAAGCAGGGCCTCAGTGAACTCCACATACAGGCATCGGACCACTATGTCAGGAATTGCACGGCTAATCCTGTACTCAAAGAACAATACCCTAAACTTGCAGAAGAGGAACGCACAATCCCTAGGGAAACGCGAGTCACTCTAACTCAACTTCGATCTGGATACTATAACAGGTTAAACTCTTACCTATCCAGAATCAACCCAGACATACAAAATGTATGCCCTACTTGCAATGTGTCACCACATGACGTTAGAGGATATTGATGACAATTTGTGATTGGTCACACCTATTGGATGGGGCGCAGCACTGCTTCAACAACAACACAAAAGAAAGAAGTACAAACTATCTTGCATTTTTCTTGTGAATCTTATCTGCTTCAAAAAATAAATATACATATTAGGGTGGGTCGATTTATATGGACGAAAGTTAACCGATATCGCGCCATCGATTTTTCGATAGGATTTGGGCTCAGGAAAAAAAGTTCCAGTATGCATACCAAAAAAATTATTTTCGAGCCTGCGAAATTTCTTTTTTTTTCTTTTTTTCAACTTTCATTTTTAAGTTTTTTTTTTATTCTTTTTTATGACCAACTAAAAAAACTAGAAAGATGTTCATAGTATACCCGTCCGACCTAAAAATGTCCGCTAAAAACGTTGTCGATAACAGTTCTTTGAAAAAAATTTTTAGCGAACATTTTTGGGTCGGACAGGGTATACATGAAATTTAAAAATCAAAGTCGAAAAAACTAAAAAATGTTTTTCTAATTTTTTAGGTATGCGTAGTGGAACTTTTTTTTCCTGAGCCCAAATCCTATCGAAAAATCGATGGCGCGATATCGGTTAATAAATCGACCCAGTCTAAAATATATTGTAACGATTTTTACTGCAATTCCCTTTATTTGCAATCTTCTGCTAACGTTCGTATCGCTAAACTGTTGAATATATATCTCCAATATTGAATAATGGAAAAATTACCTTTATTAAAGTACTTCACAATAACACTTATGCTTTGGAACTAGCTTGCTTAATAACCAAACTGACTGATAGCTTAAATGAAAGTGATTCTCGCCTCTACTGTTGTCGCCTTTTTATACTGTATGATTTCCTCGTTGCATATTTCTAGGCTTTTCTAATTCCAGAACATACTAGTTAGTTATAAATTTCTCAGTTACAACTACAGATATATAATTTTTATAGCTTCTCTCATGCCCCATGCGCTTGCATGTGTGAGCGACACTTCCACAATTATAATTGCATACCTTTAGGAGCAGCTCAGATAAGATATCTGCATGTGTTTGTGCATCTCTTCTCCCCTGCGTGTACGTACATAGGTGTAGACAAAATGATTAAATTATTGATGCGCATTCACGTCACTGCTTAGCATCGGCATAGAGATGGCAGTACCCCTTAGTGTTGCTAACATTCGTAACACTGCCCTCCATTTAAGTCTGATCGTCCCGATCAGACAAATCTCTCGATCTAAACGTTACCAGCATCTTCAAATGTACCACTCTTCTACTTCGTGGTCTCCCAATCGTTTGTATGCGGTAGATGACATCACTGATCCTCTTCACAATTCTGTACGGGCCTTTCCAACTGCACCAAAATTTGGATGGCACACGTTTCCGTCGGTGAGGGTTGTATAACAGTACCAAATCTCCCTCCAAGAAACCTTCCGAATTATTATTCTCATCGTACCTGCGTTTCATCTTACTACTTGTTTGGCCAATGAACTACTTTTAAGAGCTTGCTCTTGACGGATTAACTTTGCATCATCAGTATCGTCTTGACGTTTCACAACAGTAGTGCGCGCTGGCTTGAAACCACTTTTGCATTCTTTCTGAAAATTCTTTCGGTCGTTTTAGTGCGTCCATTAGGGTTTGCCAATGCCAGTGTTTTTCTCGCAGGTACCTTTGGTTTTGATTTATTTGGCCCATTCCATCCATCAACCTTTGCCTTTGACTTTCGTGGCCATTGTCGGGTCTTCTCCACCAGTACTCGATTACTACTGAACCCGTTATCCAAACTGAAGTTAAGTGGCACATCCTGGTTCTCATAACGCATCACTCTTCTCTGCATATCGATCTTGATGTCATGGTCAACCAAGAAGTCCACTCCCAATATGACTTCATCAACGGTATCCGCCACAACGAATTTGTGTAGAACTCTGACCTTTCCAATCAAGACTTCACATACCACTTCTCCCTGGACTTGGTTATACTCGCCAGTGACCGTACGCAACCTTGCTGTTCAACCTTGTAACGGTTTTACTCTCCTGTTGACCAAGTGAGATCGGATTAAGGAATGAGATGCGCCCGTATCTACAGTTAGTACACGCTCCTTGCAATCCAGCTTTCCTTCGACGGCAACACTGCTCGATTTTCTTCCAATTTGCGAATCAGATATCACAGGAACTTCAATAGCTGGGGCAAGTTTTCGTTCTTTACATCTAACACGCTCTTGCTCATCTCCTCCAGCTTTGCGTTTACGACCACCCACATTGTTGGAACTATTAGGACCAAGATCGCAATGACGTGCAATGTGATCGGGCTTCCTGCATTTGAAGCATTTGATAACTCTTCCACTCGGCTTTTGCGATCCTTTCAGCACCTCCAATATTGCGTCTGCCCACTCGTGCCTTTCTACTTCCACGAGATGAGCTTTGTACTCTGGCTTACTCAAAAGTGAGGCTGTTTCCTGAGTCAGTGCATGCGATACCGTTTCAGCAAATGTTAGCTTTGGATTCGCATATGTAGCCCGCTTCGTTTCCATATCTCGTATGCCATTTATGAAGGTCTGGATTTTTACCCTTTCAGTGTATTCCACGGGTGCGTCCGCATTTGCAAGATGAGCCAATCTTTCAATATCTGAAGCAAACTCCTGCAATGTCTCATTTGCTTTTTGGTAGCGGTTTTGCAACTCTATTTGGAATATCTGTTTTCTATGCTCGCTTCCATAACGTCGTTCTACAGCAGCGACCAATAAGCATAACTGTTCCGTTCCTACTCTGGAATCGTCTGTAAGATTTCCGCTGCAGGCCCTTTCAATGCCACGAACAATGCAGCAACTTTATCTTCCGCATTGCAGTTGTTCACTGCTGCAGTCTTCTCAAACTGTAGCTTGAAGACCTGGAAAGGAACAAAACCGTCAAAGGATGGTGTTTTTATCTTTGGATTACTCGTTGAAACTGCTGGGCAATTCAGTTGCAACTGCTCGATACGTCCTCCCAAAGCAATCACCTCGGCCTCGATTTTTTCCTCAAACTGTAAAATTTTTGTATCTTGCGCCTCCAACTTCGAGGAAATACGTCCTTCTTGCTCTTCCAGTTGAGCAGAGATCTGCGATGATATCTGTGCTGAAATTTGCGTCGACATTTCGGATATTCGTGCCTCTTGTGCTTCAATCTTCGCTGTTATACGGATCTCCTGCGATTCCAGCTGAGATGACTTTTGCGACGACATTTCGGATATACGCGTTTCTTGTGCTTCAATCTTCGATGTTATTTCAGATGACATTTCTGCAATACGTGTCTCCTGTGATTCCATCTTGGATGACATATATGTCTTCTGTTCTTCCAGTTGAGATGACACTTGCGACGACATTGATGTTACTGTTGATGTTTGTGCAGATATTGCAGCCAATATCATGTTCAAGTCTGTGCTCGTAATTGTCTGCGATGTTCCATTTTTCTCTTCAACCTTATTCTTTATTTACACGTCTCAAAACAGATAAATCTAATTAAGTGTAGCCATTGTATTTTCATTAAAAATATATTCACTGTACATGTGTCAACTTAATAACGCACTTTGCAAATACATATGGGCAAGTCCTTGGTAATGGACGCGACATTCGCACGCATTTCAATGTGCATAAAAGTGAAAATGAGCAGCGGGCTGAGCGGATATTACAATATTTGAAGCAACAATTGTGTGTATCTCAAATATTTAAGTACATAGTATATATGTATTTAAGTACATATATATGTGAAAGTATGCAAAACTTAAAGAAGCTAAGGGGAGAGACAGAAGGTGAAATAAAGACCCAATGCCCGTAATTTTTCGAAATCTGATATGGATACAAGATTAAGTACGGTTACGGACGCGACTATTATTTCTCAATGAATTACACTATAAGAAAATTGGTATTGGTTGAGGTTAAAGTTGAGTGCATATACTGACAGATTTGATCGGACAGACTGATTGGTTTTGGGAATTATCAATATATGCAATGTCACAGTTGACATTATGAAAACTATTTTGCCATGTGACTATATTTTCTTATGACCCAACATCCAAGACGCACCAGATCAATATCCATCATCATCGATAATACTTCCCAAAACCTTCAGAGAATGTCTTTATTGTAACTACAAAGGGTGGTGGTACACTACCAGATCTATATTGCCAGACCTCGGGTGCAAACCATCGTTTACGATACTAGTCCAAGTTTTCTTGGAGAAGTAAGTGAGCTGGATCTTTCGACCCGCTACTTGACAACCACGACACTCTCGCACTTTCGATCAGTCAATTCGGAAAGTAGTGTCGGAGTAAGCGGCCCTTTATTAGCGTGCCAAATCTGGCGTAACGGGACTACCAATGTTCATCGAGTAAGCCACAACTCTTAAATCTACTGTTTTCAGAAAACTATCCCATTCATTGCCGTACATCGAAGGTTATAACTCCTGTCTGGTTACTACTTACGCTTATGTCACGCGCTTTGATTTCAATTGTTCTGGCGCTCAAATGCTGACTCTAGCCTAGCGCGTTGTTATGACCGGCTTGTATAACCAGCTTTATGGTCAATTTAGATGTGGCGCTATTAATCTCATCCAATCCGCTGCTCCCACTATCCCTAATTGTTGTTGAACACGATCATCCCACGATAGAGAAAATCTTAAACACGACAGGTTTTAAACTTCTCTTTCTAACGCTTCCCTACTATCTTGGTACCGAAAGCTACAGCGACTAACCCCTCAGACCATCTGTGTGTGTGTCCTATTTTAGCTCATAAATTCTGTGTTTTTACTTAGTGGGGGTATATTGCACCTTTACCTGATCTTGGAGTGACTAAGTTCTATTTCAGCATTTGACAAAGCATCCAATTCACACCGTCACCATTTCTTCCAGATAACCAACTCCAATTGGTAGAACCAAGGGCGATCAAGGTTTCCTTAATTTGTCTCTCCCAATCCAGGGAAAATTCCCCTCGCTTTGCTATCAAAGATGAAAATCGATAGAAATACTTAAATACGTATATCCACACACATTACCTCCCAACACCATTCCCACCGTACATAAGGGCAAGCGTTGAAAGTGTGCCTGCTCAGTGCTCACTTCACATTTGTATTTGGTTGACAACAAAGATTGTCTAGGCTGGCATTTATTTCTCACTTTGTTCTGGTTCCCAGGTAGACGAAGTCCTGCATAGTTCTGAATTTCTATCCATCGACAGCTACGTGGCTGACATGGCGGCAAGGCGCTGTTTCTTTATTTGTTGGCAGAAAGTACTTGCTCTCGTTTATGACAAGACTCATTTTTTTCGCAGCTCCAACCAAGCCCAAAAGACAGAACTTACGAAGTGTTCATAAAGGCTAGTGATAACCACCAGCACTCGCCGCAATTGTACACGTCAGTTTGTTTCTTTTGTTAAGTATCCTGCAGCTAATATGGGAGACATTCATGCAAAGCGACAGTTTCACACTACAGGTTGAATGACTACCTTCGAACTGGTGGTAGTCGGGTGACAGGTGGTAGGCACAGTTGTACCATCAACACTAAGTCCGAGGTCTATAGATTTAATTAATCAGTTAAGAGCATCGATTATCTTAGAACCGCATGCAACTCAACCAGTAAGAAACATGTTCAAAAAGTCGTAAGCATCGCAATGTTGAAAGTGTCAGTTGGAAGCACTGCGAGGGCACATAATTAAAATTAGTACCGTATCTTAATGCGAGAGTTCTGTACTGGTACGAAACTAATGCGATTCGCAGCATATACCCTTCTTTTAAATACTGTTCGCCCGGTTTGACGCGTCGTACTTACGGTATGCTTACATACATACGTATGTACCTATTTTTAGATAAAGTTTGAGTTTTGAACAGCTTCACTTGATAAAAGAGAAGGAGAAATATCTATAGGATGATTTTTATATTTAGTTTATATTGTAACAAATTTGTGAAACTCCGCTTATTTTACACCTTCTACTAACGTTCGTATCGCTAAACTGTTGAATAAATAACTCTAATATTCAATAATGCAAAACGGCCTTTATTAGAGTACTTCACAATAACACTGATACTGCACAACTGATAGCTTGCTTAAATCAAACTAATTCCATGATTGCTCAGCTTGCGCTCTTTTATACTCTTCGGTTTCCTCGTTCGCATACTTCTAGGCGTTTCTTCTTCTAGAATTTACTAGATCACTGAAGATTGTATACTTTGGTGAGTATCTCAGAAATATGCATGTGTATGTGTGAGAACTACTTTGCTGATAATTGCATGCTTTTGTGAGTACCTCTCCGCTGCTGTATGTACATATGTGTAGACATAATGATTGATTTGTTTATGTAGATACAAGTGAATGCCTAGTATCGGCTTAGCAAGACTAAGGCATACTATCATTCGTCACAATATTTTTATTATATAGCCATGACTGTACTTACTTTTATGAAATCAGGGCAGTGCATTGGAATTTGTTTATAAGCATTATTATTACGTGTAAATGGAACTAGGAATTGTATAATAATCAGAAAAGAAATTTGCAACAAAAATATTTTCTTTCGTGTTCAATCAAATTGTCAACCCAAGCGCTGCCTATGAACAGAGAAACCGAATAGCTACCTACCAATAAGCCGAATCCTTTAACAAGGAGGATTCCTTTTGAAATACTTGTTCCAGCTAATGTCCGCTAGAAATCTTAGTCGGTAGGGGTTTGGTTGGGTTTTCCAAGTTTCCTTGATTGCAATTACAGTCTTTTTTACTGTGGGTTAGAACACATTTTTACGAAAACCTTTTTATATTGTTCTGTTATATTATAAGCGCAAAACATAAAACAGATCAAAATATGTGTATAGTTTATTTGTTTATAAGTATATGAACCGCATTTACCCAACATTCCTTCGCTCACCAGTTTATAAGGTATTTATTCATTTTACCTGTTTGAACACAAAGGCCCTGCATTGAGTTGCAATGTCAAGCAGTTTCTTGGAAAGATCAGTTTCCATAATGAAGTGTTAAAGTATTTTTAAATGGTGATCACTTATTGAGTCAAATTCTTTTAACGTCAAAACAAAATACCTAGGTTGCGCAGAAAAAAAATTCCATTTAAAGTAACTTTATTTTTACAGGTTTTATGAAATATTTCGCAAAAAGAAACCTAAAACTGCTGGCAGCTAAAGTGTGCTGTAACTCTTTCCTTTTTTTTTATTGCTTATTTATACGTTTGTTTTGTCAGATTGCTAAATGGAGCAGCAACTAGTAAGGAAGGCTAAGTTCGGGTGTAACCGAACATTATATACTCAGCTAAGTTCTTTGGAGAAAAATAAGGGAAAATCACCATGTAGGAAAATGAACCTAGGGTAACCCTGGAATGTGCTTTTATGACATGGGTATCAAATGGCAGGTATTAAAGAGAATTTTAGTGGAGGGAGTGGGCCATAGTTCTATAGGTGGACGCCATTTCGGGATATCGCCATAAAGATGGACCAGGGGTCACTAGAGAATGTGTTTGTACGATATGGGTATCAATTGAAAGGCATTAAAGAGTATTTTAAAAGGGAGTGGGCCATAGTTCTATAGGTGGCCGCCATTCGGGATATCGCCATAAAGAAGGACCAGGGGTGACTCTAGAATATGTTTGTACGATATGAGTATCAAATGAAAGGTGGTAATGGGTATTTCAAAACGGAGTAGGCCATAGTTCTATATGTGGACGCCTTTTCGAGATATCGCCATAAAGGTGGACCAGGGCTGACTGTAGAATGTGTTTGTACGATATGGGAATCAAATGAAAGGTGTTAATGAGGATTTTAAAAGGGTGTTAATGAGTATAGAATGAAAATCATACTCTACAAGTCACTTATCGTACCCGTCCTGCTCTATGGGTCAGAAGCATAGACCATGACAACAGCAGATGAAGCGGCTTCGGGAGTATTCGAGAGAAAAGTTTTTCGAAAGATTTATGGACCTATTTTTGGATTAAAAAGCAATACATATACCCCTCTAACCTAAACACTTGTTCATTTGTTTAGCCTTAATCAAATCTAGTTACATTTTCTTTTAGGATAGGTAAATGTGTTTTTAATTCATATGTAAGATTTTTTATACTGCATGTTTTAACTGATTTATTCTACTTGTAATACTACTACTTGGCGGACACCGTGGTGTGATGGTAGCGTGCTCCGCCTACCACACCGTATGCCCTGGGTTCACATCCCTGGCAAAGCAACATCAAATTTTTAGAAATAAGGTTTTTCAATTAGAAGAAAATTTTTCTAAGCGGGGTCGCCCCTCGGCAGTGTTTGGCAAGCGCTCAGAGTGTACTTCTGCCATGAAAAACTCTCAGTGAAAACTCTTCTGCTTTGCAAATGCCGTTCGGAATCAGCATAAAACATGTAGGTCCCGTCCGGCCAATTTGTAGGGAAAATCAAGAGGAGCACGACGCTCGGCCTTAGATCTCTTCGGAGGTTATCGCGCCTTACTTTTATTTTTTTATTTTTAATACTACTACTTTTCAATATTAAATTTTTTAAAAACCTTGCAAACAAAAATGTGTATCTTTTTTCATGTCATATTATGTCAGTAATTTTTTGGCAATACATGAGCCTGTGTTTGTTTCAAAGTTTAATACCAAAAACGGCTGCGCATACCCGCGATTTTTTGAGTGGTGCGCCTACTGGCACAAGGTGGCAAACTATCCTCAGTGGCAACACCAAATTCAACAGTCTTAAAATGTAGCAAATATGATTCAAATCGGTTAAGCCGTTTGCGAGATGGTAGTGGATATACAAAGAAATATAAAAAAGAAGGTGAGGTGGCACCCCTATGTGGCAACCCTATGTTGCAACCCTACTTAAAAGTATCAATAGAAATGCGGAGTAAAATACCTTTCGTTCGATACCCATATTGACATACATATCTCATGTAATGCCAAAAAATTACCCCGGGCCCCTCCGAAACCGGGGGCTCGATCCATAGTAATTCTGCGCGGAATACCGTGAATTTACTGTCAAATATTTCCTTTCATAACAATGAAGTGAGACAACTACTTTTTTAACAGAAATAACTGCTGTTTTAGTTTTGGCCAGCTAGATTGATCAAATACCCCACCGTGTGTCGTAACGTTAAGCAAGTTAAATGTATTAACTAGCAATACCTTCATGCTTTTCTTCTTTGCACGTTCTTCATATTTGAGTAAAACTCATAGAGCTCGTTATTATTCCTTTTCCAGTAATCGGCTTCAGCAAACATACCAAGGGCTATCTCATCTTTTTCCGACTAAGATTTCCAGCCACACATCAACCAGGTATGATGCAGAAAGGCAAGTTAACTTTTTATTTTAAAGTCAACCTGACATGAAGGCTTAAACACATACATTTTTGACACGTTTTTTGAATATAATTTGAACTAAAAAAAAGAATAACTTGTCGTTTTCCAAGTGAGCCTTATAGAGCGTGAGTAAGAACTATTTTTCGTTTGAATTCTAGGCTGATATTGTGTGTGTTGTTAAAGTTGATTTACTATCCATGGTTCCCCAAGTGCCAGAGCTACTTTTCTGAATGCTTTTTATAATCCAGAGAGCGCTGAGCTTACGCTGAGTTTGTTAGGGCCAAATGATATCGCTGTAATGGGTATACGTCAGCAATTGAACGCTGTTATTATAGTAGATTGTATCATCGCGGCTTAGATCTGCTGTTAGAATTATCACTTCCAGCGTTGGGAGTCATCTTTTCTGAAGCCTCATTTGGTTTCGTTTGAAACTGACTTTGCTCAACGTTATTTGTAAAAGCCTTTTTGTTAGAAATTTGCAGGGAACTCTACTTTAGGTAAAGCAACATACGTGCTATTTAGAGCCCGCTTTTCTTTACACACAATCTCGACAAATTGTATCGCTGAAATTTTGTCCTTTAATATATGCGTCATTTCAAATTTACATGGCTTAGGAACTGAAGATAAATACAATTATACCGTACAAGAGAAAGTTTGCAATAAACTAGCCATGGGATCTTTCTGCAAGGTGACATCGCGGAGAAAAATTTTTCTGAATAAACTTAATGTCCGGCTCCTCTGGTGTACTTTTAATTCGCATTTAAAGATCCCTCTGATCACAAGGTGTACTTTACCTAGTATTAAAGCTTTGTTTTCTAAAGAAGAGTCCTTATAAAATAAGTAACATTTAAACTTAACGCCTGGAAGCTTTATCATTTCTCCTTCCGCCATATTTTCTAAATTATCTGCCGCAGGCCCCACATATTTATGCAACTTGTTTGTACAGATTTACTATGCATTTTCATTTAGGTAATAACTATGGGAGGACCAATTGTGGAGAGTTGAGGTGTTCGATTAAAATATTAAACAGGAATTGATCAAGGGCCTCTTGTGACTTTTTAACCGTTAAGTGGAAATAAAAAATAGAGGTGTGCAGCGAAATCATTTGTACAAAACGATTTTTCTGAAAAATACCATAGTTACTCTACTGAAAAAAAAAGTTCTAATTTTTTGGACTAAGTTATTAATAAACGTTAAGTTGGTGCTTAAAATTGCATATGTAAATTTGAATTAGCCAGAATTATTATAAATGATGATCTGCTTTAATGATAGGTTATAATTTTAGTTCTGTCCACCACTCAAGTTATTTATAACATAAAAAATTATTTCAAATTGAGTAATAATTTCTTTGTGGATTAAATATTATAATAGGCAGGTAAATAGTGTATTCATCATTAAGCCACTAGCACACAAATCAGCATTGCAAAAAATACTACACTGAAAGAAAAAAACTGTTAAATCAACCGAAATACGGGTCAATTCAACCAAAATTTCTGTCAATTTTTATCCATCGCAACAAGATGTTGAATCAACTGCGCACAAATCGTTGATTCGTAATTGACAGCTTTAGTAGTGAAATGAACAAAAAAAAGTTGTTGCGACAGCTTTGTATGAAAGTACCTATTTTATCATATAAATAAATAAATTTAAGGCGCGATAACCTCCGAAGAGATTTTAGGCCGAACTTCTCTTCCAATTTGCATCGTGCTCCTTTTTAATTTTTCTCACAAATTGGCGGGACGTGACCTATTTGTTTTATGCCGACTCCGAATGGCATCTGCAAGACATATAAGATTTTTTTACTGAGAGCATTTCATGGCAGAGATACACTCGGGGTGCTTTCCGAACACTGCCGAGTGGCGACTCCGAAATTTTTCTTCTAATTGAAAAAGCTTGTTTCTAAAATTTGATGTTGCTTTTCCCGGGGTGTGCACCCACGGCCTTCGCTATGTGGTAGGTGAAGCACGCTACCATCACACCACGACGGCCGCCATATAAATACGTAAATATGTGAATACATAAATACGCATGCCTGTTTATATACATACATAGTAGTCACAAAACTGATTCTCAATTCTCTCAGTTGCAGCTCAGCTTATTCTTCTCTCGCATATAGTTGCCACACTTGATTGTTTCGAAAAAAACTTGTATTATAAATGTTTGACGTAACATTTTAAAAAGAGAACTTGTAAGTTATAGAAAAGTAAAGAATCAAATCGCAGGAAGATAATTCACCACTGGAGTAACTTTACATGTAATTCGGCAAGTTTAATTTTCGTAACACTTTAAGTTGAAACGATTCCAAAACAACTCAAACTTTTATTTTGTCGGAGACATCAACATTAAAAAAGGATGTTTTTTTATTATCTTATTAGATTCATTCGCGTGAGTGAAAATTCATAAAAGCTTGAACAAAATGTTACTAACTTTGGAAAAATTCTGTTCGTTCAAGCAAAACTTTTACAAAAAGAGGGCGCAATGTTGCATTTCGCTTGGACGAGAAGTTGCAAAAACAAATACAAAATTTTGTTAACTTAAGAGCGACAATTTCTATTCCGTTGAAATAACTAAACTAATTTGTTCGCTTGACGAAGAACTTCGTTGAATTAACCTTAATTCGATCAATTTCACCGAATCTCTGTTAAGACAAGAACAACAGAACCGATTTGTTGATTTTACTAGCACCATTTCTTTCAGTGTACAACAAAGCAAAAAGTAAACCACAAATAAGCCAGATAATTCATTAATCAATAGTCATTATTATATTTCAGCGTGTTAAGCAAGATTTGTATACATTTTTATGATTATTATTTGTTTTTTTTTTTTTTTTGTAAAGATGTGAAATTATTAATCATGCGATCAAAAAGTAGATCAAATTAATGATTAGTTCTTGCTGAAGGGCAAAGTGAAGTTCCAAAACAAAAACCCAACATTACCTACATTGTATCCAACATTACCTACATTGAGCAGACAATAATTATTTATTTATGGAAAAACTATCAGGTATTTATTTATTGTCCGACCCTATTCCCTAATTTGAATTCTTACTGCACGACCAAATATTTAATACTGATAATGATCACTTTTGTTGATTCTAGCCAACCAAATAAAACTTTTGATAAGTTACTCTGCGGGGTCACGACGTGCACATAATCGACCAAGTGGGAAAGGCGTGGGTTCAAGCGCGGGGCTGTAAAGTGACGAAGATTATGTGTAGGTCTTACAACCTTACACTAACAAATTTGCTTCTATCATTAAAAAGAGAGGACTGTAGACTCATGACGGGTATTCTGACTGGACACTGCCTTCTGGCATCACATGCCTTAAATTAGGCATGATCAGTGATAACAGATGTGGGAAGTGCGGGTTGGAGGAGGAAGTTGTTTGCTCTTGCCCAACGCTTGGCAGGCTAAGACTACAGCTATTTGGAGTGATACAGCTGCCAGATCTAGAAGCAGCAAGTGGCTTAAGTCCTAGGAAGCTTCTAGTATTTGCCAAGAGGATGGAGTTATTTTATAAGTCCTGGTTTTTGATAGGAAAATTTGTAGCACAACAGATACAAGAAACCAAATTGTTGAGGCGAAGTTTGACTTAGGACAATTCTCTACCAGGCTTATGAAAGAAGCCGGCAATCTAGGGCTTGTAAAAATACAGTTGTCCTTAGGAGACAAATTGTTTAAAAATAAATATACTCGACTAGACAAATTTAAGGAAATATGTAGGTACCAAAGTTTTCAAAAATTTAACAATTGCCAAAATTAAAGAAATTCTTCACAAATATCATGGCCACCCAGGAAGAAAACGTATGACAAACAAAATAAGACAAAAATATTACTGGATAAATATGAAAAGCGATATAAGAACGTATATAAAAAATTGCATTCACTGTAATAAAAATAAAATCAATAAACGCGTAAAAGAACCAATGACCATAACAGAGACACCCCCGAATGCCTTTGACATAGTACAAATCGATACAATCGGACCATTACCAAAATCGATACACGGAAATGAATATTCTGCTACTATTATCTGTGATCTAACTAAATATTTGATTGCAGTGTCCGTCCAGAGCAAACATGCTGTAGAAAATGCTAAGGCTGTATTTGAACATTTTATTTTGATTTATGGTTGTATGAAAACAATTATAATAGATTCGGGAACTGAATACAAAAATAGTTTATTTGAGGAATGGTGCAAACTTTTCAAAATTGATCATAACACCACAACACCTTACCACCATCAAACTTTAGGCACTGCTGATCGCAGTCATAGAACATTCAATGAATATGTGCGTTCCTACGTATCAAATGACAAAGACAATTGGGATGAGTATCTCAAATATTTTTCGTATTACAATACGACAATTTCAACTGTTCATGGATATTGTCCTTTTGAACTCGTGTTCGCAAAATCACCCTTGACTTACGTATTTTTACAAGAAAATATAATTAGCCCAATATATAATCATGGGGCTTATGATAAGGAAACTAAATATAGGTTACAAATAGCAAAACAAAGAGCTAAAATATTAATACAAGAAGCTAAATAGAAACAAGAAATAAATTATGATAGATATTTTCACAGTAAGGAAATAAATATAGGAGATTTAGTGTTAGTCAAAGATGAAACCGGTCATAAGTTAGATAGTATATATAAAGGGCCCTATAAAGTAGAAAATATCGATAAGAAAAATTATTTTACATTAATTCCCCATAGAACAGAAAGTAGAGATAACACAAATGATAATAAGAATAAGAAAATAATAATTCATAAAAGTAGGCTTAAACTTCTATAAAATCAAATTATTAATAAACAAAATAGTAGTCTAAATAATAAGAAAATCATAGTAAAAAATAATAAGCTTGAATAAATAGAAGCATTCCAGCTTACTCATAAGTTTTTCATAAGCAGTCAAAACAAAATATGTACACATGTAAAAACCAAAATGCAAACAAAATAAAATAAATAACATAAAGAACGACATAAACTTCTAAATTTATTTCTTTTTGGAATTAACTCACAATTATGTCATAAATTTTGCCACACAACAATTGAATAAACAAAAATAACAATGTCACTGAACCATAGAAATTTTGAAAGCAAAAGCAAATTTAAAATTTAAGTAGCCCATATTTGTTTACGTTTGTTAATCAGTTGCATTTCCGCACTGAGTATATAAGTATATGTACGTATATGAATATATGTACCTGAGTAGTTCGTAGGCTTGTATACTGACTCTATATGTATGTCAATAGTTTGCTGACCTGCATATATGAATATACTAGCCTTTACCCGCGGCCCCGTCCGCAAGGAGAAAATAAAATATATGGGCCATTTACGTTATCCTGCTTGTCAAGTTAAAAAAAATAGCTAAATGATGGAAACCTGAAAGGCACGCTTACGTGAATAGCACAGTATAGTTTTTTCGAATAAAAAAAACACATTTTGTTTTTAAGTTAAATTATTAAGTTATGTTTGTTCGCAGAATATTATGTGATCTATTGTATACTGCCATAAAACCAGATTAAATACGGAAAAGCACACACACTCCATATATTAAGTTATATTTGTTCGCAAACTAATTATGTGATCTATTCTATACTGCCATAAAACAAGATTAAATATGGAAAAGCAAACATACCACACAAATTAAGTTATATTTGTTCGCAAAGTAACTTTGTGATCTATTGTATACTGCCATAAAACCAGATTAAATACGGAAAAGCACACATACCCCACTTATTAAGTGATATTTGTTCGCAAACTAAATATGTGATTTATTCTATACTGCCATAAAACAAGATTAAATACGGAAAAGCACACATACCACACTTATTAAGTTATATTTGTTCGCAAACCAACTTTGTGATCTATTGTATACTGCCATAAAACCAGATTAAATTCGGAAAAGCGCACATACCCCACTTATTAAGTTATATTTGTTCGCAAACTAATTATGTGATCTATTCTATACTGCCATAAAAAAGACTAAATACTGAAAAGTACATATACTACACTTATTAAGTTATATTTGTTCGCAAACTAACTTTGTGATCTATTATATACTGCCATAAAACAAGATTAAATACGGAAAAGCACACATACCCCACTTATTAAGTTATATTTGTTCGCAAACTAATTATGTGTTCTATTCTATACTGCCATAAAACAAGATTAAATACGGAACAGCACACATACCACACTTATTAAGTTATATTTGTTCGCAAACTAACTTTGTGATCTATTATATACTGCCATAAAACAAGATTAAATACGGAAAAGCACACATACCCCACTTATTAAGTTATATTTGTTCGCAAACTAATTATGTGATCTATTCTATACTGCCATAAAACAAGATTAAATACGGAAAAGCACACATACCACATTTATTAAGTTATATTTGTTCGCAAACTAACTTTGTGATTTATTGTATACTGCCACAAAACAAGATTAAATACGGAAAAGCACACATACCCCACATATTAAGTTATATTTGTTCGCAAACTAAATATGTGATCTATTCTATACTGCCATAAAACAAGATTAAATACGGAAAAGCACACATACCACACTTATTAAGTTATATTTGTTCGCAAACTAACTTTGTGATTTATTGTATACTGCCATAAAACCAGATTAAATACGGAAAAGCACACATACAACACTTATTAAGTTATATTTGTTCGCAAACTAACTTTGTGATCTATTATATACTGCCATAAAACAACATTAAATACGGAAAAGCACACATACCCCACTTATTAAGTTATATTTGTTCGCAAACTAATTATGTGATCTATTCTATACTGCCATAAAACAAGATTAAATACGGAAAAGCACACATACCACACTTATTAAGTTATATTTGTTCGCAAACTAACTTTGTGATTTATTGTATACTGCCACAAAACAAGATTAAATACGGAAAAGTACACATACCCCACATATTAAGTTATATTTGTTCGCAAACTAAATATGTGATCTATTCTATACTGCCATAAAACAAGATTAAATACGGAAAAGCACACATACCACACTTATTAAGTTATATTTGTTCGCAAACTAACTTTGTGATTTATTGTATACTGCCATAAAACCAGATTAAATACGGAAAAGCACACATACCCCACTTATTAAGTTATATTTGTTCGCAAACTAATTATGTGATCTATTCTATACTGCCATAAAACAAGATTAAATACGGAAAAGCACACATACCCCACTTATTAAGTTATATTTGTTCGCAAACTAATTATGTGTTCTATTCTATACTGCCATAAAATAGATTAAATACGGAAAAGCACACATACCACACTTGTTAAGTTATATTTGTTCGCAAACTAACTTTGTGATCTATTATATACTGCCATAAAACAAGATTAAATACGGAAAAGCACACATACCCCACTTATTAAATTATATTTGTTCGCAAACTAATTATGTGTTCTATTCTATACTGCCATAAAACAAGATTAAATACGGAAAAGCACACATACCACACTTATTAAGTTATATTTGTTCGCAAACTAACTTTGTGATCTATTATATACTGCCATAAAACAAGATTAAATACGGAAAAGCACACACACCCCACTTATTAAGTTATATTTGTTCGCAAACTAATTATATGTTCTATTCTATACTGCCATAAAACAAGATTAAATACGGAAAAGCACACATACCACACTTATTAAGTTATATTTGTTCGCAAACTAACTTTGTGATCTATTATATACTGCCATAAAACAAGATTAAATACGGAAAAGCACACATACCCCACTTATTAAGTTATATTTGTTCGCAAACTAATTATGTGATCTATTCTATACTGCCATAAAACAAGATTAAATACGGAAAAGCACACATACCCCACTTATTAAGTTATATTTGTTCGCAAACTAATTATGTGTTCTATTCTATACTGCCATAAAACAAGATTAAATACGGAAAAGCACACATACCACACTTATTAAGTTATATTTGTTCGCAAACTAACTTTGTGATCTATTATATACTGCCATAAAACAAGATTAAATACGGAAAAGCACACATACCCCACTTATTAAGTTATATTTGTTCGCAAACTAATTATGTGTTCTATTCTATACTGCCATAAAACAAGATTAAATTCGGAAAAGCACACATACCACACTTATTAAGTTATATTTGTTCGCAAACTAACTTTGTGATCTATTATATACTGCCATAAAACAAGATTAAATACGGAAAAGCAAACATACCCCACTTATTAAGTTATATTTGTTCGCAAACTAATTATGTGTTCTATTCTATACTGCCATAAAACAAGATTAAATACGGAAAAGCACACATACCACACTTATTAAGTTATATTTGTTCGCAAACTAAATTTGTGATCTATTATATACTGCCATAAAACAAGATTAAATACGGAAAAGCACACATACCCCACTTATTAAGTTATATTTGTTCGCAAACTAATTATGTGATCTATTCTATACTGCCATAAAACAAGATTAAATACGGAAAAGCACACATACCACACTTATTAAGTTATATTTGTTCGCAAACTAACTTTGTGATTTATTGTATACTGCCACAAAACAAGATTAAATACGGAAAAGCACACATACCCCATATATTAAGTTATATTTGTTCGCAAACTAAATATGTGATCTATTCTATACTGCCATAAAACAAGATTAAATACGGAAAAGCACACATACCACACTTATTAAGTTATATTTGTTCGCAAACTAACTTTGTGATTTATTGTATACTGCCATAAAACCAGATTAAATACGGAAAAGCACACATACCCCACTTATTAAGTTATATTTGTTCGCAAACTAATTATGTGATCTATTCTATACTGCCATAAAACAAGATTAAATACGGAAAAGCACACATACCACACTTATTAAGTTATATTTGTTCGCAAACTAACTTTGTGATTTATTGTATACTGCCACAAAACAAGATTAAATACGGAAAAGCACACATACCCCACATATTAAGTTATATTTGTTCGCAAACTAAATATGTGATCTATTCTATACTGCCATAAAACAAGATTAAATACGGAAAAGCACACATACCACACTTATTAAGTTATATTTTTTCGCAAACTAACTTTGTGATTTATTGTATACTGCCATAAAACCGGATTAAATACGAAAAAGCACACATACCCCACTTATTAAGTTATATTTGTTCGCAAACTAAATATGTGATTTATTGTATACTGCCACAAAACCAGATTAAATACGGAAAAGCACACATACCCCACTTATTAAGTTATATTTGTTCGCAAACTAACTTTGTGATTTATTGTATACTGCCATAAAACCAGATTAAATACGGAAAAGCACACATACCCCACTTATTAAGTTATATTTGTTCGCAAACTAATTGTGTGATCTATTCTATACTGCCATAAAACAAGATTAAATACGGAAAAGCACGCATACAACACTTATTAAGTTATATTTGTTCGCAAACTAACTTTGTGATCTATTATATACTGCCATAAAACAACATTAAATACGGAAAAGCACACATACCCCAATTATTAAGTTATATTTGTTCGCAAACTAATTATGTGATCTATTCTATACTGCCATAAAACAAGATTAAATACGGAAAAGCACACATACCACACTTATTAAGTTATATTTGTTCGCAAACTAACTTTGTGATTTATTGTATACTGCCACAAAACAAGATTAAATACGGAAAAGTACACATACCCCACATATTAAGTTATATTTGTTCGCAAACTAAATATGTGATCTATTCTATACTGCCATAAAACAAGATTAAATACGGAAAAGCACACATACCACACTTATTAAGTTATATTTGTTCGCAAACTAACTTTGTGATTTATTGTATACTGCCATAAAACCAGATTAAATACGGAAAAGCACACATACCCCACTTATTAAGTTATATTTGTTCGCAAACTAATTATGTGATCTCTTCTATACTGCCATAAAACAAGTTTAATACGGAAGAGCACACATACCCCACTTATTAAGTTATATTTGTTCGCAAACTAACTTTGTGATTTATTGTATACTGCCATAAAACCAGATTAAATACGGAAAAGCACACATACCCCACTTATTAAGTTATATTTGTTCGCAAACTAATTATGTGATCTCTTCTATACTGCCATAAAACAACATTAAATACGGAAAAGCACACATACCCCACTTATCAAGTTATACTTGTTCGCAAACTAACTTTGTTATCTATTGTATACTGCCATAAAACCAGATTAAATATGGAAAAGCACACATACCCCACTTATTAAGTTAAATTTGTTCGCAAACTAATTATGTGATCTATTCTATACTGCTATGAAAAAAGATTAAATACGGAAAAGCACACATACCACACTTATTAAGTTATATTTGTTCGCAAACTAACTTTGTGATCTATTGTATACTGCCATAAAACCAGACTAAATACGGAAAAGCACACATACCCCACTTATTAAGTTATATTTGTTCGCAAACTAATTATGTGATCTATTCTATACTGCCATAAAACAAGATTAAATACGGAAAAGCACACATACCACACTTATTAAGTTATATTTGTTCGCAAACTAACTTTGTGATCTATTATATACTGCCATAAAACAAGATTAAATACGGAAAAGCACACATACCCCACTTATTAATTTATATTTGTTCGCAAACTAACTTTGTGATCTATTGTATACTGCCATAAAACCAGATTAAATACGGAAAAGCACACATACCCCACTTATTAAGTTATATTTGTTCGCAAACTAATTATGTGATCTATTCTATACTGCCATGAAAAAAGATTAAATACGGAAAAGCACACATACCACACTTATTAAGCTATATTTGTTCGCAAACTAACTTTGTGATCTATTGTATACTGCCATAAAACCAGATTAAATACGGAAAAGCACACATACCCCACTTATTAAGTTAAATTTGTTCGCAAACTAATTATGTGATCTATTCTATACTGCCATGAAATAAGATTAAATACGGAAAAACACACATACCACACTTATTAAGTTATATTTTTTCGCAAACTAACTTTATGATCTATTGTATACTGCCATAAAACCAGATTAAATACGGAAAAGCACACATACCCTACTTATTAAGTTATATTTGTTCGCAAACTAATTATGTGATCTATTCTATACTGCCATAAAACAAGATTAAATACGGAAAAGCACACATACCCCACATATTAAGTTATATTTGTTCGCAAACTAATTATGTGATCTATTCTATACTGCCATAAAACAAGATTAAATACGGAAAAGCACACATACCACACTTACTAAGTTATATTTGTTCGCAAACTAACTTTGTGATCTATTATATACTGCCCTAAAACAAGATTAAATACAGAAAAGCACACGTACCCCACTTATTAAGTTATATTTGTTCGCAAACTAATTATGTGATCTATTGTATACTGCCATACAACCATCCAGAAATGATGCCGGAAGGGACCCGAAGTTATCCCGAAAAAGTCCCGAAATTACCCCAACGGGATCCCGGACGGATACCGAAAACCATCCAGAAATGATCCCGTATTAGTCAAGAAAAATCCTGATATGACCACGATGGAATCCCGTACCGAAAACCATCCAGAAATTATCCCGGAAGGGTCTCGATATTGCCCTAACGGGATTACAAATAAGGTGAAGCTACTTATAAGACCATGTTAATAAGGCAGCAGGCGCGTTGGAGCGAATGAAGAGTTACATAGAAACATACAGCTAATAAAAGCGTGCTAATAAAAACAATTGAAGGAGGGCGGATGGCGGGAGGAGAAGGAGAGAGCCACTGATCGTTTTTCCAAAATTGTTTAGATCTCGATCTGTATGTGCCAGATACCAAAAACTATTGATTTAGGAGAAAATTTATTTTGAGTTACACCAATTTATAGATTTTACATCAGAGGGAGAGAGAAGGGGGGAGTGCGAACGGAGGGTGTCACTGCTCACTTTGTAAGCCCTCGACTTATTTGACCCAGTGAGTCTGTAATATTGGTGAAGGCCAGTATACGTAAGTTTACAATATGTAAAAATTATTAAAAAGTAATTGCTCGAAGGGGTCGTGAGACCCCCACCGCCATTCCATGTTCGAACAAAATTTTGCTAGTAGACTATTGTCTTTATCCCAAATCTCATCAAAATCCGTGTAGCCCTTCTGGAGTGATTTAGTCACAAAGACGAAACAATATAATAATTAAATTATAACTGTTCCTAGGGGGCGGAGACCTCCCCCTTTCGAAAAATATATAGCTAGTAGATTCTTATGGGCTATTGTCTATATGTGTGCCAAATTTAATCCAAATCCGT
Organism: Eurosta solidaginis; assembly: GCF_040869045.1. Lineage (NCBI taxonomy): Eukaryota > Metazoa > Arthropoda > Insecta > Diptera > Tephritidae > Eurosta > Eurosta solidaginis. The sequence goes on along the minus strand of NC_090323.1, from coordinate 12,403,019 downwards.
TCAGGCTCTCTTGCGTGATTGAGGCACAAAGACAAACGTCTGCACATCCAAACATCCAAACATCTAAACATCCAAACTTTCCCATTTATAATATACTAGCCTTTACCCGCGGCCCCGTCCGCAAGGAGAAAATGAAATATATGCGCTTAGCAAGTTATCTGTTTAAAAATTTTTTTCTGTCTAATGCATTTTATTTCTGAAATTAAGTAAAAAAAAGAACTAAATGAGCTGATAACCTGATAGGATTCCAAAATGATCCCGAAATTATACAGAAAAAGCCACGAAATTACCCCGTCGCTATCGCGGACGGATTCGGAAAACCATCCAGAAATGCCCCGGAAGGGTCTCCAAAATTTCCCGGAATAGTCCCAAAAACCCCGAAACACATTTCTAGACTTATCCAGAGAACCACACAGAAATGGTCCCTTAAGGGTACCAAAATGATCCCGAAAAAGTTCCGAAATGACCCTTACGGGCTCCGGCATGGATCTCAAACACCATCCACAAAATATCCTGGAAGAGGCCCAAAACTATCCCGAAAAATTATCAAAAAAATCCCGAAATTACTCCTACGGCATCCCGGACGGATCCTGAAATGATTTCGGAAGGGTCCCGAAATGATCCCATATTAACCCCGAAAAAGTCCCGAAATGACCTCGACGGGATCCCGGACGGATCCCGAAAACCATCCAGAAATGGTCCCGAAATAGTACCGAAGAATCCCCGAGATGACCCTTACGGGATCTCGTACGAATCCCTGAATGACACTGACGTGATCCCGGACAGACCCAGAAATCCATCCAGAAATGATCTTGGAAGGGTCCCAAAATGATCCCGAAAAGTCCAGCAATTACCCTGACGGGATCCCGTACGAATCCTGAAAGCCGTCCTTAAATGATCTCGAAAAAGTCCCGAAATGACCCTGAAGGAATCCCGTATGGATACCGAAAACCATCCAGAAATGATGCCGAAAGGCTTTCCAAATGATCCCGTATTAGTCCCAAAAAAGTCCCGAAATGACCCCGACGGGATCCCGAACGGATACAGAAAACAATCTAGAAATGATGCCGGAAGGTACCCCAAATTATCCCGAAATAGTCCCGAAATGACCCCGACGGGATACCGGATAGATCCCGAAAACTATCCAGAAATGATGCCGAAAGGGTCCCAAAATGATCCCGTATTAGTCGCGAAAAAGCTCCGAAATGACCCCGACGGGATCCCGGACGGATCCCCAAAATCATCTAAAAATGATGCCGGATGGTACCCCAAATGATCCGGAAATAGTACAGAAATCACCCCGTCGGGATCCCGGGCGGATCCCGAAAACTATCCAGAAATGATGCCGGAAGGGATCCCAAATAATCCCGAAAAAGTCCCGAAATGTCCCCGACTATATCCCGGACGGATACCGAAAACCATCCAGAAATAATGCCGGTGGGTACCCCAAAATGATCCCGAAATGTCCCAAAATGATCCGTCCGAGATCCCGACGGGGTGATTTCGGTACTATTTCGGGATAATTTGGGGTACCATCCGGCATCATTTCTAGATGGTTTTGGGTATCCGTCGGGATCATTTTGGAGCTTTTTCGCGACTAATACGGGATCATTTTGGAACCCTTTCGGCATCATTTCTGAATGGTTTTCGGGATCCGTCCGGGATTCCGACGGGGTCATTTCAGGATCATTTTGGGACTTTTTTGGGACTAATACGGGTTCATTTGGAAAGCCTTTCGGCATCATTTCTGGATGGTTTTCGGTATCCGTACGGGATTCCTTCAAGGTCATTTCGGGACTTTTTTGGGACTAATACGGGATCATTTGGAAAGCCTTTCGGCATCATTTCTGGATGGTTTTCGGTATCCGTACGGGATTCCTTCAAGGTCATTTCGGGACTTTTTTGGGACTAATACGGGATCATTTGGAAAGCCTTTCGGCATCATTTCTGGATGGTTTTCGGTATCCGTACGGGATTCCTTCAAGGTCATTTCGGGACTTTTTTGTGATCATTTAAGGACGGCTTTCAGGATTCGTCCGGGATCCCGTCAGGGTAATTTCTGGACTTTTCGGGATCATTTTGGGACCTTTCCAAGATCATTTCTGGATGGATTTCGGGGTCTGTCCAGGATCACGTCAGTGTCATTAAGGGATTCGTACGAGATCCCGTCAGGGTCATTTCGGGTCTTCTTCGGGACTATTTCGGGACCATTTCTGGATGGTTTTCGGGATCCGTCTGAGATCCCGTCGAGGTCATTTCAGGACTTTTTCGGGGCTAATATGGGATCATTTGGGGACCCTTCCGTAATTATTTCAGGATCCGTCCGGGATGCCGTAGGAGTAATTTCGGGATTTTTTTGTTAATTTTTCAGGATAGTTTTGGGTACCTTCCAGAATATTTTGTGGATGGTGTTTGAGATCCATCCCGGAGCCCGTCAGGGTCATTTTGGAACTTTTTCGGGATTATTTCGGGATCATTTTGGTACCCTTAAGGGATCATTTCTGTGTGGTTCTCTGGATAAGTCTAGAATTGTGTTTCGGGGTTTTTGGGACTGTTCCGGGAAATTTTGGAGACCCTTCCGAGCCATTTCTGGATGGTTTTCTGGATCCGTCCGCGATAGCGTCGGGGTAATTTCGTGGCTTTTCCTGGATAATTTCGGGATCATTTTGGAATCCTATCAGGTTATCAGCTCATTTAGTTCTTTTTTTTAATTAATTACAGGAATAAAATGCATTAGACAGAAAAAAATTGTTAAACAGTTAACTTGCTAAGCAGGCTAACTTGAATAGCGCATATATTTCATTTTCTCCTTGCGGACGGGGCCGCGGGTAAAGGCCAGTATATTATAAATGGGAAAGTTTGGATGTTTAGATGTTTGGATGTTTGGATGTGCAGACGTTTGTCTTTGTGCCTCAATCACGCAAGAGAGCCTGGACGGATTTGGATTAAATTTGGCACACATATAGACAATAGCCTAGAAGGATCTACTAGCTATATATTTTTCAAAAGGGGGAGGTCTCCGCCCCCTAGGAACAGTTATAATTTAATTATTATATTGTTTCGTCTTTGTGACTGAATCACTCCAGAAGGGCTACACGGATTTTGATGAGATTTGGGATAAAGACAATAGTCTACTAGCAAAATTTTTTTCGAACATGGAATGGGGGTGGGGGTCTCACGACCCCTTCGAGCAATTACTTTTTAATAATTTTTACATATTGTAAATTTACGTATACTGTCCTTCACCAATATTACAGACTCACTGGGTCAAATAAGTCGAGGGCTTACAAAGCGAGCAGTGACACCCTTCGTCCACACTCCCCCTTTCTCTCTCCCTCTGATGTAAAATCTATAAATTGTTGTAACTCAAAATAAATTTTCTCCTAAATCAATAGTTTTTGGTATCTGGCACATACAGATCGAGATCTAAACAATTTTGGAAAAACGATCAGTGGCTCTCTCCTTCTCCTCCCTCCATCCGCCCTCCTTCAATTGTTTTTATTAGCACGCTTTTATTAGCTGCATGATTCTATGTAACTCTTCATTCGCTCCAACGCGCCTGCTGCCTTATTAACATTCTCTTATAATTAGCTTCACCTTATTTGTAATTCCGTTAGGGCAATATCGAGACCTTTCCGGGATAATTTCTGGATGGTTTTCGGTCCGGGATCCCACCGGGTCATTTCAGGACTTTTGCTCGACTAATACGGGATCATTTCTGGATGGTTTTCGGTATCCGTCCGGGATCCCGTTGGGGTAATTTCGGGACTTTTTCGGGATAACTTCGGGTCCCTTCCGGCATCATTTTTGGATGGTTTTATGGCAGTATACAATAGATCACATAATTAGTTTGCGAACAAATATAACTTAATAAGTGGGGTATGTGTGCTTTTCCGTATTTAATCTGGTTTTATGGCAGTATACAATAGATCACAAAGTTTGTTTGCGAACAAATATAACTTTATTAGTGGGGTATGTGTGCTTCTCCGTATTTAATCTTGTTTTATGGCAGTATATAATAGATCACAAAGTTAGTGTGCGAACAAATATAACTTAATAAGTGTGGTATGTGTCCATCTAGAAATGATGCCGGATGGTACCCCAAATGATCCCGAAATAGTACCGAAATCACCCCGTCGGGATCCCGGACGGATCCCGAAAACTATCCAGAAATGATGCCGGAAGGGATCCCAGATAATCCCGAAAAAGTCCCCAAATGTCCCCGACGAGATCCCGAACGGATACCGAAAACCATCCAGAAATAATACCGGTGGGTACCCCAAAATGATCCCGAAATGACCCATCGGAATCCCGCACGGATCCCGAAAACCATTCAGAAAGGATGCCGAAAGGGTCCCAAAATTATCCCGTATTAGTCGCGAAAAAGCTCCGAAATGATCTCGGCGGATACCCAAAACCATCTAGAAATGATGCCGGATGGTACCCCAAATGATCCCGAAATAGTCCCAAATTACCCCGTCGGAATCCCTGACGGATCCCGGAAACCATTTAGAAATGATGCTGGAAGGTACCCCAAATGATCCCGAAAAAGTCCTGAAATGACTCCGACGGGATCCCGGCCGAATCCCGAAAACCATACAGAAATAATGCCGGAAGGGCCCCTAAGTGATCCCGAAAAAGTCCCGAAATGACCCCGACGGGATCCCGAAAGGATACCGAACACCATCCAGAAATGATGCCGGAAAGGTCCTCAGAAGATCACTTAATAGTCCCGAAATGACACCGACGGGATACCGGGTGGATCTCGAAAACAATCCACAAATGATACCGAAAGGGTCCCCAAATGATCCCGTATTAGTCGGGAAAAAGTCCCGAAATTACCCCGACGGGATCCCGGCCAGATCCCAAAAACCATCTAGAAATGAAGGTACCCCAAACGATCCCGAAATAGTCTCGAAATGACCCCGACGGGATCCCGGACGTATCCCGAAGACCATCCATAAATGGTGCCGGAAGGGACCCCAAATGATCCGGAAAGAGTCCCGTAGTGATCCCGGAAACCATCAAGAATTTATCTCTCAAAGGTAGCCAAATGATCCCGAAAATACCACGACGGGATGCGGGACGGATCCCGAAACCCATTCAGAAATGATGCCGGAAGGGTCCCCAAATGATCGTGATATAGCCCCGAAGTGATCCGGAATAGTCCCATAAATCTTTCGAAGAAATTTTCTCTCGAACAATTCCAGAGCCACTTCATCTGATGTTGTCATGGTCCATACTTCTGCACCATATAGCAGGACGAGTACGATAAGTGACTTGTAGAGCATAATTTTCGTTTGCCGAGTGATGACCTTACTTTTCAATTGCCTACCTGGTCCAAAGTAGCATTTATTGGCAAGATTGATTCTTCGCAGTATTTTAGAGCTGATGTTGTTGTTAGTGTTAATGCTGGTTCCCAAATAAACGAAGTCTTTTACTATTTCCAAATTATGGCTGCCAACTATAGCGTGGTTGCCAAGACGTAAATGAGCTTTGCTCGATGACAGCAGGTACTTTGTTTTGTCCTCATTTACTATCAAACCCATCTTTACCGCTTCTTTTTCAAGTTTGGAGTAAGTAGAATTAAACACGCGGGTGGTCAGGCCGATGATATCATTGTCATCAGCATATGCCAGCAATACGACCTACTACATAGGTCGAAAAAAAATGTTTAGGATCACTACCACAATCACGAGACACTGGCCGCTTGGTTTGCACGCTGAGAGACAGCATTTGCTGATTCAAAAAAATTTAATTGTTAAAAAAGAGATACAAACTTTAATATAATGAATTCAATTTAAGAATTGATGAATCACGACTTTCAGCTCTTTCTTGTTTGCCGTCAAAAGTACAACTAAACTCTTTCGCTTCATGTTCGTCTATCTTCGCTGCCCCCAGTTAGCTTCGTTCGATACTAATTAACAGAAAGAGAAGAGTACATCTATATCGGGTTCCAGGGCATAAGGTAATAGATGGGAATAAAAAAGCGGATGCTTTTTCTAAAAGGGGCGCATCCCAACCAAACCTAACCATTCACGTCAATGTAATGTTGTGTCTTTCGCACAATTTAATCGTATCGTTCTGGTTTTTGCATTAACAAATAAGTAATATGAATATAAATGGAACTATTTCATAATCATTTAAAAAAAAGTATTTCAGGGGAGTACCTGAGCCTAGCTTTTTAAGATATCCAGCATATCATTTCTTCTAATTATCACTGTATGTTTATTTCCGCAACTGCGAACATTTCGCGATTTGTTCGGACTGTTCAAAGATAATTTTCTGAACGGTCTCGGTACTGTTTTCAAGATCATATATTGGTATATCGCAATGGTTTTATGTTGTATTTTCTTCGCGCGGACTGGCACGCGGGTACTGGCTAGTTATGCGAATATGTGAAAGATGAACAGACAATTAAATCCATAAGAAATCAACGTCTCATAAATACTTACGGCAAGACCTTGATTATGTTAGCCCGCTTAAGTTGTAAGTGTTGTTACTCAAAATTTAGTGCACCGCTCCCAACTCTGGTTTTGTAGTAGTGTGCGCCGGAATATTAGCAACTTGAAAACAGATAAAACTAATAAGTACTTTTCATTAAAAATACATTCATTGTACTACTGTCAACTTAATAACACACTTCGCAAATACATATGGGCAAGTCCTTGGTAACGGACGCACCATTCGCAAGCATTTCAACGTGCACATGAGCAGCGGACTGAGCGGATATTACAATATTTGAAGCAACTGATCTGATCTGGAACTTATGAAAATTATAAACGTTTGTTTTAATTACATATGAAACTTTAAAATTTGTAGCTTTTATGTATGTATAATCTATAATATCGTCCTAATCGCCCTCCCTCCTCCCAATATATGCAATTTATAATATGTACTTCGGTTGAAATAGTTTAAGAAATGAATAGTTTAGCTATATATTCATTTCCAATTTCCATTTGTTTCGCTGTGGGTAAAATCAGCAGAAAAATGTACCTTTGTGGTATTTGAAGAAAGAATTGCGTAATATTCGCTGAAATTTGGCAGTCTTGGTCACTATTTCATGATCACGGTTGCCACAGCACATCTTTTTTCTGAACAAAAATTCCTTTTGAAAAAGCAAAAGAAGGACCAATATTTTTAAAATGTCACAAAAAAAATTATTTATATAAGCCTTCGCGAATTTCAGTCCCTACATCGCGTTAATGTGTTACTATTTGGCAGCAGTAATACATTCACGCAAGGAAATCTCCATTATTGTGGCACGCTCTGACTTATACTATACATAATTCTACATAAAGATAAAAAAATATGTAAAATTAAGTCAACCTATAGTTCTTTGGGCAGCTCTTAGTAGTTGATGGAACCTATCTTCCTCCGGTCCGAAATTGGGTTAATGCAGCAGAAATTCTTTGAAAGTCGAGGGATCGTACTTTATGAACAATGTGGAGGGAGAGTTCCTTAAATGCGGATAAACTTTTAATACTTTACAGCTAAAATAACTAAGAACAAGTAAGGACGGGACTGTCTTCTTCATGAATGGGACTGAACAATAATCTTATCCCGTTCGTAATCTCCAAATATTCGGAGGTATAAGATAAGAAATATATAGTGAACAGATGTACATACCTAAACGATTTTTAAGATAAATATAAATTAAAAATGGCAAAAAACCCCCTTATCTGAACGATCGGTTGTATAGGATATATATTATATATAGCTCCGATCGAAATAATTTTTACAGGAAATCTTCTATGATATATTAGATAAAATATCACCAAGTTTAACGTTTTTATATTGGAAACTAAGGGAGAAATGATTAAAAATCTTTCTATCTGAACGATCGGTTGTATGGGATATATATTATATATAGCTCCGATCGAAATGATTTTTTCATGAAATCTTCTTTGATATCTATATATATAAAAATCTAATTCTGTGTGTGTGTGTGTGTTCGCTATGGAAACGTATTTGCCGCATTTCAATCATCACCAAGTTTTGGCTATAGGTTCCTTCGATCAACACAGAGATTTTAGGCTAACAATAATTTCGATATATAAAAGGTGCGTGGCACATCCCGTACAAATGGAATCTTTGGTACTGCATAACTCTGAAGGTATACATGCCAGAACATTGAAATTCAGTAAGGAATTATATGAGGTCAATCCCTAACACCACCAAGAAGATGTGGAATTGGTGAAAAGGGGGCGTGACACCTTCCATACAAATGTAATATATCATACTGCATATTTCTGGATGTAGTAATGGTAGGATAATGAAAATTGGTAAGGAGCTATATGACGTTAAGTCCTAACACCCTCAGTAAAATGTGGAATTGGGAAAAAGGGGGCTTGGCACCTTCCCTACAAATGGGATTTTTCAGAACTATGGCTGTCGTACAAACTTAGGTTATTTTAATACCTAAAATTTGACTGCATTGTTGAGTTTGGCTGTTATTCATTTGGACGTTTAGTAATATGCCGCTGTTAAAAAAATTTGTTAGCTTCAGTCTATCTACATCTTCTGTAAAAATCAAATTCTGTGTGTGCGTTCCCTATGGAAACGTATTTCCCACACTTAAATCATCACCAAATTTTGGCTGTAGCTTCCTGCGATCAAGACGAAAGTTTTACATATTTCAGAATTAAGAATTTTAAATTAAAAATTTTTTTTTGGCTATGCCAGCGAACTATCTTAGCTCCCAAAAAGGATAATGTTAACAAAATCAATGATCGCATTCAAAACCAAATTCCTGGTGAAGTGACGAAATATAAATCGATCGAAACAGTTACAGATGAAGATCAAATTGTGAATTATCCAATTGAATTTCTAAACTCTTTAGAACCACCTGGAATGCCTGCGCATATATTAACTTTGAAAATTGGCTCACCAATCATGCTTCTTCGGAATTTAGACCCAACAAAATTGTGCAATGGAACCAGAATTTGCGTTAAGAAATTAACGCCGAATGTAATCGAAGCAACAATCATCAGCGGTAAAAGCAAAGGTGAAGATGTGCTCATACCACTGATCCCAATGATTCCTACAGATTTGGCATTCAATTTTAAGCGCTTATAGTTTCCTGTACGCCTTGCTTTTGCAATTACAATCAACAGAGCACAAGGACAATCGCTTACTGTTGCAGGATTAAATTTAGAGAGTCCATGCTTTTCCCATGGCCAGCTATATGTTCTTTGCTCTAGAGTTGGAACTCAAAAAATTTGTTTATCTTTGCACCGAACGAAAAAACCAAAAATATTGTGTACCCACTTGCATTACAATAAGATACAATAATAAAATGATTTAAACGAAAATTTCACCAAATATGCGTACAAAATTCAATTCAAATTACGGAACAATAAACTAAATTATCAACAAACAAAACAGAAAAAATAATGCAACATTCGTTCGATCTCGGGCGTTACAACATACGCCGGGTAAAGCTAGCATTAGAATAAATATCACCAAATTTAAAGTTTTTATATTGGAAATTAAGGGAGAAATTGCCAAAAATCTGAACGATCGGCTGTATGGGATATATACTATATATAGCTCCGATAAAAGTGATTTTTTCAGAAATACTTTTATGATATATTAAAATATATATCACCGAGTTTCACGTTTATACTTTCTAAATTGCGGCCGAAATGACCAAAATCGTCTTATCTAAACGATCAGTTATATGGGAGATATATGTTATAGTGGTCTGATCCTACCGGATCCGACAAATGTATAATATAATGCAAAAATACATCCTTGTGCCAAATTTTATTTAGATATCTCAAAATTTGAGGGACTAGTATGCGTTTAAACAGACAGACGAACGGACAGACCGACATGGCTATATCAACTCAGTTGGTCGCCCTGATCAATTCGGTAAACTTAATGGTGAGTCTATCTTCTATATTTCTCAACGTTACAAACATCGGACCAAAGTTAATATACCATTTCATGTTCATGAAAGGTATAAAAATAGTCGTGAATTAGCCTAATTGGCACATTTATAATGTTTCAAAACTTGTATAAGAGCTTTCAATACACGACCCGAAAAAACTGAATAATAAGATATCCTTTCCAACAAGTTGTTTAGGGTACACAACCTAAATTATTGTCCCTGTTTTTATAAAAATATGTATTGTTATATAACACCAAAAATACAAATAGAAACATAAAACTTTTTTCTGGGAGATACATTCTAAAAATTCTTACTGAAAGCTAAAAATCTGCATGAAAATTCGCGGAATTTTCCCGAATTTTCGAAAAAGTCTTAAGTGTATATTTGGATTGTTGGTGTTATATGAAGTTCGAAGCAAAACTTAGTAAAAACTGGAAAAATCTGAGTGATGATGAATTTTTTAGATGTGTGTTTGTATCAAAAATGTTAAGGTCACTTTATCTTACTTAGTTGACTTAAATCGCCACCCCCTCCCAAATCGTGCTGGATCCACCTCTGTTACGGACGCGAACAATTTTTTTTTTTTTTTTAATGAATTACTCTATATGACATTGAAAACATACTCTTTGCGAGACATCGAGTTTTAGGTGTAGTAGAGTAAACAAAATCAGCAAACCTGGAATTTCGAATACGCCCTCAAAGTCAGGGCTAAGGGCCCAAAACCCCCTTTTCATAAGCGGAGACGTAGGGGAGAACGGGTTCCATTTTACACATTCATTTAAAAGTCGTTTATTTTCTATAACATATAATATCATATAATTTTAAATGTATAGAAGCTCCGGGGTTTGCGTGTGCAATAATGAAAATAAAAAAATAGGAAAAAAACTAATTTTTATTTGCATTTGAAAATTCTTAAAAATTTCTTGTATTCCGGCCTTTTAGTTAATATATTCAAGGTATGTTTGAGCTCTTGGCCAATATATACATATGTTTATTAAAATACAGCAAATGTGCAGGTGCAGTCATAAGTTCCTGAAGATGACTTCAGATTGACAATTCGACAAATATATATACATTGTTTAAACACATTTGCTGTATTTTAATAAACATATGAATATATTGGCCTAGAGCTCAAACATACCTTGAATTCTTAAATAATTATAAGTAGAATAGGGCACCATATTTTCTGCTAGGTTTTCTCTATAATTTATTTGTGAATATTTTATTAAAATAAGACGCAGTTTATTTAACGTATTTAGACTTATTATAACAAAAGATAGAATTTTAGAAAAACTATTTTGTGTATAAGCTGTCAAATTTAACATCAAATAATTATTTGGTGCTGCTGCGACAAATTGATGCTGGGTTATTGGAATCGAAAGTTTAAACTCAATCTTGGTTTTAAGTTTTATAGATATGTCTTTTATAACAGGTTGTATAAAAACTCATTTGTCTGGAGATAGACTACGCAAATAATTTGTATTTTGGGCGGAATCGCAAAATATCTCTTCAAATAAAAGGGCTTCTTGCAATTTTCCCCGAAGTCGACCAAAACGTATTCTCCAACCCTTTATACCTCGTCGTCCAATAATTTAAATTTTGAAATGTCTAACCAAGCTTTTTTTTTCAAGCCTAGCCAAACATGTTTTTTGCAGGCTTTCTTAGTGTAAGTCAAGGATTTCGCTTCAAAAATCCATAAGGCCAGCTTTCTCTAGCCGCCTTATTAGTTATCCAACTAGATGGACGTGATATATTAGTAGCGACCAAAAACTCATAAACAAATCCTCGGAATGTATCGTAAGACAATCCATATGCAAAAAACACACACTTCTGTGCATATTCAACAAATTGTTCTTGAAATTTTGTTTGCGTTTGATGGTTTTATGGTATATTTAGAGTAATAACTAAAATTTTTGTCACAACTACTGTAGTTTGCAGAGGCCGAATTGTTCCTCAAAAGAACTAGTTTCTTCATTCGCATGATCAAAGTTGTTCTTTTTATATCATACTTCTCCGCTACGAACGTAGCTGTTTCGCGTTTATGCCTAATGTCTGAAAGGGCTTTCTTCATATCGTTCTCATTTATCTAGCATCGGTTCTTATTGTTTTGAAGAAAGCTTACATCCGATCTACGAAAAATTACAATAAAGATCGCGAAAATGTAAAAATACGTGTTACTTCCATAGGCATGAGATATAATAGTGAATTTTTTTGCCTTTTCTTAGAAGTAAAGTCAAATGTGCCCCAGTGTCAAATGTACCCCGCTCTCCCCTATACTGGTATACAACTTTCCCTCTGCTTATTCCTCGATAAATCTTTAGGTGATTCAATAGAGTACTTTCTTGTGCTTCTAACCATGTTAGTTTTAGAAATAGAACAAAAGTACAAAATAAATGAAAACTTTAAAGAGGCCATATTTAATTTTGAGTTCAAAAACTCAGGAATATAATAAATCCATTGAAATTTGAAAAAGATATTCCCATTTAACCATTTCTAGTCGACAAATATATATATATATATATTTATTTTTTCAAGCAGATAAGATTCACAAGAAAAATGGTAATGGACTTAGCCAATAAAAATGTTACCCGAACCTTGCGGAAAAATTTTAGTAGACAGACCTATTTAACATCCGAAAGCTTTTTTAATTTCAAGTCGACGTTTGCTTACTAGGAAAATAACAAGGATAATGGCAGGATCAATTTATAAACCTCCACTTTCTAAAGTTTTTTTTAATGCTAAATAAAAGCCTAGACAAAATTTTATTAAAAGCAAAATCATAGATCTGGGTTTAGCAGCGCAACAATATAAAGAAAGGACGTTATACTTTGTTAGCAAAGCATCCAAATTTGCAAAACCGATGAAGCCTTTTTTTGAAACTATGTTTCTCTGTCCAGAATGAGGGGAAAGAATAAACTATTTGATTTCCACATCATACACATATTTGACCTTAAATCCCAAGTGACAGAAATAAAGTCCGACCAAATTTGATTTTCGGTTCGTGGTGGACCTTATTTGGGATTCGTCCACGTATACATAAACAAACATTTGCAACGAAATTTTGTTTCGCAAAAGTATAGCAAAATGCGTCATTTCATTTCGCCAGAATATCAATAAAGACATTTAATTTTTTATTTTGATAGACCAAAATCTGTCATTTCTCTAGAATATCAATAAAGACATTTTATTTTTTATTTTGATAGAGCAAAATATGTTTGTTCAGCTAATTAAAACAAACAAAAACAAGTAAGGGTGTCTAAATTTGGGTGTCACCGAATACCATACACTCAACTTGAGTTTGATTTCACATAAATTACTTCTTCGAATGATGTTACGATGGATTTATCTTCTTTTTTTTAAAGCTCTAGGAATGTTGCCCAATGCTTGGTCGGAAACGGAGCGTGACATCGCCCATTAAAAAAAATGTCTCCGGATTTCCTCTTAGAATAAAATTCGGTAAGTGATCCAAAACAATTTTTTGCTAAGATATAGGTTATTATTCTAATCTGCGGCCCTTTTAAATATCTTTTATATAAAATTGGGCGTGGCTTTTAACTGATCCCGTACATTTTTCCAAGAAATATTCCCTGCTATGTATAAGGAAAATATGTGAACCTAAAGTTATAGCTACAGAAACATAGAAAATTGTTTGGACATAAAAGGGGCGGTGCCGCGCCTATTTTCAAAAATTAAAATTTTTTTTCCTTTTTGTCGTTATAATTTCACTTGGAAAACGACACACCATTGATATAAAGCTCTTTTTTTACAAAGATATAGTTTATTTTATTCGTCCACGACCCTCATAAAAACCGTTTACATAAAAATAGACGTGGTCCTCCACCGATTTCGTTAATTTTTCTTCGAAGCATTCTTTATAGTAGGACAATCGCTCTGTCGAATTTTGTTATGATAGGTTTAACGGTTTTTGATTTATGATCAATAATATTTGTAAAATTTATTTTATCACAAGTGGGCGGTACCACGCCCATTTTCAAAAAAATTAAGGGTCTTAATATTAGTCCAATAATCAGTTTTATGTGTTTTTCAAAATGTTATTGTCTAAGCTTTGGTGAATCGGCGGGTGAATAGTTTTTTTGCCATTATATTAATTAAGTGGACTGTGTGTTATTTTAGAGAGAGAGGTTGCTATGCACCTGTCACACCCATATTTATTCATTGGGGGCGAGCAGTGGGGGGCTCCAAGGTATTGGCTGCGGGTTGAGCTTTGTTCGTTGGCTAAACAGAAATAAAGTTATAGGCCAATATATGGACCAACTAATGGAAGACAGGTGATGGACTTGGCCAATAAAAATGTTACCCGAACTTTCCGGAAACATTTTAGTAAACAGACCTATTTAACATCTGAAAGCTTTTTTTAATTTCAAGTCGACGTTTGCTTACTAGGAAAATAACAAGGATAATGGCAGGATCAATTTATAAACCTCGGTTTTCTAAAGTTTTTTTAATGCTAAATAAAAGTCTAGACCAAATTTTATTAAAAGCAAAATCACAGATCTGGGTTTAACAGCGCAACAATATAAAGAAAGGACGTTACACTTTGTTAGCAAAGCATCCAAATTTGCAAAACCGATGAAGCCTTTCTTTGAAATTATGTTTCTCTGTCCAGGATGAGGGGAAAGAATAAATTATTTGATTTCCACATCATACATATATTTGACCTTAAATCCCAAGAGATAGAAATAAAGTCCGACCAAATTTGATTTTCGGTTCGTGATGGACCTTATTTGGGATTCGTCCACGTATAAATAAACAAACATTTGCAACGAAATTTTATTTTGAAAAAGTATAGCAAAATGCGTTATTTCATTTCGCCAGAATATCAATAAAGACATTTAATTTTTTATTTTGATAGAGCAAAATATGTTTGTTCAGCTAATTAAAACAAACAAAAACAAGTAAGGGTGTCTAAATTTGGGTGTCACCGAATACCATACACTCAACTTGAGTTTGATTTCACATAAATTACTTCTTCGAATTATGTTACGATGGATTTATCTTCCTTTTTTTAAAGCTCTAGGAATGTTGCCCAATGCTTGGTCGGAAACGGAGCGTGACATCGCCCATTAAAAAAAATGTCTCCGGATTTCCTCTTAGAATAAAATTCGGTAAGTGATCCAAAACAATTTTTTGCTAAGATATAGGTTATTATTCTAATCTGCGGCCCTTTTAAATATCTTTTATATAAAATTGGGCGTGGCTTTTAAATGATCCCGTACATTTTTCCAAGAAATATTCCCTGCTATGTATAAGGAAAATATGTGAACCTAAAGTTATAGCTACAGAAACATAGAAAATTGTTTGGACATAAAAGGGGCGGTGCCGCGCCTATTTTCAAAAATTAAAATTTTTTTTCCTTTTTGTCGTTATAATTTCACTTGGAAAACGACACACCATTGATATAAAGCTCTTTTTTTACAAAGATATAGTTTATTTTATTCGTCCACGACCCTCATAAAAACCGTTTACATAAAAATAGACGTGGTCCTCCACCGATTTCGTTAATTTTTCTTCGAAGCATTCTTTATAGTAGGACAATCGCTCTGTCGAATTTTGTTATGATAGGTTTAACGGTTTTTGATTTATGATCAATAATATTTGTAAAATTTATTTTATCACAAGTGGGCGGTACCACGCCCATTTTCAAAAAAATTAAGGGTCTTGATATTAGTCCAATAATCAGTTTTATGTGTTTTTCAAAATGTTATTGTCTAAGCTTTGGTGAATCGGCGGGTGAATAGTTTTTTTGCCATTATATTATTTAAGTGGACTGTGTGTTATTTTAGAGAGAGAGGTTGCTATGCACCTGTCACACCCATATTTATTCATTGGGGGCGAGCAGTGGGGGGCTCCAAGGTATTGGCTGCGGGTTGAGCCACCTTGTTTTGCTTTGAAAAACCCCGCTTTGGGATAAAAAACTTAAACTATGTCTTTAGAATATTTCGCTAACCAGTTGAGAATTACAAGCAAACTCAATGGCTAATGAAACAAACGAACAAAAAATGTTCATAGTTTAAGTGACTTAAACAGTTATATATATATAAAGTAGTCGTGGTTACCATCCAATTTCTCACAGTTTTAATAGCGGTGGGAGATGATCGCCAAGGAACCCATATAGCAAATTGCAAGATTTTATTCTCAATATTTACTCAAATTATCGTGTGCACCGACAGATGGACGGATGGATAGACGGCGATGGCTAAATCAATTCCTGTTTTCATCCTCAGCATTTTGATATATGGAAGTCTATATTTATTTCGATTCGTTTTTTCATCCTCAGCATTTTGATATAGCGAAGTCTATATTTATTTCGATTCGTTTATGCATTATGCTACCACAGTTAATACACTCTGTGTGCAAAGCACGCTGAGTATATTTCAAATTCCGGAAGTCTTATTTTTTATTTACAGGTCTCAAATCACATAAATATAATTAAGTGTAGCCATTGTACTTTTCATTAAAACTACATTCACTGTACATGTGTCAACTTAATAACAAACTTTGCAAATACATATGGGCAAGTCCTCGGTAATGGACGCGCCATTCGCACGCATTTCAACGTGCATAAAGGAGAACATTTGAAGCAACAATTGTGGGTACCTCAAAAATGTAAGTACAGATATATGCCCATATATGATGAGGTTCGGAAGCGACAAGAAAAAGAAGTAATTTTTTAAAGCTTGTGAAAGTATGCAAAACTTAAAGAAGCTAAAGGGAGATTTTACATTCCTTAAATGAGAGACCGAAGGTGAAATAAAGACCCAATGACCGTAATTTTTAGAAATCTAATATATCTTTTTAAAAAGCTGGATATAAGCTTATGTACGGTTACGGACGCCAAAAATTTATTGTCAATGAATTATGCTAAATGACATTGAATATATATTCTTTGCGAGCCATAAAGTTTTAGGTCTAGTAGAGTAAACAAAATCAGCGCACCTGAAATTTTGAATACGCCCTCAAAGTCTGGGCTAAGGGCCCAAAACCCCGTTTCCATACGCGGAGACTTATACTGGTATATAACTTTCCCTCTGTTTGTTTATTCGTCGATAAATTTGTAGGCCATTCAATATAGTACGGTCTTGTGCTTCTAACCATGGGCAAATGTTAGTTTTTTAGAAGAAATGGAACAAAAATACAAAATAAATCAAAAACTCACGAATATAATAAAGAACATTATATTTTGTTAGCAAATTATCCAAATTTGCAAAACCGATGAAGCCTTTCTTTGAAATTATGTTTCTCTGTCCAGGATGAGGGGAAAGAATAAGCTATTTGATTTCCACATTATACATATATTTGACCTTAAATCTCAAGCGATAGAAATAAAGTCCGTCCAAATTGGATTTTCGGTTCGTGATGGACTTTATATGGGATTTGCCCACATACAAATAAACAAACAATTGCAAAGAAATATTGTCTTGAAAACGTATAGCAAAATGCGTCATTTCATTTCGCCAGAATATCAATTAATACGTTTGGTCTGTTATTTTTATAAAGCAAAATATGTTTGTTCAGCTAATTAAAATAAACAAAAAACAAGAAAGTGTGTCTAATTTTGGGTGTAACTGAATATTATATACTCAGCGTGGCTCTAGAAATGTTTTGCAATGCTTCATCAGAATAAAAAAAATGTCTCCCAATTTCTTCTTATAATAAAACTTGATAAGTAAAATATGATTGATACAAAACTATTTTTCGTTAAGCTATAAATAGCTTATTATTCTAGTCGACAAACCTTTTAAACATTTTTTATATAAAAGTGGGAGTGGTTTTCATCCTATCCCATCCATTTTTCCTATAAACATTTCCTGCTATATATAACAAATATGTGAACTTAATCTTAATACGATCCTTTAATTATTCTACGAGTTGTGGCTCCCGAAACATATAAAATTGTTTGGTCATAAAAGGGGCGGTGTCACGCCCATTTTCAAAATAATCAAGAGTCTTAATATCAATCCAATAATCAGGTTTTATGTGTTTTCCAAAACGTTATATATATAAAATGTAGGCGTGGTTACAATCCGATATCCCTCATTTTTAAAAGCGATTGAAGATGAGCGCCAAAGAACCCAATTGCAATATTTTATTCTCAATATTTACGCAAAGTATCGTGCGCACCGACAGATGGACGGACATGGCTAAATCAATTCCTCTTTTCATCCTCAGCATTTTGATAAATGGAAGTCTGTGTTTATCTCGATTCGTTTAAGCCCGTTACCAAATTTAATACACTCGGTGTGCAAAGCACGCTGAGTATAACAAGATTGACTTTTAGTAGCTCCAACTTAAATTTAGATGTATTTTTGTTATTTCAAGTTCCTGGAATTATATTTTTTATTTGCACGACTCAATTAGGTATAAATAGCGCCCACGAAATTAATATCGGTGTACTTTATTCTTTTATTCTTTGAAATTGGTAGAACGGGTTTTAGACTAAAAAAATGAATCAAAAAAATAATTTCGTGCTGCTTGTTGTCCTGCTTAGCAGCATTCTAAGCTATACGAATGCGCAAAATCGCATTATGGGGGGCGATTCTGATAATGTAGATGACAGTCGACACACAGTGGCTATATTTCATAACCAATACTATGAATGCGTTGGTTCTATAGTCAGTGATAAATTGGTGCTTACGGTTGCACATTGCGTAGAATATAAAGAAAATACTCTCTTGGTTAAAGCTGGTATAATCAAGATATGGTACAAACAAGGGGAAACATACTGTGTGGAGGAAAAAAAAGTTCATGGTAAATATAATTCAAAAACAGGTTTTATGGACTTAGCTGTGCTCAAAGTGTATGGATCCTTTCGAAATACACCGCGTGTAAGTATAATAGAACTTTGCAATGAGCAAATACCACCGCGACTATGGATGACTGTTAATGGATGGGGTCCGTGTGCTGTGGACACTGAAATACCTTGTGAGTTTCTCCAAAGCAAGATAGTGCAAATACAAGTTTGTAGGAATGCAGATAATTTGGAAGGAACAATCTTGTTTGCTCAGAGTAGCGAGGGTTCAATAGATCTTCGGGTTGGAGATACTGGAGCAGGAGGCGTTTTTAAAGGAAAGCTTTGTGCGGTGGCACAAAGTGCCATGGGCCATTCTCCGGATATTTATATAGATATAACAAGTGAAATTGCTCGAAATTTTATAGAACCCCTAATCAAAGAGGATAACTGTGATTAACTGTGAGTGAAGTGGACATGTTTGAGAGAGCTACTTTAAAAATGGTTACCAAATTTGCGGTCTTATTAAGTAATTTTCTTTTGATAATTTAAACAATTATATTTTGTAGTTGGCTTAGGAAATATTTTAATCGATGCTGTGTAGTGTACACGTAAGAATGATTATAGTTCTAACATGTCAATTTTTATATATTTTCTATCATTTTGCTTTTTCTTGTTTAAAATCAAAATCAATTTTGTGAATTAAGTTCAGGTCAGCTAGACTAAAACTAAACAAACTTGTATAATGCATTGAATTCGTGAATAATAATTAATTATGGGAAAATAATTTTTACTTTTCTTTGTGACATGGGAGGTTAGTGATAATAATGATAACAGGGCCTCAAAAACATGCATGAGGCCAATGGCAGGGCGGGTACAGAGGCAGCCACCAATCGTTGTAACAAAGAGCTGCCAGGCATAAAGGTAGGTTGAGGTAAGCTGAGGTAAGGTGTGTCGTATTGGCGAAGTGTGGCATGCAATTGCGTTTGTTGTTTTTTTTTTTTTTGTATATTGTCTTTTTGGTTGAATATCCCCAGTGTGCAAAATAAATTATCGTGTTTGACCATTTGCTGGGGGGAGCAGTGCTGTGTGATTATCATGTAGAAGAATCCACGAAGCTGAAGCTCCAGTACTAAACGCCAGTGCACACGTCATGATCATGCACCGTGCTGCAGGCACTGCTGATCTCTTGTCCATGAATGTGCCTATCGCACACTCAGTCAATGAATATCATAACATAGTGCGAGCACCAATTACGCAAGGGATAATTTTTATCAAAATTTTGTCGGCCAGTTGATAGGCGGAAAGGCACATAGTGTATAAATTTTCTTCTAGGGACAGCGAAGTTTATGTGACGGAAAAGGTAAGAGGAGTCTATCTCACCGATAATGAGCATGTAAAGGAACATTACCCCAAGTAATATTCTTCGGTTTCCCAAAGTTGGCAAACTAATAGGATGCAGCCCTTTTTTGTATGGTGGTAGATGAATGTTATGATCCCAGTTTAGACCACGGAGTGCGAAAATTAAAGATTGTGTCTGAACCGACTCAATTCGCTGAATATATTTTTGGTATCGATTCACGAGCAGTACTCAAGTATTGGACGTTTTGAAAATGTGAAAAGGAGCTTAGTTAATTACGGATCATCAAACTCTTTGGCCAACCATTTCACAAATCCAAGTACCTCCGCTGATTTTTTCACAATTGATGAAATATGCATATTGAAACACAGTTTCCGATAAAAGAGAACTCTCAGATCACTTACAACAGATATAAGCTCCAAGAGCATGCTATTTAAAGTATAAGATGTCAAAATTGGCTTCACACGATGAAATGTCATCAGCTTGCCTTTAGAACAGTTTAAATCTAGTAAATTCGCTGTAGACCAGCATTGAAAAGAGTCCTAGTCGGCCTGTACGAGATGGGAAGGGCATAACTCAGAGGGCAGGTATGCATAGCAGAGTTTAGCATCATCCGCATACATAAGATTTCGGGAATGTAAGATAGTTTTTGGTAAATCGATTATGAATAGGGTAAAAAGTAATGGAACCAAATGACTACCCTGAGGAACCCCGGACATTACATCAAACTTCTTAGAAAGACAATTGTTGAACAAATTTTGTTGGGTCCTGTTGGCGAGATAACTTGCAAGTCAAAGAAATAAATGCTTCCGAAACCCAAGAAAATCAACTTTAAAAATTAGAAATTCTTAATTGACAAAATCAAAGACTTAACTGAAGTCGGTGTA
This sequence comes from Eurosta solidaginis, assembly GCF_040869045.1. NCBI lineage: Eukaryota > Metazoa > Arthropoda > Insecta > Diptera > Tephritidae > Eurosta > Eurosta solidaginis. The sequence continues at coordinate 12,382,128 of NC_090323.1, read as the reverse complement.
GATCACGTCAATTTGCCTTTTGTTTAAATATCCGTCCATTACTAAAGAGATAAACTCTAGCAATTCGGTAGTGGTTGATCTTCGAGGTACAAAGCCATGCTGCTAGGCGATAGTAAAGAGCTACACATGTGCTGAAGTTGGCGAGTAATTACTGCTTCCAAATTAATGACAATGATCCAGATTCCATGGATAGTTTGAATAATTTAGAAAAAAAAGGCATATAGTATTCCTAATCTCTTAAAACGTTTATAGAGCCTAGATTTAATGTTATTAAGTCTCACAAGTTGTTTAGAGAACCAAGGTGGCTTATCTGAGTCTACACTAATGCATCGGAGGGGAACACAGCTTTCTAAGCAGCAATTAAGAGTATCGTAAAATAAGAAAATTGTTGATTCTAGGTCATAACACGCAAACAAATCTGACCAATCATGGTTAGCAATGAATTAATTTGGTTTAAGAAAGTTGGTTTTAAAGAAATATCTCGAGCGAGATTTCAATTTTGATACATCAAACACAGTAGGAGTTAGAACAATATCAAGAGCAATTTCAAGCGTAGGGTGTAAGGGATAGGAAGAGATAATGGAGAAGCACGATTGAGAGTGGTACCCACAGAGTCATCCATAAATACCAAACCAAGAATCTTATTCTTACAATTTAACACATCGTTAGTACGAACGGGAGATGTATCCAAGAGACAGTTAAAACATTCCTGTTCAGTGATGGTGCCAAAAAGTTTGAGCCACTTATGTTTATCCCGTTCTTCGAGGGCAAATTAAAATCACGAAGAACTACTAGACGATCTTTATCTCGTAACTGAGAGTACACATTTCGAATAGCTGAGTTATGGCAAAAATAAATAAGCAAATCCGAACAAATGGGTATATATGGACAGCAAACGAATAAACTGTAACTATGGAATGACAGCTTCACTGCTATAAATTCTATGTCGGATAAGTTGTTCGACATCAACAACTCCGATGAAAAGCCCGAGTCCACAATGAGAACAACTTCACTTCTAGATATTCAATCACGCCAATGAACCACATAATTGTTTGAGAAAAGCTCAGAATTAAATTTTTCAGGTTTTAACCAGGTTGCTGTAAATGCTACAACCTGAGCTGTGAAAGCAAAGCTATTAAGAAACAAGTAAAGGTGTCTATGTTCGGGTGTAACCCGAACATTATATACTCAGCGTGAGCTTCAATTGCACATTAAATTTCAGATAAATTACTTTTCTTCATAACACGTGGCACCGTCCGTTTAAAACAAAATGGGGAGACCATTTCCTCTCACAATAAAACTTGATAAGTGAAATATCATTGATTCAAAACTATTTTTTGCTAAGTTATAGCTTATTATTCTAGTCTAAGACCCTTTTAAACTTGTTTTATATCTAAGTTACCGTGGTCTTTAACCGATCACGGCCATTTTTTACTAGAAATATTTACTGCTATAAGGAAAATATGTGTACCTAATTTTATTACGATCCGTTAATTTTTCTTCGAGCTATGGCTCCCGAAACATAGAAAATTGCTTAGACATAAAAGGGGCGCTGCCACGACCATTGTTATAAATTTGAAGTTTTTCCTATTTATTGTTATAAATCCACTTGGGAAATGAAAGACCATTGATATAAAGCTGTTTTTTACAAAGATATAGCTTATTTTATTGTTGTTGTTGTTGTAGCAGTGCTTCGCCCCATCCAATATATGTGACCGATCGCATATTGTCATCAATGTCCTCTAACGGGAAACCGAGGAAACTTGCTGTTTCAACAGGGGTGGACCATAATTAGCGGGGTATTAGAGGCATTGGTTCCACATTACAATTAAAGGGATGGTTGGTGTCATGTGGGGACACATTGCAAGCAGGGCATACATTTTGTATGTCGGGGTTGATTCTAGATAGGTAAGAGCATAACCTGTGACAGTATCCAGATCGAAGTTGGGCTAGAGTGACTCGCGTTTCCCTAGGGAGTGTACGTTCCTATTCTGCAAGTTTAGGGTATTGTTCTTTGAGTACTGGATTCACCGGGCAAGTCCTGACATAGAGGTCCGACGCCTGTTTATGGAGTTCACCAAGGACCTGCTTATGTTTCTTTGGCTTCATACGGCTGTGTTCTCAGGTGCCGTATTTCCTCATAGCGCTTATAGAGATGACTCCTTAAGCCCCTGGGCGGTGTTGGCTCATCAATCAGATGCCTGTTGGGATGCCCAGGTTTCTGGGTATTCAACAGGAACTGTTTGGTTAGCATTTCATTTCCTTTCCTTATGGGGAGTATTCTCGCCTCATTATATATATGGTGTTCTGGGGACATAAGGAAACGACCCGTGGCGGTTCTGAGGGCAGTATCTTGGCAGGCCTGTAGCTTTTTCCAGTGGGCAATCTTTAGGCTCGGCGACCATATCGGGGACGTGTAGCATGCAATCGGCTGGCCAATTGCTTTATAAGTGGTAATGAGCGTTTCTTTATCTTTTCCCCAAGTACTGCCAGCAAGAGATTTGAGGATTTAATTACGGCTCTGGATTTTCGGTACAGTTGCGACTGCATGCTTACTAAAATGTAGATCTGATCGAACATCACATCTAAGATTTTGGGGTGTAAGACAGTCGGTAGCCTAGTGCCGTTGAGGTGGACTTTCAAAATGGTCGACATTTGGGACGTCCATGTTGTAAATAAGGTCGCCGATGATTTAGTCGTTGATAATGCCAGGTTTCGCGAGGTGAAGAGAGATCAGGGAGGTAGCCGTTTATTTTATTGCAAAGCTCATCGATCTGTGGGCCTGGGCCTGTTGACATAATTGTGCAGTCATCGGCGTAGGTAACGATAGTAACTCTTTCTGGTGGCGAAGGTAGCTTTCATATTTAGAAGTTAAACAAAAGTAGGGATAGGACACCACCCTGTGGCACCCCTTGTTTAATTCTCCTTGGTTTTGATATTTCGTTTCTAAATTGCACCGATGCCTGCCGTCCACCCAGATAATTTTCGGTCCACCTTTTAAGACTTGGGGGAAGAGTAGACCCTTCCAGGTCTTGCAGTAACGTGCCATGGTTTATCGTATCAAAAGCTTTTGATAAGTATAGTGCAACGAGTACTGTTCTATTGTGGGAGTTTTGATTTAAACCGCAATTTATCTGGATGCTAATGGCATTTAGCGCGGTGGTGTGAAGTTTTCTGTGCTGTGCTGTGAAGTTTTCTGAAGCCATGCTGATGAGAGGCTAGTGGCAAATTTATACATTATATATATATATATATATATATATATATATATTTACTTATTTATTACGACTCTAAGAGCCTAGTTTAAAACTTAGAAATATGATTTGCCTTTAAATGGGGCAGTAAAATGGCTTCAAGCGTCTTGGCTACTGGCGATAGGAGATATGACTCTCTTATGTTAGCTGGTTTCCCACGCTTTGGTAGCGGGACCACCTTGGCAATTTTCCATTTTTCGGGAATGACAAAGGTGGAAAGAAACAGGTTGAAGACATGTGCTAAATATTCAAAACCCTCACTTCCTAGGCATTTAAGCATCGGCATGGCTATGCCGTCAGGGCCCACCGCTTTAGATGGTTTAGCTTGACCGATGGCACCCTCAACCTCTTTGGCGGTGATGGTAATTGGAGACGCGCTGAATTTATGTTTGTCGCACGTCTTTTGGCCCTCCGTCTAGCTTTGTCAACCGTAGAATGCATTATATATTGTCGGCAAAACGCGCTCGCCTCCGACGACTTTTACGCCAAAGGTGATGGAAATTTGTCGTTGTGCTTGGACGGATTCGATTGAGACTTTACGGTGGACCAAAGCTTACCCACACCGGCAGAGAGGTTACAGCTTCTTAGATGCTCCTCCCATTTCGCCTGCTTGTGTTCATTCACAAGTAATCTGATGTGTTGGTTTATATCCCTTATTTGCGGTTTCGCCGGGATCGAGCTGTCTTATAAGGTCACGTTCTCTCGCTAAATTTGCGGCCTTCGCCGGAAAATGAGGCCGAATTTCGGGAATTCTTCCGGCGGGAATAAAGCGAGCCGAGGCGGATTCAATGACCATGCGGAAAGCATGCCCCCTTGGCGAGCATCGGTCGGGATAGGGAGGCAACAAAGCGGCTGTCTGTAAAGGATTTGTATTCTTCTTATTTGTATTCTTCTGCTTATTTGATTCGTCCACGACCCTTTTAAAAATCTTTTATATAAAAGTGGGCGTGGTCCTTAACCGATTTCTTTAATTTTTCTCCAACGCATTCCTTATAGTAAAGGCAACCTCTCTGCCGTATTTTGTGCAACCAACCGTTATCCAATCAAAGTTATAATGCCCTGTGTACAAGTACAGCTGGGTAAAAAAAAGAGTTTAGTTTAGATCGTAAACCAAGAACATTTTGGTAGTGGATATTTAGAAAAACCAAGTCAAAATCAGCTATGTTGCTAACCCTACGACCTTCCTATTGACCTTCCATGTGTTCGGCAGAGAACGCTACTACCATCCCAGCATACATAGTATCTAACGTTAGTGCTCTAGTGTATCTCTAGTCGAAAACTAGATTATAGAACTAGGTTAGGGTTCGATTAGAGAAATATTTGGGAAACATTTGAAATGCGATGATGTCAGGGTTATCAATTATTTGTAGACGTGAGCACTCTTCCTTAGGTCAGGTATGAGAGTATTGAATTATGCAAAGCAGTACACAAATCATTATAGTGCGAGCACCAATTATGCAAGGGATTATTTATATCAAAATTTTGTCGGCAAGTTGATAGGTGGAAAGGCACAGAGTGGCTAAATGTTCTTTTAGGGATAGCGAAATTTAGGTGACTGACGAGGTAAGGGGAGTCTATCTCACCGATGGTGAGCTTGTGAAGGAAATTTACCCCAATTAATATTCTTCGTTTTCCAAAGATGGCAAACTAATAAGAAGCAGCCCTTTTTTACATGGTGGTAGATGATTTTAATTGATTTGATTGATTTTGTATATAATTTTGATACCGAGGGCACAAGACACACGAACAGTACTCAAATATTGGACGCATTAAAGATGTGCTTAGTGAGATACGGATCATCAAACTCTTTGTCCCACAGTTTCACAAATCCAAGTACCTTCCGATGCTTTGTTCACAATTGAATGATAAATATGCATATTGAGACAGAGTTTCGGATCAAAGCGAACTCACAGATCACTTCTTTACTTACTTAATTTGCGCTTAACCATTTAAACGGTTATGGCCGTCCAACAAGGCGCGCCAGTCGCTCCTTCTATCTGCCAACCGGCACCAATCGGTCACACCAAGGGAGTTTAAATCGTTTTCCACCTGGTCCTTCCAACGGAGTGGGGGCCGCCCTCTACATCTGCTTCCATAGCCGGGTTCCGATAGAAGCACTTTCTTGGCCGGAGCCTCATCTTTTATTCGCATAACATGGCCTAGCCAGCGCAGCCGCTGCGTTTTAATTCGCTGGACTATGTTGATGTCTGCGTACAGCTCGTACAGATCATCGTTAAATCTTTTTCGGTACTCGCCATCGCCAACGCGTAGAGGTCCATAAATCTTTCGAAGAACTCCTTTCTCGAACACCCCCAGAACCGTTTCATCTGATGTTGTCATGGTCCATGCTTCTGCACCATATAGCAGGACGGGAACTATAAGTGATTTGTAGAGTATGATTTTCGTTTGCCGAGAGAGGACTTTACTTTTCAATTGCATACCGAGTCCAAAGGAGCATTAATTGGCAAGAGTGGTTTTTTTGCTGGATTTCAGAGCTGATTTTGTTGTATCTGTTGATGCTGGTTCCCAAATAAACGAAGTCTTTTACTATTTCGAAATTATGGTGGTTTGCCAAGGCGCATATGCGCTGACTCTTTGCTCGATGACAGCAGGTACTTAGTTTTGTCCTCATTCACCATCAAACCCATCTTCACCGCTTCTTTTTCCATTTTGGAGTAAACAGAACTAACGGCGTGTCGATTCTTTTTTTGCAGGTTTTTTCCCAAGATTTGGCGCATTGTGAAAATCTGGTAGATGGTAGATTTACCAGGTTTGAAGCCGCACTGATAGGCTTCAGTCAGCGGATTCACGGTGGGCTTCAATCTTTCGCACAATACGCTTGACAAGACCTTATATGCGATATTAAGAAGGCTGATTCCCTGATAGTTGGTGCAGTTTGCAGTATCCACCTTCTTGTGGACTGGGTAAAGAACACTTAGATTCCAATCGTCGGACATGCACTCGTCCGCCCATATTTTGCGAAGAAGCTGATGTATTCGCCTTACCAACTCCTCGCCGCCGTATTTGAATAGCTCCGCAGGCAATCCATCAGCGCCCGCGGCCTTATTGTTTTTCAATCTGGTTATTGCTATTCTAACTTCGTCATAATCGGGTGGGGGGACATTTATTACATCATCATCAATTGCGGGATCGGGTTCGTCATCCCTGTGCGGTAAATCGCTGTCTCCCTTTAGGAGAGGAGAGAAGTGAGTGAGAGTGTACATCTTGTAGAATGTATAATATACATACATGTTAAAAACATTTATGCATTATTGCTTAAGAATTTGGACTTTTATTTTACTTCCTCTCAACTTCAATACTTGTACTCATGTTTATTTCTTCAAATTTCGAATAATCATATGCGGTGCAGTGAAATAACTCCCAAATGAAATAAGTCCCAATAAAAATGAAATAACTCCCAACTTTAATAAATGAAATAACTCCCAAAGAAGGAAATGAAATAACTCCCAATATTTGCCAGTTATTTTATAATGAAACCACAAGTCCCAAAAAAAAATGAAATAACTCCGAAATGAAATAAGTCCCAAAAAAATTTAATAAATCCCAAATCAAAATTTGAAATGGCATCTTTATACTATATAATCAGTTACAATGAGATTTGCAAAATACAGCAAACTATTATGTACATACATAAAAGTTACAATTACAAGAAAACTTGAATAGTGTCGTCGAAGTAAACGTAATTTATTTAAAAAAATCGCATTTCTTTTATGAAATTAACATAATTTATTAAAAGTAAAAAATAAAAGGAGCAAGTCTGCGTAGAACACCTTTGTGCATAGGCGGCCTTCGGCCGTGCTTATAAAAAATAACCCTAGGCTACGCCATGCCAAGTCCGGGTGGGTGGTATAACCGTGGCTACCGCCTATGCTGAAAGGTGTTCTACGCAGAATTACTGCGCATCGCGCGATTTTTTATTCCAAATTTTCTATTTTTTTGTAAAATAAATAAATAGTGTTGAATGAAAAAGTCCATTTTCCTCGTTGGTACTATTTAAAAATTTTTCATTCGTTGGAACAATTTAAAGCATCTGGCACCACCAAGCAAGCAGTGAATTAGATAAAATGGCTGTATGCTTGTGTTCGGTGAAAGTAAACAAATAAATCATTAAATTTTACAATAATACGCAAATTTAAACAAATGAAAATAGTTGATTGTGGTTTTATAAACATTATAAAATGTACTATGTATAAAATTCTTGTGAAAGTGTTCGTATGTAGATAAAAAGTGATAGTTATACCATGGTAACTTTAACTGCTAATTACTAGTAAATTGTTAATAACAATTAAAAACTGATTCTCGTTGGGGAACTCCCTGAGAACCTATGTGCAAAATTTCAAAGTTCAAACCCCTTTGGTTTACGAATAAAACCAATTGGTCCCTTAATGTATAGCCGACCCATAGAAGCTGTTAGAAGAACGTCAAAGTTTGATAAAATTGTATTTTTAAGAAAATGAAATAACTCCCAACAAAAATGAAATAACTCCCAATGCCTGAATTACAAACAATGAAGTAAGTCCCAATATAAATGAAATAATTTAATTTAATTTACTTACTTACTTAATTGGCGCTTAACCGTCTAAACGGTTATGGCCGTCCAACAAGGCGCGCCAGTCGCTCCTTCGCTCCGCTAACCGGCGCCAATTGGTCACACCAAGGGAGTTTAAATCGTTTTCCACCTGGTCCTTCCAACGGAGTGGGGGCCGCCCTCTACCTCTGCTTCCATAGGCGGGTTCCGATAGAAACACTTTCTTGGCCGGAGAATCATCTTTCATTCGCATAACATGGCCTAGCCAGCGCAGCCGCTGCGTTTTAATTCGCTGGAGTATGTTGATGTCTGCGTATAGCTCGTACAGCTCATCATTAAATCTTCTTCGGTACTCGCCATCGCCAACGCGTAGAGGTCCATAAATCTTTCGAAGAGCTTTTCTCTCGAACACTCCCAAAGCCGCTTCATCTGCTGTTGTCATGGTCCATGCTTCTGCCCCGTATAGCAGGACGGGTACGATAAGTGACTTGTAGAGTATGATTTTCGTTCGCCGAGAGAGGACTTTACTTTTCAATGGCCTACCTAGCCCAAGGTAGCATTTATTGGCAAGATTGATTCTTCGCTGGATTTCAGTGCTGATGTTGTTGCTAGTGTTGATGCTGGTTCCCAAATAAACGAAGTCTTTTACTATTTCGAAATTATGGCTGCCAACAGTAGCGTGGTTGCCAAGGCGCATATGCGCTGACTCTTTGCTCGATGACAGCAGGTACTTCGTTTTGTCCTCATTCACCATCAAACCCATCTTTACCGCTTCTTTTTCCAGCTTGGAGTAAGCAGAACTAACAGCGCGGGTGTTTAGACCGATGATATCAATATATTATTATATATTATTTATTATTACGGCTGTTTAGGCCTAAAACTTAAACTGCTAAGTACAATTCATTATTATATCATTTATTTCTATTGAATATGCTGTTGGAATGCCATGTGATTCCAATCAGCATATTTACTGGCGTAACAAACGGACGAATCTGGGAGCCAGTCATTTAAGGAAGCTTGGAAAGGACGCGTTTCCAATCCTCGAGGGCTCCCAGCTTAAGGCAACAAAATTTGGAACTTATATTTTTCAATTATATTTGTATTTTAAGCTGTCGGAATGTATTGGTCTCCGATCAACACAGCTAAACATGTCTTTGGATGTTGGAAATTGAAGTGTACCCAATCACCCCTCAACTTTGTTTAGTAAAGACGCTGTCGGAACGCATGAAGATTCCGATCAGCACATCTCAAAATATATTGGGAGGTTGAAAAGGACGTGTTTCCAATCCCCCCTGCTCCAACTTTTGTTTGACCTTATTTTGGTTACACATCATATAATTTTATTGTTATATTAATGCTGTCGGAATGCGAGTGATCCCGATCAGCAACAGTAAATATAGGCTGAAAATACCGAATTCCAACGAAATTTGTTGTTGGAACTGTGTGGAGTTACAGGTGGCGACTGATTTTCTTTTCCTTAGGGCCGGGTGCATTGTATTTTGCTGCTACCAGTATTACCATTCCCTTTTCGCGCTCCAGTATCGGTATGTCATGTAAAAAATAAAAGAAAAAAAAACTTTATCTTATTGGAAGGGTTTTACAATGCTCCAATAAACTTTTTTTAAAGATATTGAAGTTATTACTACTTTTTATGTGATTATGAAGTTCATTGAAATATTTCAGGCCCTTATAAAATATATTTTATGTTTTGAAAAGAGGTAATCTAAAATTATTATTTTCTCTGATTACGTATGATGTGCATCATTTACATATCTAAGCTTTTCGCTGAGGTATGTTGGTAATTTACCGTGCTTAATATTAAATACAAATTTCATACTGTGGTAGAATATGAGCTGTTTTATACTCAACCAGTTTAGTGCTTCTATCATGTTATTAATGGGAGTATCATACCTCATGTTTAATATAAATCTCATAGCTTTATTTTGCATAACTTGTAGCTTATCTACCTGAGTTACATTGGCCATAAAGAATATTGTGGGACAATATATGAAATGCGGCTCTATGATGGATTTATAAACTTTCAGTTTGTATTTTCTACTGATAAATTTGCATGACCTTTTCCAAAAACCAATTTTCTTGCCTATTTTGGCAACTATATAATCAATATGATCGTTAAATTTTAATTTATTATCAATCTGAACCCCTAAGTACTTGAAAGTTTAAACTTCGTTAATGTTTGAGTTCATTATTTTTAGCTCGATATTACAAGATTCCTTATTCATCGCTCTAGATATGACCATAAAATGGGTTTTATTAACATTAAGTTTAAGCTTATTGTTACAAAGCCACCTGTATAGGGTGTTCAAGTCTTCCTGCATTTTGCTCCTAGCTAACATGATATCAAGTTCACTTACTTCGAGCAGTGCGTCATCCGCAAACAGCCTTATTTTACTATGTTTTAGCGCCGAAGATATATCATTTATATATAGGTTAAATAGGACCGGTGCCAAAACCGATCCTTATGGCAATCCAATTCCTGTCAATACCTCTTCCGAGACAACCGACTCAATGACTGTTTTTTGTCTTCGGTTACCTAAAAAGCTCTGAAACCACTGCAGCTCGTTGCCCCTAGCATTTTTTCTAATTTTTTAATCATTATATTTCTGTCTATAGTTTCAAATGCTCTCTTCAAGTCGATAAAAACCGCAAGTATACTTTTCTTTTGATTTAGTTCTTCTTTCAAACTCGATATTACATAATTTAAAGCCGTTTCACAAGAGTGGCCTTCTCTGAAACCGGATTGTTCTTTAATTAGTATTTTATTTATTTCCAAGTAACTTATGAGCTGATCTTTTACTACTGTTTCTAGAATTTTTTCGATATTCGGCAACGTGTTGATCGATCTCAGATCTTCTGCCTTTAATGAATTTTTTACCTTCTTTATTGGCACTATTGTTGATATTTTCCATGCGTCAGGCACTATTCCCTCTACTAATGATTTATTTATGATATCCGCATAGAAATGTCCCATGTATGACACCGAATCCTTAATTACTCCTTCTGATAGTAAATTTGTTCCTCCGATTTTATTTTTTAACCTTTTATTCACCAATATGACACCATCAACCGTAACTTCTTGGAATTTCAGACATGTGCTAACCGTGTATTGCACACTGTCGCCACTATCCAAAGTTCGATTTCTCGATTTATGTCACCAATACTATCAACAAAGAAGGAATTCAATGCTTGAGCTATATTCTCGGGTGTTTCATATCTTATACCATTTACAATCACTTTCAGGATATTTTCACGCACCTCAGTTAAGTTTACTGCTTGCTTGAGGTGTTTCCACATTAATTTCCTATCAGAAGAATTTAAGGCAATATTTTTCTCCATATACTTAATCTTTTTAATTTTGATTAGTTTCTTATAATACTTCGCAACCGTATTATATTCCGAAAATTCACCAGATCTTCTGGCTTGTGAGTGCAATTGGATTTTTAATTTGTTAATTTCGGTCAGTTCATGATCGTACCACTTATTTGTCAACCTCACTATCCTGTCTTGTTCTGATGTAAATAAACCCATGCAGTGTGATAAGCAGGTATTTATATATTCAACCGAGTCATTGAGATGCATATTTTTAATACGCTGAAATCATAGTTTCTTAATAAGTAAATGAGGTTATCAGCAGAATAATTCTTCCAACACATTGTGGGTATCATTCTCCGCAGAGGATTTGAATTACACACTTGAAAGCAAATGAAATTGTTTCGTGATCAGAAATTCTGTGATTTTCAAGATTAGTACAGGACTGTACATCAGCATTTGCATATAATAGATCTATTCTCGTTTGGGACCTCTCAGCAATCCTTGTATATACTCCCAATCTCAAAAAATTATGAAATAACTCCCAAAGTAATTTTATTGGGAATTATTCCATTTGGGAGTTATTTCATTATGAAAAAATTACCAGCAAAAATTATGAAATAAGTCCCAATGAATTGGGAGCTATTTCATAAGGAAATAAGTCCCAATTTGTATGGAAAATATTTGGGAGTTATTTCATTTTTTTGTTGGGAGTTATTGCATTTGGGAGTTATTTCACTGCACCATCATATGCATCTACAAATACCGGCTCGCAGCACCCACCAACATTATTATTCATTTAAGTAAATTCTACAAATTTCCTGATAAAATGTCACTCCTCCATGTCGCTAGAGCAATAATAAAATTACACTACGTATATATTTCTGTCTGTCAATATGTATATGATTAAAAATGATATGCAAAGAATAATAGCGTTTCCTTTTCTGGCTAGAGTGTTACGCTTTTTGTACGCCGCGCAAGGGTTGTTCTTCTATTCTAAAAAACAGGCAACGCCTTTACGGGGTGTTTCGTTCTTTTGTGAAAAATGTGTGGCAGAGCAACTCCGTGAAAATCTCAATTCGCTCTTAAGTTATATATTCTGTTAATATGAGTACACAAGTCACCTACCCAGATTGCGCATTCACGAGTTCTGCTCCGTTTCGTTCGTTTGCTTCGTTCTGCGCAATACGTCACAGTTGACTGTTCGAGCGAATGAAAGAAAGAGAGAAAAAAACAAGAGCTAAAGGAAAATTACGTAAGAATTGCCCATCAAAAAGAGCTGATCTAATGTTTCCATGCGCAATGCGCAATCTTCTTGCTTTGTGATATGAGTGAATGTGGTGAGTTGAAATGTTCTTTGTATGCACATAATTTACTTATATACTGTAAAGATATTAAATTTTTTGTTAAAATTTTACTCGAAAAAAATTTTTTTTTTAATTGGGCGTGTTCGTCATCCGATTTTACTAATTTTTATATATTAATATTGGTAAAGTTCCTGCCAAATTTCATAATGATATCTTCAACGACTTCCAAATTACAGCTTGCAAAACTTTTAAATTACCTTCTCTTAAAAGTGGGCGGTGCCACGCCCATTGTCCAAAATTTGACTCATTTTCTGTTCTGCATCATAAGATCAACCCACCTACCAAGATTCATCGCTTTATCCGTCTTCAGTAATGAATTATCTCACTTTTTCGGTTTTTCGAAATTTTCAATATCGAAAAAGTGCGCGGTCCAATTGGTTCATTTTAAATAGCGATCTGAGATGAGTGCCCAGGAACTTACATACCAAATTTCATTAAGATACCCCAAAATTTACTCAAGTTATCGTGTTTACGGACGGACGGACGGACGGACGGGCATGGCTAAATGAATCTCTTTTTTCGCCCAGATCATTTTGATATATATAAGTATATATCTATCTCGATTAGTTTATGCCGTTACGGATTACCGTTATGCGAACAAAATGAATATACTCTGTGAGCTCTGCTCAGCTGAGTATAAAAAAATAAGCTTGAATAAAAAGAATTCCAGCTTACTCATCATTTTTCATAAGCACTCAAAACAAAATATGTACACATGTAAAAACCAAAATGCAAAAAAAACAAAAGAAAGAACATAAAGAACGACATAAACTACTAAATTTTTTTCTTTTTGGAATCAACTCACAATTATATCATAAATTATTGCCGCACAACAATTGAATAAACAAAAATAACAATGTCATGGAACCATAGAAATTTTGTAAGCATAAAAGCGGAGTCATTGGTGCCACTTGTCGTATCGCTGTAGTCGTATCTCTAACGTAATCAGCTGTTTATCGTTGCGACGGTAAACCAAAAAACAATTTGTTGGCTACGATACGGTTACGACCTTAGCGGCACCAATAATCGATTGAATTGATTCCCATAAGGTTGGTCGAATCAGCTGTTATAAGGTTACCGATACGGTTACCGATAAAGCACCAATGTCTGCAGCTTAAGCAAATTTAAACTTTAAGTAGGTCATATTTGTTTACGTTTGTTAATCAGTTGCATTTCCGAACTGAGTATATACGTATATATTGTTACGAATATTAGCAAAACTGAGGAGTGCTGCCATCTCCAGGCCGATGCTAAGCAGTGACGTGAATTCACATCAATAATTCAATCATTATGTATCTACATAAACGAATCAATAATTGCGTCTACACATATGTACACATTCCGACGAGCAACATTTACATACAAGGCAGCGAGAGATGAGATGTCACACACAGATGAATTTACTTATACGCTTATATGTGTGCGGGAGACTGTAAACTACAAACTCACATATGTACATCTGAGAAGCGCTAAAAAAGTAGACAATTGTAAACAAGTAGAAACTATATGAGAACTATACACACACGAATATAGTTGGTAAGTTCTGGAAATGGAAGAGCCTAGAAGTATGCAGCGTAAACTATAAAAGCGGGGCAGGCGAGTAAGAAGTAATTCAGTTTGAGTTGAGCAATCAATCAGTTTGATTAAGCACGCGATCTGGCGGCCAATGGTAAAGTTTCACTTGAGTTATCAATCAGTTTGGTTATTAAGCCAGCGAGTAGCAAAGTATAAGTGTTATTGTGAAGTAATTAATAAAGGCCATTTTTCCATCATTCAATATTGGAGTTATTTATTCAACAGTTTAGTGATTCGAACTTAGCAGAGGATTGCAAATAAGAGGATTTGCAAGTAAATTCGTTACAATTGGTGTCAGAAGAGGAATTGTTGAATAAATTCCAGAGGACAACAAGGACATGGCAAAGTTCAGTGAATTGAAGATCCAGCAACTAAAGAAGGAGTTGGAAGCCCGTGGATTGAATATAAGCGGCGTTAAACTTGAACTTCAGGCACGGCTACGAGAGGCAATGGAAGTAGAAGGAATTGACGTGGAAGAGTATGACTTTCATCTTGAGGAAACAACAAAAATGGAAGAGACAGTTACGCAGACAGTTACGAGCACAGACTTGAACATGATTTTGGCTGCAATATCTGCTCAAACATCGACAATGTCATCTCAACTAGAAGAACAGAAAACGTATATGTCATCACAGATGGAATCCCAAGAGACACGAATAACATCGAAGATGGAAGAACAGAAAACACACATGGCGTCACAAATTGCAGAACAATTAAAAGAACAAGAGGCACGTATAACATTACAGCTCGAAGCACAAGAAGAGGGTATCTCAGCAAAGCTGGAGGCACAGGAAACAAAATTCTCATCGCAGCTGGAGGCTGTTAGTGAACGACAAAATAAAGTGGAGGCCGAGATGGATGCTTTGAAAGATCGGATTCAGGAGTTACAATTGAACCGTCCAATCACTTCAACGTCTACTCTGAAGGTAAAATCCCCAACGTTTGATGGTTCTGTTCCATTCTAGGTATTTAAGCTCCAATTTAAGAAGACGTCGGCAGCAAATAACTGGAATACTGAAGATAAAGTTGCAGCTCTGTTCGTGGCATTGAAAGGGCCAGCAGCCGAAATCCTACAGACGATTCCCGAAGGAGAGCGGAACAACTATGAAGCATTGATGGCCGCTGTCGAGAGACGTTATGGAAGCGAGCATAGAAAGCAGATATTCCAAATTGAGTTGCAAAACCGCTACCAAAAAGCAAATGAGACATTGCAAGAGTTTGCTTCAGATGTTGAAAGGTTGGCTCATCTCGAAAATGCGGACGCACCCGTGGAATACACCGAGAGGGTAAAAATCCAGAGTTTTATAAATGGCATACGAGACGTGGAAACGAAGCGAGCTACATACGCAAACCCAAAACTGACATTTGCAGAGACGGTATCACATGCATTGACTTAGGAAACCGCCTCACTATTGAGTAAACCAGCATACAAAGCTCATAGTGTGGAAGTGCAAAGACCAGATTGGGTATACACAATTTTGGAAGCACTGAAGGGATCTCAACAGAAGAATGCCGGAGTTATTAAATGTTTCAAGTGCGGCAACCCAGGTCACATTGCACGTCATTGCGATCTTGGTCCTAATAGTTCCAACAATGTGGGTGGCCGTAAACGCAAAGCTGGCGGAAATGAGCAAGAGCGTGTCGAATGTAAAGAACGAAAACTTGCCCCGGCTATTGAATGTCCTGTGATATCTGTGTCGCAAATTGGAAGGAAATCAAGCAGTCTTACCGTCAGAGGGAATGTGGATGGTAAAGAGCGTGTACTGACTGCAGATACGGTGGCATCTCATTCCTTGATTCGATCTGATTTGGTCTACAGGAGAGTAAAGTCATTACCTGGAGCAAGGTTGCGTACGGTCACAGGCGAATATAATCAAGTCCAAGGCGAAGTGGTATGTGAGGTATTAATTGGGAAAGTCATGGTTCTACACAAATTCGTTGTGGCGGAGATCGTTGATGAAGTCATATTGGGAGTGGACTTCTTGGTTGACCATGACGTCAGGATCGATATGCGGAGAAAAATTATGCGCTATAAGAACCAGGACATACCACTTAACTTTAGTTTGGAAAAAGGGTTCAGCAGTAATCGGGTACTGGTGGAAAAGACTCGACAAAAACCACGATAGTCAAAGGCAAAAGTTGATAGATCGAATGGGCCAAATAAATCAAAATCAAAAGTACATGCGAGAGAAAGCACGCGATCTGGCGGCCAATAGTAAAGTTTCACTTGAGTTATCAATCAGTTTGGTTATTAAGCCAGCGAGTAGCAAAGTATAAGTGTTATTGTGAAGTACTTAATAAAGGCCATTTTTCCATCATTCAATATTGGAGTTATTTATTCAACAGTTTAGTGATTCGAACTTAGCAGAGGATTGCAAATAAGAGGATTTGCAAGTAAATTCGTTACAATATGTATGTATATGAATATATGTATCTGAGTAGTTCGTTGGCTTGTATATTGACCCTATATTCATGTCAATAGTTTGCTGATCTGCATATATGAATACATGTTGTACATTTAGTTTGTAAGTATTGGTGTAAATATGTATTATAGTATATAGGAAATATTTCTATAAAAAGAATCAATTTGTCAAATAAAGTTCAATTTCTGTTTGATCAGTTGAAAGAACACAACACATATGTAGCTTTATTATTATATTACGAAAAGTTCTTCTAAAAATTTATGAGCCGCTACGCGTTGGCGATGGGGAGTATCGAAGAAGATTTCATCAACATCAACATAGTCCAGCGAATTAAATGGCAGCGTCTGCGCTGTCTAGGCCATGTTATGCGAATGAAAGATGACGCTCCGGCCAAGGAAATGTTTCTATTGGAACCCATCTATGAAAGCGGGCGGCCCCCTCTCCGCTGGAAGGATGAGCTGGAAAACAATTTAAACTCGCAAGTATGTCGTCTGTTCTTCTACTATCGTAATTCGGACAGGTTCTCTTAGTTATCTTGCAGTTGTCTGAGAAGTATCAGTTAGAGACTGCTAACTCCTTGAATCTGCTATATATGTTTGTTTTGATTGAAGTAAGTAAATGATGCATCTCGAGGAGTACCCTCGCCTCATTATGTAGATGGTGTTCTGGAGGCATAAGAAGACAGCCCGTGGCGGTTCTGATGGCGGTATTTTGGCAGTCCTGAATATTCTTTCAGTGAATAGTCTTTAGGCTTAGCGACCATATGGGGGACGCGTAGTATGCAATCGGCGGGTCAATTGCTTTGTAAGTGGTAATAAGCGTTTCTTTATCTTTCCCCAAGTGCTGTCAGCAAGAGATTTGAGGACTTTATTACGGCTCTGGATTTTCGGTACAATTGCGGCTGCATGCTCACCAAAATATAGATCTTAATCGAACGTCACATACAAGATTTTGGGATGTTAGACAGTCGGTAGCGTGGTGCCATTGACGTGGATGTTCAAAATGGTTTATGTTTGGACGTCCATGTTGTAAATAAGGTCGCCGATGATTTAGTCTGTGACAGTGTCAGGTTTCGCGAGGCGAAAAAACTGTAGAGATCAGGGAGATAGTTGTTTATTTTGTTACAAATCTCATCGATCTGTGGGCCTGAGCCTGTGCCCATTATTGTGCAGTCATCGGCGTAGGAAACGATAGTGACTACTTCTGGTGGTGAAGGTAGCTTTGATATGTAGAAGCTAAACAAAAGTGGGGATAGGACACCACCCTGTGGCACCCCTTGTTTAATCCTTCTTGGTTTGGATGTTGCGTTCGTAAATTGCGCCGATGCTTGCCGAACAGACAGATAATTTGCGGTCCACCTTTTAAGACTTGGGGGAAGGGGAAACCATGGTAGACCGTATAAAAGGCTTTTGACAGGTCTAACGCAACGAGTAATGTCCTATGATGGGGGTTTTGATGTTATCCGCAATTTATCTGAGTACTAATGGCATTTAGCGCGGTGGTTGCGCCATGTAATTTTCAGAAGCCATATTGATGATTGGCTAGTTGCAACTTTGCTTTAAAGTCGGGGAGCAGAGTGAAATGTTAAAATTGAGAAGACGATAGGTTTCCGCTTGAAAGTCTGACAATAATTCATTTTATTAAAGAAATTCTTTCCTATTTATATAAAAGTTCTTAACCTACATATACGTACTTACATTAATGCTTACATACTACAATGTAGTGACTTACATACCGTTACTGTGATTCATGCATAAGTTGGTTGACTGATTTATTGAATGGTTTGGTAAGTGCAAATGAACTCAAGTGGTTATTTGTTACAAAGCTCATCGATCTGTTGGCCTGAGCCTGTGCCCATTATTGTGCAGTCATCGGCGTAGGAAACGATAGTGACTCCTTCTGGTGGTGAAGGTAGCTTTGATATGTAGAAGCTAAACAAAAGTGGGGATAGGACACCATCCTGTGGCACCCCTTGTTTAATCCTTCTTGGTTTGGATGTTGCGTTCGTAAATTGCGCCGATGCTTGCCGAACAGACAGATAATTTGCGGTCCACCTTTTAAGACTTGGGAGAAGGGGAAACCATGGTTGACCGTATAAAAGGCTTTTGACAGGTCTAACGCAACGAGTACTGTCCTATGGTGGGGGTTTTGATGTTATCCGCAATTTATCTGAGTACTAATGGCATTTAGCGCGGTGGTTGTGCCATGTAATTTTCAGAAGCCATATTGATGATTGGCTAGTTGCAACTTTGCTTTAAAGTTGGGGAGCAGAGTGAAATGTTAAAATTGAGAAGACGATAGGTTTGAGCTTGAAAGTCTGACAATAATTAATTTTATTAAAGAAATTCTTTCCTATTTATATAAAAGTTCTTAACCTACACATACGTACTTACATTAATGCTTACACACTAAAATGTAGTGACTTAAATACCGTTACTGAGATTCATGCATAAGTTGGTTGACTGATTTATTGAATGGTTTGGTAAGTGCAAATGAACTCAAGTGGTTATTTGAGTCAGTAAAAATGCATTGGCGTAAAGGCATACTGTATCATGCTACACCATCCGCCATAGAAAAAGAGGCTTATACAATTGTGTTAACAATTGTGTACGACTCTTTGTTTGAGTTAAAAATTTTAATTGCTTTTTTTTTCTATTGTAATTTATTGCGATTGAAGAGTTTGTTTACCTATTCTTATATCTGTTTGCATTTGCTTTACATGTGTGATTTTGTGCTGCATTTTTATACTCAGTTGAGCAGAGCTCACAGAGTATATTAACTTTGATTGGATAACGGTTGGTTGTATAGGTATAAATGAATCGAGATAGATATAGACTTCCATATATCAAAATCATCAGGATCGAAATAAATTTGATTGAGCCATGTCCGCCCGTCCGTTAGCACGATAACTTGAGTAAATTTTGAGGTATCTTGATGAAATTTGGTATGTAGGTTCCTGAGCACTCATCTCAGATCGCTATTTAAAATGAACAATATCGGACTATAACCACGCCCACTTTTTCGATATCGAAAATTTCGAAATACTTAAAAAGTGCGATAATTCATTGCCAAAGACGAATAAAGCGATGAAACTTGGTAAGTGTGTTGGACTTATGACGCAGAATAGAAAATTAGTAAAATTTTGGACAATGGTCGTGGCACCGCCCACTTTTAGAACTCTTTGTTTGAGTTAAAAATTTTAATTGCTTTTTTTATACTCAGTTGAGCAGAGCTCACAGAGTATATTAAGTTTGATTGGATAACGGTTGGTTGTACAGTTATAAAGGAATGGAGATAGATATAGACTTCCATATATCAA
This sequence comes from Eurosta solidaginis, assembly GCF_040869045.1. NCBI lineage: Eukaryota > Metazoa > Arthropoda > Insecta > Diptera > Tephritidae > Eurosta > Eurosta solidaginis. Next base: position 12,362,311 of record NC_090323.1, on the reverse strand, counting down.
AATCATCAGGATCGAAAAAATATTTGATTGAGCCATGTCCGTCCGTCCGTTAAAACGATAACTTGAGTAAATTTTGAGGTATCTTGATGGAATTTGGTATGTAGGTTCCTGAGCACTCATCTCAGATCGCTATTTAAAATGAACAATATCGGACTATAACCACGCCCACTTTTTCGATATCGAAAATTTCGAAAAACTTAAAAAGTGCGATAATTCATTACCAAAGACGAATAAAGCGATGAAACTTGGTAAGTGAGTTGAACTTATGACGCAGAATAGAAAATTAGTAAAATTTTGGACAATGGGCGTGGCACCGCTCACTTTTAAAAGAAGGTAATTTAAAACTTTTGCAAGCTGTAATTTGGCAGTCGTTGAAGATATCATGATGAAATTTGGCAAGAACGTTACTACTATTAATATATGTATGTGTCGGCGTATTTATATGAATTTTAAACCTTTCTATGTTGCGTTAGAAATAACTTTGTGTATTAAATGAATTTATTTTCAATCCAAGAATGTTGTGAAGATATTTTTCTCACTGTATCAAAGCGAACTGTGAGTTGATGAGGTTGTCATGTTTGGATTATAGGTAGCGAGGTGAAATCTGATCGTTTTACCGAGTGTGCTCCTGTCACGTTGCAAGGCAGTTAAGAAAATATAAAATTATATTGGGATCATTTAAGAAAAAGACGTTGAAACATGCAGTAGTTCATTACGCTCAACTATGGAGAATATTGATAACCTGGAGCAAGCACCTTCAACAAAGGAGAGTTCTCCCTATTCAAATGGCGCTTTTGAACATGCGCCCGCATATGCTTAATAAAAATTAGCAAAATCGGAAAACAGCCACACCACGTCCACTTTAAAAAAAAATTTTTTAAGTCAAATTTTAACAAAAAATTTAATATCTTTACAGTATATAAGTAAATTATGTCAACATTCAACTCCAGTAATGATATGGTGCAACAAAATGCAAAAATAAAAGAAAATTTCAAAACGGGCGTGGCTTCGCCATTTTTCATTTAATTTGTCTGGGATACTTTTAATGCCATAAGTCAAACAAAAATTTACCAATCCTTGTGAAATTTGGTAGGGGCTTAGATTCTGAGACGATATCTTATTTCTGTGAAAAAGGGCGAAATCTGTTGAAGCCACGCCCAATTTTTATACACAGTCGACTGTCCTTCCGCTCGATCGTTAACACGATAACTTGAGCAAAAATCGATATATCTTTATTAAACTCAGTTCACTTACTTATCTGAACTCGCTTTGTATTGGTATAAAAAATGGCCGAAATCGGACTATGACCTCGCCCACTTTTTCGATATCGAAAATTACGAAAAACGAAAAAAATGCCATAACTCTATACAAATACAAAAAAAGGGATGAAACATGGTATTTGGATTAGTTTATTGACGCCAAATATAACTTTAGAAAAAAACTTTGTAAAATGGGTATGACACCTACCATATTAAGTAGAATGAAATGAAAAAGTTCTGCAGGGCGAAATAAAAAACCCATGAAATTTTGTCAGGAATACTGTTCGTGGTATTATATATATAAATAAATTAGCGGTATCCAACATATGATTTTCTGGGCCACCCTGGTCCACATTTTGGTCGATATCTGGAAAAAGCCTTCACATATACAACTACCACCACTCCCTTTTAAAAGCCTCATTAATACCTTTAATTTGATACCCATATCGTACAAACACATTCTAGAGTCACCCCTGGTCCACCTTTATGCCGATATCTCGAAAAGGCGTCCACCTATAGAACTAAGCCCCACGCCCTTTTGAAATACTCATTAATACCTTTCGTTTGATACCCATATTGTACAAACGCATTCTAGAGTCACCCCTGGTCCACCTTTATGCCAATATCTCGAAAAGACCACCTATACAACTACCACCACTCCCTTTTAAAACCCTCATTAATACCTTTAATTTGATACCGATATCGTACAAACACATTCTAGAGTCACTCCTGGTCCACCTTTGTGGCTATATCTCGAGAAGGCGTCCACCTGTAGAACTAAGGCCCACTCCCTTTTAAAATACTCATTAATACCTTTCGTTTGATACCCATATTGTACAAACGCATTCTAGAGTCACCCCTGGTCCACCTTTATGCCGATATCTCGAAAAGACCACCTATACAACTACCACCACTCTCTTTTAAAACCCTCATTAATACCTTTAGTTTGATACCGATATCGTACAAATACATTCTAGTGTCACCCCTGGTCCACCTTTATGGCGATATCTCGGAAAGGCGTCCATCTATAGAACTAAACCCCACGCCCTTTTGATATACTCATTAACACCTTTCATTTGATACCCATATCGTACAAACACATTCTAGAGTCACCCCTGGTCCACATTTATGGCTATATCTCGAGAAGGCGTCCACCTACAGAACTAAGGCCCACTCCCTTTTAAAATACTCACTAATACCTTTCGTTTGATACCCATATTGTACAAACGCATTCTAGAGCCACCCCTGGTCCACCTTTATGCCGATATCTCGAAAAGACCACATATACAACTACCACCACTCCCTTTTAAAAGCCTCATTAATACCTTTAATTTGATACCCATATCGTACAAACACATTCTAGAGTCACCCCTGGTCCACGTTTATGCCGATATCTCGAAAAGACCACCTATACAACTACCACCACTCCCTTTTAAAACCCTCATTAATACCTTTAATTTGATACCTATATCGTACAAACACATTCTAGAGTCACCCCTGGTCCACCTTTATATCGATATCTCGAAAAGGCGTCAACCTATAGAACTAAGCCCCACGCCGTTTTGAAATACTCATTAACACCTTTCATTTGATACCCATATCGTACAAACACATTCTAGAGTCACCCCTGGTCCACCTTTAAGGCGATATCTCGAAAAGGCGCGATGTATTCAGTTCTCGGTGAACGAAGAACGTCCCGGTAAAATATCTTTTAGGAACCCTAAAAGTACTAACTGGGACTTGTATTGTAGGAAGCTGGGAGAGCTATCTCTTTTGTCAGGAGCTAAATTTAAGCCGAAAGTTTCAGTGGACTGAACACTGCAGTGTATTCCAAGCGGAAATTGCTGCGATTAAGGATGCGGTGGATGGAATGCTATCCAGTGCTACTACGGTTAGGGAATTTAACATCTACTCTGATAGCCATGCGGCTATCAAGGCCTTGAGCTCAACTACAGTGCGATCGAGGGTGGTCTGGGAGTGCCTGACCTCGCTTGCGATTGCATCGAATTATTTTACAATTAAGATTATCTGGGTCCCGGGCCATAGTGATATCCCGGGTAACTGTCAAGCGGATATCTTAGCCCGCATCGGTACAACTGTACGGATGAAGATGGCTGTAGGGATTTCGGGATCCCGCTGGCCACATATGGATTGCTCCTCCATAGCTGGGCCTCGAATCAGCTCAGCAAACGTTGGGCGGATACCACGTCTTGCAGGGTAGCAAAATCTTTCTGGCCAAAAGTGGATGGCAGGAGGTCTGCTGAAATAATTGGGTTCACTAAGGCTCACCTATCAATGGTAATTGGGGTTTTGACAGGGCACTGTCCCATGGGTATCCATGCGGTACGTCTCAATATACTGGAAACTCCATCCTGCTGCAGCTGTATGGAGGATGATGAGGTGGAATCACCAAATCACTTTATGCTTGATTGTCCAGCTTTTGCCAGAACGAGGCGAAAATACTTCGGTTGCGACTCACTTGGATCTCCCGAGGATATATCCAAAGTTGAGATCGGTATCATTCGGAGCTTTATCGTTGCTACCCAACGATTCTCTAAGTAGCTAGATCTATGTCACCGTTATTTTTGGTGTATGTGGTATCACAACGGACCTTCGTGTTGTCCAAGTGAGCTATCCTTATAAGGGTAGCTACCACAAAAATGTTCTTCCAGGCGCCAACAGAAGCAGAGATATATAGTGAAAGATTTGGAATTTCATTCGAAATGACGCAGTGCTTAACTGGTCACAGTTTCTGCAAAGCCTACTTGAAGCGCTTCCATATTATTGATACAGACTTATGTCCATGCAACGAAGGAGAAGCACAGTCAATTAGTCACTTAATCTACTCGTGTCCCAGGTACCAGAATGCGAGAAGAATTCATGAAACCCTTTGCAAGGAGCTCAACATACAACCATACAACATAATAGATATTTCACGGAATCAAGAATTGATCGAGTCTTTCAAGAAATTTATTAGTAATATATTTAGTACACTAAAAATCTTTAATTCATTGCAATAACAAATATTCATTACTGTATGCTAAGTTAAATACCTGAAATTTAAACTCACGTCTGTATCCAGTTGCAGACAGTATAGTTTCATAAAATCATATCACCAACTATACTCACATGCATGTATATATTAAGTTATAATAATTTTAAATTCAAGTTATGTACATGAAAAGATACAAGAAAAGAAATAATACACTTTCTCGAAGCGCGGCTAGCGTGTAGAGACCTAAGGAAAAAAAAAAAAAAAAAGGGTAGCTACCACCTAACCTATCCTATCCTATCCTATTCGGTTCCCATATCTGTTAGCATTGTTTTCATGGGACCATAAATCAAAGCGAAATGCTCGAATGTACCTTTAGCAACTGTTATCGCATGTTTGCTCGGGACTGGGATTGTTACCAAGTATTTGCTGAGATAGCATATAATGGTAACTGCGTATTCGTTTCCGTTTATTGATCTCGGTAATGGTCCGACCGTATCGATCTGTACTATATCGAAAGCCTTCGGAGGTGTCTCCGTTATTGTCATTGGCTCTTTGATATGCTTATTTATTTTATTCTTCTTGCAGTGGATACAGTTATTTACGTATTTCTTTATGTCACCTCGCATATTTTTCCAGCTATAGCTTTGTTTGATTTTCTTTATCATGCGATTTATTCCTGGGTGGCCACCACTAATAGGATCGTCATGATATTTCTGCAGAATTTCTCTTATTTTTCTGGGATTAGTCACGTACATAACCTCTGGGGTTAGTGCAATTGTTAGTTTTTTGAGAACCCTGTTTCCTGTTTCAATAAATTTGCCTACTCGAGAATAATTACTTTTAAACAATTTGTCCCCTAAGGACAACTGTATTTTTTCAAGTCCTAAATTGGCGGCTTCTTTTTCAAGCCTGATAAAGAATTGTCCTAAGTCAATTTTATCATCTACAATTAGGTTGCTTGTATTTATAGTGCTACAAATTTTCTTTCCCTTGAAAACGAGCCTGACATGTCTTTTTACTTCAAATTTATTTAGCGCTTCATATATTTTGGGGTTCTCAGTGTGACTTTCTTTAATTTTAACATTATTTTTTATATTTTTAGCTGTTGATCTAGTTGTGACTTTCATTATTTTGCATACTTCCACTGACATTTCTTTTAAGTTTCATAATAAATAATGGTTAGTCAGCATAATGTGGGATCCTTCAAAATTCAACTTTTGCCCGGATGGTAAAATTATTAACTTGTATACTTTGTTTTTAAAATTTCCTTGGCAGGATCTCTGAGCTGCTAAATCTTTTAAGCGTTCTTTGCTTGGTCAGCAAGCCTTATGCTTATTGCAGATAAAACTGGCAGGATCTTTTCCTCCAGCAAGATCTTTAGCAGTTTTGCTGATTTCTGATCAAGCTGGCAGGATCGCCATGAAATGTTAAAATTGAGAAGACGAAAGGTCCGCTTGAAAGTCTGACAATAATTAATTTTATTAAAGAAATTCTTTCCTATTTATACAAAAGTTCTTAATCTACACATATGTACTTACATTAATGCTTACATACTACAGTGTACATCGTTTCATAATAAATAATGGTTAGTCAGCATAATGTGTAGTGACTTACATACCGTTACTGTGATTCATGCATAAGTTGGTTGACCGATATATTGAATTGTTTGGTAAGTGCAAATGAACTCAATGTATGATTCATACATAAGTTGGTTGATCGATATATTGAATGGTTTGGTCAATGCAAATGAACTCAAGTGGTTATTTGAGTCAGTAAAAATGCATTGGCGTAAAGGCATACTGTATCATGCTACAAGAGTGGCTTCAAGTGTCTTGTCTACTGGCGATAGGAGAGATATCGGACGAGAAGAATCTCCTATGTTAGCTGGTTTCCAGGCTTTAGTAGCAGAACCACTTTCTATTTTTCGGAAATGACAAAGGCTTTCCACCAGACAGGTTGAAGACATCTGCTAAATATTTAAAACCCTCTTTTCCTAGGCCTTTAAGCATCGTCATTGCTATGCCGTCTGGGCCCACTGATTTAGATGGTTTAGCTTGACCGATGGCATCTTCAATCTCTTTGGCGGTGATGGTAATTGGGGACGAGCTGAATTTATGTTTATGTATGTGTCTGTTGGCCCTCCTTCCAGGGCCGGGCCCCGATTTTAGGGGGCTCCCGAAAAATGAAAAAGACTTCTAAAATTTTCTTACAAACATAAAATTCTAGCGAGTGAAAGAAAAATATAATAAGAACTGCAAATAATTTTTACTCAAATAAATAAAACTCAATTGACAGCATTCAAAAGGCGGCGACCGACGAATTAGCCAAGGTTCCTAAAAAGGACATTTCCGACTCATTTGACAAATTGTATTAGCATGCAAATAAGTGAATCGAATATAAAGAATATATTGAATAATTAAAAGAATTATCTCAAAATATACACTGGTTGTTTTTGTTTTGAAAAATTTCCGTTATTTTTGGAACAGAGTGTGTAGAAGCCTTCAACTCTATTTTGACTGATATGCGTTCAGTGAGTAAGTCATTGCGAAGTGAAAAAGCAGATTTGCAAACGTGTGCTTTTTTGTACGGATCGTTAGAAGAGAGTTTAGTTTCATTCCGCTAAAATTTCAATGAGTTCGAGGAAAAAACAATACAATTATTACCTAATCGTAAAACATATTCGTCGGAGAAAAAAACAACCTAATGACGGAAATGCTCCAAAAGTAGAATTTTCGCCTCGCGATGATTTTAGGACAAAGGTCTTCCTCGAAATCATCGACAATCTTCACAGTGAAAGTATATGGAACTCGAGATACACTGATGCACAAAAAACTCATAGTCATTTATATAAGATTCTAATGGAAGATCAATTAGCCGATGTATTTCCTAACACAGAAATAGCTGTTCGTTTTTTTTACATTAATGATCACAAATTGTTCTGCCGATCAATCCTCCTCGCAATTAAAAAGAATCAAAGCTGCTGAAAGAACTACAACGGGACAAGAGCGACTTTGCTTTGAGTCAGATTTATTGAACAAAATCGATATTGATGATATAGTTGTTGAATTTGCCGAAAACAAATGTAGAAAACGACATATTTAAAACTTAGATAGTAATTTTATTGATATTATTACATTTTTACAATAAAATTTTTATAAAAGATATAAGTTTGTACTTTTTAATAAAAAAAGAAGGGAACGGACGTGAAAAAGGCCCCAAATTGATGATTGCCAAGGGCCCCGCTGAGGGTTAATTCGGCCCTGTCTCCATCTAACTTTGTCAACCGTACATTATATATTGTCGGCAAATAGCGCTCGCGCATTTTTTCGCATCCGACAGCACTTTATCGCCAAAGGTGATGGAAATTTTGTCATTGTGCTTAGACGGATTCGATAGGGACTTTACGGTGGACCAAAGCTTACCCACACTGGCAGAAAGGTTACAACCACTTAAATGCTCCTCCCATTTTGCCCGCTTGTGTTCATCCACAAGCAATCTGATGCGTTGGTTTATGTCCCTTATTTGGTGGTCGCCGGGATCGAGCTCTCGCGAAATTTGCGGTCTCCGCCGGAAAATGTGGCCAGATTTCCGGAATTCTTCCGGCGGGAATAAAACGAGTCGAGGCTGGTTCAATGACCTTGCGATAGGGAGGGCAGCAAAGCGATTGTCTGTAAAGGATTTTTACTCGCCCCACTTTCCTTTCTTGAAGCTTATGAAAGTGCGGTTTACGGTGACGATGAATTCGGCGGTAACCCCAAAATTCCAGGTATGCCGATTTTGTTTACTATACTAGACCCAAAACTTGACGTCTCGCAAAGAATATATTTTCAATGTCTTATAGTGTAATTCATTGAGAGATAGTTTTCGCGTCCGTCACCGTACTTAAGCTTGTATCCGTATCAGATTTCGAAAAATTACGGGCATTGGGTCTTTATTTCACCTTCTGTCTCTCCCCTTAGCTTCTTTAAGTGTTGCATACTTTCACATATATATGTACTTAAATACATATATATGTACTTAAATATTTGAGATACACACAATTGTTGCATGTATGAAAATTGTTGCTTCAAATATTGTAATATCCGCTCAGTCCGCTGCTCATTTTCTCTTTAATGCACATTGAAATTGCGAATGGCGCGTCCATTACCAAGGACTTGCCCATATGTATTTGCAAAGTGTGTTATTAAGTTGACACGTGTACAGCGAATGTAGTTTTATTGAAAAGTACAATGGCTACACTTAATTAGATTTATCTGTTTTGAGACGTGTAAATAAAAAATAAGATTTCCGGAATTTGAAATATACTTAGCGTGCTTTGCACACCGAGTGAATTAATTTTGGCAACATAATGAGCATAAACGAATCGAAATAAATATAGACTTCCATATATGAAACAGCTGAGGATGAAAAAATGAATTGATTTAGACATGTCCGTTCATCCGTCCTCTCTGTCGGTGCACACGACAACTTGAGTAAATATTGAGAATAAAATATTGCAACTTGTATATGGGTTCCTTTTCCCTCATCTCCCATCGCTATTAAAAATGATGGAAACCGGATGGTAACCACGCCCACTTTTTACATATATGTATAACATTTTGGAAAACACATTCGTTTTGCATACTTTCACATATATATGTGCTTCAATACATATATATGTACTTAAATATTTGAGATACATACAATTGTTTCTTCAAATATTGTAATATCCGCTCAGTCCGCTGCTCTTTTTCTCTTTAATGCACATTGAAATTGCGAATGGCGCGTCCATTACCAAGGACTTGCCCATATGTATTTGCAAAGTGTGTTATTAAGTTGACACGTGTACAGCGAATGTAGTTTTAATGAAAAGTACAATGGCTACACTTAATTAGATTTATCTGTTTTGAGACGTGTAAATAAAAAATAAGGTTTCCGGAATTTGAAATATACTTAGCGTGCTTTGCACACCGAGTGAATTAATTTTGGCAACATAATGGGCATAAACGAATCGAAATAAATGTAGACTTCCATATATGAAACAGCTGAGGATGAAAAAATGAATTGATTTAGCCATGTCCGTTCATCCGTCCTCTCTGTCGGTGCACACGACAACTTGAGTAAATATTCAGAATAAAATATTGCAACTTGTATATGGGTTCCTTTTCCCTCATCTCCCATCGCTATTAAAAATGATGGAAACCGGATGGTAACCACGCCCACTTTTTACATATATGTATAACATTTTGGAAAACACATTCGTTTTGCATACTTTCACATATATATGTGCTTCAATACATATATATGTACTTAAATATTTGAGATACATACAATTGTTTCTTCAAATATTGCAATATCCGCTCAGTCCGCTGCTCTTTTTCTCTTTAATGCACATTGAAATTGCGAATGGCGCGTCCATTACCAAGGACTTGCCCATATGTATTTGCAAAGTGTGTTATTAAGTTGACACGTGTACAGCGAATGTAGTTTTAATGAAAAGTACAATGGCTACACTTAATTAGATTTATCTGTTTTGAGACGTGTAAATAAAAAATAAGGTTTCCGGAATTTGAAATATACTTAGCGTGCTTTGCACACCGAGTGAATTAATTTTGGCAACATAATGGGCATAAACGAATCGAAATAAATATAGACTTCCATATATGAAACAGCTGAGGATGAAAAAATGAATTGATTTAGCCATGTCCGTTCATCCGTTCTCTCTGTCGGTGCACACGACAACTTGAGTAAATATTCAGAATAAAATATTGCAACTTGGTATATGGGTTCCTTTGCCCTCATCTCCCATCGCTATTAAAAATGAGGGAAACCGGATGGTAACCACGCCCACTTTTTACATATATGTATAACATTTTGGAAAACACATTCGTCCTGATTATTGGATTAATATTAAGACTCTTGATGGTTCTTGAAAATGGTCGTGGCACCGTCCACTTGTGATAAAATAAATTTTACAAATATTATTGATCATAAATCAAAAACCGTTAAGCCTATCATAACAAAACTCGACAGACAGATTGCCCTACTGTAAAAAATGCTTCGAAGAAAAATTAACGAAATCATTGAGGGACCACGCCTTTTATATATAAAGGGTTTTTAGAAGGGTCGTGGACGAATAAAATAAGCTATATCTTTGCAAAAAAGAGCTTTGTATCAATGATATTTCACTTACCGAGTTTTATTCTAAGAGGAAATCCGGAGACCGCTTTTTTTAATGGGCGCTGCCAAGCTCCGATTCTGACCAAGCATTAGGCAACAATTCTAGAGCCTCGAAAAGAGAAGATAAATCCATCGTAACAAAATTCGAAAAAAGTAATTTATCTGATATGAACTGTACCATTTAAACTCACGCTGAGTATATAATATTCGGTCTTTTGTTTGTTTTAATTAGCTGAACAAACAATTTTGCTCTATCAAAATAACAAATTAAACGTATTTATTTGATATTCTAGCAAAATGAAATAACGCATTTTGCTATACTTTTTCAAAACAAAATTTCTTTGTAAATGTTTGTTTATTTATACGTGGACGAATCCCAAATAAGGTCCATCATTAACCGAAAATCAAATTTGGTCGGACTTTATTTCTATCAGGTTATTTCTAACACTTGGCATTTAAGGTCAAATATATGTATGATGTGGAAATCAAATAGTTTATTCTTTCCCCTTATCCTGCACAGAGAAACATAATTTCAAAGAAAGGCTTCATCGGTTTTGCAAATTTGGATTGTTTACCTACAAAGTATAACGTCCTTTCTCTATATTGTTGCGCTGTTAAACCCAGATCTATGTTTTTGATTTTAATAAAATATTGTCTAGACTTTTATTTAGCATTAAAAAACTTTTATAAATTGATCCTGCCCTTATCCTTATTATTTTCCTAGTAAGCAAACGTCGACTTGAAATTGAAAAAGCTTTCAGATGTTAAATAGGTTTGTTAGCTAAAATTTTTCCGGAAAGTTCGGGTAACATTTTTATTGGTCATGTCCATTACCTCTTCCATTAGTTGATCCATATATTGGCCTATAACTTTATTTCTGTTTTGCTGATGAACAAAACTTATATGTTGTCAGAACGGGGGCATTTTTCGCTTTCAGCAGTGTATAAACTGTTAATTGGAGATATTAGAGAAATCTTACAAAATATGACGAAAATTTAAATTGTTGTATCTCTTTTTTAATTTATATATACAAAGGATTATCTGAGGAAAATCTAAAATCAGTTCTGATCTCAACAAATTATGAATTTTAAAGATTAATGTGGGTTTTATTGGTGTATTCAACAATTTCATATGCAGACCCAAAAGTCGGTTCTATTTGCCGGAGTGACTCGGGATTTGTCCCGACCAAGGACTGTCATTTCAGTGTAACCCTATTTAATTTGCTGTGTCCCTCCCACAAATTGTCATCCTCCCAGCAGCTCCTCGCAGCGGGACTGCGCCATACTCTCCTGCTCCGGGAAGGTATCGAACCCAATCCGAGTCCGTCTCCTGATCCTGGTCCGGAGAAATGGTTTTGCTGCGTCTGCCGGAAAAGAATCTTTTTAGGACGATCATACTCTTTTCAGTGTGTCACGTCCAAGGGATGGTTGCATCGGACAGGCTATTCTGGGCTAGATCCCAAAACCAGACGTCCTTGTAACTTTTACAAACCCTTTGTGGCTCCTTGCTGTTCACGCCCAATGGCGTCCCGTAGTCTGTGCCTTAGCGCCCCCACTACCTTCCAGCAGCTCTGCTGCTCAGCAAGCCAGAGCTCATACGGCCCCTCCCACTCATAACTACAATCTTCTTAGTAGAGTGGGTAGCAATGCAGAACATCAGCCCCCGCCCCGTCTTATTCCCTCTCTTTTCCGGGAGCAATCGTGTCGGTCAGGGAAACAGACTCTTAGTCCCTACCACCTTTTGCACCATTTGCCAGCACAGAATATATATGTTTGCGACATCCGCCCAATGCAGCTCCTGCCTTGGGCGATGCCACTTTCCTAGATGTTCTGGTCTCCGCGACGGAATACCCCCGACGGGCTTCATTGCGCCATGTTGCCAGACCGCAAACCCAAATACACCGGGTACCCCAATGCTTACCCAGGGACGTCTTTCCTGCTGCACTTCAGAATTATTCAGTTAAACTGTAACAGATTAACTGGCACGATCACGGAGATAGTCGAATTCATGATGCGGCACAACATCCGCATTGCTGCGATTCGAGAGACTAAACTCACAGCAAGATCTGCTCTGCAGACCTGTTCTGGGTATAATGTCCACAGAAAAGATCGCGAGAGCGGAAATGGACGCGGTCTCGCGTTTATCATACACCACTCAGTGCAATATCAGATATTTGATACCAACATCGGCCGCAGGGACAACATCCTAGAATGTCACGGCTTATCTGGCGATGTAAACCTAGGCAATGTAAACCAAGAAATTATCAAAATCTAAATCCCGCCTGCCACCTGCAGCTCCATTGGATACCGCCCTAACATTAGCGCTGGCGATAATCGCATTATCTTAGCGATTTCAATGCCCATCACGACCTATGGCATTCAAACTTGCAGGTGGACAGCAGGGGCGAGATGTTGGCAAATAAGATAGAAGAAATGACGTTCGGTACGTACAATAAACGGAGGCGCCCCCACTCGTATGGTAGGAAGCTGTCACAGTTCGCCAGATATATCAATCGTCAGCAATGGACTCGTAAACTGCGTCAACTGGCATCCGATGGCAACATTGGCATCCGACCACCTGCCAATACTTATTTCGCTCAAGCGCCGACCTCATCGTCACCGAAATACGCACTTTCATAAACTTCAAAAAAGGAAAGTCTGATGAATATAAATCCTTACAGACAGCCGCTTTCCGCAGAGTCACTGAATCCGCCTCGGCTCGTTTTATTCCCGCCGGAAGAAATCCCAAAATTCGGCTTAATTTTCCGGAGGCTGCAAATTTAGCGAGAGATCGTGACCTTATAAGACAGCTCGATCCCGGCGACCCCCAAATAAGGGATATAAACTAACGCACCATATTGCTTGTGGATGAACACAAGCGGGCGAAATGGGAGGAGCATCTAAGTCTTTGTAACCTCTCTGCCGGTGTGGGTAAGCTTTGGTACACCGTAAAGTTCCTATCGAATCCGTCCGTCGCCTTTGGCGATAAAGTGCTATCGGATGCGAAAAAATGCGCGAGCGCTTTCTGCCGACAATATACAATGCATTCTACGGTTGACAAAGTCAGACGGAGGGCCAACAGACACGCACATAAACATACAGCCCAATCACGTAATCCATCGTAGACTGTTTTTTCGCGATTCGTAACATTCGAATTCGTAACGTAATTGCTATCATGCAATTCGAACGTGTTTCCAAACGTCTCCGAAAGTAATAAGTAAATTCGAAATTCATACAGTGGCTTCACTGAATTCACTCGGAACGTAAACTGTTGACGTTTATTCGCAATTCGCACGAAACGCGAAAAATATTTAAAACAAACAGCCCAATCACGCATTCCGTCGTAACAATTTTACCAATTCGAATATTACGAATCCCGAAAAAACAGTCTACGATGGATTGCGTGATTGGGCTGAATATCAAATAAACGTCAAAAGTTTACGTTCCGAGTGAATTCAGTGATGCCACTGTACGAATTTCGAATTTACTTATTTACTTTCGGAGACGTTTGGAAACACGGTAGAATTGCATGATAGCAATTTCGTAACTTTCCCGAAAAAACGCTCTACGATGGATTGCGTGATTGGGCTGATAAATTCAGCGCGTCGCCAATTACCGTCACCGCCAAAGAGTTTGAGGATGCCATGGCCAATGCTTAAAAGCCTAGGAAAAGAGGCTTTCAAATATTTAGCACATGTCTTCAACTTATCTCTGTCCACCTTTGTTATCCGCGAAAAATGGAAAATGGCCAAGGTGGTCCCGCTCTAAAGCCTGGGAAACCAGCTAACATAGGAGAGTCATATCGCCCGATATCTCTCTTACGCCAGTAGCAAAAAAACTTGAAACCATTTTGCTCCCCAAACTCAAAGCAAGTTTGCAGCTATCCCGTCATCAGCATGGCTTTAGAAAACTTCATAGCACCACCACATCTCTAAATGCCATTAGCATCCAGATAAATTGCAGTTCAAATCAAAAACCCCACCATAGAACAGTAGTAGTTGCGCTAGACCTATCAAAAGCTTTTGATACTGTCAACAATAGCACGTTACTGCAAGACCTGGAACGGTCTACCCTTCCCCCATGTTTTAAAAGGTGGACCGAAAATTATCTGGGTGGCCGGCAGGCATCGGTGCAATTTAGAAACGAATCATCAAAATAAAGAAGAATTAAACAAGGGGTGCCACAGGGTGGTGTCCTATCCCCACTTTACTTTAACTTCTACATATCAAAGCTACCTTCGCCACCAGAAGGAGTTACTATCGTTTCCTACGCTGATGACCGATTAAATCATCGGCGACCTTATTTACATCATGGACGTCCCAAATGTCGACCATTTTGAACATCCCCGTCAATGGCACTACGCTACCGACTGTCGTTCACCCCAAAATCTTGGGTGTGACGTTCGATCAGAAACTCAATTTGGTGAGTATTCAGCCGCAATTATACCGAAAATCCAGAGCCGTAATAAAATCCTCAAATCTCTTGCTGGTAGTACTTGGGGAAAAGATAAAGAAACGCTCATTACCACTTATAAAGCAATTGGCCAGCTGATTGCATGCTACGCGTCCCCGATATGGTCGCCAAGCCTAAAGATTGCTCACTGGAATAGGCCTGCCAAAATACTGCCCTCAGAACCGCCACGGGTTGTCTTCTTATGTCCCCAGAACACGATCTACATAATGAGGCGAGAATACTCCCCATCAGGGAGAGAAATGAAATGTTAACCAAACTGTTCCTGTTGAATACCCAGAAATTTGGGCATCCCAACAGACATCTGACTGATGAGCCAACACCGCCCAGGGGCTTAAGGAGTCAGCCCGGTAAGCATTATGAGGAAATACGGAACCTGTGAGAATACAGCCGTATGAAGCCAAAAAACACAAGCAGGGCCTCAGTGAACTCCACATACAGGCGTCGGACCACTATGTCAGGAATTGCCCGGTTAATCCTGTACTCAAAGAACCATACCCTAAACTTGCAGAAGAGGAACGCACAATCCATAGGGAAACGCGAGTCACTCTAACTCAACTTCGATCTGGATACTATAACAGGTTAAACTCTTACCTATCCAGAATCAACCCAGACATACAAAATGTATGCCCTGCTTGCAATATGTCCCCACATGACGTTAGAGGATATTGATGACCATTTGTGATCGGTCACACCTATTGGATGGGGCGAAGCATTACTACAACAACAACACAAAAGAAAGCAGTACAAACCATCTTGCATTTTTCTTGTGAATCTTATCTACTTCAAAAAATAAATATACATATTAGGGTGGGTCGATTTTTATGGACGTAAGTTAACCGATATCGCGCCATCGATTTTTCGATAGGATTTGGGCTCAGGAAAAAAAGTTCCACTATAAATACCCAAACAAATTATTTTCGAGCCTGCGAAATTTATTTTTTTTTCTTTTTTTCGACTTGTATTTTTAAGTTTTTTTTCATGAGCTACTAAAAAAACTAGAAAGATGTTCATATGTATACCGTCTCCGACTTAAAAATGTCCGCTAAAAACGTTGTCGATAACAGTTTTTTGAAAAAAGGTTTTAGCGGACATTTTTGGGTTGGACAGGGTATACATGGAAATTTTACAATCAAATGAAAAATTTTTAATTACGTCATGAAAAAAACACACATATTCGTAAAACTAGCCAATACCCGCGGACCAGTCCGCACGAAGAAAATACAACATAAAACTATTACGATATACCAATATATGATCTTGAAAACAGACCCTCCAGAATATAATCTTGGAATAGTCCCAACAAATCGCGAAATGTTCGCAGTTGCGGAAATAACCGCACAGTAATAATTAGAAGGAATGATATCCAGGATATGATAACAAGGTAGGCACCAGTACTCCCCCGAAATAGTTTTGTTTTAAAGATTTTGAAATAGTTCCATTTATATTCATATTACTTTTTTGTTAATGTAAAAACCAGAACGGTAAAATTAAATGGTGGAAAAGACTCAACATTACATTGACTTGAATGGTTAGGTTTTGATGCGACTCTTTTATATAAAGCATCCGCTTTTTTATTCCCATGCCTTATTACCTTATGCCCTGGGACCCAATATAGATATACTCTTATCCTTCTGTCAGTTAGTATGGAACCAAACTAGCTGGTGGCAGCGAAGAGGGACGAACATGAAGCGAGCGAGTCGAGTTGTACTTTTGGCGGCAAACAAAAAGACCTAAATGTCGTGATCCATTAATTCTTAAATTAAATTCATTATACTAAAGTTTCTATATTTTTTTATACCTTTTATGAAAATGAAATGGTATATGAACCTCGTCACGAATCTCAAAATTGTAAGTCATTATAAGAAAATAGATAAACCCAGAAATATACACAAATTATCAGGGGATCTGAGTTAATTTAGCCATGTCCGTCTGTCCGTCTGTCTGTTTGTATGCAAACTAGTCCC
This sequence comes from Eurosta solidaginis, assembly GCF_040869045.1. NCBI lineage: Eukaryota > Metazoa > Arthropoda > Insecta > Diptera > Tephritidae > Eurosta > Eurosta solidaginis. The sequence goes on along the minus strand of NC_090323.1, from coordinate 12,345,462 downwards.
TCAATTTTTGAGATATCTTGAAAAAATTGGTGAGCGGGTGTATTTAGGTGTCCGATTAGACATTTGCTGGAACCGACCGGATCGGACCACTATAGCATATATCCTCGAAAAAAACGATTTTTCAGAACAAGAGGATTTTTGTCATATCTTCCCCAATTTATCTGATTGCAGCTTCAAATTTCACCATCTGCCTTCGTCTATTGCACATATTGTTTTCTGAGAAAATGGATGAGATCGGTCGTATATATAGCATATATCCCCCACAACCGATTTTCAGGTAAGAAGCCTTTCGCAATTACTGCACCATTTTGACAGCTAGAGGCTTAAAATTTCACCGAATGCTTACGTATAGGTTGTAGGTAAAACATCCAAATTTGCAAAACCGATGAAGCCTTTCTTTGAAATTATGTTTCTCTGTGCAGGATAAGGGGAAGGAATAAACTATTTGATTTCGACATCATACACATATTTTTTGACCTTAAATCCCAAGTGATAGAAATAACCTGATAGAAATAAAGTCCGACCAAATTTGATTTTCGGTTCGTGATCGACCTTATTTGGGATTCGTCCACGTATAAATAAACAAACATTTGCAACGAAATTTTATTTTGAAAAAGTATAGCAAAATGCGTCATTTCATTTCGCTAGAATATCAATAAAGACATTTGATTTTTTATTTTGATAGAGCAAAATATGTTTGTTCAGCTAATTAAAACAAACAAAAAGCAAGTAAGGGGGTCTAAGTTTGGGAGTAACCGAATATTATACACTCAGCATGAGTTTGAAATGTACAGTTCATTTCAGATAAATTACTTTTTCGAAATTTGCTACGATGGATTTATCTTTTTTTGAGGCTCTAGAAATGTTGCCTAATGCTTGGTCTGAATCGGTGCGTGGCATTGCCCATTAAAAAAAATATCTCCGAATTTCCTCTTAGAATAAAACTCGGTAAATGATCCAAAGCTATTTTTTGTTAAGATGTAGCTTATTATTCAAGTCTACGGCCCTTTTAAATATATTTTATATAAAATTGGGCGTGGCTTTTAACCAATCCCGCATATTTTTCCAAGAAATATATCCTGCTATGTATAAGGAAAATATGTGAACCTAATCTTAATACGATCCTTTAATTTTTCTTCGAGTTATGGCTACCGAAACTTAGAAAATTGTTTGGTCATAAAAGGGGCGATGTCACGCTAATTTTCAAAAACTAAAATTTTTAAATTTTTGTTGTTATAATTTCATTTGGAAAACGAAACACCATTCATATAAAGCTTTTTTGCAAAGATATAGCTTATTTTATTCGTCCACGACCCTTTTAAAAACATTTTATATAAAAAAAGGCGTGGTCCCTCACCGAATTCGTAAATTTTTCTTCGAAGCATTCTTTACAGTAGGGCAATCCGTCTGTCGAGTTTTCTTTTTTATGATAGGCTCAACGGTTTTTGATTTATGATCAATAATATTTGTAAAATTTATTTTATTACAAGTGGGCGGTGCCACGACCATTTTCACAAAAAATCAAGAGTCTTAATATTAATCCAATAATCAGGTTTTATGTGTTTTCCAAAATGTTATATATGTAAAAAGTGGGCATGGTTAACATCCGATTTCGCTCATTTTTAATAGCGATGGGAGATGAGCGCCAAGGAACCCATAACCGAAATTGCAATATTTTATTCTCAATATTTACTCAAGTTGTTGTGTGCACCGAGAGGGAGACGGACGGATGAACGGACATGACTAAGTCGATTCCTTTTTTTATCTTCAGCATTTTGATATATGGAAGTCTATACTTATATCGAGTCGTTTATGCGTTACGCTACCAAAGTTAATGCGCTCTGTGTGCAAAGCACGCTGAGTATATTTAAAATTCCGGAAATTTTATTTTTTATTTACACGTCTCAAAACAGATAAATCTAATTAAGTGTAGCCATTGTACTTTTCATTAAAACTACATTCACTGTACATGTGTCAACTTAATAACACACTTTGCAAATACATATGGGCAAGTCCTTGGTAATGGACTCATCATTCGCACGCATTTCAACGTGCATAAAAGAGGCCATGAGCAACGGACTGAGTGGATATTACAATATTTTAAGCAACAATTGTGGGTACCTCAAAAATGTAAGTACATATATATGGCCAATGGCCATATATGATGAGGTTCGGACGCGACAAGAAGTAATTTTTTTTATGAGAGACAGAAGGTGAAATAAAAACCCAATGGCCGTAATTTTTCGAAATCTGATATATCTTTTTAAAACGCTGGATATAACCTTAATTTTGAATTTCTTGTGCTTCTAACGACGTACAATTGTTAGTTTTATAGAAGAAATAGAACAAAAGTACAAAATAAATCAAGAAATCACGAATATAATAAAAGACATTATATTTTGCTAGTAAATTATCCAAATTTGCTAAACCGAAGAAGCCTTTCTTTGAAATTTTTTTTCTCTGTCCAGCATGAGGGGAAATAATAAACTTGTAAAGTAGAATTATTACACAATTTTATTTTTATTTAAAAAAAAACGTTCTTTATTATTTAATTTATGTTCCGTTCTCCAAAATAATTTTCTTCTAACAACTGAAAAAATTTTCCTCAATGACAAAAAATGAATTGAATTTTTTTTTTTTATCAAAAAATTGTTAAAGTAGAAAATTAACAGGTAGGTATGCCTCAGTTCCCCTCTTTCTAGTGATAACGATATCTACATAACTAATTTATTTTAAAAGTAACTCTTCAAGGAATATAACGTATAAAATCTTCCTCAACATTTTCTTGATTATCCAAAAGAAAAGCTGGCTTCAAAGGGTCTATTGAAATTACTTTACTTTATCCGTATACTTGAATCTTGAAAATTTTATTGGTTATAGAAATTACTCTGAATGGACCATCGTATGGTTGCTGTAAAGGTTTTGTAACTGCGTCACACCTTTTAAATACATGAGAGCAGGTATCTAATTCTGGATGTACAAATATGTTTTTCTTTCCATGTCGCAGTGAACTGCTGGCTTTTAAAAAATTCATGTTTTCAGAAAATTCTTTCACCCATTGTGTAGAGTATTTGTTTTCCTTTTTGTTATCAAATATTTCTCCAGGAAGTCATAGATTTGTTCCATATGCCATTTAGGCTGGGGAAAAATCAATATCCTGTATAATATTTGCATGCCAACCCATCATGACAATATGGAGTGTATTAACCCAGTTATTCGATTTTTGGGATTTTAATGCAGCTTTAAAAGTACGATGCCATCTCTCAATTTGGCCATTATTCTGTGGATGATATGGAGTTGTATGCGTTATTCTTATTCCAATCATTTTAGATAATTCTCGAAAAAGTAAAGACTCAAATTATCGTCCTTGATCAGTAATAATATGAGCTGGTACACCATAACGAAAACCCCACCCAGAAAAAACGCATAAGCGACAGAGTCAGCAGTAATGTCTTCCAGCGGTATTGCTTCAGTCCAACGTGTAAATCTGTCTATGCACGTAACGATGTATCTATATTGTTTACATAATGGCAACGGACCAACAATATCTATACTGACATATTTGAAACGTTCTAATGAGGGTGTGAAATTGCCAAGAGGACTTCTTACGTGGCGATTAACTTAAAATTTTTGACAAGCAATCACGATTTATTTCATTTAGCTACATCTTTGGAAATTTATGGCCAAACAAAATGATTTCGGAGTAAATTTACTGACGCTCGCACTCCGGGATGAGAATGTCCATGCATACTTTCGAAGAGAGGTTTTCGAAATGTTCGTGTAATATACGGACGTATGTTTTTTGTAGAGACATCACAAAAGATTTCAACCTTAACTTCTGGAATTTTCATTTTTCTTAACTCAAGGCAAGATTCCGCTGAACTTAAAAAATTGTTCAATTCTGAATTCGATTCTTGTGCCAGAGCTAACGCTTTATAATCTAACGGCGATGGCATTGCTATTGCATCCACTCTAGATAAGGCGTCGGCTACAACATTTTCTTTTCCGGAAACGTGGCGAAAATCGACGGTATGCTGACCAATGTAATATAAATGCCTTAACTGCCTCGGTGATGCCTTTTCGGGCTTTTGTAAAAATGCGTATATAAGGGGCTTATGGTCTGTGTATATAGCGAATTTTCTACCCTCTAAAAAATATTGAAAGTGTTTTAAAGCCGACTATGCTACTAAAAGCTCACGATCATAAGCGCTGTATCTCTTTTGCATACTAATTAACTTCTTAGAGTAAAAAGCGTTAGGCTTCCAATTACCATGTATTTGTTGTTGTAAAACACCGCCCATTCCAGTATCAGATGCGTCAACCCAGATGATGGCGTATTAAGTGAGGGATATGCTAAAAGTGTTGCACCAGATAACTGCTCTTTACAGTTTTGAATAGCTTCAGTAAGTTCCGGGGACCAATGAATTTTCTTATTATCACCCTTTTTGTTTCCACTATATAGTGTATGTAATTTTGATTGATACTGTGCGGCTTGGGGAATGAAACGGCGATAAAAGTTTAACATCCCCAAAAATCGTCGCAAGTCTGTAGTTGTTTCAGGTGTTTTGTAAGTTTTTATAGCCTCAACTCGAGAAGGTAAGGGTTGCAAGCCATTGATTGTAACCAAGTATTCAAGAAATTGAACTTCGGGTACCGCAAAAATGGATTTCGAAGTATTTATTATAACTCTCGAAACCGTTCAAATAGAGATTTAATATGCTTGACATGGTCGTCTGTATTCTTCTATGCAATCAGAATATCGTCTATATACGCATAACAGAAATCTAGTCCGCGAATAACTTGATTGATGAAGCTTTGGAAAGTTTGCGCAGCGTTACACAATGGTATGATAACTCATCTACAGTGGAGCAGCAAGGAAGGCAGTCGGCATGATCTAGGGGTGCACTGTGGCTAGTCATGTCGGCTGGGCGGGGTTCTTGCCAACCCTGCTGTCGTGCGCCATAAACAGAAAAATTCCTATCATGCCTATTCAATACAAACTGTCAGAACTCATTCAAAACGCTGCAAATTACTTTAAAACAACATCCGGTTGAACAGGATGTCACGGAAGACCGTTAAACTCAATTCTAAATAAAATAAAGAAAAATCTAACCGCAAAAAAGAAAAACTAACGAACCGGAAATGAACGGTTACTATTGCTGAAAACCAAATAACAAAAAAAGCTGAAAAGGGGAGAAAAAGAAGAAAAGGGCGGAATACATAGGGGGCGCCGCGGGTGTTGTTGCGTCGCCCGGTGCTCGGCCCCACCCTCAAAAACCATGGCCAGGAACGCACCTATATTTCGGTGCCCCTTACCTGATTACCTTATGGGCCTTCTAAATGAATCCAGACATCAAAAAAAAACACAAATGATAACTTTTTTGTTTGTTTTGTTTTACTTAATATAACCCTACAGTCCATGGAAGCAATTCTTATCTTTCTACATACTAATTTTTTGTAAAAGGAAAAAGTTAAAGAAGAATTCTAAGCTCTTAATAAGAAACAGCTTTTTGTTTTCGCAGATTTAGCGATAAACCTACTATGCTTTCGAACAATTTCAATTGTTATCAAACTTCTACAGTATTCTCGAGAATGTTCAATACATTTGACCTGCATCTGGACAAAAAAAAAATTATATGCATGTTTTCAATGTGTTTAATTATTTCATTTGATCCTTTTATACGTATTGTGTATATCACCTAAGAAAGTTATATAATAAAAACTGTATTAAAAGCTTGTATGCAGTTCAGAATGGGCCTCATACCATCGGAAAGGTACAGACTGAACTTTTCTAAATTAATTATCTAAAATATGTAGTATGTTTACTTGCGAAGTTGAAAATTAAAGAAGCTCTTATCTAATATATAAAATTCTTCTGTCACGATTTTAGAGGCTGAACTCCTCCGAAACGGCTGTCCCGATTCTCATGAAATTTTGTGAGCATATTTGGTAGGTCTGAGAATCGGCCAACGTCTACCTTTTTTTCGCTACGTGTCTAGTGTCTTGAGATCAAAACGTGGACCCGGGTACCCCTAGAATGTGTTTATACAATATGGATATCAAATGAAAGCTGTTGATGAGTGCTATAGTACAGGATAATTTTCATACAACTGGGAGGCTATGGTCTCGAGATATAGCCCAAAACGTTGACCCGGGTACCCCTAGAATGTGTTTATACAATATGGATATCAAATGAAAACTGTTGATGAGTGCTATAGTAGAGGATAATTTTCATACCCCTGGGTGACTAGGGTCTCGATATATAGGCCAAAACGTGGACCGGGTACCCCTAGAATGTGTTTATACAATATGGATATCAAATGAAAGCTGTTGATGAGTGCTATAGTACAGGATAATTTTCATACAACTGGGAGGCTAGGGTCTCCAGATATAGGCCAAAACGTGGACCCGGGTACCCCTGCAATGTGTTTATACAATATGGATATCAAATGAAAACTGTTGATGAGTGCTATAGTACAGGATAATTTTCATACTCCTGTGTGACTGGGTCTCGAGATATAGGCTAAAACGTGGACCCGGGTACCCCTAGAATGTGTTTATACAATATGGATATCAAATGAAAGCTGTTGATGAGTGATATAGTACAGGATAATTTTCATACAACTGGGAGGCTTGGGTCTCGAGATATAGCCCAAAACGTGGACCCGGATACACCTAGAATGTGTTTTTACATTATGGGTATCAAATTGAAGCTGTTGATGTATGCTTTAGTACAGAGTAAGTTTTACACCGCTGGGTGACTACGGTCTCGAGATATAGGCCAAAACATGGACCCGGATACACCTAGAATGTGTTTAAATATTATTGGTATCAAATTGAAGCTGCTGATGTGTGCTATAATACACAGTAAGTTTTACACCGCTGAGTGACTAGGGTCTCGAGATATATGCCATGACATGGACCCGGATACCTCTAGAATGTGTGTGTATTATGGAAATCAAATGAAAGCTGTTGCTGAGAGCTCTAAAGATCATTGTGATATTCGATTTAGTCGCATCCACATGGCAAAAGTGAAAAATATGCGAAGCCGAAATAAAGACAAGAATTAATAATACCCACATACCTATTTACATACGTCCTATTCGATTTGCCTGAAATTTCGTATATACATTTGCCTATATTAGTATTTACGATGCTTTTTTCCGGGAAGTATACCAGAGACGGACTGGGACTGGGATTAGGACCAGGACTGAGACTCGCTGTGGGACTGGAACAAAATACATACCACCCTCTGGGACTGGCAATAAGAGATGAAGAAGAAGGAGAAAAACTTGAGAGAAGAGAAAAGAGAGAGGGAGACTGAGAAAGTGATAGAATGAGACGAAGATGGAGATGAAGCGAAAAAGACGGAGGGAGGAGTGAGTAAAAAGGGTAGGAAAAAGTCTAGAGGGGTAGAGCACAGCTAGACGGAAAAAGCTTTTTAAAATGTATGCAGATAGGCCAAATTTAGGGCAGAGCAACGTTTGCCGGGTCTGTTAGTAATCTATATATGTATAAGTGTAATAATTTTCGATAAGGACAAATGAAAAGGTTGGACACTTAATTAATATGTGTATATAACATACAGATTGGCATGTATAGTCTCTTAAACCTAAATATACATATGGGGTATTCCATCCCATTTCGACCAATTTTGAACCCGACCCCCTTAGAATTGGCTGAAAGTTTTTCTTCTTTTTCTAGCTTACGAAAGACGTTTTTCAGAATTTTTTCAAATTTTTTCATCTAACTCAAAAAAAGTTATGGATTTAAAAAAAAAACACCGTTTTTGTTTTCAAAATGCTATAACTTTTTCAAAAATTGACCGTTTGGGATCTTTTTTTTTTATCAATTTTATTTATATAACAAAAAAATGTAAGAAAATGATTTTTAAGTATTATTTTCTTTATATATTATGGTAATCTACGATTAAAATGACTCGTTTACTGTGTCAGTCATTAATCCTGGTGAAATGGCGAAATTCGAAAAATCTCGAAAAACTGAAAAATTAAAAAAAAAACTTTAAATTTTTTTTTTGTATTTTTTCCGAAAAGTACATTTAAAAATAAATTTAAAAAAAAAAAAAGATCCCAAACGGTCAATTTTTGAAAAAGTTATAGCATTTTGAAAACAAAAACGGTGTTTTTTTTTAAATTCATAACTTTTTTTGAGTTGGATGAAAAAATTTGAAAAAATTCTGAAAAACGTCTTTCGTAAGCTAGAAAAAGAAGAAAAACTTTCAGCCAATTCTAAAAGGGTCGGGTTCAAAATTGGTCGAAATGGGATGGAATACCCATATATAGTCAATGTATTTATCATGATTATGCATTTGATACAAATCCTTAATTTTATTCATTTGATTTTAAATTTAATAATCCGAAATTTTCAAATTGGGTTTGCCGTAAATATTAACGTTTCGACAATCATGAACAGATGGTGAAAAAAGTTCAATGCTTGTTGGCCGTCAATGGCAATAGTTCACGCCTTCAAAAGTGCGCTTCCTTACAATCTAAGTATATTTAAACGGATACGCCCTAGGCGTCATATACGTACGTAGTATGTAAAGAACAAATTTTATGCATAAAAAAAATTAAATGAAGTTCATATAATTTTATGTATTTTCCTTTCTACGATTTTGCATATACATACATTTATGTATATTTTAAATGGGGTTATTTCAAAAATCTAACATGAGTTCATTAAATTGAATAAAAAAATTTTTGAATTTTTTAAAGCAGCGAGCACGCAAATAGCATCGCAAATTAATAACAAATGTTTTTATGTTATTATCTCCCTTCACTTATTTTCGTTAAAAGTTCGAAAGTGTTCAAAAAAGAAACTTCATTAAAAGTTCAGAAAAAACTTTCAAAACCATCTCGAAACCATTACCGAAAAATCTAATGTTGGAAAACAATGTTTACGATAACCTCGCAGTTTTACTTGGAAGTATTGTTTTTTTTACTAATTTCATCTAAATTTATACAGATCGGTATTATTTATCGAAGGCTTATGCCTTGAGAAAAAAAGAATTTCAAATTTTTATCTATCCTAATAAGTAGGATAATGCAAAAAAAAATTGCATCTAAATACTAAAATCAACTGCAACTGAGCTCCAGTGGAGCTAGGCTGTAGTGTACTGAATGAATCCACGCGCGCCAATGTGCATCAAACTTATATGTATGTACTATCTTTACATATGTGCAAATAAATTCGAAAAAGGAAAAAAAACCCGCCTTAAATACAAAAATTCAAACAATAAAACAATTTTATTTAAATGCTTAGGTACACTTATACAACCTATTGGTCTACTCCTAACTTCCTTTTTCGGTTTATTTTAATTTAAAAATATATACATATTTACTTGTGTCAAGTCTCTACTGTGTATGCTACTTACTACTTGGCGGCGACTCACCCGGTGGCTGGCACTTATATAGCCAGCAAGAGTTCGTACCGTGGGCCTCTGCCGGCGTGGTTACTGGTGATGTTGTTGTTGCTGGTGAAGTTGTCACTGTTGGTGGTTGTGGCGCGCGGTGTTGGTACTGTTGGTGGTTGTGGCGCGCTGTGTTGTTACTGTTGGTGGTTGTTGCGCGCGGTCTTGGCGCGCTGTCTTGGTACTGTTGGTGGTTGTTGCGCTCGGTCTTGCCGTATTGGTGGTGGTTGGTGGTGGTTGTGGCGCGTTAGTGTGATAGTGGGGATAACGCTGATAGTGGTGATAGCGCGCGGTTTTGGCGCCCGAATATTCTCCGCAGCGGCAGCGTACCGCATAGCCAACCTATCGCAGGTCGTTTTATCTTTACAATTTATGGTTAAAATTCGCATTGCCGATGGATGCCAAAAGCGCTTTTTACGTTCTACCACATCCCGACCATTTTCTGGGGTTTCCTTTTGATGATATCAAAATAAAATTGTATGCACTTTCCGGAGCAATATGTATGATTTATATTTTTAACACTATGAGCGTGCAAACGACCAGCGTATTTTATGTGCTCCAGAGATAATAAGCATTCCTAAAATTTGTAGTTTGTGATTAACAAATGGTATTGCAGTACGTGTTTACTGTATTTTGTATTTCAATGCAGCTATGACGCCAGTTTGTACGAAGGTTTGTGTAAAATAAGAGTTTGGATGCATAACACTACAGCTGTGGAGTCTGGAGTGAATTATCTTGGCTGTGGCAGGTTTAGTACGGCCCAATAGCACGATGTTTTATTTTCACGTTATTGCCCTTTTTCCCAACGATCTTGCACCCCCTTCTACTGGTGGTATACATTTTTCACCATTAAAGGATTAGCTTCAGCTACACTTGTAGTTATTTAGTTGTAGACAAACTCCTTTCAATTCTGATTGTATTTTATTTGCAGCACCATCATCGCACTATACCTTTTTTTCTTCCTTAAGGCTAAACCACACGTTTTTCTCTAGCGTGCATATTTTTTGGGTTTTGTAAAAATGCATCAATTCTTGTTGTGGAATATTAAAAGCAAGCTAAAAGTCTCCTTTTATATCGGCAATATTAGGGAAAACCCAAGCACAAAATTGCAGCACACGCTGGTTTTATCAGCGAATTTTCTCGACTGCCGCCACACTTGCAGGTCTGTCCGACCACCACGCTTGAAAAAAAATTTCTTAATGATCTTCGCAAAATGGCCACCGGGCCGTCATGGCGTTAAAGCAAAAAAAAATCCATTACATTTTAGTGACTGCATAATTTGAAAGTCGCAGTTATATCGCTTCATCTACTGTGGTCGCCATTATTTTATGTGGTGACAATCTAGTTGGCTCATCTCTACAGCGTTAACACATACCGTGTTCAGACTGTCAGCATCTTCGTGCTGATGTTTGGCGGAAAGAATGTAGGGAATGCGTACAACTTGCAACTCTTGTGTGTTGTGGGAAATTATGCGCTAAATTAGATAAAATTTGACCCCCACGGCAGTAAATAATTCCCAATGTGTTGGTTAAATTTCGCGGTGGCCATCTCCTTTTGACAATCTCTATGCCAGCACAATGACAGAAACCCAAGTCAGCTGATGAGATGAGCCACCTACACAATTGAGCCACGTGATATTGAAAAAATCGTCAATGTTATTGGAATTTTTGGCGATGCCACTAGTATGAAAGAAAAAAATCGTTTTAAGCACCCCAGGCAGACATGAGTGAGGTGAATCCTGACCTTTTCACCTATCACTAGCCAACTAGTACTTTCAAAGGGTGAAGCTCCCAAGTGGACCATAACAACAAACCGAACGTCATACGAGGAAACTCAAACAATCCTATTGGAGTAATTATAGCTGTCTTTTCAACATCAGAACTCGCAACCGGAATTTGGTAATAAGCCATAACTAAATCAGCCTTGCTGAGAACTTTTGCGCCATGAAGAAGAAAACCAAATTCATGTATGTATATGGGGAACGGGATAACGATCTGGAATTTAACCGCCCATAATCTCCACAAAGTCGCCATTCTCCATTAGGTTTTGATGGCCTACATATGCCTTGCTTTAACATAGTATCGAACTCACGCTTAACAATTTGTAGTTTCTCAGGAGATAGTCTACGAGCTTTAGAAGAAATAGGTGGGCCAGTTATACAATTTTATTTTTATTTAAAAAAAAAAGTTATTTATTATTTAATTGATGTTATGTTCTCCAAAATAATTTTCTTCTAACAACTGAAAAAATTTTCCTCAATGACAACAAATGAATTGAAATTTTCTTTTAAATCGAATAATTGTTAAAGTAGAAAATTAACAGGTAGGTATCCCACAAACTATTTGATTTCCACATCATACACATATGAGACCTTTAATCCCAAGTGATGGAAGAAAGTCTGACCACTTTTGATGTTCAGTACGTGATGGACCTTATTTAGGATTTGCCCACATATAAATAACAAGCAATTGCAAAGAAATATTGTTTTGAAAACGTATAGCAAAATGCGTTATTTCATTTCGCCAGAATATCAATAAATACGTTTCATTTCTTCTTTTGATAGAGCAAAATATGTTTGTTCAGCTAACTAAAACAAACAAAAAACAAGTAATGCTCTCTAAGTTTGTGTGTAACCGAATATTGTATACTCAGCGTGAGTTTATAATGTACAGTTCATTTCAGATAAATAGCTTTTTCGAATTTTGTTACGATGGACTTATCTTTTTTTTGAGGCTCTACAAATGTTGCCTAACGCTTGTTCGGAATCGGAGCGTGGCATCGCCCATTAAAAAATAATATCTCCGAATTTCCTCTTAGAATAAAACTCGGTAAGTGAAATATCATTGACACAAAACAATTTTTCGCTATTGTTCTAGTCTACGGTCCTTTTAAATATCTTTTATATCAAATAAGGCGTGGGTTTTAACCGATCCCGCACATTTTTCGTAGAAATATTTCTTCCTATGTATAAGGAAAATATGTGAACCTAAATTTAATACGATCCTTTAATTTTTCTTCGAGTTATGGCTACCGAAACATAAAAAATTGTTTGGTCATAAAAGGGGCGGTGCCACGCCCATTTCCAAAAATAAAATCGCGGGTTCGAATCGAGCTCAAGGCCTAACAATAATTTTTTATCATTATTATTGTTATGATAAATTTTTTCTTAATTGAAAAAATTTTTAAATTAGAATAGAAGAAAGAAAAAATGTAGACAAATGCCAAAGCTCGTTGTATAGATCCATTTCGGGAACTGCTAAATTCCTTCATCGGCAACGTTTAGGCCCCGCTGCTATAACCATTCAGCCATCACAGCGGTTTTTTGTTTGTATTCATTAATCCTACTTCTATTCTGGTTCGTGCCAATTGATATTCACAACACTGCGACATCTGTTGCAGAATGGATGTGAAAATTGGACTTGTTTGACGGCAATGCTGCCATAGTGTCATATTTTATTGACACTTTTTTCCCCGTTCTCTGGGATGTATTAACAATTTTTGTTGTTATATCGGCCTACTGATTTGTAAGATCGCGGGTTCGAATCGAGCTCAAGGCCTAACAATAATGAAGACAAACAAAAAACCGCCGTGATGGCTGAATGATTATAGCAGCGGGGCCTAAACGTTGCCGATGAAGGAATTTAGCAATTCCCGAAATGGATCTATACAACAAGCTTTGGCAGTTGTCTACATTTTTTCTTTCTTCTATTCTAATTTAAAAATAATAATAAAAAATTATTGTTAGGCCTTGAGCTCGTTTCGAACCCGCGATCTTACAAATCAGTAGGCCGATATAACAATAAAAATTGTCAAAAATTAAAATTTTTTTCCTTTTTGTTGTTATAATTTCACTTGGAAAACGAAACACCATTGATATAAAGCTCTTTTTTGCAAAAATATAGCTTATTTTATTCGTCCACGACCCTTTTAAAAACCTTATATATAAATATGGGCGTCGTCCTACACTGATTTCGTTAATTTTTCTTCGAAGCATTCTTTGGAGTAGGGCAATTTCTCTGTCGAATTTTGTTATGAAAGGTTTAATCGTTTTTGATTTATGATCAATAATATTTGTAAAATTTATTTTATCACAAGTGGACGGTGCCACGACCATTTTCAAGAACAATCAAGAGTCTTAATATTAATCCAATAATCAGGTTTTATGTGTTTTCCAAAATGTTATATATATAAAAAATGGGCATAGTTACCATCCGATTTCCCTCATTTTTAATAGTGATGGGAGATGAGCGCCAAGGAACCCATATACCAAATTGCAATATTTTATTCTCAATATTTACTCAAATTTTCGTGTGCACCGACAGATGAAGGGACGGATAGACGGCGATGACTAAATCAATTCCTTTTTTCATCCTCAGCATTTTGATATAATGAAGTCTATATTTATTTCGATTCGTTTATGCGTTACGCTACTAAAGTTAATACGCTCTGTGTGCAAAGCACGCTGAGTATATTTCAAATTCCAGAAGTCTTATTTTTTATTTACACGTCTCAAAACAGATAAATCTAATTAAGTGTAGCCATTGTACTTTTCATTAAAACTACATTCACTGTACACGTGTCAACTTAATAACACACTTTGCAAATACATATGGGCAAGTCCTCGGTAATGGACGCGCCATACGCACGCATTTCAACGTGCATAAAGGAGAACATGAGCAGCGGTCTGAGCGGATATTACAATATTTGAAGCAACAATTGTGGGTACCTTAAAAATGTAAATACATATATACAATATATAGAAGTAATTTTTTAAAGCTTGTGAAAGTATGCAAAACTTAAAGAAGCAGAAGGGGAGATTTTACATACCTTAAATGAGAAATAAAGAGCCAACGTCCGTAATTTTTCATAATCTGATATATATTTTTAAATCTCTGGATATAAGCTTAAGTACGGTTACGGACGCGACAATTTTTTCTCAATGAATTACACTATATGACATTGAAAATATATCTTTTGATATCAAGTTTTAGGTCTAGTAGAGTAAACCAAATCAGCACACCTGGAATTTTGAATACGCCCTCAAAGTCTGGGCTAAGGGCCCAAAACCCCCTTTTCATACGCGGAGACGTATGCTGGTATATAACTTTCCCTCTGTTTATTCTTCGATAAATGTGTAGATAATTCAATATAGTATAATTATTGTGCTTCTAACGATGTACAATTGTTAGTTTTATAGAAGAAATAGAACAAAAGTTCAAAATAAATCAAGAACTCACGAATATAATAAAGGACATTATATTTTGTTAGTAAATTATCCAAATTTGCAAAACCGATGAAGCCTTTCTTTTAAATTATGTTTATCTGTCCATGATAAGGGAAAAGAATAAACTATTTGATTTCCACGATATATATGACTTTAAATCCCAAGTGATAGACATTAAGTCTGGCCACTTTTGCGGTTCGTGATGGACCTTATTTTGGATTCGCCCACATATAAATAAATAAACATTTGTTTTTAAAAAGTATAGCAAAATGCGTCATTCCATTTTGCTAGAGTATGAATAAATACATTTGATCTGTTATTTTGATAGAGCAAAATATGTTTGATCAGCTAATTAAAACAAACAAAAAACAAGTAAAAGTGTCTAAGTTCGGGTGTAACCGAACATTATATACTCAGCGTCAACTTTAATTGTACATTTCATTTCAGATTTTCAGGCTTTTCTACATAACACGTGGCACCGCCCTTTTAAAAACAAATTTCTCCCCATTTCCTCGTACGATAAAACTTGGTAAGTGAAATATCATTGATACAAAACTCTTTTTCGCTAAGATATAGGGCGGTTCCAGACCCTTAAAAAAATCGAGAGTCTTAATATCAGTCCAATAATCAGGTTTTATGTGCTTTCCAAAACGTTATATATATAAAAAGTAGGCGGGGTTACCATCCGATATCCATCATTTTTAAAGGCGATGGGAGATGAGCGCCAATGAACCCATATACGAAATTGCAATATTTTATTCTCAATATTTACTCAAACTATCGTGTGCACCGACAGATGAACGGACATGACTAAATCAATTCATTTTTTATCCTCAGCATTTTTATATATGAAAGTCTATACTTATTTCGATTAGTTCCCTTATGTTACCAAAGTTGATACACTCGATGAGCAAAGCACGCTGAGTATAACAACATTGACTTTTAGTACCTCCAACTTAAATTTAGATGCATTTTTGTTATTTCAAATTCCTGGAATTTATTTTTTATTTACACGACTCAATTAGGTATAAATAGCGCCCACGCAATTAACCTCGGTGTAGTTTATTCTTTAAAATTGGTAGAACGGGTTTTAGACTAAAAAAATGAATCAAAAAAATAATTTCCTGCTGCTTATTGTCCTACTTAGCAGCATTCTAAGCTATACAAATGCGCAAAATCGCATAATGGGGGGCGTTTCTGACAGCATAGTCAGAAGCAGACACACAGTGGCTATATTTCATAAGCGTATAAGTGCGTTGGTTCTATAGTCAGTGCTAAATGTGTACTTACAGTGGCACATTGCGTACAAGATATACAAAATAACCGTATCTTGGTTAGAGCTGCTGTAACCTATTTATGGCACGATAAAGAGCAACAGCACTGTGTGGAGGAAAAAGAAGTTCATCCTAGTTATAATTCAGGAACAGGTTTTATGGATTTAGCGGTGCTTAAAGTGAGTGAATCCTTTCAAGAGACAGCGACTACACATATAATAGAACTTTGCGAGGAGCGAATACAACCGTTAAAATGGATGGAAATTAGTGGATGGGGTACGTGTAATGAAAACTATGGACATCCTTGTAATATTCTCCAAAGAAAGTTTGTGCAAATACAACAATGTTCGAATGCAACAATATCGGAAGATTTAGCAGGAACATTATTGTTTGCTCAGAATACAGAGGGTTCAAAAGATCTTTCGGTTGGAGATACAGGAGCAGGCGGAGTTTTAGACGAAAAACTTTGTGCGGTGGCACAACGTGTCATGGAAAATTCTCCAGATATATATATAGATATAACAACTCCAATTGCTCGAAATTTTATAGAACGCCAAATTCGTAGAGGATAAATAAATAATAAATAAATATATTTATCCTCTTTGCCCTAATTAACTGTGAGTGAAGTGGGCATGTTTGAGAAAGCTACTTTAAGATGGTTGCCAAAATTTGCGGTCTTATTAAATCATTTTCTCTTGATAATTTAAACAATTATATTTTGTAGTTGGCTTAGGAAATATTTTAATCGATGCTATGTAGTGTACACGTATGAATGATTATTGTTCTAACATGTCAATTTTTTTATATTTTCTTTCATTTTGCTTTTTCTTGTTTAAAATCAAAATCGATTTTATGAATTAAGTTCAGGCCAGCTAGACTAAAACTAAACAGGCTTGTATAATGCATTGAATTCCTGAATAATAATTAATAATGGGAAAATAATTTTGTTTTACTTTGGTTTGTGACATGGGAGGTTAGTGATAATAATGATAACGGGGTCTCAAAAACACCCATGAGGCCAATGGCAGGGCGGTTACAGAGGCAGCCACCAAACATTGCAACAACGGGCTGCCAGGCATAAAGGTAAGTTGAGGTAAGGTGAGGTAGGGTGTGTCGTATTGGCGAAGTGTGGCATGTAAGTGCGTTTGTTTTTTTTTTTTTTTTTGTTTGTATATTGTCTTTTTGGTTGAATATCCCCAGTGTGCAAACTTCGTGTTTGACCATTTTCTGAGGAGAGCAGTACTGTGTGATTATCATGTAGAAGAATCCACAAAGCTGAAGCTCCGGGCTTAAACGCCAGTGCCACAAGCACTACTGCTCTTTTGCCCATGAATGTGCCTATCGCACATTCAGTCAATGGATATCATAACATAGTGCGAGCACCAATTATGCAAGGGATTATTTATATCAAAATGTTGTTGGCAAGTTGATAGCTGGAAAGGCACATAGTATATAAATGTTCTTGTAGGGACATCGAAGTTTATGTGACTGATAAGGTAAGAGGAGTCTATCTCACCGATGATGAGCTTGTGAAGAAAAATTACCCCAAGTAATATTTTTCGGTTTTCCAAAGATGGCAAACTAATAAGAAGCAGCCTATTTTTGTATGGTGGTAGATGACGGTTATTATCCCAGTTAAGGCACGGAGTGCGAAAATTTAAAATTGTTTCGGAACCGACTCACTTCGCTGTATATAATTTGGATACCGCGGGCACAAGATACACAAGAAGTATTGTTGGTACTTTCTGATAGGGTTAAATATTTGGGGATTGTTTTGAACAAGAAACTGTCCTGGAGACCCAATGTGGAAGATCGGGCCAGGAAGGCCGCCGTTGCCTCGTACTGCTGCAGAGGGGCTATCGGAAAGGGATGGGGACTCTCGCCAAGAGTAGTACACTGGCTTTATGAGATGGTGGTCAAACCGATTCCGCTATATGGGGTGCTGGTCTGATGGAAAACACTGGACACGGCGAGCACCTCCAAAATGTTAGTGTGAGTGCAACGGACGGCGCTGATTGGTATCAGTGGCGCTCTGAGAACAACACCTACCTTGGCACTGAATTTCATGCTGAACACATCCAGTAGATATTGCGGGAAAGGCGGCCGCGGCCCGGTCGTTGGTCAGGCTTCGTTATATGGGTTATGGGCTTTCTGACTTCGGACACTCTAGCCTTCTTACTAATTTCGAGTTTATCCCGGACAGGGCGGACTATTGTATGTCGATGACCGCTCCCTATGCAACCTTCACCCCAGTCGTTCCCCCGAGGGAGGAGTGGGAAAGAGGAATTATCTGGGGCATGGGACCGGTTAACTTGTTCACGTATGGGTCGAAGCTGGATGGAAAGGTTGGTGGGGGGTCTTTTGTCAAGAGCTAAATTTAAGCCGCAAGTTTCAGTTGGTTGATCACTGCAGTGTATTCCAAGCGGAAGTTGCTGCGATTAAGGATGCCGTGGATGGAATACTATCCAGTGCAACTACGGTTAGGGAATTTAAGATCTACTCTGACAGCCAAGCGGCTATCAAGGCCTTGAGCTCAACTACAGTGCGATCGAGGGTGGTCTGGGAGTGCCTGACCTCGCTTGCGATTGCATCGTATTATTTTACAATTAAGATTATCTGGGTCCCGGGCCATAATGATATCCCGGGTAACTGTCAATCCGATCTCTTAGCCCGCATCGGTACAACTGAACCGGATGAACATAGCTGTAGGGATTTCGGGATTCCGCTGGCCACCTGTGGATTGCTCCTCCATAGCTGGGCCTCGAGTCAGCTCAGCAAACGTTGGGTGGACACCACGTGTTGCAGGGTAGCAAGATCTTTCTGGCCGAAAGTGGATGGCAGGAGGTCTGCTGAAATAATTGGGTTCACTAAGGCTCACCTATCAATTGTCATTGGGGTTTTAACAGGGCACTGTCCGATGAGTATCCATGCGATACGTCTCAATATACTGGAAACTCCATCCTGCTGCAGCTGTATGGATGACGATGAGGTGGAATCACCAAATCACTTTATGCTTGATTGCCCAGCTTTTGCCAGAACTATTCGAAAGTACTTTGGTCGCGAGTCACTTGGATCTCCCGAGGATTTATCCAAAGTTGAGATCGGTATCATTCGGAGCTTTATCGTTGCTACTCAACGATTCTCTTAGTAGCTAGATCTAAGTCACCGTTATTTTGGTGTATGTGGTATCACAACGGACCTTCGTGTTGTCCAAGTGAGCTATCCTTATCAGGGCAGCTACCACCTAACCTAACCTAACCTATCGATTGCAGGATCGGGTTCGTCATCTCTGAGCGTGCTATTTTACGTATAAGATGTCAAAATTGACTTCACATGATGAAATGTCATCAGCTTGCATTTAGAACAGTTTAGGTATAGTAAATTCGCTGTACACCAGCACTGAAAAGAGTCCAAGTCGGCCTGCACGAGATGGAAATATAACTCAGAGGATAGGTATGCATAGCAGAGTTTAACATCATCCGCATACATACGAATTCTAAGATAATTTCTAGTAAATCATATATGAACAGGGTAAAAAGCAATGGACCCAAATGACTATCCTCAGGATCCCCGGACGTTACATTAAACTTCTTAGAAAGGCAATTGTTGAACAAAATTAGTTGGGCCCTGTTGGCGAGATAATTTTCAAGCGAGAGAACTAAGTGCTTCGGAAACCCAAGAAAATCAAGTTTAACAAATAAGGAAGGCTAAGTTCGGGTGTAACCGAACATTTCATACTCAGATGAGAGCTTTGGAGATAAAATAAGGGAAAATCACCATTTAGCAAAATGAACCTAAGGTAACCCTGGTATCTGTTTGTATGACATGGGTTTCAAATGGAAGGTATTAAAGAGTATTTTGAAAGGGAGTGGGCCATAGTTCTATAGGTGGACGCCATTTCAAGATATCGCCATAAATGTGGACCAAGCGTAACTCTAGAATGTGTTTACACGATATGGGTATCAAATTAAAGGTGCTAATGAGGGTTTTAAAATTGAATGGCCCTTAGTTGTATATGTGATGGCGTTTTCGAGATGTCGACCAAAATGTGGACCAGGGTGACCCAGAACATCATCTGTCGGGTACCGCTAATTTATTTGTGTATGTAATACTACGAACAGTATTCCTGCCAAGATTCCAAGGGCGTTTGATTTCGCCCTGCAGAACTTTTTCATTTTCTTCTACTTAATATGGTAGGTGTCACACCCATTTTATAAAGTTTTTTCCAAAGATATATTTTGTATCAAAAAACCAATCCAATCGCCATGTTTCATCGCTTTATCCGTCTTTGGTATAGAATTGTGGCATTTTTTTCATTTTTCGGAATTTTCGATATCGAAAAAGTGGGCGTGGTCATAGTCGGATTTCGCCCATTTTTAATACCAAAATAAAGTGAGTTCAAATAAGAACGGGAACTAAGTTTAGTAAAGATATATCTATTTTTGCTCAAGTTATCGTCTTAACGGCCGAGCGGAAAGGAAGACGGTCGACTATGTATAAAAACTGGGCGTGGCTTCAACCGATTTCAGTCATTTTCACAGAAAACAGTTACCGTCATAGAATCTAAGCACCTACCAAATTTCGCAAGGATTGGTAAATTTTTGTTCGACTTATGGCCTTAAAAGTATTCTAGACGAATTAAATGAAATGGGCGGAGCCACGCCCATTTTGAAATTTTCTTTTATTTTTGTATTTTGTTGCACCATATCATTACTGGAGTTGAGTGTTCACATAATTTACTTATATACAGTAACGATATTAACTTTTTTGTTAAAATTTGACTTTAAAAAACGACTGCGAAATTACACCTTGCAAAACTTTTAAATGAACTTCTTTTAAAAGTGGGCGGTGCCACGCCCATTCTCCAAAATTTTACTAATTTTCTATTTTGCATCATAAGGTCAACGCACCTACCAAGTTTCATCGCTTTATCCGTCTTCCGTTATCCGTTTTCGAAATTTTCGATATCGAAAATGTCGGCGTGGTTGTAGTCCGATTGCGTTCATTTCAAATAGCTATCTGCGCCCAGGAACCTATGTACCAAATTTCATCAAGATACCTCAAAATTTCCTCAATTTATCGTGTTTACGGACGGACGGACATGGCTAAATGAATTTCTTCGGCCAGATCATTTTGATATACAGAAGTCTATATCTATCTCGATTATTTTATGCCGTTACGGATTACCGTTATGCGAACAAAGTTAATATACACTGTGAGCTCTGCTCAGCTGAGTATTAAAATACTCATATTTGTGGTCCGATATGGCTCATATTTCGAACAAATATTACATACAGTGGCGGCCACCGTGGTGTGATGGTAGCGTGCTCCGCCTACCACACCGTATGCCTAGGGTTCACACCCCGGGCAAAGCAACATCAAAATTTTAGAAATAAGGTTTTTCAATTAGAAGAAAATTTTTCTAAGCGGGGTCGCCCCTCGGCAGTGTTTGGCAAGCGCTCCGGGTGTATTTCTGCCATGAAAAGCTCTCAGTGAAAACTCATCTGCCTTGCATATGCCGTTCGGAGTCGGCAAAAAATATGTAGGTCCAGTCAGGCCAATTTGTAGGGAAAATCAAGAGGAGCACGACACAAATTGGAAGAGAAGCTCGGCCTTAGATATCTTCATTTATTTTTTTTATTTTTATTACATACAGTCCGGTAGAAATGACATCAAAATACTTTGGAGTTCAGGGAGGGACAAGCATACGTGGCGCCGAGTCGAGTAAAGTCTTTGGAAGGATTATGTATTGAGGACTTAGATTGTAACAAATAATCAATAAAGAGTACTTGTAATAATGGGTCACTAAATGAACTAAATAGAATGAGAAATAATAGGCAATTAAATAAAGACTAAAAACTTGAAAATAAAATAATTAAAAAAAAAAAAAATTTAGATCGAACGAGCTTAAAAATACACAAAAAAGTTTACAAATCGACGGAACCCAATATAAAATTTTTAAGTTAATCTGTTTTATTGAAAACAATACCCACATGAAAAAATAATGATACTAAAAGCTAGAAAATAATTAGGTAGGTCCTAGGTGCTACTCATCACACTCCTCATCAATCTAGGGCCTTGATCAGACAATTAAATAAAAGCGTTGGGCGCGTGAAATTTCTAAAGATGTTAGGCGTAGCACAATGTGATTAAGGATCAGTTGGTCTTACTTTTGACTATCAATAGAAGTTTGATACGTCCAATACTTTTATTTAATTGTCTGATCAACACCCTAGATTGATGAGGAGTGTGATGACTATTACCTAGGACCTACCTAATTATTTTCTAGCTTTTAGTATTATTATTTTTTCATGTGGGTATTGTGTTCAATAAAACCGTTTAACTTAAATTTTTTTTTTAATTTTTTTATTCTGTACAGTCATAATATTTATTTGAAGGATACCGTTGTGTGTAAGGTTTATAGCTCCTATAAAGTAAAACTTACGTAAGGAATTATTATAAGCCATAAGGTAGAATATAACAACTTTATTATATGACTTATGTACCAAAAAACAGTGCTTACTTACATAAGGCCTGATTAAGGGAAAATACTTGATGTATTTGGACATTCTATATAAGACTTATATATATTATACATAAGCTGTTATAATAACGAGGTTGAATAAGGTTTGGTGTACCATAGTATAACCTTATTATAAGTTTTAAAATTCCTTAACTCATATTCACAATAACATATTTCAAAACTTTATTTAACGGGGGGTCACTCATCAGCAGTGGTTCGGCCAGCCCAGATAGTGTTATGAAAATATTCACTCTAATAACTCATTTTCCATATATCGTTTGGAGTTGGTGTAAAACATATACCAAAATCTCGAAAAAGAGGTTTTTAGACAGTGTGAAATGTAAAGTTTACATCTTTCGTGGGTTTTTTAAAAGGACAAAGGTATATTTCCTTATTGAAAATAGTTTTATCGGCGTTCTTATTTAGCAAATAAAACACCATTTATTTCAAACATATTACGAACACTTATAGACTATAGTGGAGTTTTATTTGTCATGCATCCCTTAAACGGTTTAAAAACTAAAATTATTTCGGGGAAAACTCAGGCTTTACCTTATGATGATGATTGGTTGTCCTCCTGTTGAAACCCTACTGGGTACCTCATTTTATTACCTTTATATTAAGGCGCTTTCAGGTTTGTCCCCTCATTTCCATACGAATTTTTGACCCACGGAAAAGTCTTTTTCGGTAACTTCCCGTTGAGCTAGACACCTGATACTTACAGCATAGTTCAGATCTGGGAGACACTACAATGCAAGTGAAAAAAAAAAATCCGCTAGGTGGCGCACGGATCGAGATATACAGAAAATTAGTTTTAAAATGGAAATTTTGCGATCGACTTTTAACTAACTTCTCGGTGATCCAGAGACTTGAAACTTAGCACATAGTTTGCGAGTCGATGGTACTACAATTCGTGGAAAACAAAATGCCGCCAGGTGGCAGACGAATCGAGATAAACGAAAATCCCTGAAAAAACGCAGGGAATCTTGCGATCGATTTTTAAGTAACTTCCCGGTGAGCTAGAGACCTGAAACTTGGGCCGTGAGTCAGAACCCGGTGACAATGCAATATTTGATCAAAAAAAGGTGGGCGCGTGAATCGAGATATTAAGAAAATTAACTTTGATTTGGGAATTTTTCAATCCATTTCTAACTAACTTCCCGGTGACCTAGAGACTTGAAACTTGGCACACAGTTCGAGGCTTGGTGACGATATAATCTACAGAAAACAAAATTCCGCTAGGTGGCGCGCTAGGTGAGATAACTACAAATCCTTGAAAAACGAGGGGAATCTTGCAATCGATTTTTTAGTAACTTCCCGTTGAGCTGGAGATATGAAACTTGAGCCGTGAGTCAGAACCCAATATTCCAAACGCCTTCATGTAGGCAGCACTAAAAAAGTGAAAATAAAAAGATGATAAAAAAATTTTAAGGACTACCTTTATATAAATGGACCAAAAATAGAAGGCAATTTTTCCTTTAATATAGACAGAATCTTGTTGAATTTTGACTAAAAAACGTTAACAATAGCTCGTGTAAAAGAATTTTGGAATTTAAAACTGTAAAGGTGGAGCGCAATCTTTCAATTTAAGGCAAACCATGTACTTGGGATTAACTAATTGATTATTTAAAATTTAAGCACGCGCTCTACCTTTATAATTTTAAATCCCAAAATTCTTTTACACGAGCTATTGTTAAAGTTTTTTAGTCAAAATTCAACAAAATTCTGTCTATATTAAAGGAAAAATTGCCATCTATTTTTGGTCCATTTATATAAAGGTAATCCTTAACATTTTTTTATCATCTTTTTATACTCAGTTGAGCAGAGCTCACAGAGTATATTAACTTTGATTGCATAACGGTTGGTTGTACAGGTATAAAGGAATCGAGATAGATATAGACTTCCATATATCAAAATCATCAGTATCGAAAAAAAATTCGATTGAGCCATGTCCGTCCGTCCGTCCGTCCGTCTGTCCGTTAACACGATAACTTGAGTAAATTTTGAGGTATCTTGATGAAATTTGGTACGTAGGTTCCTGGGCACTCATCTCAGATCGCTATTTAAAATGAACGATATCGGACAATAACCACGCCCACTTTTTCGATATCGAAAATTTCGAAAAACCGAAAAAGTGCGATAATTCATTACAAAATACGCATTAAGCGATGAAATTTGGTAGGTGAGTTGAGCTTATGACGCAGAATAGAAAACTAGTAAAATTTTGGACAATGGACGTGGCACCGCACACTTTTAAATGAAGGTAATTTAGAAGTTTTGCAAGCTGTAATTTGGCAGTCGTTGATGATATCATGATGAAATTTGGCAGGAACGTTACTCTTATTACTTTATGTCTGCTTAATAAAAATTAGCAAAATCGGAGAACGACCACGCCCACTTTTGAAAAAAATTTTTTTTAAATTCAAATTTTAAAAGAAAAGTTAATATCTTTACAGCATATAAGTAAATTATGCCAACATTCAACTCCAGTAATAATATGGTGCTAAAAAATACAAAAATAAAAGAAAATTTCAAAATGGGCGTGGCTTCGCCCTTTTTCATTTAATTTGTCTAGGATGCTTGTAATGCCATAAGTCGAAGAAAAATTAACCAATCCTTGTGAAATTTGGTAGAGGCTTAGCTCCTAGGACGATAACTGTTTTCTGTGAAAAAGGGCGAAATCGGTTGAAGCCACGCCCAGTTTTTATACACAGTCGACGGTCTGTCCTTCCGCTCGGCCGTTAACACGATAACTTGAACAAAAAACCAAATTATCTCTACTAAACTCAGTTCACGTACTTATCTGAACTCACTTTATATTGGTATAAAAAATGGCCGAAATCCGACTATGACCACGCCCACTTTTTCGATATCGAAAATTACGAAAAATGAAAAAAATGCCATAATTATATACCAAATACGAAAAAATGGATGAAACATGGTAATTGCATTGGTCTATTGACGCAAAATATAACTTTAGAAAAAAACTTGGTAAAATGGGTGTGACACCTACCATATTAAGTAGAAGAAAATGAAAAAGTTTTGCAGGGCGAAATCAAAAGCCCTTGGAATCTTAGAAGGAATATTGTACGTGGTATTACATATATAAATAAACTAGCGGTACCCGACAGATGATGTTCTGGATCACCCTGGTCCACATTTTGGTAGATATCTCGAAAACGTCTTCACATATACAACTAAGGGCCACTCCCTTTTAAAACGCTCATTAATACCTTTAATTTGATACCCATATCGTACAAACACATTCTAGAGTCACCCCTGGTCCACGTTTATGGCGATATCTCGAAAAGGTGTTCACATATAGAACTAAGGCCCACTCCTTTTTAAAATACTCATTAACACCTTTCATTTGATACCCATATCGTACAAACAAATTCTAGAGTCACCCCTGGTCCACCTTTATGTCGATATCTCGAAAAGGCGTCCACCTATAGAACTAAGGCCCACGCCTTTTTAAAATACTCATTAACACCTTTCATTTGATACCCATATTGTACAAACGCATTCTAGAGTCACCCCTGGTCCACGTTTATGGCGATATCCCGAAAAGGCGTCCACCCATAGAACAAAGGCCCACTCCCTTTTAAAAAACTTATTGCACTTTTCGTTTGACTCCCATATTGTACAAACGCATTCTAGAGTCAACCCAGGTCCACTTTTATAACGATATTCCGAAAAGGCGTCCACCTATAGAACTAAGGCCCACTCCCTTTTAAAATACTCATTAACACCTTTCATTTGATACCCATATCGTACAAACAAATTCTAGAGTCACCCCTGGCCCACCTTTATGGCGATATCTCGAAAAGGCATCCACCTATAGAACTACGGCCCACTTCCTTTTAAAATACTCATTAACACCTTTCATTTGATACCCATATCGTATAAACAAATTCTAGAGTCACCCCTGGTCCACCTTTATGTCGATATCTCGAAAAGGCATCCACCTATAGAACTAAGGCCCACGCCCTTTTAAAATACTCATTAACACCTTTCTTTTCATACCCATATCGTACAAACAAATTCTAGAGTCACCCCTGGTCTACCTTTATGGATATATCTCGAAAAGGCATCCACCTATAGAACTAAGGCCCACCCCCTTTTAAAATACTCATTAACACCTTTCTTTTCATACCCATATCGTACAAACAAATTCTAAAGTCACCCCTGGTCCACCTTTATGGCGATATCTCGAAAAGGCGTCCACCTATAGAAGTAAGGCCCACACCCTTTTAAAATACTCATTAGCACCTTTCATTTGATACCCATATTGTACAAACGCATTCTAGAGTCAACCCAGGTCCACTTTTATAACGATATTCCGAAAAGGCGTCCACCTATAGAACTAAGGCCCACTCCCTTTTAAAATACTCATTAACACCTTTCATTTGATACCCATATAGTACAAACAAATTCTAGAGTCACCCCTGGTCCACGTTTATGGCGATATCTCGAAAAGGCGTCCACATATAGAACTAAGGCCCACGCCCTCTTAAAATACTCATTAACACCTTTCATTTGATACTCATATCGTACAAACAAATTCTCGAGTCAGGCCTGGTACACCTTTATGGCGATATCCCTAAATGGCGTCCATCTATAGATCTATGGCCCACTTCCTCTTAAAATACTCTTTAATACCTTCCATTTGATACACATGTCATACAAACACATTCCAGGGTTACCCTACGTTCCTTTTACAACATGGTGATTTCCCTTACTTTGTCTCCACAGCTCTCAACTGAGTATGTAATGTTCGGTTACACCCGAACTTAGCCTTCCTTACTTGTTATTAATCCTTTAGTCGCGCGAGAGAACATTAACTGACTTTATTCTATGAAGAGGTTTCGATTTCAGTAACAGAGCTGTTAGTTTTTGGTGGCTGCTTCTGTCCTTTAGTTCGCAAATTCAGTGGCTCGCAACTTTTCGCAAAAGCAGCGTTTGTAAGTTAGTAAGGCGATTAACCGCCGAAAGCTCCGACCTGATTATTGGTGCTGATTTTATTTTGAGTAACAAATGCTTTTAGGTTTTACAACTACTACCCCGGTGGTGAGTGGTTTTTATATTTTATCTCAGAAATCCAAATTAATAGTCATTTTAGCAGCAAGTAAAACCGACATCCTCGACACAATGCTAGTCTCGGAGCTTAAGAGGTTCAAGGGGTTGTTGAGAACGGGAAAAAAATCGCAAAAGAAATTTTGTAAGAGATTTTGTGGCAATTAATAAAAACAGAAGAAATGGCAACTTCTGTCAGGGCAAATTCATCTGTTGGTACCGCCGTTGGCATATCGTTGCTAATCTTTTACTTTTGCCCAGCCAACTGTTGCGGTCT
Source organism: Eurosta solidaginis (assembly GCF_040869045.1). Classification (NCBI taxonomy): domain Eukaryota; kingdom Metazoa; phylum Arthropoda; class Insecta; order Diptera; family Tephritidae; genus Eurosta; species Eurosta solidaginis. The sequence goes on along the minus strand of NC_090323.1, from coordinate 12,317,658 downwards.
CCCCATCGATAATATAACCGTGCCGCTATTCAGCTCCTACAGTCTCTTCGCCCAACTGCAAATGCCCTGAATCTCCGTTATTGTATTCACTGTTAAAACAAACTTGTGGTAACACTACGGACTCTTTCATTCTATGTGAGGTCCTCAGGGACCGGCCAGTTCAACCTAACCTAACCTACCCTGCGGGGTCCATAGATTTTTAACTAAAGACACTTTTTGGAAATTCACAAACGTTACCCTCCCAATATTGTGCCTTGTGGAAACAGAAGAGATTTTGTAAAAAAGGTGATTTCAGAGGTCGCGCTCATCGTGCTTATAAACAAATTGAAATGCTCTCAACTTCTATAATGGCTCCACCATTTTGAATTTTGAAAAACTTTCATCGGGTTCAAAATAAGCTACCTACCCCGCGTATAAAGTTTCAAGAGAATCAAAACAATTTTAAAAAAATTTCCCCCATAATGGAATGAGGAAGTTATGGATATTATGGGCCAACAGATAGTGAAACATATTATAAATCAAAAAAATAACGACGACAAAAAGTATTATTCAATCGTGATGGATTCAACTCCAGATTTGTCTCACAATGACCAACTTGCTATTGTATTACGATACTGTTTTCAGGGAAATGTGTACGAAAGATGTATCTCGTTCATCAAAATTAGTAGTCATACTGGATTACACTTATTTAATATTCTACAAGACTTTTTAGAAAAAAATGGGCTAATACTGGATAATTGTAGGGGACTGTCTTATGACAACGCAGCCAATATGTCGGTTCAGTACAAAGGTGTCCCAGCATTAATTAAACAAAAAAAATAAAAGAGCGGATTATGTACCATGTGCTGCACATTCCCTTAACCTAGTTGGTGAAGAATGTGTTAAAGTTGCAACCGAAATTGTAAATTTTTTTGGAGTGGTGCAAAAAATATATGTTTTCTTTTCATCTTCAACCCATAGGTGGGAATTGTTTCATCGTGGAATGCAACTAAAATTTACGTTAAAAAGTTTAAGCCAAACCAGAAGGTCTTGTCATTATGAGGCTGTCAAAGCTTTAAAAAATCATTATTCTGAAATTATGAAAATTTTAAAAACTTTTAGCGAAAATGAGGATGAGGAAGCTGATTTCAGAAAATAGGCACGAAGTTTATTTAATAAACTGGCGTAACTCTCATTTGCAATTTTAATCACATTTTGGGAAGATTTCATGTAGTAAATAAAAAAATACAGAGCCCTTGCTTAAATATTTGCGAAGGCAATAAACTAATTGTTTCGTTGAAAGCGTTCGTATACAGCATTCAGATCAGAAGCTAAAAGAGTGCGAAGAGAAAGCTAAAAAATTAAGTACTAGTGTGGTAACAAATTACAGGGACGTTTACAAGAGACAAATGACTTCAAAATTTGCCGATAAGTCTACAGCTAAAGTCTCAGTGTGCGGTGCAGAAACATTTAAAAGAGACACGCGAAACGTTGCATTGGATAAGCTGATTATGGATTTAATTGAAAGGGGTCAAGTCTATGAGACAACCGGCAAAAAATTTAATTTGTTATTGGATTTGCAGAATAAAAACCAGGAAAGCGTGGATCTGGAAAGTATACGCAATATTGTAAAATATTATTCAGATGACGTAGATGAAAATTTAGTAAATGAATGCATTTAATTAAAATCATATTTACTACAATCCAAATCAGAATGCTACACCTCTTGCAGTGAGATTTATAAGCTTATCTATGAAAAGGAACTTGTTGGTGTATTCCCTAATTGTTACACCATTTAAAAAATTTGTTTGACGTTGCCCATCACCAACTGCGAAGCGGAGCGCTCTTTCTCCAGGATATCATATATTGAAAATAAGTATAGGACAACAATGTCGAACGATCGACTTAATCATTTATCCCTTCTTTCTATAAATTGTGATCTAACAAAGGATTTAGCAGTTGATGAGCAAAGAAAGGAATTCTTTGCACGAAAATGCAGAAAGGTTAATTTGTTTTTTAATATTATTTATTGTTTTGATAAATAAATGTTTTTATAAGCTGATTTTTTTTTCTGATAACTATATACTGCACACCATAGAAAACAGGGCCCCTGAGTAACATTAGCCCAGGGCCCCACAATGTCATGATCCACCCCTGCCCGCGCGCACGCATTCTATCCTCTCGCCTACAACCGAATGTATTCTGCTGTACCCATTAGGAACTAAACTGCTATAATTTCGTGTAAAATGACTTTTGAAATAATATTTTTGGGTATATTTTTGTTTCACGTGTACGAACACAATGAAGCTTTGTTTGATTTATTTAATAATTTAAATTTAAATTAAATTAAATTTGAATTGAACGCATGTAGAAGTATTTTTAAATGCATTCAAGAAAACAACGCGATACGTTAATTTTGAAAGCTACCAAGTCCGACTGGGTTTGTGTACGTGCCAGCGCCATTTCTGCTCGCTGAATGGTTGTAGCTATTTTTTTAGAAAACAAAATAATGAATAGACGTGCACTGACAAAAATTTATTTCCTCTCACTTGAACTTAAAATTTGAATACGGAATATACATATTAGTGAAAAGTTTGAAGTAAGAAGATAATTTAAGATTATCACTCATTTATTTAATAGAATATAATAAGTAATAGCCATGTTTTTTTAAACAGTTTTATTAACTTGACTCTGTGTAGCGAACAGAATTTTGTAATCGAAATTTAAGTAACTTCCCGATAAGCTACAAGCTTGAAACTTGGAAAATAGTTCAGAACCCGATGACGGTGCAATAATAAGAAAAAAATTTCTGATAGGTGGCGCGTGGATCGAAACGTTTCAAAAAATCGTATTTGTGCTCCGATTAGGCTCATATTTGGAACACGTATTACATACGGGTATGGGAATCGCTTTGTGAAAAAACTCCCGCTAGGTGGCGCATGGATCGAAATATTTCAAAAAATCGTATTTGTGCTCCGATTAGTCTTATATTTGGAAAACATATTACAGAAAGCGACATATGGAAAAAACTCGCCGCCAGGTGGCGCAAGGATCGAGATATTAAAAAAATCTTAATTTATGAATTTTCGAAGTTTTTACAGTGTACTTTTTACCAGCTCCGTCGCCATTTTTTTATTTTTGGATTTCAAAGTAGGTGTGGTCACGCTTCCATAAACAGCTTGTGGCGATCCCTGCTATACATCGATTAAACAATATGAAACTTGAGAGCATGTCGATTTTTTATATAAACGACGAGCGCGTCCTCTCATATAGTTTTTTTACAAATTTTTAAAAATATACGTGTAACTTTTACCAGTTTCCAAAGTAAAAAATTTTTTAACCACTCGACTCCGTATATCTTATAGGATGTACATATCTGTGGTCACAAGGCTTAACAGCACAAGTGCATTTTTGGCAAAATTGAGTTATTGTCATGGTTGAATTCCCCTTATTCGATTTCATATTGTGTCAAAATTTTGTGAAGATCACTCCAATAGTTAACGACATATTAAGAAAAGGCAAACAGCGGAAAAATAGCAACTCTAACTTGTGCCTTTATTCCATAATAAGTTTGTTGTTCGAAAACGTACATAAGTATACTTGTAATGTTTTATTCAATATATTTTCCTTCCAATGCGTATCATTACTTAACTTATGCCTTTGTTCTATGCTTTATTTCCTATTATTTGTAAATGAAATTTGGTATAGACATAAACATAAAATATTTATGCATTATTGTTTAAGACTTTGGCCTTTTATTTTACTTCCTCTCAACTTCAATACTTGTACTCATGTTTATTTCTTCAAAATTTCGAATGTATCATATGCACCTACAAATACCGGCTCGCAGCCCCCGCCAACATTATAATTCATTTAAGTAGTTTCTACAAATTTCCTGATCAAATGTCACTCCTCCGTGTCGCTAGAGCAATAATAAAATTACACTACGTATATATATCTGTCTGTAAATATGTATATGATTTAAAATTATATGCAAAGAATAAGAGATTTGAAAAAAAAACTACAAATAAAAAGTATATTACTATGCAGAAGGTGAACTACACTTTAGATTGCAAAACAACAAATGCAATGAAATGAAGAAACAATAAAAATTGGAAATACGTACATTTATATTTATACATGCATCCAAGAAAACAACACCTGCCTGCCTGCCACCCGCATTCAATAAGCAAAATCAAACGAAAGATCGACAATAAACTTCCAACTTCTACTTCAAAATCTAGGTGTTTCCATATGTTACTAGCAGTCGATATGCGAACAAGCTCTTGACGATAAATTTATATATGGGGTATTCCATCCCATTTCGAACAATTTTGAACCCGACTCCTTTAGAATTGGCTGAAAGTTTTTCTTCTTTTTCTAGCTTACGAAAGACGTTTTTCAGAATTTTTTCAAATTTTTTCATCCAACTGAAAAAAAGTTATGAATTTTTAAAAAAACACCTTGTTTGTTTTCAAAATGCTATAACTTTTTCAAAAATTGACCGTTTGGAATCTTTTTTTTTTTAATTTGTTTTTACATGTACTTTTCGGAAAAAATACAAAAACATTTTTAAAGTTTTTTTTTTTTAATTTTTCAGTTTTTCGAGATTTTTCGAATGATGACTCGCTTTCGCTTTCCTGGTTATTTTAATCGTAGATTACCATAATATATAAAGATAAGAATACTTAAAAATCATTTTCTTACATTTTATTGTTATATAAATAAAATTGATAAAAAACATTTTTATTTTTGAAAATTTTTTTTTCAATTAAATAAAAAAATTTAAAAAAAATCGGCCCACTCCACGATTAGTGGGGATGATTGCAGAATTGATTAGAGTTTTTTATGAGAAAAAAAATGTCGAAATTCGAAAAATTTCGAAAAACTGAAAAATTGAAAAAAAAACTATAAAATTTTTTTTGTATTTTTTCCGAAAAGTACATGTAAAAACAAATTAAAAAAAAAAAGATTCCAAACGGTCAATTTTTGAAAAAGTTATAGCATTTTGAAAACAAAAACGGTGTTTTTTTTTTAAATTCATAACTTTTTTTGAGTTGGATGAAAAAATTTGAAAAAATTCTGAAAAACGTCTTTCGTAAGCTAGAAAAAGAAGAAAAACTGTCAGCCAATTCTAAAGGGGTCGGGTTCAAAATTGGTCGAAATGGGATGGAATACCCCATATACATGCATACATATATACATACATGGATAACTACATTGTATGTAAATATGAAATTGTAGTGTATGTTATTCGTACCATTAGTCAATAGTTCAATCAAGTTCTTTGTAGTGTGGATAATTCCACAAAAAATTTATAAGTGCATATCTTGTGCCGTTGCAATGACATATTTACATGTCTGTAATAGGCCGAGTTTGTATGAGTGTATGTGCTCTACAATCAAACAACAACCTGAAATAATCGAGCTAGTCCGAAGAGATAATCAAACTATTCCGAAAAGGATTGAATTTGTACCAGCAACGATTTCAGAGTTGGTCAGATTGTAGTAGTAGTTTTGATTTTAATTTTACGATTCTCGCCATGTAGGCTTAAACCCAGAAATATCAATGAAAAAGCAGTACTTAGTTTTTCCTTTAAGATTGTCTTTGATGAACATTGACTCTCTAATTGATTGATAATAAAATTCAATATCTTTGGCTTTAAAACATAACTATCTATTGCTTTTTGAACAATTTATATAAACGTAGGCTTATGATACAATATATAACTGCTTCTGGCATTATTGACGTTTTTGCGCAATGATAAATATGCAAATTTATAAACTACACTCATACATATTAATGTTTTTTTTAAACAAAAAAGCTAAATATTTTACTTTGTTCATTTTTTGATTTCCTTTTGTTTGGAGATTGATTTTCAAATATTAAATTTAAAAAAAAAAAGTCATGACCGACCAGAAGAGAAAACGGTTATACCTTGTAAGTGTTCTTATCATGGACGGTCCCATACAAGAATTGTATCATGTTTGATTTTGTCTTTTTTTTCAACGTCTTGTGAATGATATGAGTCCGAAAAGCTTTTCACATCTCTATTTTACACTAGAGCAGAATAATTTGAGAAAACAAATCAAGCACTAATTTCTTGTTTGTTTTGCTGGATCTCAGTAGCTGCGTTCATGCGACGTGTAGATGACTATCGAGTCGATTTCCGACGTTCTACGCAGCTCTTTTGCATTAGAGAATAGATGCTAGTTGTGAGTGAAGCTAAAATAATCCTGATGTTCATATAGAAGCTGTAATGCTAACCTCGAGATTGAAAAGGCTTCATATTGAATATTTACAAGATCGAAATAAGTAGTTATATACACTAGGCTCTACCAAATACCATATGCAAAGTTACTAATGTTAAATACAGTGTGGCTCAAAATTTCGTCGTGGGAAAGCAACTCGAAATAATCAGCACTAGCTGTAGGATTTATGCTGAACCATCGTCCGTAGATTAATCGTGTATTGTCTGCACTACTTGATGTGGATGGAATTATCTAGCTTCTTGTGTGTCTAAGGAAGCAAAGGTTCTAACCCCAGCGGGTTAGGGGGTCAGAATATACCCGCTGTAGGTATGCCTGTCGTAAAAGGCGACTAAAATACCAGATTCAAGTGGCTGAATAGCGCAACCCTTCAGGTTGCCAGCACAATATATAGCTTCTCCAAACCCACTTGTCAACCCTACCTATCCGCGGCGAATACTGTTTCACTAACAGACGAGGCTCTGGCGAACGCAAGTTCCTCATGGAATTTGGCGGTGGGGAGGGAGGGGATGGTCTGAAGGTTTAATGTGGCCACATAAATCGTTCCCGAGTTGGTCGGGCTAGCACCTTAATGGTGCTGTGTTACTGGAGCGTGCCGGATCTGTATCCGGCAAAGGACCATCACATCGATAACACTCCCCAAGGCCTTCGGGGAACAACTTTATCGCTGCAACAACATCGAAACTTAACTTCATTCCTCTACAAAATTAAGATATGATGTCATTAAAAAATATGTATTTTTTAAATGATTCGATCTGTCCACCGCCCATTTATATTGCATGATCATCGGAGTCTGTAGAACTTTTAAAGTTTAAAGAAGTTACTTGAAAACCATTAACAATATTTCGAAATTTGCAGTTATTTTTTAAATATCAAAATCAGTGTCCGCCGTGGTGTCGTGGTAGCGTGCTCCGCCTACCACACCGACGATCCAGGGTGCACGCCCCGGCCATGGCAACATCAAAAGTTTAGAAATACATTTTTTTCAGTTAGAAGAAAATTTTTCTTAGCGGTGTATTTAGCAAGCACTACGAGTGTATTCCTGCTATGAAAAGCTTCTCAGTGAAAACTTATCTGGCCTGCAGATGCCTTTCGGAGTCGGCATAAAACACGTAGGCCCCGTCCGGCCAATTTGTAGGGAAAATTAAAAAAGGAGTATGACGCAAATTGGAAAAGAAGGTCGGCCTAAAACCTCTTCGGAGGCTAGCGCGTATTACATTTATTTATTTTTTAGTATTACACTGCTATCCGTTTCTGAAACATGTCTCACATATCACGACCCTACTCCGTGGAAGCTGACTAAAAAAATCAATCGCAACATTTTCCACCTTTTACTGCAATGGAATTGAAAAATCTTATATAAAAATAGTAAAAGGGCAACAGACATACTAGTTCTGATTAAGGTGCATACTAGTTGTGTTAACTGCTAGGAATATGTATGAATGTTTGCCGCTAACACTACGACTAGGGTCGACATTGTGTATACGTCATTTTTTCCTAATATGCAATTCTCGGTATCCAAAAGCGCAGTAGTTAACTACAAGTGTACTATTACAAATATAATAATTATTTTTTTTTTATATTACATAAACCAGTTATTTTCGAGCGATTGGTGTTGGCCTGCAAATATTACAAAAATATTTACTTGCAAAGGCCTGGCCCAGACGCAGTGGTTGCAGGCTGCGGTGGGAGGTGTTTGCACTGTGATAATATGTTGCTATATACATATATGTGTATGTGTATGTGTGGAAGAATGTTCACTAAATAATTTGCATTTTCGCGCAACAAATCGTAGTACAATAAATAATGTGCAATTGGCTATCATGACCCATTGCAAATGCCTCAAGCCAATATATAAATATGAACTCAGTTTATTTAGTTGCCTCATTTTTACAGGGTGAGATATACAATTTCTTTCTATTAAGCAAATCATTTGAGAGGGCCAAAAATATATTAACAAATATAACTTAAACGATTTTGCGGATAGACTTTTCGCTATATTAAGTTTCACGTCTTCTCACTCAAGAAGTAGTTGTATCCCCACCAACCAAGTTAGCTTAACGTAATCTATATATATAAAAAGAAGTGTACATTTTGATTGTCACTCCATAACTCGAGAACGACTCGACAGATTGCCATGAAATTTTTAGGAAAGATACAGGATGGAAAGATGATGATTAGTTGATTTTGAAATCCCAAATCGGTTTAGCCATATATATATAAAAATCAAATTCTTCGTGTGTGTGTGTTCGCTATGGAAACGTATTTCCCACACATCAATCATCACCAAATTTTGGTTATGGGTTCCTTCGATCAACGGGAAGGTTTTAGGCTAAAAATAATTTCGATATATAAAAGCGGCGTGGCACCTCCCATACAAATGGAATCTTTGGTACTGCATATATCTGAATGTCGTAATGGTAGGATAATTAAAATTGGTAAGGAGCTATGTGACGTTAAGTCCTAAAACCTCCAGTAAAATATGGAATGGGGAAAAACTATGGCTGCCGTACAAACTTAAGTTATTTTAACAACTAAAGTTTGACAGCATTGTTGAGTTTAGCTGTTATGCCTTTTGGACGTTTAGTAATCTGCCGCTGTTAAAAAAATTGTTTAGCTTCAGTCTATCTACATCTTCTATAATAATCAAATTCTGTGTGTGTGTTCCCTATGAAAACGTGTTTGCTATACTTCGATCATCACCAAATTTTGGCTCGAGGTTCCTTCGATCAAGACGAAAGTTTTTCATATTTCAGAATTAAGAATTTTAAATTTAAATGTTTTTGTTTCTTGGCTATGCGTAGAACTATCTTAGCTCCCAAAAATGATCATGTTAACAAAATCAATGATCGCTTTCAAAATCAATTTCCTGGTGAAGTGACGAAATATAAATCGATCGACACAGTTACAGATGAAGATAAAAGTGTGAGTTATCCAAATTAATTTTTATACTACTTAGAACCGAAAGGAATGACTGCGCATATATTAACTTTGAAAATTGGCCCACCAATCATGCATCTTCGGAATGTAATCAAAGCAACAATCATCAGCGGTAAAAGCAATATAATAATATAAAATAAGATACAATAAGATACAAGAATAAAATGTTTTAACAGAAAATTTCACCAAATATGCGTACAAAATTCAATTCAATTTACAGAACAATAAATTAAATTATCATCAAACAAAACAGAAAAAATAACGCAACATCCATTCGATCTCGGGCATTACAACGTGCGCCTGGTAAAGCTAGTAAGATGTACGCTCGTAGGGTGTGTTATGCGTAACCTTTTGCTGATGAGGTTTGTAGTATAGGCAATACCTTGGACGAGCTCTGCCGCCTGTTTCCTCTTTTTATACTTACGTTGTGTAATCCGATCTTGTTTTCAATTAAATTTTTTCTTAAATTAGGTAATCCTTTCTATGACAGTTATTATGACTTTGCTCTTATAACTAACTATATTTCAGACTGTGACGTTTTACAGCGCTAGTTCATATTCCATGCAACTAATACAACTGCGGTTTTTTGAAATACTGATCCGTACCGCATAGGCTATCATCGGATAGTGCCTTAATCTCCATTAAGAGAAGGGTTTCGAAACCTCGCAAGAGGTTATGCCAGCACAACGCTTGTTTAACTGGACTGACCTTTGACAACCACCTCCGGCTGTTAAACTATATCTCGGGCTGTGCGATATGCGCTTAACAATTTCCACATATGTCGTTGTGCTCTGTTTCCCCAGATAATTTTGCTGAAAAAGTGGTTCGATACGATCGTGAATCCATTCAGGCACTCACTGACAACCCTCAACCACACAGTTTTGGAGAACAGCACTTTAAGAGCTGTTCGATTAGCCGAAAACGTGTGTATACATTGATCGACTACACAATCAATTTTTTTTTTTTTTTTGATTTGAAAACTTTAATGGTGCAAACGGACCGTTTATTGTATGCAATAAAGTTGGTAGGCAGTCAACTCTTCATCAAACATCTCTCCCCACAGCATATTCTTACATATGTTTCTATCACTTCTATCAATATTGGAGACACCCTGTATAGTTACTTAAAGTGCAAGGGTATATTGATTTTTTCAAGCAACCCGCTTAAACCTCACCTTTTTTATACCTATGTAGGTAAATAAGACCACAAGCCTCAGTTCATTTTGTCGTGTTAGTTCTTTTCTTCATACACAGAATTTTTTTTTTAATTTTCATATATTTTTTTTGTGGCTTATATTTTTTTTGCTTGTATTTTTTACACTAATTGCATCAATTAATTTACGCATGGTACACCACTTCATGATTGTCATTGGCAATTTACTGTACCGCCCGGGGTGATGTTGCCAGCCTTGCACTTGTTGTCTTCCTGCATTATGCTTAGTTAGCCAATCTGTCTTCAATAAGGAAGTACGTTGGCAAGTACGCAGGCAACACTTTATTTTCTGTTTGTTTGTATTTACCTTTTATTTTTAATCTACTTTCATATTTCGCGAGTACTTACTATGTATGGAAGTGTTTCCGTCATTCGCTTAGAACCCACGTAAACGGCAATTAATCTATATATATAAAAATGAATCGTGGTGAGTGTATGTTCGGATGCTTAAAACTTGAAAACTACTGGACAGACTTTTATAAAATATTGTAGGTATATTATCTAGGTACACGAATAGGCTATAGACTATATTTCATACCGCCGGGTACCACTAGAATCTGTACATATAAAAATGAATCATGGTAAGTGTATGTTCGGATGCTTAAAACTTGAAACCTACTGGACCGACTTTTATACAATTTTGTAGGTATATTATCTAGATACCCGGATAGGCTATAGGCTATATTTCATACCGCTGGGTACCACTAGAATCTATATATATAAAAACAAATCATGGTGAGTGTATGTTCGGATGTTTAAAACTTGAAAACTACTGGACCGACTTTTATAAAATTGTGTAGGTATATTATCTAGATACCCGAATAGGCTATAGGCTATATTTCATACCGCTGGGTGGCTAGGGTCGTGAGACTAAACGTGGACCCCGGTACCACTAGAATGTTTTTATACAATATGGATATAACGAACGCGCGAAATTGCCACATCTGCTCAAATTTTGCTGAAGAACGTTATCCGCTGTCATAAAAAGTAACACTGCTGCAGCTCGAGCACACCCTATATCGAGAAAGTAAGAAACAAATAGACAAATTAGCTTTTTTTACAAATCGCTTGGCTGAGATTTTCAATTGTTGATTTAGCTTAACCTGTTATGCCAATAGTTTTCAGCCAGCTTATTTTCAAATAGGTAATTTTTCCAAAGGCAAAATAAATTACAGAGTTATACAGCCTTAAAAAGTCAGCTATGTTGAGGCGGACAGCATAGCAAAAGGTATGGTGAATTCCTCTTACAGCCGTCCTACAATTTCCACAAAGTTTTAGAACTTTACAATGCACCATCTTATATTTAAAGAGTCTTTGATTGAGGTGTTGAGAATTGATGTTATGTCGAAGATGAGTCGGTTAGTGGCGTCATTGCGCCACTGTATAACGAAACAGTGTGTTAACTTCAGTGACGCCAGCCCCCAAATTCCAACTCTCGCTAAGCTAAAATTCCATCGCCAAAAATCTCTAAAAGAAAATCAAGTGCGCAGAAAAGTGTGCAGCATTTAGTACCATGTAGTCATAAGCGATAACAGCCTAACTTCTATCACTTAGGTGGTATTTGCTATCGACCACATGGTACTAAATATTGCATGCTTTTCTGCGCATTTGATTTTGTGCAAAACGAAGTTTTCCGGGGTCAGCTAGTTAAGATTATAAATTTTAGAATGAGCTATAACCATTTTAAACCACTGAATGCATAGTTCTTTTAAATTTTTAAGTATTATCGGTTTAAGGAGGCAAGTATTCGAAAGCGGAAATTTAAAAAAGAAACTGCGTTGAAATGAAAAATACAATATGACGCCCCAAAGAAATGGTACCTTTTTTTTGTAAATTTTTGATTTCAATGCAGAGCTATTAAAACAATGAGTCTTATATACAAGAGACTGTCTTAGGGTATAACAATTCTCAACGTTTTTTATATTTTATGCGATTTTACTTACATTATTCCCATAACTTTGTATACGCGGTATTGCACATTCAACGACGGTACGTTCATATGCATGACTGCCCTACACTTCAATTGCTATTTATCTACAAACAATCAATAATGACCGTGAAATTATGATTACTACTTACCAGCTACTACTTTTTAAATAGCCGCCTATATGTTTACCAAAATATTTATAGAAAAAACAGCTCATGCAGTAATATTTTAGTTAGTAAAAGTATGATTTGCAAAAACGGGTACTCAACACTTGGTTGAGTAGAGCTTATTATCTGGTGCCCCCCATAAATTCAGAAAACAGAAATTCAGAAACACACTTTTTCAGAAAACTTTAGTCAGAACCCTTTTTGCAGAAAGACAAAACTCTGAAGTCAAAATTAAGAAGTCAAATTTCAGAAGTCAAAATTCAGAATACAGAAAAAACATTAAATTTTTCTCAAAATTCAGAAACGTTTATTTATTTGGAAAGTATTATGTATAAAGAAAAAGTAGTGCAATCTAAAATTTTAAATTGTATGCAATGGCAAGCATGTAATTAATTAAATCATTTTCGCGTTCATCTTTTTCAAATGAATTTACAATACTAAACAAACGCTGATCGAAGTCTTTGTATTTTTTCTTGCGTTTTCCATATGCTCACCTCCAGCTGAAAATTGCTGTAGTTTTGTTTCTGTTATTGGCTGTTCATTTTTTATTTTATTTATGAAATTAAATATGTTAGGGTGTGTCCCAAATGCATTTCGAATGGCGTTGTGCCACCCTTTGATAGAATTATTTGTTTGGGCTTCACCCAAACGACTTCTTCCGACGTTGCTGTGTTCCAGGAAGTGGCAATCCAATATAAGTTACCTCGAAATAATTTAATAAGTTTTGTATTTCGGAATTGTATTCGTTTTCTTCGTTATCCACATAAAATTCCAGTTCAGATATCAATCCGAATGCATCGATCACCATTTCCTCTGGAACAAATGCAAGTGCTAATAAATATTTCAAATTCATCGCGAAAATTGAAACATTTTTATAACTCTTTTGCAGCTCTAATGATTGGATATGTCTCCAAATGTTTTTGGAAAAGTGGAAAAAACATCTATGAACCAATGCTTCGGGAAACGAGTTTTTTACTGAATTAATTGCCGCCTTCTCAAAATCCAGCATCACATATTTAGGTTAAAATGAGTTTCTTTGTTCTAATAAAGTCTTCATTATGATATTATATGTTTCTTGTTTTTTGTTACATGCTAGTACATATACCAAGGGAACTATTAAACCATTTAAACCTCCTGCAAATAATAGAATTACAATAGAATCGAGAACTGTATTCAAATATATACATATAAAGGAAACACTTTCCAAGCAATGTATATAATTGGGAAAAAAGTGGAGGAACAACAGAAAATGTGCCGTCCATATGAATCGAGGAGCAACTTGCTAAAAATTTCAAATTTTCTTCTGTGGAAAAAATGATTAGCCTTTGATAATTTGGCCCATTATCATATAGCAAAAATTGTTTTCCATCTATTGTTTTGATAAACTCATTTTCAAGAACGAGTTCTTTGAGATTATTAGGATTTTTCGGAACGAAATTTAAAGCACGTGTTCGCCTGACGGTGCGCATCATTTGATCGACTGAGGGGAGAATCGATCTAACAGCTATATTTGCATTTGATATAATCTGTCCTACAATATCTCTCGAGGCACGACACTCTTCAGTAGCCTTTCGTTTTAAGTCTTTTGCCAATCGGTAACATTCCACTTTCCTAGCATCTGGTGCATGTAAATGTATGCCTATTATCTTCATGTTGTCATTATTTTCACCTGGTTCCACGTTGTTATATCGAATTAATCTGGCACCACAATTCGATTCACTTTTTTTACTAAAACATATTCACGAAAGTGAAAAAACTTCCAATTTTGTGAATTAAAATTAAGTTCTTACTTTCTACAGAAAAAATAATCTGTTTCATTATACGACCTATCGAATGTATATTCAAATCCATCTAAGAAAATTTACAATAACACGAAAAAGTGATGATAAAAAATAAAGTCAGTTATCATACATTAAAAATGGATTAGTAGTTTATACTTAAAATATTTCAAAACTAAAAAACCAAACATTTAAATAATCAGAAGGCAGAAAGACATTTATAACTTAAAATTTGGAAAATAACCAGAATGCTGAAAAAAAATTCAGAAGTCAAATTTCAAATGTCAAAATTCAGAAAGTAATCAGGCAGCAAAAAAACATAAAATTTTGCGCAAAATTTAATGTTTTTTGCTGTCTGATTACTTTCTGAAATTTGACTTCTGAAATTTGACTTCTGAAAATTGACTTCTGCAATTTTGATTTCTGAATTTTTGTTTCTGATTTTTGACTTCTGAATTTTTTCTTTCTCAAAAAAGACTTCTGACTAATGTTTTCTGAAAAAATGTGTTTCTGAATTTTTGTTTTCTGAAATAATGCGGCGACCCTTATTACCTTGTAATCAAATTGCGCATGCGCGTAGTCACTACAAAGTGTTGCGTGTGCAGATTTAAGTGTCTACGTATGAGGAATGAGAACGGAGATCTGATTAAATCCGAATATTTTGTAATTTTAAGCGACATATTTTATTCTGTGCTTGAAATCTTTTACGTTCTTGCGGTTTCGTAAATCATATGAAACTACTTTTAGGCACATAAAAATTTACCTCCAAGTTTACCCGCTATGCATACAAATGACTTGAAGTTTCTTTATCACGTTTACTCTCTATTATTTTCATTTGTTTGGTAGATAGATACAATGTGTATCCCTTATTCAATACTTAATAGTTCTTCAGCTTTAAATGTTTATTCATCTGTTGCGTATCTAAACCAGAGGTGATGAGACTTTATAAACATTGTTCTGCATAATTTAATGAAAGTGTATATGTATGTACGTTTATGGATACTATGTATATTAAAGTGTCCGCAATTTAGCAAGTAAATTTTTTCCTTGAAGACTGAAAATGTATTATCACACCAAAGAAAGGTAATAAATTTTAGTCGGGTGACCGGATTCATAATAGCATAAAAGCTGGATTCTGATAGGCGATCGGATATTCTGGAGACTCTGCCTTGTGTTAGTAATTTTACCAAAAAGTGCCCTCTCTTAATAAAAAAGAGTTGGGGTGTAGAAAATAACATGCCTGCTACATATTTCTTACATTGCAAAGTCGTTCAATATTTGCAGTTTAACAATTTTCTAATAAAAGTCAAACTTTAACTTCAATAACTTTAATTATCTTTGTAAAAATTTTTTTGGTAGGACGTTCTATTCGCTATAAGAATATCTGGATTCGATTATTATTAAATTAATATTTTCAAAAAACATTTATTTTTGGGGCAAAAGTAATGTAATGTAATAATATGGAGAAGTAGCTATTACTCGGCGCGTTGCTGCAGCTCGATAAATCACTTCTTCGTTTCTGAGTATTCCATGATACGCTTACGGGAGAGTACTTTCAAAAAATTCAAACAAATTACTTCACGGAGTACTCACGAAGCAAAGTGTGAGCTAGAGCTAGAGCTAGAATCAATAGTTCTGAGTTTTTAAATGAACTCCTCTCTTTAATTAATTTGTAGGAAAGAAAAGTGTGCATTTCCAAGCTCATACTGCTTGAATCTAGTCCCGGTGTACTAAAAAAAATAAATGTAAGGCGCGATAACCTCCGAAGAGATCTAAGGCCGAGCTTCTCTTCCAATTTGCGTCGTGCTCCTCTTCATTTTCCCTACAAATTGGCCGGACGGGACCTACATGTTTTATGCCGACTCCGAACGGCATCTGCAAGGCAGATGAGTTTTCACTGAGAGCTTTTCATGGCAGAAATACACCCGGAGCGCTTGCCAAATACTGCCGAGGGGCGACCCCGCTTAGAAAAATTTTCTTCTAATTTAAAAACCTTATTTCTAAAATTTTGATGTTGCTTTACCCGGGGTGCGAACCCAGAGCATACGGTGTGGTAGGCGGAGCACGCTACCATCACACCACGGTGGCCGCCACTAGTATGATACAAAATAGTAAACAAGATCAAAACGAATTTTACAGACAAGAGATATATTTAAAAAAAATGTTCGTTTTAGTTATGGATAACCTTTTACACTCTTTTTCCCGCTTCCTCTCTCTTTTTCCTTTCTCCTACTTTTTCTTTATACCTTTCTCTCTTGCTATACCCTTCCCCTGCCCCTCCCCTTCGATCCTCTGTCTCACTATTCCTCCCTTATCCCTTTCCCTCTGATTCTCATATTTATGACTCTGCTTTCGCTGTCGTTGGCCCTCTCAGCGCCCTTATTATAAGTATGTGATTTGTTGATGCACGCTAGCACGAAAGATATACGGTATAGCTATGAGTACCTAATTTGCACTGTGCAAGCTGAGCATAAAAAGAGATTCCACAAGCTTTTAACTAATAGCTAAGGAATATCGTTAAGATGTCCCTATCGGGAAAAATTTCTGAATTTTTATTTAAATAATTTTTTTTTTTATTTTGTTGTTTTTCTTCATTATACTTATGCTAGACAGCAAAAAAATCGAAAGAATAGCCCCCTCCATATCGTTACGGCAGTCATTTTTGGGTTTGATATAAAAGCCACACAGGACTTGTGAAGAACTTCGCGAGTAGGTCAGTAAGCCCTTTACCCCCAAATATCATAAAATAGTGGCTTAAAAATGTACTGAATTTATGCTATGTATGAACAAATTCTGAGATAGGGCGTTTTTCAACCGTAGTTTGATATATGAAATTATTCAATAAAGTTCTGAGAGAGATCGCTCTTATTAGAAAAAGCTTGTCGCAAACCTACAATTTAGTTTGTTTATAAAAATGCATTAGCTAAATAAATGAAAATTAATTTTTAGCCAAAATTTTTAGCCGGAACCTTTGATGATACCCTCTTTCTCTTAGTCATAATTATAGTTTAAGTTATTTTTTCAAAGTATTAATTTACACATGAAAAATCAAGCCGAGAGAAATCGATGATATTTTATAAGCATAGGAAAATGAAACTATCACGAGCATTACAGAAAATATAGAGAGCAGACATGTCAAATAACATTTGAAAGTAAAAAAAATTTCATATAAATGAAAAGTAAGCTAAAAATATTTAAGTTACCGTGAAAAATCGAGTACCAAGCCAACTTAGCTTACGCCAACACAAACTCTGGCAAATGTCCTACAGAAAAAATTTAACAACAGCATTAACACAAAGCACTGCACTTATATATTTTTGGTAGTTAAATATTTACAGCCACGCCAACTGCATATATATACATATGTAAGTACTCACACTCGAAAATTTTTAATTTCTTCAATTTCAAGCCATACAAAGAAGTGTTAAGTTTTTTTCATCTTCTTTCAAGCAATTATATAAATGCAGAATCGACTTTTGCACCCCTGACATTTCACCTGAAAAACTGTTGTTGATTTGGCATTTACAGTCAATTGAGCACGAATGTATATATTTACATTGCATTTACATTACATATTTACATACATACATTTATTATATTTATTTATGTTTTTGTTTTATGCTTTGTACATGTAATACGACAATGCAGTACAGCAACTTACATTCCACAACATCAAACAAAAGACTTCAACGTAAGACACGAACTTTTTATACACCACATATTTCCCCTTTTTGTTTGCGGTGAATAAATAAGCAGTAAGTGAGATTTGCAACCAACTAAACACACAGCAGCAAGAGTGGTGCTGCACATGATCAAGAGATATTTGGTAAATATTGGAATGTGCGCTATTTTAAGCGCTGCGTAATAATTTTTGCGCATATATAAATAAACTTGTTTACCATTTTCAAGAAAAAACAAAACAAACCAAGTTACAAGGCAATAAATTGCAAATTGAAGCATCGAGTACTTGTTCGGTCTTTTAAGCAAAATATGTGCATAAGAGGAGAGCGATATGTGAATATTCGAGTGAAAAGGGGAAATGGTGGATGTGGTGAATTTGCAATGAGAGCACGGTGGGCCAAGTTGGGTGCTTTTATACACTTACCATATATGTATGCATATAGAAAGAGATATGCCTTTCAGAAGGTAATTTTTAATTTTTTAAATCTCTGCAGCTTTTCTAAAAACGTTTGAATACAGAATTCTTAGCTTAGAGCTTAGATAAGTGTATTAAATTTTTTTTGTATTTATTACGTTAATTTTATTATCTTCCTTCCCCTCGCTTCATTTCCTCCATTCGCCAACTTTTGTTCTCTCTATTTCCTCTCTTTTCTTATACACACTTTCTCCTTTTATTTTGAAAATATTTGCTTTGATACTTTTGTATGCCACTTGCATAGTACAAGAAATTCACCACACTGCCCCACTCAATTGGCCATCTTAATAAATAGAACTTGTTGGCAGTGGCCAACACCTAGTGTTAGCGTGGCTGTGTATCGAGTGAAAACCTCGAGAGCTGTCCGTGCAAAAATAAAAATCAAATTTTAAAAAAGTATATAATTGTTCCGTTTTTATAGTTTTTTTTTTTTTTTTTGTAGTTTTTTCTCTCTTCAATTTTACCAATATTTTTGATTATATAAATAATAATATTAATTTTTGTTTTTGTTAATTTTCAGTTTAGTTTAAGTGGAAATACATACGCAATATGGCGTATGTTCTTAGAATATTATCTACATTTCTGTTGTGCTGTGCGCTGGGTGAGTAGAAAATTCAAATTTTTGGTGAAAAATGTTATTTATGCATAAAAAGGTTTCGCTGCTGAGTTTAAGTAAAAGAAATATATATTTTTAAGTGTGTGGAATTTTTTTAAATTGTGCTTTATAGAGACAATTTTGTGATAGTTTTTGGCAAACTATTTTTTTCGGTTGTAAACAAAGTTTAAAGTGGAAGTCAACTGGAAAAAGAAATGTTTAGTACAACAAATTTAAAAAAAAATATTCAAAGTATTTACAAAATAAAATTTTATTGGCTCCAAGAGTTTATGAGCTATATATGTATTTAACTGGAAAAAGCAATGTTCAGGTCAAGAATGTTTAAAAAACAATAATTGTTTAAAGTTTTTACAAAAAGTTATTTGATTGCCTTATTGAATTGCTTACGGGATTTTACGAATTTTAGTGCCATTTTTAATATATTAACACGATTCTTGATATAAAGGCAATTTTTTATTTTTTTTTTTATTTATATTTTTTTTTAGTCAAATTTTTATTGGAATCATAACGCATTTTCAAGAATCCAGTGACATTTTCTGAAATACGTTTGCCCAACTTAAACTTTTTCAAGTTATAAATTTAAAGGTCGCCAAAAATCTCAATAAACTTTTTCTCGTTTTCAAACTTTTAAATACAAAAATTTTAGTTCAATAAATTTGTATATGAGTAAAACTAAGAAATATTTTTTTCCAAAAAAACTGTGCTGTTTCTTTTTTCTAAGTTTTGAATAAAACTAGTTTTAATAAAAATAATTGGTCAGGATAATGTTAAGTGGGGTAATTGAACTTAAGAACCTTAATTTCCCCACCACAACGGGGCTATTGAAGCGTTCCATATATAGCGTCATTTTTCCGCCACCTTTTCAGCTCTGTGCAACGGAATTACTCGCAAAGAGCAATTATATCAGCATAACCCTATTTAAATCGTCACGTGCCGCTTAGCTTAGGGAAGAACTGTGAATTGTATGACCAATACAGCAAAAAGAAATAGTATAAGACGTCGACAACTGGTCGCTAGTATAGAGTAAAGACCTCACATAGACTGAATATGTCAATTGCTTATTCCAGCAGAGAGCCTCAGTTGTTACTTCTTCGCGATAATAAGCGAGTGCTCAGGATTGCAAAGGATTTCATTTTTGCAACACAATTCCTGCGTTTACGTTTGTCCGTTGCCATAGACTGATTATTGACAAATTTTAACTAGCTAAGGGGGCAGCCGAATTATTTGTGTAGGTATGTTTATATATGCCTTTACCTTGTGTATGTAATAGGTAATTATTCTTCGAAGATACCAATCTCAATAACGCCTATAAATCTTCCGAAGAGATTATCACTCAAGTAGTGCTGTTCGCCAAATTGTCTACTCAATCCGAAGTTGCACTTTTTACAAAAGCTGTTCTGAAGTGGCTAGATCCCAAATAACTAAAGACCTCCAGTTTAAAATGTAGCTGGCGAATTACTTTGGTAACACTTTCGCTTAAACCATGTTAAACGCATTTCTATGCTTCATTTTCACGTTTGAAATAAACTACGCTTACGCCACTCTTGGTATGACCGGAAAAGTCAATGCGTGTTTTCACAGAGACTTAGCTTGTGTTTGGCGGGGCAAGGTCCACCTGAGATAGTGATACTCCTTGATGTAGATTTGCAGTGTTGTATTAATAAGAAGTATACACCTTATTTCCCAGATTTTATGTCTCATAAGACTGTTCAATACGTAAGCACCATCTACAGAACCTTCCTTATTCCACTTGTGGAATATTAAAAGCAATTTTTTATAATATTATAAGCTGCAGCTAGCTCACGAGATTCGTGTCAAATTCACTCAAAACTCTATTATTATTCTTTATGCATATTAATAAGTGCTTTTAAAATAAATTTGCAATATTAATTGCATAAGTATTTCTAATTAACCGCAAACTGGTTTGTCTGTGTCGATGTCCATCACATTTCATCTTTTTTTCTCTCAAACTCAAGGTTGACAACCAAAGGTTGACTGCAACACTAGAAGTATCTATGAATCTGAATGCGTACAATTAAAGTTGGCATATCTCAAAAGATAAATGGTATATTTCACTACTGTGAAGGACAAAAAAAAACAATTAACATTTGCAAATATCAGTAAAACTAAGGCGAACAAATTAAATCGCAAAAGTGCACACCTCTCCAGAAGAAACGGTTAATAAATCATTATTGGCATGCAATGTCTCGAATTGTGTCTTCTGTTGGTTGTCTCCATTTGTTACAAATGCCAAGACAAAAAAGCTGGTTTTATTTCTTCAATTGTTTTCACACATGAAAAAAATGTCTGCTTCGATCTGCATTGCTGGCATATTTACTCCATATATTTTTCATACAAGTATAAGTCACGTCTTTGTGCGCTGTTTTTTAAGGTGCGGCCAATCGTAACAGATTCCACTTCCACCTCATGAATTTGTTTTGGCCTTTGGCCTTCATAAAACACTTGTAACAACTGCACCTTAAATGGACAGTTGTTTTGTTGTTTTTAAGAAATCATTGCGGAAATATGCTGTGGAAAAAATAGCTCAACCTGTTTTGTTATTATTTTTTTAGAGTGCTTCCAAAATTTTATAACGTTTTTTCTTTCAATTTGGATGAAATCGGTTTTGGTTAGTTACTGTGCGCATATTAAAGGCCGTCATACATTGAGTTTTACAGCTCCGGCTCACGCTCAATTCTCACGAGAATGGTGTGGATCATTGAGAGACTTGAGAAGCAGATGTGGTGAAATTTTCGCACACTTGAAATGTGATAGGCAGAAGTCTCCGCTGTTTTTTCATTTAACTCATACGGCGAAAGGCGCCATCTATTTTTGAAAAAGTAGGTTTATTAAAGGCAGCGTTGCCAAACTAAAGCCAAGTAATTAACAAATTATCTGGCTCACAAATTGAACCAGACTTCTATCTGGATTTATCTGGCTCAAATCGTTGTTGTTGCATTTGCATGCAAAATTATTTATTTGGCTCAGGATCTTTGCCACAGGATGATGGCTAAAGTTTTATTGAGAGCCAAGTGTTACAATGTTATGTTTTTCTTACAAACAGCCTTGACTATTTTATGTCGTCACTATTGTCTATTGTGAATGATCGCGGTTGAGCAGTGCTGCATGCAGTTAATTTAAAGAAATTTAAAAAAAATTACTTCACATGATTGGAACTTTTGTATTAGAAAGTTCGCAGTAATAGAAAACCTTAAGGCTTCAGCGCGAAATAAGGCACATCATTTTCAATATAGGCTACAAACAGAAAGTGACACTTGTTTAACATATCAGTTAAACTTTTAGGCGTTTCTTTATGGAAATAAATCAAACGAAAATCTGCTATCAGTTTATAGGTATATTTTCCCAAAAAACGGTTTAAGCCACATTTACATTCCGGGAATGTGTCGAGACTGCTGATCTGCAACTAGTACTGGAAAAAGATTTCCAGTAAGTTCCCTGCAGGGCTTTGTATTTAACTAAAAAATCAGCTTGATATTGCCAAGAAAACCAATTCATAAGATACTTTCAGCATTTTTATTGTTCAAAAATGTGTTTCAAGCTAAAGAAAGGGCACATCTGTTTCTGACTACTTTTTTTTAAACATGGATGGAGCTTTTGAACCACCTTAGTTACTTGAAGTGAAAAGAGCGTCTATCAGTTAAATTACCCTGATTTCTTTATAAACTGTGTAATTATTTGACCTTGAAATACTGGGTTTTCTAGACATGCGACTTGTGAACGCATCAAAGCAATAGACAATGTGACGGTTATAAAATTAATTAAATAAAACTTCTAATTACTTATCGTTTTGTTTTTGGCCCAGAAATTCATAGTCGGTTGTTCTTTAAAAAAAATCTGAAATAAATATCAAAAAAGCTCACCCATATCTTCGCTTTGGAATAACGTAGAACGGTACAGCAGAATATTAAAAAAAGTATTTCCGCTAAGGTCAGATCCTTAGGGAAACATTCAGTAGTAACGGCGTACTATAATATTTGGTTTCAAGGTTTTACTGTCACCAGTTCGCTGATAAATGAAAATAACCATAGTGCGCAATATCTTGCCTAATAAGATAATTAATGATAATAAATTTAAAAACTAAAGCTCTGTTTATGCCAAATTAACGATTACCCGATCTACTTTTAAGTATTACAAACATGTTTTAATTAAGGGCACTAATACAATAATTAGCAGTTACCAGTTTGCGTTGTACATATGTTTATGCAAACATATTTCTAAAGTATAACAATTAATAAGCATATTTATAGTTAATAGCTACATATTTGCATATGCATAAAAGATACGACACAACGATTAGGCCTCAACTATGTAAATATCATTTCAACACTCAATATTTATTGTATAAACAATGCATGATGACACTTTAACTTAAGCGAATTAGGTATCTATATACTAATACGCTAACAAAATTTCCATACAATCAATTGACAGGCTGTTTCGCATACTTAGCATACGTAAAATCACATAAAAGTTATATGAATCGATTCGTATTGATCAGCCGCAGTGCATAGAATTAATTTTTGAACGGTCCATTTTTTGTGGCAAATTTTACTTACACGTAAATACATAAGTCTTTATTTAACAGATTATTTGTTTTTTATTTTAGTTGTTTTCAAGAAAACATGAAATCACAAATAATGAGTTAACTTTTGTTGAAACTAACTAAATTCATTTATAAAAATTAATGGCAAATTATAATTTTATTTAATTAATTATAAATACATATGTAATAGTAAATAGGTTAAATTCCTTTAGTACATTTCTTCGTTCTTAACTAAAAATTCGCGTTTTTTGAATTATGACGCTATTGAAGTAAATGGGCGATATATGTATATGTAGTTTATATTGGTAATATAGGCCTACTGGCGAACCGAGCACCCAAAACTAACTTCGGTAGCGCGCCAACGGCGTATCTCCTGGGTGGTGTATAAAAAGCAAATTTTCAATTCAATTTCAAGTAATTTCACCACAATTCTATGTAAATTTCATTTGATTTTACATATTTGTTATATTTTTTTAAAGAGCTCCACACCAAAACTTATAATTACATTTGAAAAGTTTGTAGAAAATTTAAGAAAATACAATCAAAGATTATAACGTCTTAGGCCAAATTCAAAATTTTAATGAGAACTTTAAGTAAGATAGATCAGTTTGCTATATTTCCACTCACTGCTCAACTATTAACGCATTATTGCACTACCCCAACACTGGATGCATAGAGTGAGTTGAAAAAAATACAAGTTGGTCGAATTTCGACCACGGGCGATACTAGTGTGTATTAACCTGGGTCGATTTGTATGGACGAAAGTTAACCGATATCACGCCATCGATTTTTCGATAGGATTTGGGCTCAGGAAAAAAAGTTCCACTACGCATACCCAAAAAAATATTTTCGAGCCTGCGAAAAAAAAAATGGCGAAAGGCTAAATTTTTCGACCAAAACGCACCCCAAAACCCAACAAATACTTTTTTTTTTTGTCAAAAAACTGTTGTAAAAACATTGGCGATAACTTTTTTTCCTGAGCCCAAATCCTATCGAAAAATCGATGGCGGAATATCGGTTAATAAATCGACCAAGTCTAATATGTATGTATATAGTTTTGTCCCCGCCTTATTTCTTTTGCTATATAATTTATATTATTTACGTACAAGTGCAAATCAAGTTATTCATGATATTTTTCCTTGTTTTTTTTTTTTTTCATTATTCGATAATCGGTTTTATGCAATTCGTTCATAATCTGTAAAACGAGTTTATTTCGATTTTCTTGTCTTGCTCGATTTTATAGGTGGCACCAATAAAGCCTAGACATTACCAACAACTTTGCTAACAACCGCCACAACCGCATAACTTTTACTTTTTATGGCCATCAATAGATATTTACATACATATGTACATAAAGCGTAAATTTTGCTTTTGTGGTTGCAAACGCAACCTATCGTAACCAGTTTAATGGCATTAATTTCTACACTTCACATCACTTTTGTTGTCTGTCGCGAAATGTAATATAATCCATTATAAGCAATTGGCAATGGTTAAGAGCATTTCTCCTTTCAGTTTCAATTTTAAATTAGTTACATATTTGTCTCTAAAGACATGTCTTAAAGCCTAATGGCAACTTGTTAAGTTTATAAATGAAAAAAACCCACCCGGTAAAAACTGGTACACGGACCTAATTAAGTTACTTGGTAAGCGAAGAATAATTTAATATAATACTGTTTTCACACAGACGGCTTATTGAATAATAAAGGCAGTTTTCTACATTAAGATGCTTATTGAGCTCAATCTTCGCTACAAAATTCGAATCTATAATTATTTCATTAGTAGCTAATCGAATGCTTAATGAAGTCAAAAGTACAATGCAACTCTGTTGGGAGCGTTCAGTTTCTTAGTTTGTTGTGTGTTCAGATCTTAAAAATGTCATTTGTCAAAGTAGATGTCATTGTCTGCATGGCGGAACGATACAAGGTGGCCGCATCGAACAGCTTATTATAACCTTTTTTTTATTTGATTTGATACATCAACTTCCGGCGCAGTACGATTTTGACATTTGTCCATCGAATTTACAAAAACAAAGTACATGGAATTCTTATTTATGTATGTAGGTATGTCACCATGCTGCCACCTTGCATCGTTCCGCCATGATTGTCTGTTATATAGCATTGTCATTTTATTCGCTTGACATTTCATCCTTCATACTAATCGAGCAGTTACTTCTGTGTGAAAGCAAAAAATTTAAGATTTCATTAGAAGGTGAAATGAGATCATTAAGTTTCTGTGTGAAAACAGTATAAAGCTGGAGTCATTGGTGCCGTATGTCGTATCGCTGTATCCGTATCCCTAACGTAATCAGCTGTTTATCGTTACGACGGTAAACCAAAACCCAATTGGTTGGCTACGATACGGTTACGACCTTAGCGGCACCAATAATCGATTGCATTGATTCTCATAAGGTTGGTCGAATCAGCTGTTAAAAGGTTACCTATACGGTTACCGATAAAGCACCAATGTCTCCAGCTTAAGCCATCATGCCGTCGCAAAGATCCTGAGCCAGATAAATAATTTTGCATAAAATGCAACAACAATAATTTGGGCCAGATAAATCCAGATAGAAGTCTGGTTCAATTTGTCAGCCAGATAAGTTGTTAATTTCTTGCCTTTAGTTTGGCCTTTAATAAACCTAATTTTACTTTCGCTGCTTTGCCTTTACTATTGCCGTCATCCAGTGAGTTTTACAGCTCCGGCTCACGCTAAATTCTCACGGGAATGCTGTGGATCATTGAGAGACTTGAGAAGCAGATGTCGTGATATTTTCGCACACGTGAAATGTGATAGGTAGATGTCGCCGCTGTTTTTTATTCAACTCATACGGCGAACGGCTAAGCAGCGACATCTATTTTTGAAAAAGTAGGTTTATTAAAGGCAGCGTTGCCAAACTAAAGACAAGTAATTAACATATTATCTGGCTCACAAATTGAAACAGACTTCTATCTGGATTTAACTGGCTCAAATCGTTGTTGTTGCATTTACATGCAAAATTATTTATCTGGCTCATAAACTTGCCACCGGATTATGCTATATGTCGTATGTATTGAAAGAAATACAACAGCGACATCTGCCTATCACAACTCATGAGTACAAAATATCACGACCTCTGCTTCTGAAGTCTCCCAATGGTCCAGAGCAATCCCGTAAGAGTTTAGCGTGATACGGAGCTAGAAAACTCGGTGGATAATGGTTATACATATATGCTGCCAATAGTCATAAATAACTACTGCATTTGTATTTACCATTAAATACATTAAATTAGAATAAAATGCAAAAGATATGCTCTGTGTTATCAATTTATTATACAGTTCAATTTAGTATAAACTAAGTAAATTCAAAAACAACTGATGTATTTCATATTAGATCCGTTTAATGATAGATTATTCTGTACATATCCACGTATACGGCCGCCGTCTTTTAAGCATGAGTGAGCCTTAACAAATACCATTCAAAATAGATAAGTGAATAAGACCCAATTTTCAGTGGGAGTTTAAATTCCAGTAAAAGTTGACCAGAGTTTAACCCTGCCACTTTCGCCGTTTAAAGTAAGATGAGCAGATAAATATTATATTATTGACGAAAGTAGCAAGGTTAAGCTCTGGTCCATTTTAACTGGAAATTAAACTCGCACGAATTTATTCTTTTTTTCTTTGTTTTAACTACATTGTTGACCTTCGTTTTGTAATTTTAATTTGCACAGAAATATTGACAATTTTCTCTGACATAAAGGTAGGTTGATGACTTTATATAAATTAAACTTTACTTTTCATAAAACACCCGGAAGAAGATATAAGTCATATGCCAAACGAAAACAAATTAGTTTGGAGTGGACGTTTTTTGTAGTTATGAGGCGAAAAAAATCTTTCAGTTTCACAAATTACTAGTAGAAAGTATCCCAGCTGTTGCGTCATGAGGCCTAAACTTGTATGTTAAAAAAATAAACTAAATGTTTGAAGTAACTTTTTATTGCTCTATAGGTTTTAGTATTTTTTATTTGAATTCAAACAGCGAAACTTCTTTGATGCTTACGCCAGAACTCCACGCTAGGCCATTTGGGAATTTTAAGATGTAGTTTTTGTTATCTATTTCCTTACACATCGGCCAAAAGAGATAAAACGCTGAAACGTCTTATGGGAACATGATGAAGCCTTCTGTACTTGTTTAAGGCTATGCGATATTTTCTTTTGGCATGGCAGTCAATTCATTATATCCTACTAACCTTATGCTTATAAGTATTTAAAAAAAATAATTAAATTTTTATTTTTTTTCTCTCTAACTCAACTAGCAACATGCCAAGAAGTCAGAGACAAGCTCGAAGGTGTAGATATCGAGGAAGTATGTACCGACAGACCTGCCGATGAATATTTCCGTTTGGACACAGAAGGCGATTGTCGCGAGGTTTACAGGTATGGTTTAAATTTTCACAAGCATTTTTATTTTTTTGAGTTTTTTATTGAATTTATTATAAAAAAGTCCTAGATATAAAAATCAAGTTCGTAAAATGCATAATTCATAGAAAAGTCTATTTGTTTAGATCTTAAATTAATACATTTGAGCTGCTGCTTATCTTATTTGTTACTATGTATTTTAATGTTCTCATAATTTTCTTTGCAAATCAAAGATGTGACAAAGGTGAAACTGGCAAAACGCGCCTAGCCAATATTAAATGCAGTGGCGGTCTGGCGTTCGATATTACACGACAGACATGCGATTGGAAAACGAATGTCAAAAACTGTGATGAATTTGAGAGTAAGTCGACCATATATGGTCTGGCCTAAATGTGCAGTGTTGTTGTTGTTGTTGTCCTTTTTATTTCGATTCAAAAATTGGTTGCCCTCAATTTCCTAAAGATGCATGGGTCACACAAAATGTGATTAGTTCGGTAAACAAATTCGCTGTCAATATTACAACACATTTGCCAACAAGTTATGAAGTTTGTTCGTACATTGCATAAGCTGGTTCATTTCTGTATTTGTGGTTTACGTTATTACGTACCTTCTATTTATACGCAGTGCTTAACTCTCGAAGAGAATAAGGTTGGCTTTAATATAAAAACCTACAGGGGAAAAATAATAGAGGCTTTCAAAAATAGTATGTTTTGTAAAAGTTCGTAGCACAGCATAAAAATCAAATTGTAAGCGAGAAACCCATAAAATTGGATATTACATTAATGCATTAAGTACTTTGTTTTATCTATTACAGCAAGTAGCAAAGTACCTATCGGTTTTCAAAAGTTCTATTAAAAATCCGTATTCAACGTAGTATGGAGCTGTCTGTTATATATGCAAGACCGATTTACGCTCCACCGAATATCGAAACTTCTAAAAACGAAATATGTTTAAAGCCAACTTCATTTTCCTTGATGAGTTATCACTTTGCCTTTGTTTAGAACTTCAAACTAGTGGCTATTTCAGTACTATTGCACTCTTCTTACTATCGGATCAAAGTTCACAACTGGCATTTGTATATTTTCCTTCTTTGTAAATAAACTTTCATATGAATTGTCTTGTTTTCTTTGTCTATAATGTGTTTTCTTGTTTTCCATGTGTCTCTCTACATGTAACTAACCCAATTTATGTTTTTTTAACTTTTCAAACCATCGAATACTTTTGGTTAACATATTTTCTATTTTTTATATATAATACAATCATGAAAATTAAACCACCAAAAATACTGTAGAAAAAACCAAAGTTCTGCATATTTTTCTTTGAATCGACGAACCCTGCTGTTTGTTTTTTTTTTTTTTATAAGTGTTTTATATAAGGACTTTTGTTGCGAAAACCGTTAACTAGTAGAAACGATCTTGATACATTTTTTATTGTTTTCAATGCAAAGCATCTTTTTTATGAAAATAAGAAAACGCCTACACAAAGCCCTAACAACAGACACATTTTGCAATCTCTTTGTGTTTCTATAGATGTACGAAGTCGGGTTTGAAAGAAATTCAATGCCCCTCCGGCTTGGCCTTCGATATTTCAAAACAAACCTGCGACTGGAAAGCAAAAGTAACTAACTGCGATGAGAAAGAGAGTAAGTGTCTGAAAAACTGAATATCAACAACAAAAGTATCTGCAACAAACTTTAATGCTTCACTAGTTAAATGTAAATAGAGTAGAAATAATATTTGATTTCGCTGTGCAAATATAATGTGTTTCCAAAGGGCTCGTCTAATCGGTATAATATAATTAAAACAACATTCAATAAATATAACTAATCATAGCGTGTTATAATTCCTTTATGTATTTTTTTTTTTTTTTGTTATATTATTATATAAAATATAATTGATTAGTCAAAGTAATTTTGACTTTCCAAAACTTATGCATATTGGAAGCAACTAGCAAATTATTATTCTAAAGTTAGCTTCTAAATTTGCTGAGTGTGAGTATGAAACGGGTCTTCTCTTAAGGTTGCCGTCTTATATTTCTTCTTCACTGTCGAAGATCACTCACAATAATATGCTTTTGAAACATTAAACTTTATTAAAACCCGTTATATTATACATTTTAAAAATATCGTTTTCCGAAAAATAAGAATCAGAGCTCGTGGATACACATTTTTATGCGCATAAATATATATTTTGAAGTTTGGGGCTTAAGGCGCATATACACGCTCACATTCGATATTCACTCACTTTTGCGCACTTATTTGGAATAAAAAAATAATAATTTTTTTTGCACAAAAGAGCTATTTTCAAATTTTGGAACTTTGGTTTTGGTGATTTTACCCATAATTTACTAACCTATTTCGGCTTAAACATTTTTACAACCTACCAATTACAACTACACTACTCTTACCTTGTATATATGTCCAAAAACGAGTCACTGCAAATTAAGGGAGATAATGTGTTATATTATTGTTTGATCAGAAGAGTTGCGGTGATTCAGCTCGAAACATTCTGCAACTAACACATTTTCAAATATAACCTTTTGGTTGCAACTTTAAATAACCAAATATTCTTTCACACTTCTACACAAATTAGAACCACGTAAGGTAAAGCCAATATTGAAGACTGATGAGCCCATCTGTCCAGAGGGTAAACTTTCATGTGGTGATGGCGAATGCCTTGACAAAGAGCTGTTCTGTAATGGCAAAGCTGATTGCAAGGATGAATCGGATGAAAACGCTTGCTGTAAGTAGTACAGATGAATTATTTAACAATCGAGAAATATCTAAGCAAATAATATCCACTTTTCATGCTTTACTTTCCACAGCCGTTGATGACGATCCAAATCGTGCACCTGAGTGTGATACTACACAATGTGCTCTACCCGATTGTTTCTGTTCCGCTGACGGTACGCGCATACCTGGTGCTATTGAACCCTCACAAGTGCCACAGATGATCACCATCACTTTCAACGGTGCTGTTAATGTCGATAATATTGATTTATATGAAGATATTTTCAATGGTCAACGTCAGAATCCTAATGGTTGCTCAATTAAAGGCACATTCTTTGTTTCGCACAAATACACCAATTACTCTGCAGTACAGGATTTACATCGTCGTGGTCATGAAATCGCCGTTTTCTCTCTAACACACAAAGATGATCCAAATTATTGGACTGGCGGTTCATACGATGATTGGCTCGCTGAAATGGCTGGTGCTCGTTTAATTATCGAACGTTTTGCTAACATAACTGATGGTTCGATCATTGGCATGCGTGCACCATATTTGCGTGTTGGTGGTAATAAGCAATTTGAAATGATGGCTGATCAATTCTTTGTATATGATGCTTCGATTACTGCCTCTTTGGGCCGCGTACCTATTTGGCCGTACACATTATACTTCCGCATGCCACACAAGTGTAACGGTAATGCGCATAATTGTCCATCGCGTAGTCATCCAGTTTGGGAAATGGTAATGAATGAATTAGATCGTCGTGATGATCCGACATTTGACGAATCATTGCCTGGTTGTCATATGGTGGACTCATGCTCAAATGTAGCCTCTGGTGAACAGTTTGCACGTCTTCTGCGTCACAACTTCAATCGTCACTATAATAGCAACCGTGCTCCTTTGGGCTTGAATTTCCATGCTTCATGGTTGAAATCTAAGAAAGAATATCGTGATGAATTAATCAAGTTCATTGAAGAGATGCTGACACGTAATGATGTTTTCTTCGTAACAAATCTACAAGTTATTCAATGGATGCAAAATCCAACTGAACTCAATTCGTTGCGTGATTTCCAGGAATGGAAAGAAAAGTGTGATGTTAAGGGTCAACCTTACTGCTCGTTGCCCAATGCGTGTCCACTGACGACGAGAGAACTGCCTGGTGAGACTTTGCGTCTCTTTACATGTATGGAATGTCCTAATAACTATCCGTGGATCTTGGATCCCACAGGCGATGGTTTCTCAGTTTAAGTTCGTTAGTAGGTTAGAAAAAAATAGTACACTTACACCATAATTCATACAAGCACAGACACACACACCACAAAATGTAGAAATCTGAAGAAAGAGGAAATAAGTAATTTATACTTTAAGCAGCAAAAGTTTCAAAAAATTTATTTTATTATCTTAATTTGTAAATTGATGATTTGCATACTCGTAGTAGTTCCACCGAGAGTCTGATTTATTTAAAAAAAATTTTAACTAAAATGTAATTAGATATTTCTTCAAAATACAAAAAAATTTAACATTGTTACCGTGGAAAATACTCATTACTGTATAACATTGTATTTCTCTTGTTCTTCTTCTTCTCCTTATTCTTTATCTTCTTATGTTTCAGATTTCTATATTTGAACCTCTTATCGCTTTTTTCTATATTCTTCTTTCCACCTTACATATATTTATTATCTTTTTCTTCTGAAATTTTGGTCTATTACAGTACTTTAGCTTTTCTATATTTTATAAATCTGTTCGCATATAAAGCTTTCAATCTTCTAAGCAATCCTACTTCTTCAAATTATACTCCTCTCAAGGTTTTAATCTTTTGAATTTCTTCTACTTACTATTACTTTCCTTGTTATTTCATTATACGTTTTCCTAGCTTCTTCCATATTCATTTTACTACTCATTCCCTTCTATTTATATTCATAAATGTTTCTTATAACTTACTCTCGTCCTTAGTTTAATTATACTTTCGCGTTATTAATTTTATTTCTCAATCGTTAACTGTCTGTACAAAGTGATATATTTTTAATTTTCCAACTTGACCCCATTTTTCTTAAATATTTCTCAAAACTTTGCTCTCAGCTCTACTCATTTTCTAAATATAAAAAGCGCCAAATATATCACAACAACTTAAATTCGCTTTTATTTATGTTAGTATTTTTAACTAAGGAAAACAATAAAAAATGGTTGTTCTTAAAAAAATTACGATGTTAAAAAATAAATAAAACTTCCAAAAATTAAAAAAAAAGTCGTATTACTAATGATGTATGAATTGTGTAGTAGCAGTGGCGTAGCACAGGGGACGCCGGGGCGGTTCGCACCGGGTGTCACAAAAAAAATCGCTTGCACAAAAATTGCTTTTTCTAGGATTCCCCACTAGCACTAGCTCGACTCTACGTATAATTCGGGGAATTCCCGCAAAAGAGTTTGACGCTGCCGTGGGGGATTCCCCGTCCCTTACTCGCGATCACATTTCTCATTTATTTCGTGAAGTGTGGTGTGTTTGGTTGGCGTGAATTGTTAAACGTATATTATTCTCAGGGATGCACCTTAACGTTAAGCTAATCGTTTATCAAAAAATTTCCACCGTTTCCGTTGAAACACTTCGAAATATTATCGATAAAGAAATTATCAAGATAAATTGTATCTCGTTTTTAACCGAAACGAAAAGCTTTCGTTAACGTTAAAAACGTTAACAAAAACGTGATACTTTATGTTTGAATTGTGCTGGCAATGCTATAGCCATGGTGAAGCCGTAAGGTGGTAACAATGAGCGCACATACACACACAAACTCCATATAATTTGTTTGTGTAATTCGTTAGTGGTAATGTCAAAAACACTCTGAGAAATGTTCGTACTGTCAAAATTCATGAGAAAAGTTGCAATCAGCTTGGCTAATGCTTTCACCTTTAATGACTCCGCCATCAATCAGCTTTGCCAGCATAGTTTGAAATTAATAATCAACATAAACGATTTGATTCCGTTTTGATACGGCAGAAAACGAAACGAAATCATTTCGTTAATTTGACGTTCTTAACGTTAATAAACGAAACGAAATGACTTTGTTTCGTTTATTAACGTTAATTATCGTAACTAAATGATATAGGTTCGTTGGTTAAGCATGCCTGATTATTCTGTAGTGATAGATAATAAAAAGAAAAAGATATATTTTAGAAACATATATGCTGTTTTGTGAAGATTAAAAATATTGATTCATATCGAATATTTTACAGCTAATGCCAATTTCACGCTTAATGATATAATTAGTCAAGCTCCCTACATTACAGCCCTAACTGAACTCAGTCTTCCATACAAAATATAAATTCTTAATTATCTCATTATTGCTTTATTGAATGCCTAATCGAGTGAAAAATCCAGTAAGCTTTGCTAATTGCTTCGAATTTTATTGTCAATGTAACAAATGACAATCAAAAATAAATTATTTTTAATAATTTACGAAAAATAGAAAAACACGAAAAAAAATCAAAATTAAATTTTCGCTGCATTTGCTGCAAACGATAATATGGCTTTTCCGGAAATAGCCACATATTTGGTGAGGTGCAACGCACATCTATGAGTAATTGCGCATGTATTTTATTTTGATTGTATTTATAGTTAAGAAGGAAACGGCTGCTTTCCATTTTAACTATTTTTTGTAAAAACGAAATTTTTTTTGGGGCTGCTGAAGCACAAGGCCCTGTATGAAAAGGGAAACTTAATTATTTTATGAAATAAAATTGTGATTCGAGTAAGTTTCTGTGTGAAAACGGTATAAGATAAATTGTATAATTGAATTTCATATTGCTTAACTAGTTTATGAGAAAATGCTCTCATATTATATACCACAACAACTGACTTTTTGTTTTAGTGTAAGAAACAAACATCAAGTGAAAAATGCCCCGGGGAGTGCATACATCCAAAATAAAAAGTGGATTTCAGCAAAGGAAAGCCAAACAGGCTAGATTGGATGTATTGATTTTTAAGTATGTTACAAAAACTGATGGCAGCCCAAGTTCATCAAAAGAAATTGATTTTCACCTTGATACAAATGCAAGAGATGATTTAGATAATATCAGCTCATCTTCAGGAAGCAACATTGATAGTATAGAATTAATTAACACAAACGAAGAAGATGCTGAAAATAATAGTATCAGTACTGTTATTGTTACCAATGAACCATTTCCTCAATTAAATTATGTGTCAGAATGGAGTATTCCTGTTCCTTACAATCTTCGACCATTTGCTACTGTTTCTAGACACGGAACCAAAATAAAAGGTGACGCTCGTCATCTCGCAAAAGATTGGTTTTATAAAATTGTGCCTAATGGTGAAAAAATCCTACGGTCATGTATGGTTTATTCCATCAGCTCTAATAAGCTGTACTGTTTCTGCTATCCTTTATTTGCTGTGGCCAATAATACCAATGCGCGAACATTTACGACTGGATTTCAAAAGTGGTGGAAATTAAATCCGAGAGTAGCTGACTACGAATGTTCAAATGAACATCTAGAAAATCTTGAGAAATGGAAAACTTTAGAAATGAGACTAAAATTGAATAAAACAATAGATGATGCAGCTTTGCAATTGATGGATATAGAAAAACAGAAGTGGAAGCATCTTTTCACTAGATTACTAGATATATATTTATATCTGGCTAAAAAAAAACTTGGCGTTTCGTGGACATGATGAAGGACAAGACAATTTTTTGGAATTAGTAAAACTATTGTCAAAGTATGATGTAGTGTAAAAAGAACACATGAAGAAATTGGAGGAATATAAAACTTCAAAAGTATCATATTTGTCACCAGATATACAGAATGAATTCAATAATGTTCTATCAAGAATAAGAGTGGGATTTTACAGAATCTCTTCCTAATCTTATGGTTGCACTGAAATTGTTCATGACGGGTTACGTGTCCGTAGCTTCATGTGAGAGAAGTTTAAGTAAATTAAAATTAATAAAAGACTACAACAATTACCCAATCGCGGCTTAGCAATCTTGATATATTAGCCATCGAACACGAGGCAATACAAAATATAAATTTTGATGAAGTAATTGCTGAGTTTGCAGCTGCCAAAGCTAGAAAGAAAAAATTTTTATTGTATAACAATTCCTTTTCTGTCTTAGTTATTATTGTGCTTTGTTTCTTCAATATTATAAATAATAAATGATCCATGACCTTTATCATATACAATTTATTGCTTTTTACTTTCGATGGGGTGACACCACCAACTTCCGCACCGGGTGCCACCCAAGGTACTAGCTACGCCACTATGTAGTAGTGTATAATCACGGGAGCCTAGATTATCGCACTATTCTTCACATTTAACACGCAGACCTCCAGCCAACAGTAATGCTTAACAACTGCTTAAAACCTCAGAGAGCCTGCGCTTCTAAGGGTATAAAACAGCCAAAATAGCACAACGGCGCGAAAATATCGAAAAAAAAAAACAAGTAAAGGTGTCTAAGTTTGGGTGTAACCGAACATTATATACTCAGCGTGAGCTTCAAATGTACATTTCATTTCAGATAAATTACTTTTCTACATAACACGTGGCACCGCCCGTTTAAAAAAAATTTCTCCCCATTTCCTCTTACAGTAAAACTTGATAAGTGAAATATCATTGATTCAAACCCACTTTTTGCTAATTTATAGCTTATTATTCTAGTCTACGACCCTTTTAAACTTGTTTTGTTTGTTTGTCCCATCCATTTTTACTAGAAATATTTTCCGTTATAAGGAAAATATGTGTACACAATTTCATTACGATATGTTAATTTTTCTTCATGTTATGGCTCCCGAAATATAGAAAATTGCTTAGTCATAAAGGCGGCGGTGCCACGCCCATTTTTTAAAATTTAAACATTTTCCTATTTATTGTTATAAATCCACTTAGAAAATGAAATACCATTGATATAAAGCTTTCTTTTGCAAAGATATAACTTATTTTATTCGTCCACGGCCCTTCCCTTTTAAAATTCTTTTATATAAAAGTGGGCGTGGTCCTTAATCAATTTCGTTAATTTTTCTTCAAAGCAATCCTTATAGTAAAGGCAATCTCTCCGGAATTTTGTTACGATAGGTTTAACGATTTTGGATTTATGATTAATAATATTTGTAAAATTGATTTTAAGACATCCCCCCCCCCCCCCCCCCCCCCCAAAAAAGTTGAGAAATTTTATTTTTCAAATACTTTACAGAACAAAAATGAAATATCCAAAGAAAACATATATTCAAATGTTCAATATTTAATTTTGGCATTTCACGATGCACGGCAATTTATACATGAATACCGCTTTTATAAAAATAAAACAAAATTTATGAAACTTTTTGATACCATTCCCCTCCCCCCACAACCAAGCTCACGTTCCTCTACTCTTCACGTATTTACAACGTTTCAAACTTATTGCAGCGGAAGGATCTGCTTTATACTCTATTGATCCGGAAATATGGAGATCCTATACGCTTTCATAGCACGGTAATGAACAACGCAATAAAGCCGATGAATCAAGGGCATGTGGAGTGTCGAGGGGTTTATGTATAGGCCTGGTTTCCTCCGAAGCGGGGTCACTATGTAGCGGCCGTTACATAACGGTAGAGTATGTTGCAAAGTAAAAGTAG
This sequence comes from Eurosta solidaginis, assembly GCF_040869045.1. Lineage (NCBI taxonomy): Eukaryota > Metazoa > Arthropoda > Insecta > Diptera > Tephritidae > Eurosta > Eurosta solidaginis. Next base: position 12,280,312 of record NC_090323.1, on the reverse strand, counting down.
TTATGTCGTAACTAAACCCGGAGTCATTGGTGCCGTATGTCGTATCGCTGTATCCATATCCCTAACGTAATCAGCTGTTTATCGTTCCGACGGTAAACCAAAACCCAATTGGTTGGCTACGATACGGTTACGACCTTAGCGGCACCAATAATCGATTGCATTGATTCTCATAAGGTTGGTCGAATCAGCTGTTATAAGGGTACCGATACGGTTACCGATAAAGCACCAATGTCTCTAGCTTAAGAAGACGGTGAAGTGCATCGTAATATTGCAGCGGAGTAATGTATTTCACGGCCGTCATGACTGTACAAACTCGTTCATCAACGTTGTTTCTCACTGCTATACTCAAAGTCAAGACGAATTCAGTACCAGGTGTTGTTATCCCAACAGCTGATTGCTTCTTCTTGATTATTTTACATACAGCGCCTTGTACTTCAACAAGGCGAATTCAGTACCAGGTGGTGTTATCCCAACAGCTGATTGCTTCTTCTTGATAATTTTCCATACAACGACTTGTACACTAATATGTCAGTTAATCAAAATCAATAAACATTTTCTTTGCACTTGACATTCTTCTGACCGGCGAATTGGTTGAATTCGCTTTGCTATGACCTGGTATAGATTCGCCTTGGTACTTTAATGCCAGTTAATCGAAATCAATTAAAATGTCCTTTTGACTTGACTTCTGCTCGGCGAATTGGTTGAATTCGCTTTGCCATCACCTGGTATGGATTCGCCCGAAGCGGTGAACGTTTTGTCAAATATTTGAAATTATTCATTTTATATTAAATAGATAGATTTCGAAAATTTTGAAAATGCGAGAGGATATGAGAGATTGAAAATGCCAACAATAGCTTCCGGAGCCTTACAATAACTTGTACACCTTATAGTAAATGTATCAACAATTAAATTTTCAAAAAAATGAAGAACGTACATATGTGTCTTTGGAGAGAGACGACACATAAGCATTGGACCTAAAGCGGGAGTCATTGGTGCCGTATGTCGTATCGCTGTATCCGTATCCCTAACGTAATCAGCTGTTTATCGTTACGACGGTAAACCAAAACTCAATTGGTTGGCTACGATACGGTTACGACCTTAGCGGCACCAATAATCGATTGCATTGATTCTCATAAGGTTGGTCGAATCAGCTGTTATAAGGGTACCGATACGGTTACCGATAAAGCACCAATGTCTCTAGCTTAAGAAGACGGTGAAGTGCATCGTAATATTGCAGCGGAGTAATGTATTTCACGGCCGTCATGACTGTACAAACTCGTTCATCAACGTTGTTTCTCACTGCTATACTCAAAGTCAAGACGAATTCAGTACCAGGTGTTGTTATCCCAACAGCTGATTGCTTCTTCTTGATTATTTTACATACAGCGCCTTGTACTTCAACAAGGCGAATTCAGTACCAGGTGGTGTTATCCCAACAGCTGATTGCTTCTTCTTGATAATTTTCCATACAACGACTTGTACACTAATATGTCAGTTAATCAAAATCAATAAACATTTTCTTTGCACTTGACATTCTTCTGCACGGCGAATTGGTTGAATTCGCTTTGCTATGACCTGGTATAGATTCGCCTTGGTACTTTAATGCCAGTTAATCGAAATCAATTAAAATGTCCTTTTGACTTGACTTCTGCTCGGCGAATTGGTTGAATTCGCTTTGCCATCACCTGGTATGGATTCGCCCGAAGCGGTGAACGTTTTGTCAAATATTTGAAATTATTCATTTTATATTAAATAGATAGATTTCGAAAATTTTGAAAATGCGAGAGGGTATGAGAGATTGAAAATGCCAACAATAGCTTCCGGAGCCTTACAATAACTTGTACACCTTATAGTAAATGTATCAACAATTAAATTTTCAAAAAAATGAAGAACGTACATATGTGTCTTTGGAGAGAGACGACACATAAGCATTGGACCTAAAGCGGGAGTCATTGGTGCCGTATGTCGTATCGCTGTATCCGTATCCCTAACGTAATCAGCTGTTTATCGTTACGACGGTAAACCAAAACTCAATTGGTTGGCTACGATACGGTTACGACCTTAGCGGCACCAATAATCGATTGCATTGATTCTCATAAGGTTGGTCGAATCAGCTGTTATAAGGTTACCGATACGGTTACCGATAAAGCACCAATGTCTCCAGCTTAAGGCTAAATACATCTATGTCACTAAATAACGCGCCAAAATTGCGTATATGTACAAATTTGCGCAAATTGCTGCGTGGCGTAGTGCTGCTGCCGCTAGATGTGATGTGATACATTTGAATGCATACAAAGATTATTTTATCTTGTTGTTGTTGTAGTGAAAAGGTTTCTTCCCGAAGGCTTTAGGGAGTGTTATCGATGTGATGGTCCTTTGCCGGATACAGAACCGGTACGCTCCGGTAACGCAGCGCCATTAAGGTGCTAGCCCGACCAGCTCGGGAACGATTTATATGGCCAAATTAAACCATCCCTCCCACCCCACCCCCAAGTTCCATGAGGAGCTGGGGGTGGCCAGAGCCTCGTCTGTTAGTGAAACAAGATTCGCCGCGGATAGGTGAGGTTAACAATTTGGTTTGGAGAAGCTATATACTGCGCTGGCAACCTGAAAGCGTTGCGCTACACAGCCACTTAAATCTGGTATTTTAGTCGCCTCTTACGTGAGGCATACATTATTATTTTATCGTGTAGTGTAGTACCGCTTGGTGGGTGCTTGGTTTAAACTAGCTTTACATTTCTTCCAAATTGTTCTGTACCTGGCAACACTTTTCGACCCATTCACAAGACCATGCCGGAACTATATAAGGTGGCAGCATGGAACAGCTGATTTGTACTTTTTGATTTGATTTGATACATCAACTTCCGGCGTAGTACGATTTTGACATTAGTCCATCTAATTTACAAAAACAAAGTACATGGAACTCTTATTTATGTTTGTAGGTATGTTACCATCCTGCCAAGTTGTATGGTTCCCCCATGCAGCAGACAATTTTCATTACATTCATTTTCGAACGCGTTTAATTAGCAGCTGTCATGATTTGACAACATTAATTTATAAATTAGCTGGCTGTAAATTAGAACGTTTTTTCAGAAAAGCAAGTTTTAGAAATTATTCTTGAAAGAAATACCTTCGATTTCGATTTAAAACAATGACGGATTATCAGTTCAGTGAACGTGCTTACGCCAAAACCATTTTTCATGCTGCCAAATATCCACACTTGGCCGTAAACGGTTTGCTCTTAGCTGAAAAGCAACTCAAAGGGAACACAGTACAGATAGTAGATGCGATACCATTATTTCATCAATGCCTTTATCTAACACCAATGGCAGAGATAGCGTTAACACAGGTACAAACATATCTTATTATTTAATTAAAGAAATGGGTCACTACTTTTTTTCTATACCAAAAAGGTGGATGTATATGCAGAACGCGAAAATTTAGTTATAGCTGGTTATTATGTGGCACAAGAAAATTTCGATGACAACAGCATAGAAAAAGCACCCGCGGCAAAGATAGCAGACAAAATATTAGAACATTATAAAAATGCATGCTTTGTCTTAATAGATAATAAGCTTATGAGCATAAATCATACGCAAGTAGCTTTAAAAGTATATAACAGTAATGGTGACGTACCACGTTGGACAAAAGCCAGCTACACATTAGCCAAATCGAAGAGTACATTAGAAGCTGTGACGGAACTGTTGCAACGCGGCGCTATGCGTGAGTTAGTGGACTTTGATAATCACTTAGATAATCCCGAAAAAGATTGGACAAATGCAAATTTTAATCGTGACTTGAAACAGGTAATGGCCATGTACTAATTGGATGAAAAGGTAGTAAGTTGCCAAGTCAGAGAGAGAGGGAGGATATGTCTTTAGCTATAATTCGTGCAATTTTTTTTTTAGGTTTTTTTTTCTTTTTCGTTTTAGTCCACAATGCATTTCAGTTTTAAACGTATTTATATAATTATATAAATAACTGTAATAAGTACCGCACCGTGCTTAGTTAAAATAAAAATAAATAAAATAAAGTAAATACTGCAGTTGTATTGTATATCATGATAAACGCGATATATTTTTAATTATTTACTGAATTCTTTAGACATAGATTCTTTTGCGTTTTTAATTATATATATAATAAATTTTAGAAAGTCCCACATATGCTTGCTTGCAAGTGATTAAACACATTGACGCTTGAGTATAAACATCATAAATACAAACATATTTATGCAAGTGCTATTTGTTGCTATTTTCAATTCATAGCCATAGACGCACTTGTTGATCCCAGCTGGTGGATGCCAAGCACATACCATTCGGCGAGAGGCTGATGCATGTAATACGATTTTCATGCCCTTGTAACATGGCTATAAAAAGTTAATGGTATTATATTGTTCCTGAAATGAACAATATCTGTGGCTTACCATTGTGTTGTACTTTTACAGTATCCCAAGCATGAATATTTCCTTCAATGCCAGAGCACATCAAATAGCGGCCGCTGGTTGAAAGCGCTGCGGGAGCAATATAAATATTAGAAACAAATTTTGATTAATCTCATTTACCGCAAGAAGTGAAACCCGTATTTTTCTGTGGTGGCTCATATTGCGCTATTTGTTGATCTGAACGTATATCATAGAGCCGCGCTGTTTGATCCTCCGAACAAGATGCGAAACCATTTCCACTGGGATGATACTGGAACGATTTGAAATGATGAGGCATTAAACGATATAAAAATATATTTACAAATTGCTGTTGAGGGAAAACGATAAAACTGCACTGGGTGGCGCAAAAAGTGCTCGCGCAGACTAACAGATACACTCTAATTTAACGCGGCACGCATGCATGACAGAACTACTTCAGATGGGGCGAAGTACAGTAAATACAACAACAAAAACGTGTACGGAATTATTTCGCTGTCACACAATTCCCAGCGAAATTTCATCTACTAGCAGATGCCGTTCGGAATGGCTCATACAAAAAAGGAGGACGCGCCCCGCCGATTTGTCGCATTGATAGAACTTTTTTGAGTTGTGACTGTTTTCTTTGATCCAGGGTGCTGTAAAAAACACTTTTACTTACGCACACAGAATTCACGTCCATGTCATGACCAAAGAACATTTGTTTATAAGTATCTTCACGTACATCCCACAGTTTAGCTGTCTTATCTACCGAACCCGTTATATAAGTATTCATATCGGGTGAGAGACTTAAACCAGCAATATCACCGGCATGTCCATTAAAGTCCATTGTCTTTACACCTTTCTCAAGATCCCAATGGCAGCTGAAAAATTTTTTGTATCAATGAAAGGCTCAGCAGAATCAAGACTACTTACATTTTCATATCACCCGAACCAGTTATGAGGTGGCCATCGTCTAAGAAACGACATGAACTTAAAAAACCTTCATAACCCAAAAGTTCGCGTGTCATCTTAGCCACACCCGAAGCATCGCGATTATTCACATCGTAAATGGTACATTGATTATCCATACCACCACATGCTACGAAATTACCTGAGGGGGAGAAGGCCACTGTCATAACCCAAGCCGAACGGAGTGGTATAACCTATTAAAAAAATATCCAATAAATCGATATGATCTTTGTTATGGTAATTCATAACTAGAAATCAACTGCACCTGAACTTTGTTCGCCGTCCATGTGTCCCATATAATTAATTTTCCGTCTAGAGAGCCAGTGACGCAGTGTCTGGCATCGCCAGCAAAGTGTACGGAATTTACTTTGTTTATGTGGCCTTTAAGGACCTTCTTCGGACACAATCGCAGTTTGGGCACATCTCCCATATCGCCGCATTTCTCCTGTAGCGTGCAGTCAGCTTTAGCTTTTTGGTCATCCTTAGGGTTGCGTTGTGAAAAATTAATTTAATTAGCATTACTCTTTTTGCTTTGAAATTTTCAGTATATTAGTATTTTTTTATGGAGGGTATTTAATTTAAAAAAAAAAAAGCCTTTCCTTTACATGAACATAAAAATACAATTACGGTTAAGAAAGGGTTAAACGCTGTTTAAATTTGATCTAATTTAAATTGAGTTGCCACCTTGAATTTCTGTATCATTCCATTTATCTCATCGTGCAGCTTTTGTGTTTCTGGATCGATTTTTGGCATTTTGCTTGTAAATTATTTGAATTAATTTTTTATAATGTTAAGCCTAAAATCAAACTGTATAATAAAAAAAAACAACACAAAGTTGCACTTTGAACACCGTTCAACAACCGATAAGTGTGCCCGCAGATGTAGATTCAAAGTCAACGCCAGTATGCAAACTGAGTAGCCAAATTTGTTTACAATTTGCTTTCACTCTGTTGATGTACGGTTATAACAGCAAAGTAAAAACATTAATGCAATTAACTAATTGGATTTTAATTTTGGAAGTAAGAAATTGTACGAAAAACGCATGCGCTTATAGAAAGCTTGAGGTTCATAGCGCAAATATATCGCTTCCAACATTACTTGACCTAAGACCAGGAGAAATGTACGGAAAAAGTAAGGAATTCTCAAGTTTCTTTCAGTACAATATCTCTTTGTGACATTGATAAAGAATGAGGGCTGTGAGTGTTATTGAGATATATTCATATATGCAAGGCAAAGGTTTTGTAAGCAACTGTAAACATGAATTTAGGACACATTTTGTCTTCGTTTTTTTGCTCATCATGAGACATAGAAAGGTGTAGCTCGCGACCTTAGTCCGATTTACTTACGTGCTTGAAAAGTGCCTCAATAAGCTGTATTGTTCAGATGGAGATGTTAAAACAGCTGTTTGTATTTCTATACTCCGCTGAGCATAGCTCGCAAACCGAGATATGTATAAACTTACATATATCAAAATTATCAGAGTGAAAACGAGAATTCATTAGGTCATCTCTATTCGTCTGTGATAAACATTTACTTGAATAGTTTTTTTAGATATCTTGGAGCTAACCTCCCCCCCCCCCCCCCCCCCCCAGGCGCGTCTCCTGATTTATGGATTGTCCCGTACTGAAGTTTAGTACGCAGGCTCTTTGGCATTTATTTCCGATCGCAATTAAAATTGGTAAAATCGTAAGACAACCGTGCCTATTTTTTATATATATACTATTTTTGAAAACACAAAGCATTATTTATGCAATAATGAATAACTAAATTGCATGTGTGAATTGAAATTGCGACTTATTTATAGTATTGAGCATTTTTAAAAAGAGGCCTGGCACGGCCCATTGCTGAAAGAATCAATTTTGAAAATATTAGTTGTCGTAAGGAATTTGTCTGAAAAAAATAGACTAAGGGCCGTTTTCACCATCTCTAGTTAAGTTAAAAACAAGTAAGGAAGGTTAAGTTCGGGTGTAACCGAACATTACTTACTCAGTTGAGAACTATGGTGACAACATAAGGGAAAATAACCATGTAGGAAAATGAACCGAGGGTAACCCTAGAATGTGTTTGTATGACATGTGTATTAAATGAAAGGCATTAAAGAGTATTTTATGAGGGAGTGGGCCATATTCTATAGGTGGACGCCATTTAGGGATGTCGCCATAAAGGTATGTATGTATGTATGTATTTATTTGAAAATTTGTTCCTAGCACAACAATTTTGACAAATTATTTAACAGTGCTAGTCATGAATAGCATGAGCTATAAAAATTGAACATTTATAATAATAAATTAGATTAATCAAATTAAATTAAATATAGCGGACAATAGTGAAATATTTATGTATGTAAATGTAAATCTTAAAACTAAAGAAAAGTAGTTAATAAATATTAAAAGACAGCAGTAGTGATGATAACCTTTGGCTGGTTATAGATTGAATAGTATTTAACAAACAAAGAAAGAAGACACAGAGAAAGGAAAAGGACTTAGAAATGAACATTTTAACAACAACAATTTGAGATCCAGTTTAAGAGTCGTTAAAAAATGATGTTAGCTCTTTTCTGAAGTGCAGAGCATTACTTAAGAGTTGAAGACTAGTAGGTAGCGAGTTCCAAAGACGTATTGCAGTAACAAAGAATTGGCGCTCAGAGGTTAGCGAGCGGTATCTGATGTGCTTAAGAAGAAGCACCGATCTTGATGATTGCAGAAAAATAAGCTTACGATATAGATAGTCAGGTTCCTTCGTGTGTATCAGTTTATGGAGGAAGGACAGTGTTTTGACTTTTAAAAGATTTTCGAAAGAAATGTTTAGCAACCTTTCAGCATGTTGAGATACGTGGTCAAATCTTTTCAACCCATAAACATATCTAGCAATGTTGTTGTAAACAACATTTAGTTTGTTCTTGCACAGATAGTCACAGTTTGAGTAAATCACACAACCATGGAGTAGCGTAGGTATTAAGTACGCTTTAGCCAGAAGTAGTCGTATGTGCAAAGGCGTGAAATACTGTGTTAACCATAGTGTACGAAGCATTCCATACACTTTCCCAACCGTTCTAAAAATATGGTCTTTCCATGTCAATGTTTTGTTAAAAATTACACCTAAGTTTTTCGCCGTATCTACGTATTCTATAACGGAATTGTCGAACACTACATTCTCTAAATCATTAGTGGGAAAAGACCTTCTATGAATAACAATACATTTTGACTTATTCGGGTTTATACATAAGCCATTCATAGCAGCCCATGAAAATATTTGATTCAAATCGTGGTTTAAGTTACTTATGCACAAGCTAGTTTGATCACGAGGACAACACGTAAATAACTGCACATCATCAGCGTAGATATGAACATTACAATACTTAAGGACATCGGGTAAGTCATTGATGTACAGAACAAATAACAGAGGACCCAGGATAGAGCCTTGAGGGACGCCTCTTAAGACATGAAGGAAGTCAGACTTTTCACCATCTATACATACTGCTTGAGTCCTATCGCCAAGATATGATCTTATAAGGGCAACTGCATGACCAGAGAAGTTAAATAGGTTTTCCAGCTTCCTACAGAGCAGAGTGTGGTCTACAGAATCGAAAGCTTTGGAGTGGTCAAGAAGTGTTAAGAAGGCAATGTAACTTTCATCCACTCGCTCACGAATTTCTTCTGTCACAGATAATAGTGCCGTTGTACAGCTCCGCTTTGACCTGAAACCGGACTGACTATCTGACAGGAGCTTGTATTCATGTACATATGATACGATTTGCCCATGTAGAATACGTTCAACGACCTTAGAGAGGAAAGGGAGTATGGCTATTGGTCGATACTCATTATTTTGTTTACGGATTGGAATAACTTTTGCAGCTTTCCAGTATATTGGGAAGACACCGGTCGTCAAAATTGAGTTGACCAAGTAAGTAATGTGGGGAAGGATTTTGGGAAGAATGACTTTTAAAAACTTTGAACATATACCATCAAGCCCCATTGCGTTAGACTTCAAAGAAAGTATGGCTTGGATAACATCACAATTATCGACACAAACAAACTCGAAAGGGCTAGTGTCAACATTAACACGCACGGAGTAGTTATCAATACACACATTGTCGGCTGAGTTTGGTAGTCTTACAAAAGTATTATTTATTTCGTTGATGTCGACATCAGGGGGATGAGACAGGTCACTTTTGGGCTTACCAATTCCTATTTGTTTGATTTTGTTCCACTTTTCCTTTGTATTCAAAGCAGAACTAAACTTATACTTAAAATAATTTGCCTTGGCCAGCCTTATGGCTTTGTTTGCAATAAGCCGAGCTGTTTTAAAGCAGCTATGCGCTTCGACTGTTTTGTACCTTTTCCACCGTGAATAGGCTTGGTTACGAAGGTGGATAAGGTGTTTTAATGCAGCATTGAACCAAGGGCTATTCTTGTATTTAAGTGTTTTTATTTTTAGTGGAACGTGATCATCGAATAACTTATTTATATTATCCTGCAGAAACTTTGTCTGGTCATCAACCGATGTTAACGTACGAATCAAGCTCCATTCAACCGACTCAACGGACTCAGCAAGGGAATAATAATCTATACTTCTGTAATCGCGATACGCGAACGAACTTGGCCTACATGATGTTTGGAAGTTGTAGTTTAGGAATATCAGGTCGTGTTTTGAGAAGCAGGAGGCGGATAGTTGCGTGTAGTGAATCATTTTATGAAGATCATTGACAAAAAATAAATCTAATAGAGAAGAGTTAGTATTTGTGAAATGCGTTGGTATAGCACAGTTTGTGGGAAAAAGTCCCAGAGATTCCATGTTTTGTTTTAAAGTGGCATCCACCAGTAGGTTACTATTAAAATCTCCAGCGATGATAATATTGTCATAGTCTAATAGTAACGATTGAAGAAATTCAATAAACGCGGAAAAATCTATTAGTCGATTCGGTCTATATGCACAGCCGATAAGAAGCCTACTATTATTATCAGAAAACATATGAACAAACACATATGCATCAGGGTTGACTCTAGAATTTGTTTGTACGATATGGGTATCAAATGAAAGGTGTTAATGGGTATTTTAAAAGGGAGTGCTCCTTAGTTCCATAGGTGAACGCCGTTTCGAGATATCGCCATAAATGTGGACCAGGGGTGACCCTAGAATTTGTACGATATGGGTATCAAATGAAAGGTGTTAATGGGTATTTTAAAAGGGAGTAATCCTTAGTTCCATAGGTGGACGCCGTTACGAGATATCTCCATAAAGGTGGACCAGGGGTGACTCTAGAACGCGTTTGTTCAATATGGGTATCAAACGAAAGGTGTTAATGAGTATTTTTAAAAGAGAGTGGGCCTTCGTTCTATAGGTGGTCGCCTTTTCGGGATATCGCAATAAAGGTGGACCAGGGATGACTCTAGAATATGTTTGTACGATATGGGTATCAAATGAAAGGTGTTAATAACTATTTTAAAAGGGCGTGGGGCTTAGTTCTATAGGTGGACGCCTTTTCGAGATATCGCCATAAAGGTGGACCAAGGGTGACTCTAGAATGTGTTTGTACGATATTGGTATCAAATTAAAGGTATTATTGAGAGTTTTAAAAGGGAGTGGTGGTAGTTTTATATGTGAAAGCGTTTTCCAGATATCGACCAAAATGTGGACCAGGGTGACCCAGAAAACATCGTCTGTTGGATACCGCTAATTTATTTATATATGTAATACCTGCGAAGTTTTCATGGGTTTTTTATTTCGCCCTGCAGAATTTTTTCATTTTCTTCTACTTAATATGGTAGGTGTCACAACCATTTTACAAAGTTTTTTCTAAAGTTATATTTCGCGTCAATAAACCAATCCAATTACCAGGTTTCATCCCTTTTTTCGTATTTTTCGCATTTTTCGTAATTTTCGATATCGAAAAATTGGCGTGGTCATACTCGGATTTCGTTCATTTTTTTTTACCAAGATAAAGTGAGTTCAGATAAGTACGTGAACTAAGTTCAGTAAAGATATGTCGATTTTTGCTCAAGTTATCGTATTAAGTGCCATGCGGAAGGACAGACGACGACTGTGTATAAAAACTGGGCGTGGCTTCAACCGATTTCGCCCATTTTCACAGAAAACAGTTATCGTCATAAAATCTATGCCCCTACCAAATTTCAAAAGGATTGGTAAATTTTTGTTCGGCTTATGGCATTAAAAGTATCCTAGACAAATTAAATGAAAAAGGGCGGAGCCACGCCCATTTTGAAATTTTCTTTTATTTTTGTATTTTGTTGCACCATATCATTACTGGAGTTGAATTTTGACATAATTTACTTATATACTGTAAAGATATTAATTTTTTTGTTAAAATTTTACCTTAAAAAAATTTGGGGGGCGTGGTCCTTCTCCGATTTTGCTAATTGTTATTAAGCGTACATATAGTAATAGGAGTAACGCTCCTGCCAAATTTCATCATGATATCTTCAACGACTGGAAAAAGTAGTCGTAATTATAGTCCGATATCGTTCATTTTAAATAGCGATCTGAGATGAGTGCTCAGGAACCTACATACCAAATTTCATCAAGATACCTTAAAATTTACTCAAGTTATCGTGTTAACGGACGGACGGACGGACGGACATGGCTCAATCAAATTTTTTTTCGATCCTGATGATTTTGATATATGGAAGTCTATATCTATCTCGATTCCTTTATACCTGTACAACCAACCGTTATCCAATCAAACTTAATATACTCTGTGAGCTCTGCTCAACTGAGTATAATTAGCTAGAGGATAGCAGTCCTTCAGATAGGTTCATTTGACTTTCATCAACACATGGTGGCTCAATCCCTTTTTAAAGCAGTAATTATGATAATTTGTAGAACAAATCCAAAAAACCCTTGCGCATAGTCATAGTCAAAATAAATAAGGTTCTTATGTTAGTTGCAGTTTTTTGACAAATATGTAGCTCATTGAAAGTTATGTCAAAACTCCATTAACACCAAATATTTTCACGACATTTAAACTTGAAGGTGCTTTGCTCGAATATAAGCTGTGTATTTTTACATTTATCTATGTTTACGCTTAAACTTTATGTGGACTGTTAAGCGCTAAACTTTACTCTTCTGAAATTGCAGCGAATAAAATTAGTACTCCTAAATTTCAATACGCATTATACTCCGATGCAAATTAAAAATATGTCTATGTTTCACTTCTGCACTAATTCTATGTGTCACCTCTACAAATGGTGCGTGTCCACTATTCATCGCTACCGAATCAGCTATATGTTATACACTATGGGGCACCAGAGGTTTGTGTCTGCGCTGTTCGGTAAAACATGTTCTATAGCTATTTGCCGCTAGATGGGTCTCCTAAGCATTATCTAAGCGAGGATAAGCGTTTTTTTACGCCCAAACGTAAACGTGTACGCGTATAAAAAACGGCTATAATATCCAAACAAAAAGGGTCAGTTCTGGGGGTCAATTCCCTAACTGTGGAAAACTGAAAAATGTACACTCGTTGAAAACTCATTTGCACACACAATTTATACTTTAAATTTTCATGCGATTCTGTAAATTATTGTGCACATTGTTTTGCTGAATGAGCGCTGAATGCAAGAGTCTTATGTCAGTGAGAAAATATTTATCAAACGCCATGAAAACAAAAAAGTAATTCTGCAACGATGCGTATGAGTTTTGAATGTCACAATAGTGTACACTGGCTGCCAAGAAATCTCACGAAGTTTTTATCAGTGAGTTTTTTTGTTCACAGTTTTGCTTTACAGAATCAGAATTTCAAAGTTTACACAATTTCTTGTGTACACTTTAAAACTCACAGTTAGCGAATAGGGCCCCTTCTCTATCACGACTTTTTAGCATGTGAACGAATTGTAAAGTGCTTGACCATGTTTAGGTGGCAGCACAAACAACCCTTAACATTTTTGACATTTCACACAAATGAATATTTGACATTTTCTTTTATCATATTGCAGAAAGGTGAAAAAATTGTTTTTCGCGAGTTCTTTTGCCTGATAATTTATAAAATTTTTACAACTATAAAAATGTGGCTAAATTCATAGATGAATTAATAACGAAAATGTACATTATATAAAAGTGACGTGTACAATACAAGTTTGCGATAATGGAAACTCTCACACTGACTGAAACAGGTAATAATACAACAATGCATGTGCAAGTCCATCTGGATGGATATTCACCTACTTTGGAACACCAGCAAGGGTTACAATTAAATCAAGAAACACATCATCAGTTGGCTAACCTTGGAAATATGGGCGATCTGACACACGATTTACACGATGATATTGTATCCATACCAAAAGAGGTTATGCTCATATCGTTGGTAGCGCAAGAGCAGGCACTCTATAATCCGAAACATGAATATTATCGTAATACGCATCGGAAAGATGTTAAATGGTTGGAAATAGCAGAAACTGTTGGTTGGACTGGTGAGTGGTTTTTGCGGGAAAAACATTGCTCATATTTGTTTATCATACTATCGTATGTTTTTCCTCACAATTGCAGAGGTGCAGTGCAAATCTAAATGGAAGGCTATGCGAGATCAATATTGTCGTGAGCTGAAACGTAGCAAATTCAATACCAAAGCACATGTGAAATGGAAGTATTTCAAGGAATTGGAGTTTTTACGGCCGTTTGCTTTATCAAGAAAGTAAGTCATGTACTATGTCTGTACTGCAATAGTATTGCTGTTACAGCTAATATTCGTCTGTGTTCGCTGGTTTTAAAACCAAAAAAAAAAAAAATGTAAAAATTTCTCAAAAAACTTCTTTCCTTTCACAGCAATAATAACTTGATTCAATGTCCTTATATATTTATCAAAACTATGAAACTTTCTTGTCTATCGAACAGTAAACATGGTCATATATTGATCATATATATCAATGTCCCCAACATTTGAAAACACCACACTGAAGCGCATGCGCACTCAGCATTTTAGAAGTGACATTGAACTAGTCTAAGTACTAAAGGCCCTGCGCTGACAGATGAGTTGACTGCATGTGTTTGTATGGGGACCGTCAAATAGGCTATTCTTATGTATTCGGGCTTTAAAGGCGGATTTACAGAAACGCTTTAGTCGCTCCAAAGCAAAGAAAGCGGCGACGCGTTTCAGTTTTATCTTAGGACGGTGTCAATGCGCCAAAAGTGGCAACGCGACCTCATAGTACTTACATATGTAAATCCGACTTAAGAACATAACTTCGGCAGCACCTCCCAATACTATAGCCAATTTTTGAAGCCCCTAATAAATTTCTTTGATCCCCACGTTCTCCAGGAAGGTTTTATTATTAACACAACAACACATTTTACATTACTTATATATTTTAGTTATCGGCCGCGCACCATTGCAACGACAACAACTACAGCCACAACAACGACAACGTCAACAAAAAATAATAATCTAACAATATCTGTTGCAAACAGTAGTCTTAACAATTGCAGTAAACTACCAAGTATCAAAATCGAAAATGGTCAATTCACTACTAGTTGCGATTTCACAACCGATGATCATGTTTTGGGCACAGATGATAAAAGTGATGCACGTCTATTACTCACAGATGAACAGTTAAATTCAGTAATGCAACAACATGGCGCAAGTTGGAATTATCTCACCACCACTAGTACAACAACAGCTACAACAGATGTAAGCACTATTCAAGGGAATCAGCATAATGCAAATGATTTGGACGATAGCAATTTATTGCAACATTCACAACAACACACGGGCGCTGATGATATGCTGTGCGCACTGGTGGAAAGCGTAAGCGCTGTAGCTGAACAAATTCAACAAGGCCAAATGCACAACGACGAAGATGATGATCCAATTCATACTTTTTTGAATATGGAAAGTTTTTTCGAAAAAGACCTGATTGTCATGGTACAACAAGAAGATATTTTATATAATAATTTTCATCCGAGTTATCGTAACGCGAAGCTTAAGCTTGAGATATGGGATGAGATTGCAAGAAAGCTAAAAAAACCAGGTTAGTTAAGCTGAAAATGTCAATACTATTTTTCTGAATGATTATGAAATTTGGTTTCAGTTGGACGCTGTCGCTTGAAATGGAAAGCACTAAGGGATCAATATATACGCGAACATAAACGTTTAAAAGATCGTGAAAATTCACAATCGCTGCCACGTTGGAAACACTACGATGCACTTTGTTTTCTACAAAATTTTATCAAACATAAAGCAAGGTAAACTTTATTTCTACATTACTACGAGTTTAGTGATATTTTGTTCTGAGAAAGTGCATTCGAGTCCGACAATTTTTGATTTGGAGTACCTTTCTCGAAAATCCCCACTCAAAAGGTCAATATTTTTTATGAAACTATGATAAACAAATGCCTTATACACTCAATGTAGACTCAACCTCATTAACAATGGTGAATAGTGAATGAAATCTTAATGAACTCATTTCTTTCCTTGTTACGTTTCAGTGATTTTGATACAAAGAATGCAGTTCAACTAAGCAAAAACGAAATCGGCTCAGATATAGATGATCATATGATTGACAGTTCACCGCTGCAATCGCCAGCTGATGTTTGCGAAGTTGGGCATGATTTAGAACAGAAATCGTTGCCAACACTTTCCGGCCCACATACACAACATCAACAGCAACAACAACAACAACAGCAATTACATTCAAATACTCATGATATTTGTATTGTAAGCGGCAGTAGCGTTGGTGCTTATGATGACATGGATATTGATGATTACATCATTGGTCATGCCAGTGATGCAGGTGCAAATGATGGCGATGATATGGATGCAGATGTTGTTATCGATGGTGATGAAGATCACAAATCACAACAACATTTTCCTGATTATACAACGCCATCGACAAGCAATTCAACTACCAATAATAAATCAAATCAACTAGATAACGGTAATGATATAGAGGTGGAGGATCATAAGTTTGTTGATATAAAAGAGCATCGTACAATGGCACAACAAAATATTGTAGCTGCGTTTCAGCAACAGCATCAACGAAAACAACAACAATTGCAACAACAGCAGCAAATGCAACAACAACACCATCATCAACAAGAACAACAACACCAACAGCAAACATTTGCAAAATTAGCAGCACAGACACAGCAACATCAGCAGCAACAACAACATCAACATTTGCTTACTTTAAATGTTAGTGGAGATACGCACACTGCCACACTTAACTCAAGCGATGACGCCATTCAATCAATGCAAGATCACCAAACACAACAGCATCACCAACAACAGCAGCATGACTTTACCAATGACATAAAACCACAACTTCAACAATCACAACAAACGCATACAAGTAATGTTATGGTTAACAACGTCAATACAAATTTAACTGCCAATGATGTTGCGAATGTATTGGGTGCCAATTGTGGTATAACCGTAATGAGTGCAAGTGGTGCACTCAATATGGATAGCATAAGTTTGCATACTTTAACTGCCAATAGTGGTAGTATGGCTAATAGCACATCCACAATAACGGCTACAACAACAGCAACTATGAGTACCACAACTAGCGCTGAAGCTGTGCCGACCAACGCTACTTCAACAGCATCAGTAGCAATAGTACAGGGTGCTGCAGCACCACCAGCAACATCACAAGCTAATACGACACCAACGACTGACAATGGTGGCGATGATGAAGTTGGCGCTTTCTTTAAGGCAGTCGCCATGAAAATACGTAATGCAAAAATGTCGCCGGTAGCATTTACAGATTTGCAAATCGATATATTACGTGTAATAAATGAAACCTTGCGAAATCATTAGTTACGTGTAAAAAATGCAACGGCAAAGCGAAAACAAAACAAAAATATAGTTAGAAACGTCCACGACCTTTTACGCTTCATGCGTGTTTTTAAATTATTTATATTTACCAATTAGTTCATTTTTAAAAGAAAAACATAAATTTCTTTAACGATACGAAATTATATGTATATCTTAAACATTTGCACTATTAGTACGATTTTATGCACAATTAGTAAAACTTTCGATTTTTAAACCCCTATCTATGTATACAAATTTTTAACTTTGTATAACGAATATTGATTGCTCTAAGATGCTTTTTAAGTAATACGAGTATGTTTGATGTAGTTGAGTACACGATTATGTAACTTAAGTAGCTTCTCTATCCAAATCAGATTTTATAGACTCACCTGCGTGGCGTCACAATCTGTCAATTTTTTCTTCTTTGGTAACATTAATTTGAAAAAAAAAACAACAAGTTTCAGCTTCAATTAAAGTGAAAGTATCAGAGTTCAACATACTTTTTTTTATAGGGGAAACTAGTTTCTTTCTATGCTTCTTTTAATATAAACAAACTACTGATTCAGTTGATAACTTTTTAATGTTTTACAGTGAGATTTCCTACAGTGTTGCTAATTTATTTATATTTCATCCTAAATAATGCTTTCAATTTGTTACAATTTTTAAAATGAATTGTGTTGTACAAATGTACGTAAAAAAATATGGCCAGTTTTTAGTACGTATGTATTCGGTTTCATATTAAAATGAAAGGAAAAAAGATTTTATGTAAATAAAAATTTTAGCTAAACTAATAAACTAGCTTGCTTATTTATTGTATTACCAGCCGAAGCAGCAGAAATTGTTATACCCGAAATTAGCTCTATTACTTTTCGTTTTTTCTAATACTTTTACAGAGTTCTGGTGTGTAGCTGTAGCGATGACCTTCGCCAATACGGCTCACAACGATATAAGATGAGCACCTGAGAGTTCTGCAGCCCAGGAACGGAACGTGTACATATGCTCTACTTCGCGCCTAGAAAGTCGAAACCTCAAAAGGGGACAGACAACGGATTATTTAAAACTGTGACTTAAGTCAAATACTTGGGAGCCACTGTTTACTCCAAAGCTTTGTGGAGGAAACTGTTGACCACATCACATGGAATCTTATTGTTGTTATAACGATAAGGACATTTCCAAAAGATTTTTGGGAGTGTTATGCTGGTGTTGTTGTAACAGCACTTCCCCCCATACAATAAGTGCGATCACTCACAAATTATCATTAATAGCCTCTGACGGGAGTTCGAGAAAACCTGGTGACATAAGAAGACAACCCGTTTAAGTTGTGAGCGGCCTTGCAGTTTCCCTCAATGTTTTTATTTCACATTCAGCGACCACATCGTAGACGCGTGTCATAGAAACGGCTGGCCAATTGCTTTATAAGTGGCTATGAGCGTTTATTTGTCTTTTGCCCAAGTGCTGCTAGCGAGGGACTTGAGGTTTCTGTTACGGATCCTAACTTTAGGTACAATTGCGGCTGCATGCTCGCCAAAATATAGGTTCTGATTGAACGTCACACCTAGTATTTTTTAGGTGTACGGCAGTCGGTAGCGTAATGCCCAGGGGCCTCGCACTATATCATCAACTGACAATTCTCCCTTCAATTTACCTACCTAAATTTTACATAGCTGGGTGTTTGTGTATAGTATAGGAAATGGAATCCTGTAGCTTCTACCTATTCGGCTAAGGATTGGCTGAATAACTGAGTCCCATGCTTATGATGAGCGACAACTATGAAATGGTGCTCGAGCAGGTACCTCTACGGGCGGTAATGCAAATGCTATACTGCAAAGCAATCTGGCACGAAAAAAAAACGACAGACAGGTAGGGTGGATAACTTGGGCCGTATTTAGTCGTAAATGAGGTGAAACACCGATTGCGGACTATCGAAGAGTTTATAAACTAAAAGACCGTTTGACTTTCTAAGCTTTTAAAAGTTCGTGCCAATGCGTCCGCTTATTGCGTTAATTCTTTGATATTCCGGAATTCCGCTTGTTTGGCAGGTATTGGTAGGTATCATATTAAATTATGGGTTATTACAAAACTATTTACTTTTTCTTTCTTGTCAGCGCTACAATATGCTTTTGATTCCTCTTTAAACTTATGCACATTTCTTGTTTCCAGGGATCGTAACAGTTGTAATATTATTATCGATATAGCTTTTTAATAGGTAACTATTTTTATACTCAGCTGAGCAGAGCTCACATAGTATATTAATTTTGTTCGCAGAACGGTACCCCGTAACGGCATAAACTAATCGAGATAGATATAGACTTCTATATATCAAAATGATCTGGGTGAAAAAAGAAATTCATTTAGCCATGTCTGTCCGTCAGTCCGCATGCCCGTGAACACAATAACTTGAGTAAATTTTGAGGTATCTTAATGAAATTTGGTATGTAAGTTCCTGGGCACTCATCTCAGATCGCTATTTAAAATTAACGAAATCGGACTATAACCACGCCCACTTTTTCGATATCCAAAATTTAGAAAAACCGAAAAAGTGCGATAATTCATTACCAAAGACGAATAAAGCGATAAAACTTGGTAGGTGGGTTGATCTTATGACGCAGAATAAAAAATTAGTAAAATGTTGGACAATGAGCGTGGCACCGCCCACTTTTAAAAGAAGGTAATTCAAAAGTTTTGCAATCTGTAATTTGGCAGCTGAGTATATAATGTTCGGTTACACCCGAACTTAGCCTTCCTTACTTGTTTTTTTTTTTTTTAGTTCCATTTCAAGTTTTTTTTCGAGTGATATGCAAAAATAGTTAAGTTTAGAGATTTTTATTGCGCTCTGAGAATATGTAATAACAATAATAATTAAAAAATAAAATTATTAAAAAATAAAAAAAAAATACTAGAAATTAATGAATATTATAAAAATAAATAATAAAAATTAAATAATACAAAAATTAAATAATAACAATAATAATGAAACAATAAAATAGTACGGAAAAAAATTAATAACATAAAAAAAAATAATAATAATACAAAAATTAAACAAAAAATAATAATTAAATCATTAAAAGGCTAATAAAGAAAAAAAAATAACAAATAGTAAAAAATAATATGAAAACCAAATTCTAAAAACCAAAACTAAATAATTACAAAGTACATAAAAATTTGGTAAAGCAAAAATAACAGAAAATATAAAGTCAAACAATATTAAAAACCAGCAAAAAGTAATGAAAAAATTTAAGTACATTTAAATAACTCATAAATATAAATCATGCGCTCTCTAATCCCCGATTTGTAAAGTAGACATAAAAATATACATTTACATACAGATATAAAACATTCAGTAAAAACTAAAAACAATTATTATTCATTTGGCAATTTGTATTTTTAGGTGTAATACATGCAAACTTACATACATACAAAAAAAATATATAATAACAATTATTGATTACATTATATACATACATACATACACTTATTGCATACCATTTACTATACATACATTTTTACATAAATATACGATTTATTAATTATAATTATGTATACCATAAATACAAAAACAAAAATTTACATCAAACATAAAAATTTGCATATCATGAATTTTCTTAGATGTAAGCGTATTGAAATACAACAACAGCAATATGCAGTTGATAAATTAAAAAATTGCGAAAAATGTTACACGAGCAAGCTAAAATTACACAAATGCATACGTACATTAAAAAAAAATATAAAAACAAGTAAATAAATAAAAGCTTAAAAAGGCATTCAAATTAAAATTTTTTTGCAAATTGTCTTTCGTTTTTATTTTCAATTCAAAAGTCTGGAGGTAAGTTAGTTTTAAAAATTAAACTAGACTAGCTTTAAGCTATGACACTAGTAAATAAATGCTTCACAATCTTTTGAACAGTTAATGATCTTGCCCTTTAAGCTTCTGCGTAAACTCCAATGAAATACAATATAAGCAGTTCTTGGTCTTGAGAATTAATTAAAAATACCTTAGGAAGGTAGTGTGTCACATACTCTCCAAGAGAAACCCGTTCAACTGTTCTGCAAGTTCATCTCTATTGTCTGCAAGCAATGCTCCATAGCCTTAAGAAACTCCTCATTAAATGCAATGGTGTTATGGAATCGTAAGGAATTGGCGTGAGTTCATAAACGGAGCCCCAAGCAGTATCTACACACACTCCAGTAATACCATCATGTCCGTTGGCTTAAATACTGTAGGTAATCACGATAATTATATTGCACTGCTGGAAGAGAAGATCCCTCATAATGTCTAGTTTTTTCCAACTCTGTGGTTTTTTAAATCCTCCATAACTGGAAATTGAACTCAGAATCTCTGCTAAGTATCTTTACCAACTATAACCATATCGACGTCAGAATATCATCACATCAACTCATCATATCCCTGGCGGCAATTTTTTTCGATTCTCTTTTTTTGTCTACAGCGATCACAAATATCAAAAAATACCAGGCGCGCAGAACTGCATAAGCGGACGCCACTCACTAATACATGTGGGTGTGTGTGTGTACAAATTTGTTTGTTTCCTGTAACTCATTAAAACGGGCATTGCATACTTATAGGCTGCAGATGTTAACTTGTGTGTATGCACTTCCGCTCAAATATCTGACTTGGCTTTGAAATATATGATATCTGCCTAAAAGTATGCAATGTTTGTTTTCATGGATGAGATAATTTAACAGCAAGTTAAGTTCCCGCGCCTGTAGTTCTGCGTGCCTGGTAATAAAAGCGATCGTGGTAGATGCGAATGGAAAAAATTTACCGCCAGTGAAATTATGAATTTTCTGTACTGTGGACGTTAATTTATGGCAAACCCATTCATGAATACAGATAGACAGTGATTGTTTCTGTGGCGCTACAAGGGTTAATCGGTTCATCGACAGTGACTGTCAATTTGTGTATATAACTAAGCAAAGTTTGTAAATTTTGTTTGTTGCAGCTACTTACTTGTCGATTAATCCACAATTTGATATAAAGTTACATCATTAACCAACCCTTCAAGGCGAAAACGGAATTTATCGGTACACAAATGGCCCAGCACCAAATCTCTATAACCAATCAAGATTTTTTTTCGTATTATATAGCCACCTATTAGTAGATTAAGATACGATTTGATTCAAGGTTGCATCGTTAACGGCTCGAGAGATGGACGGTAATAATCGAAATACCGATTAATGCACTTAGTGCCTTAACCGTTAATGATAGAACCATGAGCCAAATTTTTTCTTAGCCTACAAGTGAGTAGCTATGTAATGAAATAAAAAAAATGTTGAAGTTGTTCTTGGTTCAAGAAATATACACAATAATCGGTTTGGTCGTTAGTAGTTGTCGACAGGCCGATTATTGCGTATATCTCTTGAACCAAGCCAAATAACAAGGTTTTTGTTTTTACAATATGTAGCTACGACCTTGCGGTTTAATTTACTATTTGATATAAGGTTCTATCATTAACCCTTCAAGGCGAAAACTGGAATTTATCGGTACACAAATGACCCATCACCTAAATCGGCCCATATCTCTTAAACCAAGCAAGATTTTCAAAAAAAAAAAGTTTGCCTTATATAGTTGCATATTTGTAGATTTATCTTCAACTTGAAATAAATTTCCATCGTTAACCCTTCAAGGCGAAAATTGGAATTTATTGGTACACAAATGACCCAGCAACTAAATCGGACTATGTATCTTGAAAAAAGACAGATTTTCTAAATTCTCGTCTTGCATTATATAGCAACTTACTTGTAGATTAATTCAAAATTTGATTCGAGGTTCTATCATTACCGGTTCAAATTTTTTGAGCGACTTACCGATTGATCGATCAATGCGGACTAACAACAGCTTTTTGTGTATCTTTCTTGAACCAAGTAAAAATTAAAATTTTTTTTATTTCACTATATAGCTACACACTTGTAGGTTAAGAAAAAGTATGACTCATGGTTCTAGCTTTAACCGTTAAGGCGCCAAGTGCATTAATCGGTTTTTCGATTATTACTGTCCATCTCTCGAGCCGTTAGCGATGTGACCTTGACTCAAATCATGTCTTAATCTACTTATAGGTGGCTATATAATACGTAGACAAGTTTTTGAAAATATTGAGTGGTTCTAGAGCTTTGGTGCTGGACCATTTATGTACCGATAAATTCCGTTTTCGCCTTGAAGGCTTAAAGACGGAACTTTATATCAATTTGTGGATTAATCCTCAAGAAGATACCTATATGTTGCAGAAAAAAAGTTTTACACTTTGCCTGGTTAAAGAGATATACACCAAGGAACAGTAATTATCGGAAAACCGATAAATCCACTTAGCGCCTCAACCGTTAATAATAGAACTTTGAATCAAATTGTGAAATAATCTGCAGGTAGTTTGCTGTATGATGCAAAACAAGAATTTCGACAATCTTGTTTGACTCAAGAAATATACATAAAAACCTGTTGGTAATCAGCAAGAATGGATCAACTGATAAATCGCACGTAGAAATTGAACCGTTTATGATATAATCTTGAATAAAATTGTGAATTAATATATAATTTAAAACAAGAGTTTAGAAAATCTTGCTTGGTTCAAGAGATATAGTGAAGTTAAATGCCGGGTCATTTGTGTACTGTTAAATTTTCACTTTTGCCTTGAAGGGTTAATGATGGAACTTTATATCAAATTGTAGATGAATCTACATACATGTGGGTACAAGATATACAACATGAAAAAAGTTAATAAAATCTCGTTTGGTTCAAGAGATATAGGTGAATTTTTGTGTGGGGTCATTTGTGTACCGATAAATTCTCATTTTTTCATTAAAAATACATAAAAATCGATAGAAATACATTAAAAAAGCCAAAAATGAATCAAAAACTTCATAATATTCAGCGATGTGCAATGATTTTTTTTAGCCTCATGATAGGTATTGAAAACAGCGTTTAAGATTGGTGATTTATCCGATTTGATATAGCTGATTGCAGATGGCGCGGCGCCACATCAAATTCTAGGGCTAACCGCTTCCCTTGAACACCTTTGTCAAGCGTTTCCAACATCTGAGCTATGCTTTCCAAAGACAAAATATTTTTCTTACCATTATTTGGCATTTCAGCGATTTACTTTTACTTTTCAACAAACATTGCCAAAACACGTGCACGCGTATCGAATTTCACACAAAAACTGTACAGAACCGCGACAAAAATGGAATGACTACCGAGCGTAACATGAATAAATTGGGGATTCCCCTTTTTATATCTATTTTTGCAACAAAAAAACAAAATACGCTTAGAAATTAGAATTTTCGATTCTTTTGTTTTTTTTTCCTTAGGAGCTTCCATTTTTATTAAAAAAAGGACTTAAAAAATAACCATTGTTTTCTGAGCAAAACAAAAACTCGGCAAATTATTTCTTTCGATTTTTATAGTGAGTAAAATAAAAAATTAGTTCATTTATTGATATCTAGTTAGCGTAATAATTGACCATTAAAAGTTATTTGCAATCCCTGCTTGTGTCCATAGTCTTCATATTTTTAATTTTTACAGCAAATAGTTTTTGAATAACTCTCTTAAACAATTCATCATTTAATTAAATTTACTGACTTTTATGTGAGCGCACAACAAAAACCACTCAAGCTCACCCCTTTTAAGTAGATACCTACCTACCTACCAGCATATAGTCACACTATGGTATGTACATACCTAACTAATTTTGTTAGTATGTATGAGTTATGAACGCAAACATGAATATGCAAGCACTACAGGCTCTTCACGCCTTCTCTGCATTAAATCAAGAGTCAACGTCATCTTTTTGTACCCACTACAACAATGCAGTCGCCAACATTGTGGAGCTGTCACATATCAAACTCAATGCAGCGCAATAAATGAAGACGATTGTCAGCAACAAAAACAACAAAATTTACCAACATACATGCGTATAAGCATTCACAGAAAAACTCTTGACTTCTTTAAATCTACTGGAAGCAAGTGGAAATATATACGAACGAGCTACCATCTTTGTAGGAGCAACGAAGCGGTAGCCACTTTATATATTCAAGTATCTTTACTTTATATACATGCATACAAATACAACGTATAACAGCAGCAGCACCTATTCGTGTAATCTGCACAGGTGTGACCGAAATGGTGCTTCATGCACTCAACAAAGTAAACGCAAATTTACTCCTTCTCTCTCGTTTGCGTATGCTAGTCAAAAGTGTGAGTATGAGTGCTTCCTTCATCTTTGAATTAATGCAAGAACCAGTTTATAAGCAACAACCAATCACAGCGTACAAACACAAGAGTGCAAAAGAGATATGAGACAGATGAACTCAAAAGCTGCAGCACGACGGTACGTTTGTGTGAGTTTATTTACTTTGCACTGCGCTCCTAGGCGTGGCTACGTTACAAATGAGGGGAAATGCTGTATTTAGCGATGGTTGCTCGCTGTGGGTTGTGTAGTGCAAATATGCAGGGAGATATGTAATAACAAATAGAGCAGAGTTTTTCAGGTTCTTTTTTTTTATTAATTTTTGTTAGTTACACAACGGAAGCAGAAATCATAGTCGCTGAAATTTTTGCAATAATCAATGTTATTTTTTCAATTTTGTTTGTTGGCTTTTTGCCGTTTGTTCATGTGATTTGTTAGATAGTTTTTTTGGCGTAGTTTACTGACGTTCATTTCGGTTGCGCCACAGTTGATTGATTTTTCATGCGCACACCCACTATGAATCGCCAAATTAATTCTCATTGCTGCATTTATGAGTTCGTATGAGTTTGTGTTTGGTTTTATGAATGCACTAACATGGCGTCAGGGGCGGAAATTCTTATTTCTTTTATAATATAATTCCTTGCAAAACTATTAATTTTGGACTTTTAATATATTTGGATCAAGATAAAAATTATTTTCGGATTTTTATTACCTGAGTCCGATAGAACTAGTTAAACTCGGACTTTTAAAAATAAAAGTCCGGAAATAAAAGTTAAATGCGGACATTTATTTTTTAAGGCCAAAATAAAAGTCCGGTTTGATAACAAAGAAACCGCTTATCCGAATTAAAAACAATTATTTCGGATAAGCCGGATTTAACTTTTGTTTCCGGACTTTTATTTTTAAAAGTCCGAGTTTAACTAGTTCTATCGGACTCAAAAAATAAAAATACAGATTTTACTGTTATATGTGTACTTTTAAGGAAAAAGTTCGAAAAATAAAAAGAATGCATGATTCGACATGATATTGCTATAGGCATTCTTGAGAACTCAAACATTTTCACCTAGGACAATTTTTTGAGCCGAACTTTTTCGACTCCGAAAAATAAAATAATTATTATTTTCCGTCCCTGCATGGCGTTGTAGTTTGTAGTTTGAATTAATGACAAATAAAATTGTTGACTATTCATATGATTGTAAATAATGGGGGAATTTATAATGTTATAGAATATTTCTATGTTGGGCCTACTTATTTATAGATTATGTTTTTCCAAAATAATGGAGGGTTAACGCTTTTATTAAAGTTCTACAAGTCACTTATCGTACCCGTCCTGCTATATGGGGCAGAAGCATGGACCATGACAACAGCAGATGAAGCGGCTTTGGGAGTGTTCGAGAGAAAAGTTCTTCGAAAGATTTATGGACCTCTACGCGTTGGCGATGGCGAGTACCGAAGAAGATTTAATGATGACCTGTACGAGCTATACGCAGACATCCACATAGTCCAGCGAATTAAAACGCAGCGGCTGCGCTGGCTAGGCCATGTTATGCTAATGAAAAATGATGCTCCGACCAAGAAAGTGTTTCTATCGGAAACCGCCTATGGAAGCAGAGGTAGAGGGCGGCCCCCACTCCATTGGAAGGACCAAGTGGAAAACGATTTAAACTCTCTTGGTGTGACCAATTGGCGCCGGTTGGCGGAGCGCGCCTTGTTGGACGGCCATAACCGTTTAGACGGTTAAGTGATTAAGTAAGAAGTAACGCTTTTATTAGATGTAAGATCTACTTCATATATGTATTCTAAAAGTCGGACAATATCTAAAATATTTCCATTTTTTGTAGACATTATGCACAAATTTGCCCCATTGTAAACATTTCTTCGTTCTTTACATATTGTCAAGTTTGATATTTCGGTAACAATTATTTTGTGACCTAAGGCGAAAATCGCAGAAAACGGTTCCGTGTATTTGCGTGAAAAATAATAAACGAAATAGGTACCTCATACATAGGCATAAGGAAATTTGGGTGTTGGGTCATTTGTGTACCGATAAATTTCCCTTTTTGCCTTGCAGGGTTAATGATAGAACTTATATCAAATTGTGGATTAATTTACAAGTAGGTACATACCTATTAGACATATACGTCGCCGATAAACGCCGCCGCTAACGCCGATTTTGGTCGTTTTTCGCACGCAGCCGCCGAATGTCAAAAATATCGGCGCGGCGGCGGCGGCGGCGTCCGACGCGTTACTATATCCTTGCAAAAATCGCGAGTACTCCATGCACGCATGTATGGACTACTCGCTATGGACCAACCGAGTGCTCCAAAATTAACCACAATTCATACAAAAAATATGGTCCAATTAACATTCCGATGTCCCAGGACTGGACCATATACTCCAGCTCCGCATTACATCAGAGTAATCCATGAAGTACCCACAGCCCAATAAACATCGTGTAGTGATTACAATCGTAAAAACGAGCAATGCTCGGCTTACAATATGTTCGTGTAGAAACATGAGTTGGTCCATTGCTGCATTACAGTGGAGTATAATGGTAAGTACTCCAGTGGACCACATGATCCAATGATTTTTGCAGGGTATTTTCTACTCGTTTAAGACTCTTTAGGCCATTTATTGTTCAAGTCCAAAATTGGTCGGATATGGTCGAAAGTGGTATCAAGGGATGCGCATCACTGTCAGTTATAAGAAACTAATTGCGACTGTTCAAAAGTTATTTAAAAAAACAAGCGTTTTCGATGTCAGCTTAACATCGACTTTGCATCACCCAATTCACCAAGTTATTCAAACAAACCACTAAAAGAAAAGTTTTATAAAAAAACTTATATGCTCACTTTGAATATAAAAAAAAAATTTATAATGAACAATGAGTTCAAATAAAATTACCCAAGGCGAACATGTTTTCAAATTGTCCTCAAGTTGTTAAAAAAAAGCAAATTACCCAAAAAAGGTGCCGATTTAAAAAAAAATTTACATTGCGATTGGCTGAAAGAGTAAGCGAAATCAGTGATGCAAAATCCTTTAGTAGGTTCTTCGGGGTCTTTGCACCTCAACTAGGGTGGAATCTATCCTTTAGCTTACCCGATCATTGCAGCGTCTTTCAGGCCGAGGTGGTTGCTATAAATGAGGCCGCTGATCACCTGAGGAATGCTGTTCACGACTGTAATAAAATTTGTATTTACTCTGACAGCCAGGCTGCACTAAAAGCGCTTGGATCGGTCACATGTAAGTCCAGGACAGTAGAGAAGTTCCGCAAATCGCTATCACTGAGCAAACTGCCCTTAGGGTATGGGTGCCTGGACACTCCGAAATACCGGGCAATGAGATGGCGGACGAACTTGCGTTCCGCTTTCGGAAGGGATTGATCATGCTGCTCGCTACCTGTAAGCTCACTTTGAAAGGAATTTTCCTTAGTGAAGCGGGTGTGAGATGGAGCAATCTCGAATCCTGCTACCACATTTAGCTCGTGTAGCCTGAATGGGATGCGAGACGAACAAGAAGTCCCCTTCTTCTTGGAAGGGGGGGGGGGGGGGACATATCTCTGGTGGTTGGATTTATTACTGGCCAGATAGCATGCACAACGGCTGGATGCTCCTTATAATGATTACTGCAGGAGCTGCAAAGACGAATAGTAGATAGAAACAGTTAAGCATTTTTTGTGCGACTGTCCTACGCTTTGGCGCGAGAGAAAGAAATCTCTGGGATCTCCCTTCTTTGACGATCTTTGTGATCTGGCTAAGTTGGAACCTAAGAAACTCCTGATATTCGCTGAATCGACCGGTTGGTTTGAGTAGGGGAGAGATCCACGTGGTATCACAATGGGACCTTTTAGGCCTAAGTGCACTGGTGCTCGCACCGGTGGCCACTCTAACCTAACCTAACCTTCTAGGGGCATAAACACTTCTTTGAAATGATTCTTACCTCATACTTAAGTTGAGGATATATGTACGTTGAGAAGGGTTTGAAAAATCACTAAGTCTTGCATTCAAACATCTGTTGTTTATTTGCGAAACTACACAATAGCGTCTGAAATGTTAATTTTGATTTTCACACTTGTTACGGTCTGCTGTTATGGTCTACGGTTACGGTCCACTTGGGAGCGTGTTCGCGTGAACACACCTAGTGACTGGCGATGGGGCGAAAGTTTCGATACAAAAGTATCGAAAACAAGAAAAAACAGACCGGCGATCACTCGCGAAAATTGCCATGAGTTTCCGGCAAGAAGAAAAGGAAGAAGAATTGTGATTTTACTGCAGCTAAATTTGTGGCGGCCCGGCGATAGAAAAAAAAGGATCGTGTAACATCTGTTGGCACAACTTCAACAGTAAGGCGCCAACTGCTTTATTAGCACTATTGCTACATCAACTGCACATCCCCACGTATATTTAACTAATCGCCAAACACCCTAGCCGGCTGTGCACGTATTCAAGCGAGCATTGTGGAAGAACCAAAAGACTGCAACGAGGAATTGCAGGCCGATTCCTTATCCCAACTACTAGAAGAACAAACAGGTGGTAGTAAACCTTATCACGGTGGTGTCGTGTTGACGCAAGCTCAACGTATATAATATCCAGTGAAGTAGGTCGGCGTTTCACAGTCACACTTAGTGAGGAAAGTTCTAGTGATTCCGATTCGGATTCGGACGGCACTAAACTAATTGTTGATGAGAACCATTGGTATCCGAGAATAAACCCCTTTCTCTACGTTTACGAGGTACACTACCACCTTTGGAAAAAGCGTCCGACACCAATTCCGCCTCCAGGGCCAGCAGTACGCTGCCGCGTAATACAATTAACGCCAAAATTACCAAGTCATTCAGATCGTAAAGGTCAGCACGAAGCTTTACCGCCACCAGGTTCATTCGATTACCTCGGACCAGAGCGCAACAACCACCAACAGTACGAACACCAACCTGCAACGACAACGACAACGGCAGAGCCAACACCAATGGCCTGCAACCTGACTTGGGTGAGTTCGTTCCAAAAAAAATAAAGAAAATACAAAATTTTGATTTGAATGAAAAAACAGAAAAAATGGCGCTTGAAACGCCAATCTAAAGTTGTATTTAAAATTAGTTTTTAAATTTACATATATAAAATTGTTTTCTTCGTTTATTAGCTTTACAAAAATGGCATACATCTTTTTTTTTTTATCATTTTAATAATATATTTTGTCGCTTTAAAATGTTTGAAGTTATAAATATTATAAATTTTATTGATAATAAGCCGTCTCTATCACGTGAAACATTTTAGCGATAAATTTAAAGAAATTTTTTTTTGCGACAGCAGCCATTCGTCGATTGTGCACGAATTGGCAAAAGGATTTTGAATTAAATTTTTTTTCTTATATCTTACAAATGCAATATATATATATATATATATATATATACATATGAATCCATATTGCGGGCAATATCTTTTGAACAACAAGACGAAAGTAATCTACGTGCACGTAATACATATTGCTATCGCAATTTCATCTTTATGGCTTTTGTAAATACTCTTATTAGTACATATTAGGTATTATTATCATTATACTATGCGCATTATACCAAATTGATATTTAGTAACACTCAAAAGTAAGTTCTACTACGACCACATAATAATTTTGTAAGAGAGCCCCAAATATCGAAATTTGTATCCAAACTTTATAGTCTTAAAATATGTTTTGTGAATGAAAAAGAAAAAAAATTCAACCAAATTCTTACTTTGTAGGTAGTATATTTACAATACATAATAAGTACATTTAATTACATATTTTTCTCACACATAGCGTTTATAACGATTATAAAAAAAAGGGGAGACATGAATAATTGTATAATTTAAAATATTACGAGCAAAAGTAAGAGAAAAGAAAAGAACCCCCAATAGAACAAGGTTAGTCAGACTTAAGTATTCATATTAGATTTCGTTTCAATTTTGGTGTGATTTGTTGGATCATTTTTTTTTTTCTCTCACTTCATACACTACACACACTTACCTACATTTTCATAGTGTAATTAGCTATTCGTAGTTCAACAATGCTGTAGCCCTGGTTAAGAAACCGGCATTATTTTATTTTTTTGTTGCTTACATACGTTAATAGAAATGAATTGTAAATAAATTAGTATTTAAAATGGGAATGCTGGCGTCGCCATTTATTTAGAAGGCACGTAGGGTTAGCAGGTAAGGGGCCACCGAAATTTTAGGTGCGTCGGTGGCCGTGGATTTTGAGGGTGGGACATAGCACCGGGCGTCGCAACAACACCCGCGGCGCCCCCAAGATATATTCGGCCCTTTTCTTCTTCTTTTTGTTTTTCACCTTTTTATTTTA
Organism: Eurosta solidaginis; assembly: GCF_040869045.1. NCBI lineage: Eukaryota > Metazoa > Arthropoda > Insecta > Diptera > Tephritidae > Eurosta > Eurosta solidaginis. The sequence continues at coordinate 12,248,658 of NC_090323.1, read as the reverse complement.
CTTTTTAGCGTTTTTTTAATTTCAGCAGTTAGTAACCGGTCGTTTCCGGTTCGGTTAGTTTTTTTTGGAACAGTTTTTTTTTTAAATTTTCGTTTTTTTTTTGAATTTAAATTTTAAATGTTTAATGGTCCGTCCGTGGCATCCGGTTCTGCCGGATGTCGTTTTCTTTGAATTTCAAGCGTTTTGAGTCGGTCTCTGCGCTTCTGTCAGGTTTTTTGAATCTGAAAGCTGAGTTTTTTAAGGCATGATAGGAACTTTTTCTGTTTATGGCGCAGGAACAGTAAGGTTGGCAAGGACCCGCCTCAGCCGACAATGACTAGCCAATGTGCACCACCACATCATGCCGACCGCCTTCCTTACTACTTCCACCGAAAATGCGAATCCATAACACACTTCATATTTCAACACCCAAGTCTCCCGGTTTAACATAAAGCTGGCGGCCCTATCCAAAACATTGATTATAGCCTATCAACCAAGTTTAAATGTCACCTACACGTTACGGCTCCTTTTACAAATGTGAATACGTAGGCACATATATTTACCAGGTGAGGCTTTGTCCTTCGCAACAACACTCAAAGTGGTGAAGGAAAAGCTTTCCCAAGACAGTCGAACTAATGACCGTGTGTGCTACTACCCTAACGTAGTGGACAGTCGAACTAGTCTGAAAACTGAACCTACGCGGTCATCCAAAATAAGCTCTTATATCACAAGGCCGGAAAACAGCAGTTAACATCTTTCAACTTAAAATCCGTCGACTTTCATTCTAAAATATTTTTTTTGATTTAACGAAGACTATTGAAATCAATGTTGTGAACACAAACGTCTGCAGATTTTGGTCTCCATTTTAAAGATTTTATCCAGAGTTCTTGTGAAATTTTAATTATGTAGATGCGCCGAGGATTATACAATTTTCACCCATGAGTTATGCAATGACAACCACTTAGACTGCTTATGATTTCGAGGGCGGCATCCTTGGCCGAATAGTCAATCCCTAACATTTCAAGGTGTTTCTCTGGTGTAGCTCGGCAGCATAGCGCGACAGAACCATCCGTTAGAAGTCTTCGGAGCTACACCTAGAACTTCTAGGAAAGTGACGTCGACGAAGATATGAGTTCGAATCCGCAGTCCTATAGCTTATGTGCTGACATATAGTGTGAGGGTCAGCATGCGTGGTAGCGACTGGTGGTCGGGATTGCTATTGTTCGCACAACGGGAATTGTAGCTCTTAAAAACAGCCGAAAAAACTGGAGACGCCCGGTGCCACGAGAGTCATGAGTATTAATAGACCATTAATAGCAAACGTAAGTCGCCTTTATGGAGCCACAAATGATTTAAAGAAGTTGTGTTCGCGACGTTTATTACGAGTTAATCCCAGGTGAAACTGTGCTTTGCGCGAGATATACAGGCAAAAGTATGGCCATTTTATGTATCTCTATTTATTCTCAGCAGACGCAGCAGTACCAATTCGAAAGACCGGGGTTAGGTTCGAAGCCTCTCTAGAGTAAGTGAACTAGGGACAATCCCTCCGCAAGGAGATACTCCTGAAAATTTTTGAACGATCTGCTGTTTAAAATAAGAACACCGGCGTACGTCGGCGCCGCCGATAAAGTGATCGACGTAAACCTCTAATACCTATGTATACATCACTGAAGCTTAAGGCTCTACGTGGGCTAATGCGTTTATCGATAACTTCTGTTGATTTGTGTATACCTCTCTCTTTTACCAAGAAAAATGACAAAGTTTTTATTTTTGCAATTTGTAGGTACCCAATTGTAGACTAACCCACATTTTGATATAAAGTTCCAGCCATAACTTTTCAAGGCAAAAATGGTAATTCATCGTTACAAAAATTACCCAGCACACAACCAAGCAAAATTTGTTAAACTATTAAATTGCACTACATACCCACTTACTTGTAGTCTAATCCAGAATTTGATTCAATGTTCTATCATAGACGGTTAAGGCGCTAAGTGGATTAATCGGTTTTCGATAACTACAGTAAATCTGTATGTCTCTTGAACCAAGCGGACTGACAAAGTTTTCGTTTTTGCAATATATAGGCACCTCTTTGTAGATTAATTTGATATTTGAAATAAACTTCTTTCATTCCCTTCATGGCAAAATGGGAACTTATCGCTACACAAAAATGACCCAGAGCCTAAATTATCCTATATATCTCTTCAACCAAGAAAGACTCTATAAACGTTTCTGTTGAACTAAATAGTTACCTAGGTACTTGAAGATTAATCCCCAATTTGGTATAAAGTTCCCTCGTTAACCCTTCAAGGCGAAAACTGGAGCTCATCAGTACATACATGACCCAGCACCTAAATTGCAATATAGATATCACTTGAACCAAGCAAGATTTTTTGAACTCACGTTTTACATTATATAGCTACCTACTTATAGTTTAATCCGCAATTTGACCCAAGGTCCTGCCACTAACGGTTCAAGCGCTACGTGAGATATACGGTTTGTCGACAACTACTGACGACTAAATCGATTATTGTGTATATCTCTTGAGACACACAATATTTCAAAAAATTTTTTGCTTGCATTATGTAGCTACCTACTTGTAGATTGAGGCGCAACTTGATTCGAGGTTTTACCGTTAGCGGTTAAGGCGTTAACTGCATTAATCAATTTTTCGATTAATACTGTCCATCTCGTGAACCAAGCAAATAGGAACGCTGAGTCAAATTGTGTCGTCATCTGCAAATAGGTACCTATGTATATAATGCACAAAAAAAATCTTGCTTGGTTGAAGAGATATAAGGCAATTTAGGTGCTGGGTCATTTGTGTACCGAGAAATTCCCATTTTGCCTTGAAGGGTTAATGATGGAAGTTTAGGTTATAGTGTGGGTTAATCTACATGTTCGTACCTAAATATTGCAAAAACAAAAACATTGCCATTTGCTTTGGTTCAAGAGAAATACACAAATCGACAGTAGTTATCGAAAAACGGATTAACCCACTTAGCGCTTTTACCGTTAAAGGTAGAACCTTGAATGGCGTTGTGCCTCAATCTACAAGTAGGTTGCTACATAACGCAACAGAAGAAACTTTAAAATTTTGCGTAGTTCAAGAGATATATACAATAATCAGTTTAGTCGTCAGTAGTTGTCGATAAGCCGGATGTCTTATGTCGCGCTTTAACCGTTATTGATAGGTGCTTGGATCAAATTGCTATATATAATGCACAACAAGAGTTTAGGAAATCTTGCTTGGCTTTGTGTACCGATAAATTTCAATTTTTGCCTTGAAGGTCTAATGATGGAACTTTATGTATAGCTGTGGATTAATGTACAAGTGCGTACCTATATACTGCAAAACAAAAACTTTGTCATTCAAGACATATACACAAATCGCCAGGAGTTATCGACAAACCGATTAACCCATTTACCGCTTTAACCGTCAACGACAGAGCAATAAGTCAGATTACGGCTTAATCTATAAGCAGAAAGCTATATAATGTGACAAAAAAAGTTTGAAATTTTGTTTGGCTCAAGGGATATACATAAACATTAATCGGTCCAGTCGTCAGCTATTGATAAACCGGATATCTCACGCAGCGCCTTAACGCTTAATGATAGAACCTTCAAATAAACTGTGGATGCATCTGCAAGTCAGTAGCTATATGAATGCAAAACTAGAATTCCGATAATCTTGCTTGGCTCAATAGATGTATTTCAATTTATGTGCTGTGTCATTTATGATAAGCTTCAATTTTTGCCTTGAAGGCCAAGGTCTTGGTGGCAATGATTTACCGAACTGACCAGGAGAACGAGCGTCTGGCATAGGACCGTAAAGCAATGGAAGCGAACATCCGCGAGATAAGCTTGATCAAAGTCCGTGGAGGAAAAGTCTATCAGCGGGAAAAAGTGGGGGCGGCAGAAAACAAATCGCTCATTTACTTCAATAGTGACACAACTCAAAAAACATGACCTTTGAGTTAATAACATATAAACGTACCTATTATCGTGATCCATGTCGTATAAAAAAATCTTTGTGGTCAATTAAAAATTTACCACGTGCTATAAAAATATGACAGCTTAAATCTTTGCATGGCTCTACTGGAAAATTGTGTTTTTTTTAGTTATGACACTATTGAAGTAAATGAGCGAAATAAACACCTGGGTCCAAGAGGCGGAAAGAAGCGGGTGACGGCCCAGTCGTAGAATTTCAATTTGGGAAAACCGCAGGCATAAGCCAATATTACCAATAGAGCTGCAAAGCAGAGACATAGATGCAATCGAAGTAGCAACGATTCTTGCGTGTGAACATGTATCAGCTCAGATGGCATTTTTAACTAGCCCATCTATGGAAGCAGCATATAGTGAAGCCGCCACTGCCTTCAAAGTCCTAGGTGGAGAGCAATCTGCAATGTTTTGAAGTTTCCCATTGGTGTCAAATTGCAAAAAGTACAAGAGCCCCTCCAAATTGGTGGACGGCCAAATCCGTTTAAAACTCTAAATGCTAAATAAGCAAGCTATTACGTCCCGATGTCAGCTCCAGACTATGAGCTCAGTTTTCAATCCCTCTCACAAAAACTAAGTTGTAGTGTCTCAAATTGGAACTCCCTTTGTTGCTGGCAACAACTGTAAACTTTTTAAGTACTATGGCTTTAGTGCTTGCACCGGCAGTGTCGGACATGACACTTTTAGGGGAAGACAGCACTTCCCTAGTGAGGGCAGATCACCCTGCAGGTAATACGATGAATGAGGCGAGACAAAAATCCGTCCATGCTACGTCTAATATGCTGGTCTTGTGGAAAAGTAAGGGGGCAAATAATGAAATCGCGAAGTCTTGGTTTTGAATTTATGGTGGGCGGGTGACTGTTCACTCAAGTACAATGGTTCATTACTAAAGCCAATCGACTTAAGGTTCGTCCCTTGGATAGGCGCTCCTAGAAGAGACATACGACCGCAGGCTCCGCTATGTCATCAAAATTCCGCTTGGCGACTTTAACACTAAGGTGGGCAAAGAAGGAGTCATGGTATTGCAATCAGAAAATTCAACTCCATGACTAGTCTTCTTGCAATCGGAATAGCTAAACATTTCTGCTTAGCTAAGTTTGTATACATAAAACGGTGACCCAAATCGAGCACGTGGTGAACGGTCACAAGCAAATATGCTATAGCAACTGTAGTCTTGATGGTCGAGGTCCAAATATTGATTGGAACCAAGATACGAAAAAAAGCGAGACAAAATCCGCCAAGATGTTCAAATAAGAATTTTGTTTGAAGAATGCTCTATATCAGCATACAGTCTATATACATATGTACATATTTTAAGCGGAGATAGGGAGCTTATGAAAAAATTTTGAGATAGGTTTTCTTGTCAAGCACAGCGTTTTCGAACGTGCAGCCGAAATCGGTTTATGTTTCCTTCTGACGTCAATGTGGCAAATAATCCAATACATAACCTTTCTTAATAAATCTTTATATATAGTACGTAGTAGGTATCAGTGGCGGATCGTGAACTTGGCTGTGGGGGGGAGGCAAATGGTATCAAAAAGTTTCATAAATTTTGTTTTTTTTTATAAAAACGGTATTCATGTATAAATTTCCATGCATCGTGAAATGCAAAATTTTTCTTGAATGCGCTTAATAATACCGCGGAGAGGGATGATTTTAAGTTAGATAAACGTTTTTGACACAATTTTATAAGCGCTATCTGTCAAAAATGCTTCAACTAACTTAAAATCACACTTTATTTCGACTTCCGAACGACTTAAGTGGTCGCCATTTCCTTCAAATCACAATCCATACTACTCTAAAAAAAAAACGGAGAAAAAGTAAAGCGTGATTGGCTCGTTTCGAGTGCAACAAAAGAAGCGGTTTTTTGCTTCCATGCCGGCTTTTCAGCAAAATTTCCGAAAATACCCCATCAGCTTTGACAAAATCTTCAGGTTATTCTAAAGCAAAAGGTTGGAAGAGGTTACACGACAAAATTCCTGAACATGAAAATAGTCAAAATCATAAAACTTGCTATATAGATTGGCGCCAATATGAAATGAGAATTCGAAATGCAAGTTCAGTGGATATTCTCTTAGCGGAAACCATTAAAAATGAAGCAGCTCGCTGGAGTATTTTGAAACTGATCAGCAATTATGACCCCCTATTGCATGAACATTTGGAGAAGGTGAGGGAATCTCAAACGAAAAAGAATCGTCTCCAAGCACATTATTTGTCTCATGGAATACAAAATGAGTTCATAGAAATCTGTGTAAGTCAAGTAATTAGAAAGGTAGAAGGCGAGAGAAAGGCCGCCAAGTATTACACAGTAATAGTGGATGCGACCCCTGATTCGGAGCATATTGAGCAGATTGTTTTTATATTGCGTTATGTTTTATTACACGGGGACTCCGGGAAATGGAAAATCCAAGAACGCTTCTTAGAGTTTGTCGATTGTAACGCAAAAACAGGAGAAGCTATCGCTGAGCTGATTCGCAGCACTCTAAAAAAGCACAATATTCCCCTGGATGACTGCCGTGGGCAAGGGTATGATAATGGCAGTAATATGAGCGGTCATTACAAAGGAGCGCAGGGTCATATCCTGAGAGATAACTCCCTGGAAATATTTGCACCTTGTGCTTGTCATAGTTTAAATTTATGTGGAGTGCAAGCTGCTGAATGTTGTGCAGAAGTCATCACATTTTTTGGTATTATGCAGAAATTGTATAATACCTTTAGCGCAAGCCCTCAGAGATGGAAAATTCTCAAGGAAAAAACTAATTGCTCCTTGCACAGCATGTCACAAACACGATGGTCCGCTCGTGTGGATGGTGTGAAACCTTTCCCAACTCACATTCCGCAAGAAAGCTATTGATGAAATCAAGCTTTTAAATCTGAGTTCAGAAACAGTAACGGATTTGGAAGGTATTGAAGCATATATGGGGAAATTTGAGTGTATCCTCTTAGCCTCCATTTGGCTCAAAGTGTTGACGGTAATCAACCATCGAAATCTGGTACTGCAAGCTAGAAATGCCACACTGGACGTGGAAACAGAAAATATACGTAGCCTCATTGATGAGTTGAAGAAGTTCAGGCATCAATGGTCGATAATACTTCAAGAATGTAAGGTTCTGGTAGAGAAAAGAAGGAAGATAATAAAGCGCCAGTTCGATGAATTACCTGGCGAATCACCTGAGTGTGATTCCGAAACTCAATTCAAACAGCAAGTTTTTTGCGTTCTTTTGGACTGCTTGATTGGTAACATGACAAGACGTTTCGAAGTAAATGACATTGCGTTTAAATTTAGTTTTTTGTGCAAGTATCAGGATCTGACGGAAGAAGAGCTCAGAGAAAAGGCAGCGGCATTATGCACGATTTATTGTATCGATATTTCTACGGATCTAATAGATGAAATCATTCATCTAAAAGCCATCCACTTAGCAAATTTGGGATGTGATTCGCTGCCACCATTTCAACTTCTGAACAAATTTCATGACTTGAAGATGGAAGTATTATTTCCGAGCATCTCAGCAAATCAAACAATGACATCTAACATTTCATTTATGTAAGTGCTCCAGTAAATCTAATTTTATATGAAATAAAACTGACAATGTGAATTGAAAAATTTATGTATGTTATGTTATTATTTTACTGAATTGAGTTTATTTTTCACATTATTATTGTCGAGGTCAATACGCGTCTTTTAACACCTTTCTCGATATTTTTGCTAGCGTATTAGCAGTCGACCCCTCAACTAGACTTTTACCGGCAATTCAAACACCAATTTTCTTGTAATTAAAAACTCTTTAAGAGCACTTTTTTTATTTCTGTGAAATAAATTTCTATTTTTAAAATTGTTGCAAAAACCGTGCAAAAAAATTGTTCTTGAGCACATTTTTGTACGCAAGGAAAAGCACATACGCAAAATTTTACTCTCTATGATATTCCGTTGAGAAAACAATGGCCTGCAGTATTGATGCTAGATATTTTCATTCCACACCTTAGACTTAAAGATTTCCCATACAAAATTTTATTTTTCAAATACTTTAAGTATTGAACATTTGAATATTTTTTTTCTTTGGATATTTCATTTTTGTTCTGTAAAGTATTTGAAAAATAAAATTTCTCGACCTTTTGGGGGGGAGGGAAATGTCCCCTATCCCCCCCCTAGATCCGCGCCTGGTAGGTATACAGAACATCAAATAACAAAATAAAATATTAAAAAATCGGCTTTAATAAGGAAATGAGTCCATCTCCGAAAGCTCAAAGTAAACTTTTCGTTACGTCGACAAAATGATAAACGAAATTTATTTTTTTTTTGCTTTGGGATATAAAAATGATTATTTTTCTGAAAAAAAAATGCAACAGTTATAAAAAGGATATGCATTTGATGCTGAGAAAAAATAAGGAAGTAAAGAAGCAAAAAAAAAAAAAATTTAAGGAGTTTTGCACATTTACCCGCAGCCTGAGGCAATCAATGAGGCATCCAAGCGCACTAAACGCAATGACACTTGCTTGGCTTTTGAGATGTTACACTTTTTGTATGTATGTGCGTGCCGTGCCATAAGCCTTCCCAATTGCAATTGAAGCCCACTCAATAGATAACGTGCAAAGGTAGCAACCTTAAGAATTTCTCTTGACAAAATTGAATTCTTGAATGATTTCAGCGCGACAATTTGATTTTGAGCGTGTGTGGGTGAAGCGTTGAACCATTAAAATGTACGCTTAAGTGCTATAGCTTGAAGACTTCATAGATAGTTGCTGCAAAAAAAAAAGTATAATATTATGCTTATGTATCTATAAAGTTCTGAGAGTTCTACAGAAATTTAAAAAAAAATCTGTAACAAAATTCACTTTAATAAAAATCCATTAAGTGCACATTAGTGCAACTGAGTGAAAAAAATAGTTTCCGGCTGAGCACAAATAAGGAAAAAGTTATGTTTATAAAACTTGATAGGCAATTTTGTTTTAATTTCTTTCTTACGCCTCTATTCTGAGCGTTACCGGTAAAATAGTACCCAGAACATTATGTAACCGAATATCGTTACCAGTTCTTTTATCCGCGATTCTGGCCCAAGTGCTAACGCTGTCATCACCGAAAAACTCAGCAGCGTCTGTGGAGAAATTTGAAAGGTAGTTTTCTTCGCTTTCACTGTTGCCATTTTGGTCCATTTGTACCAAAAATGGTCCCTTTCAACGCCATTTGGTCCGCTGGTCCCTTTTCTTCAATTTTGGTCTTTTTTAGGCAGTAGTTATGATTGGTACTCTTCTTTCTTTTTCACTCAGGTAAAAATTCACAATATTGCCCAAAAATTCGCCACACTTTCGTTAGGTCCCATATAATTTTGAATTCACTTCAATGGAACTCTCACCATAAAAAATTGCTCAGTCAATAAAATGTACCAGAACAATAACATTTCACCTAGGATATAATTTATGCCAGGCATTAAAAAGAAAAGTGTTGGCAAATACATTGTCGTTAATTGTTGATAAAATAACCGACTAATCAAAAAAACTCTTGTTTTATAATAATATTAATAACGGCTAGATATTTCGATCTGTTATCAAGCACTATGTAAATATATGAAAATAAAAAATGCTTCTCGCCCAGCATAGCTTATAGCGAGCACTCCGCCGTGAGCCTAACACTTTCAAAGTTATACAAGGAAATTCTATGCATTACTTCTGATTTGGCACGTTGATATTTAAATCTTTCTCACCCAGCTCAATGAGTTCAAGGAATTCCAGGACTAATGTGGTGTTAAGCTACGCAAGGTAATTGAAAATTAAGTATCTTGGCACAAGAAATATTTTAACTCGAAGACAGAAGGAAGCAAATGCAAAGGGGATTTGATTTCGGAAGAAATGTTTTGTATAAAATTATTCCCGTAGGTGCTAGCAGAACCCCTGAGAACTGGGATCAAAACTCACACTTACTGAATCTAGTAGACTCTGATATGAAGTTTAAACGTTAAGGGAAAAAGTAAGCATCTATAAAAATAGCACTAACAGCAATTTTGCTTAGTTTCATTTATGATTTACTGAGTTTTCCACATACATAGTTCGGCAACAACAGAACGCAAATTTTGAACCGTTTCTTATTTCATTGCCACGAACAACATATTGCTAGAACCAAGACCTATGTGACCAAAACTTGGTTCACAACGTTTGGTTGGTGAAAGACATAGACTTTTCCTATATCAAAATATAGTACCATTTTGGTTGCATCCACATATATTCGTTTGTTCAGCTTGAATTGAAGGAAAGTCTTCACTATGTTCAGTAAAATTTTATATGGAAACATCCTAAAATTTTGTATTTTATACTAATAAAATAAAACAAAAATTTGGTCCTTTTTTCGACGAATTTTGGTCCCAAATGAAAATATGGTGTGGCAACCGTGTTCGCTTTACCGAAAATGTCTCACTTGTAGATACGAGGTCAATGAATAAACGGGACGATGTGTATATGCATATTAAGCATAAGTTTCTACATGGGTAAATTGTAATTTATTCTGTGAAAGTACATAACGTAAACAAATATGTATAGCAAGAGGCAACATTTTTTATACCTTTCATGAAAATGAAATGGTATATTAATTTCGTCACGAAACCCAAAATTGTAAGTCCTTAAAGGAAAATAGATAGACCCAACATTAAGTATACCGAAATAATCAGGTTGAAGAGCTGAGTTGATTTAGCCATGTCCGTCCGTCCGTCTGTCCGTCTGTCCGTCTGTCTGTATGCAAACTAGTCCCTCAATTTTTGAGATATATTGATACAATTTGGTGAGCGGGTGTATTTGGGTGTCCGATTAGACATTTGTCGGAACCGGCCGGATCGGACCACTATAGCATATATCCTCCATACAACAGATTTTTCAGAAAAAGAGGATTTTTGTCATATCTTACTCAATTTAACAGATTGAAGCTTCAAACTTCACCATATAATTTCGTATATTGCACATATTGTTGCCTGAAAAAATTGATGAGATCGGTCGTATATATAGTATATATCCCCCACAACCGATTGTTCAGATAAGAAACTTTTCGTAATTACTGCCCTATTTTAAGAGCTAGAGGCTTCAAATTTTAAGGAATGCTTACGTATATAGCATATATTGTTGTCTGAAAAAATCATAAAGATCGGTGGTATATATAGTATATATATGGTGGTATATATAGTATATATATATATATTTTCGCAAATTTTAGCCCCATTTTAACAGCTAGAAGCTTCAAATTTCACCGAATGCTTACGTATATGGCATATATTGTTGTCTGAAAAAATCATAGAGATTGGTGGTATATATATTATATACTTCATATAAACTGTCATTTTTGGCACTTTTTTACGGCTAGAAGCTTCAAAATTCATCAAATTTCATCAAATAGTTACGCTTAGGTCATATATTTTTGAAATACGTGATTTGTAGTCATAGTTTTTACATGCAGACCACAAAAAACGCGAAGCTTTGCATCCTCACACAAAGTACCTACCTATTTTTTATTTTATATTTATCTTAAAAATCGTTTAGGTATATAGATCTGTTCATTATATATTTCTTATCTTATACATCCGATTATTCGGAGATTACGAACGGCATAAGATTATTGTTCAGCTCCATTCATGAAAGGTATGAAGTCTTCGGCACAGCCGAAGACAGTCCCGTCCTTACTTATCTTTACTATTATCTTTGCTTATTTGCGCTTACAATTCCTTATTTTTCAGTTCTGCCTTTTTCTAAACAACAGCTGTTTTGTGGTTATTTCGATATAACCACCTACTTTTGTGGGTAAAAAATTATCCGGCTACTATCGCTGGTAGAATACCAAAAGGGTGTAAAAGTTGCTACATGATTTCGTTACCGTGGTGAAGAATGTTGTTACCACACTAGAATCGGGGCGTTATTAAGAAGTTTGAAGATGGTTTTAAAGAAGGAGTTTAGCTATATAAAGTTCCATAGTTTATGTAGGCACTTCATATCGACGCCTGAGTGGAAGATCGTCCTAGGTGAGAACATCTTTCATAGAACGCCCTTTTTCAGAATTGGATACATTGAACTGGTTTGTGTTAATTTCTAAAAACTTTTTTTCTGCATATCTGCTGATGAGGGGAATATTTCAAAACGCTCTGTGTTTGTCTACTTCTTTGCTTTCAATTGCCATCTTCTTTCCAGCGCTAATCGATTGATGGGGATTTTTCCTGTCATCACATGTATGGCTGGCGGTGTTGTTACGGCGCAATAAGCGGAGGCTATTCTCAGAGATAAGGCGATCCTAAATGTGATGTTTGTTTGCCAACAGTTGGGGGCCGTACAGGAGAATGGATGGTTGATGTCTATCAGCAACTAGCTTTTGCTTTTTGTTGGTCCTCCAATATTTGCCACCAACCTGCTTACCGACGATACCTTTTTCGGGAGTCTAATCTTACGCCTAAACAGTTAACTTGCTATTTTGAGCCTATATATATCAAGGGGTGGCTTCGAAGCTACCGCGATGTGTTGCTTTGTTAAGAGTATCGACTCTGTTATGCAATTTTGCTGGCAGCTGAGGTCCGGGCGAGTCTAGCCACTCCTTCATGCGCATCATAATCTGGTGGAGCTTTCTCCGTGTTTGTTCTGTAGTTCGGACTGTAATGACTATGTCTACGCAATATCGTCAGTGCTTTCAACTTATAATGTATCATCCGCCATTTCAAAATGGAAAATTTCATCGTAGCTGACATTACGGAGAAATGCGAATTGCTCTGCATTAGACTTTCATAGAAGGCGGGGTATATAGGAGTGGGGTTATCTATACCTTCCCTGATTTCCGGGGTAGGGAGGGAAGCGTTTTCTTACTTTTTTATATATTATGATTGAATGGGGCCCTACTCTTCGCCGTGTTGATTTATTCTCGCAGCTCGACCCATTTCGCGTTAATACCATACATGATCTTTTAAGCTCGATTATTTTGCTAAACATACGCAATAGTTTGCGCATTCAGTGCACTCTTTCAGTTTATGTCCGGGACCACCGTACCGGATACATAAGCCTTGAACTCTGCTGGCTGGACCTTTGCGGTTCCAGGTTGTTTGATTTGAGGTTTATTCAGCAATACAATCATATGATTTTTCAATAGTGGCTTGGGCAATAATATTCCAGCTTTCTCCTTGGTTATTGTCACATCGGCTTGAGTGTGTTTCGTTGTGCTTGGAGCTGTTAGGTTATGTTGGCGGATCCACGGGGGGAGCTTGAGAGAAAGTCGGATATACCCTCCGGCTGCCTACCCTAAAACCCTCAGACAGATATAAAAAGTGGGAGTGATTTCATACCAATTATGCCCATTTTTAGCAGGAGTATTGTAAACAGACGTAGTCAAAAATTTTAATTTTTTGGGAGAACGCAAACAAAGATTGTGATCTTTTTGGGCATTCTATAAATTTCAGAATAATCTCGTCAGTTGGTTATCTTTGTGGGTCATAAAATATAAAAAAAATCAAAGTTTCGAGTTGAATCAGTTTACAATAAAACGTGCGATATGTTGAATTTCATTAAAAAACATTTCTTTGGTGTTCTCATCCCGTTGACGTTTTCCCTTGTTCTGACAATTTCGGCGTGCATAATTTATAGGGTTGTCTATCATAACTGCCTTTGAATTCTACTACGATCGGAGTAAATTTTACTATAGTGTAACGAATTTACTGCAAATCCTCTTATTTGCAATCCTCTGCTAAGTTCGAATCACTAAACTGTTGAATAAATAACTCCAATTTGTAATAATGCAAAATGGCCTTTATTAAAGTACTTCACAATAACAAACTGTGCAACGAATAGCTTGATTAATAACCACACTGATTGATAGCTCAATGAAACTCTACTATTCAAAATAACACTGCTATTGCTCGCTAGATATCGTCTTAATCAAACTGCTTGACAACTCAAATCAAACTGAATTCCTTCTTACTCGCCTGCACCGCTTTTATAGTTTACGCTGCATACTTCTAGGCTCTTCGATTTCCAGAAGTTACTAGTTAGTTCGGCTACAAAATTGCCAGCCACAACTACGTGCACAAATTATTGCTCTCTCTTGTGACCACTCAGATAAGATATATGCATGTGTTTGTAGTTTACAGTCTCCCGCACACACATAAGCGTATAAGTAAATTCATCGGTGTGTGACATCTCATCTCTCGCTGCCTTGTATGTAAATGTTGCTCGTCGGAATGTGTACATATGTGTAGACGCAATTATTGATTCGTTTATGTAGATACATAATGATTGAATTATTGATGTGAACTGCTTAGCATCGGCCTGGAGATGGCAGCACTCCTCAGTTTTGCTAATATTCGTAACAATAGGTTTAGAAATATAATAACTACATATGTAAGCCGCTACCAGAATTTTTAGACATAAATATAAACATAACTTTGTATTCCCCAAAAGATTATAGACAAAATTTTGCAGAAAACTTAATTTTTTGAGGAAATTTGTAGGAAAAATTTAGCAATAAAAATTTAGTACTTTTGTAGTACAAAACATGTGAGGATGATTTTTCGGATGGATAGGCCGACGGAAGGCGATGAATGGATAAGCAATGCAAATTTTTTGACTGCGGCTATCGAAAAAAAAACGCTAGACTCTACCAGCGATCAAGTCAATAGAGAATACCGGAAAAATCGAATTTTTTTTCGTTTGCAGCCAAAGGACAATCAAAATGGAAACCACTCCCGAAAATCTTGGGAGAGTGTCGTTATAAAAAATAAATAAAAGTAAGGCGCGATAACCTCCGAAGAGATCTTAGGCCGAGCTTCTATTCCAATTTGCGTCGTGCTCCTCTTTATTTTTCCTACAAATTGGCCGGACGGGACCTACATGTTTTATGCCGACTCCGAACGGCATCTGCAAGGCAGATGAGGTTTCACTGAGAGCTTTTAATGGCAGAAATACGCTCGGAGTGCTTGCCAAACACTGCCGAGGGGCGACCCCGCTTAGACAAATTTTCTTCTTATTGAAAAAACTTGTTTATAAAATTCGGATGTTGCTTCACCCGGGCCGTGAACCCAGGATCTTCGGTGTGGATGGCGGAGCACGCTACTATCACACCACGGCGGCCGCCAGTGTCGAGTGTCGTTATAATAACCATAAATTCGAACCACGCTCATTATTAGGAAGGTTTAATATCAGAATTAAATTTTCATACTTTAGCTGAAGTTGTATTCAATTTGCATAGAGCGTTTTAAAGCGATTTCAGGAATAGGCCCCTTCTTAACTTAACGTAAGTAATATCACCCTCGCCCGGGCACCGAAAAAGTCAATATTACCTCAATATTGTTGTTCGTGTTCCTGCTTAGCACAGGAATGAAATAAAATCAGCATTTATTTAATTCCGTCATACATATCTACTAATATATGTATACTTACTATGACTACCAAATTCTTCCAAATTAGTTTCGAAAATCTCAAAGTAATTTGCCTCCATGACTAGAGTTTTTAGTTAGAAGTTTTTACAAACGACTTATTTTAGTATAAATTCTTTAATATCATCCCCTGCAACCCTTTCCTTTTCAAATCTCACCGAATGTGTTATCCAAGCCATGAATGTACTCTCACTAGCTGAGTTATTAAAGGACCCAAACTTGTAACGCTAAACTTAAACACCGTGTAAATGTGTCCAACACTTTGTCAAGCGTAAAAAGGAAATCTTTTTTTTTATATCACTTCAGTCAGTGGCTGTAACGAAAAAAAAAGAAAGCAAATACACATGTCAAAGTAACAATCTAACTTACAAAGAGGCTTGGTGTTCTTTTACAGCACAATTGCACGAGTATTCGTAACTCACTGACTCCAAATGGCTATTTTACTCGCATACTAAAAAATACGCAAAATAGTGTGAAAGTACCTACCCTTTTTACCCCACAGGAATGCGACGCAACGCGAAGTGCCAGCAGCTGTGATGGTGTCAAAGTACATTTTTCAAATGTTTTTAAACGTTTGAAGCACACAAAAGTTATGTACACATACATACACAAAGTAACATCATATTTATCTCTTAACTCTCCCCGAACCACGATGCAATCCATCCATGCTAGAGCATACGAATATTAGGCGTCAATTTCAAACGGAAGCGGATGTGTGTGAATTGCGGTTACTGATTCGGATGTGGATATGGTTGTGGTTGTTGTTGTTCGTCGGTCATTTGTCGATTGTCGTTGGCAGTTGTAGTAGCTAAGTGATAGTGCTGTAAAGAGTTTGGTTATGGTTTTTGTTGGTGTGGGGCGAGTGTTATGTGGCGGAAAGTGGTAATTGTCGCTTTTGTGAATTTCAGTTCCGCCGTTGAGTTTGTTGGAATTGTTTTTGTTAGTGTTAAGCCTCTGTAGTTTGCAAAAACGATTTGTTGTACTTTTTTATATTTATTTCTGCCCCATTTGAGATTTTTTAAAATATATCTAGACAAGTTGTAAATTTAGCGATAAACATCCTTTTTTGTGTGCTTAGGAAAGCTTGTTTTGGTTTTTGCTTTGCTTAAAAAAAATTGTTTCAGCATCCCGTTTAGCGATATAAAATGTGAAGGAATTATTTTTTGTTGGAATACCTTAATGGTTATTTTGATACAATCGCATATTTTTCTAACAGTGTGATATTGCGTGTGATTTTGCATATGATAAGGAGAGTGTGACAAGCCCAAAAAGTAGCCTCAGCTACGATTAAATTAAGTTGTCCTGCAAACCGTAAAGCCTGCGTTAAATTATATTGCTCAATATCACAAGCTTCGTCAAGATTTGCAAAGACTTCTTCGAGCCGTTTAAGATGACGGGTGGTTTTAAAGAAGAATATTTGCTATCTTGCAATTGCAGCAGCAGAACTACTTCAGTAGGGAATCAAGTGAGCAAAACCAAACTGAGAAGGTTTCCAGGGCAAAACCACTGGGAGCGCTAAGTGAGTTGAAGTCCCATATATGTGCTTGCAATGAAGTCGGGCCTACCTCTTCCAATGCTTCCATTTGTAGGTTCCTATAAAAAAAAACATTCTGAATCGAAACATCTTCATCTATTCCGATAATACGGCAAACGCTAGGTTAGTTAGAGACAATACTGTCTCAGTTAATGCTGATCCCTAGGTTTAGTTTGTTCTCACGTAACAATAAGGCTATAGTTTTCTCTTCTTTTTGGAGTTAGCTGAACTTATTGCACGGTTGTTATAAGACTAAATCAATACCGTGAACATACGTCTGCAATTCTACGTTTTTAAAAAATATTGTTTAAAAAAAAAATAAATGTAAGGCGCGATAACCTCCGAAGAGATCTAAGGCCGAGCTTTTCTTCCAATTTGCGTCGTGCTCCTCTTGATTTTCCCTACAAATTGGCCGGACGGGACCTACATGTTTTATGCTGACTCCGAACGGCATCTGCAAGGCAGATGAGTTTTCACTGAGAGCTTTTCATGACAGAAATACACTCGGAGCTTGCCAAACACTGCCGAGAAGCGACCCCGCTTAGAAAAATTTTCTTCTAATTGAAAAACCTTATTTCTAAAATATTGATGTTGCTTTGCCCGGGGTGCGAACCCAGGGCATACGGTGTGGCAGGCGGAGCACGCTATTATCACCCCACGGTGGCCGCAAAATATTGTTCCCAAGCGTTAAAATACCGCAGCTTGCAATATTTTTTTCCAGGACTACTTTAAAGAAATCGTACGATTACTCTGTCTGAAACCTCGTTCAATTTCGAAATGTCTTAGAGAGGTCCTTTCCAATTCTGGCTGAGAAGGTAGTGTTGCTCAGCTTTATTTTACAGTTTTGTAGGAAAGCTGGCATTAATTTCATAATTTTTCGGTGTCGGATTCAGTATCATATCAGAACGCTTTACCACTGCTTCCGTTTTAAAGGGCAGATCTGTGATAGCTCTATAATTTAACCAATACTTCATTCCTTACTTTCCTATCAGTTTTCGCCTAGCTTTTTTTTTTGCAAAATTTTCTGTGCGATTCCTGTTGGCTAGGTGCTTAAGTTTATCGCTTAACGGTCTTCTGCCTTCGGCCAACTGATCTGAAAAAGCAGCGTTTGACGTGGTAGCTGAATGGACAAGGGTCCTCCCTACTCCTGCTTTCCATTTGGTTGACTTTTACATATTTCCATAATTTTCGATCGAGGATGGAGGCAGCGAGCTGACTTTGTCAATTTCTTTCTTCTGTGTAATTCTTATGGAGTATTTTATGAATGAAATCGTTGTGATCTGATTGCAAATTTTCAATGTCCCTCTCAAATGTCCCACGACAGTGAGCCGCTTTCCATTTGATTTAACTTATTGTTATATATTTTTATTTATTTATGTATGTATGTATCTATCGGGCAGTTTGCCAACTGTTTGAGGAGCCTACATTTGTTGTTGCAGCTGATACCGGCGGTTGCACTCAATGTTCGCGCGGGTGCGATTTTGGAATGCAATATCCGAAGGGAATTAGCATAAAATAACAACAAAACATGTAGGGTTGATGTCGGAGAACACAAAAGTCCAAACGCACTGAGCATCATCAATTCATGAATAAAACATTTAGTTTGAGTTGCAGCATTTTTGCTGTCATTGTGATCGCCAATGATGGCCACATTGTTGTTATTGTGCGAATGTTGTTCTTTTCGTTTATTGTTCGTTGTACATAGTTGCTATATGGTAAATGATGGGGGAACATTTACAAACTTCCGTACAAGTTCTCGCAAGTAACTCCCTTTATTTATTCCATCAAACATTTGTTGTTTATCGACCACTTTGTTTGTTGTTGCTACATTTTTATAATATCAATTGTTATTCTTTTTGGCAGTTTATTTAGCCAGCCCAGCCATACTGGCGGCAAAGGCAATGTGAGAATCTCATAAGTATTGTTTCTTCTTTCACGGCATGTTCAAGCTTTTGGCTGCCGCCTGCCACAGCTCCTGTTGGTAGTTCTTGTGGTGCTACTACCAACATATTGGCGTTATTCTGAGAAACAATTCAAATTGCGCCATCATATGTCGTTATGTAGGGTGACGGCCTACTGCGCTTGTACTTTATATATCTATGTGGGTACACTCAACTCTTTCGCTCTGCAGCACTTTTCTTGTTTCTTTGATGGCTGCATCTTGGTTGCATATTGTGGATGTTTATTAACAGCAATAAATCATTTTCAAAGCGCTACCAACGAACTTGGCAAGTTTGGTTTATTGCTCTTCCTTTTGGCTACACCTTTTGCTTGACGCATAAATACGCGTACAAACATATATAGTAGATACATACATATGTACATATTCGTCGGGTGTAGATATTATATTTACTACTTAATGTACGGACGTTTTTTAGAAAAAACTGTCGATGTCGGACGCACTAACTTCGGCTAGCTTTCCAACACAAGACCCATTAACTTTACCTAAGTTGTTTTGAATACTGACGTCCACGTCGCAGGAGTATATATACTTCGTGGATGAGATTGTGCTACATGGAGTGGCCCTCAAGTTGAAGGTAGCTCTTGATAGTAAACAGTTTATCCCGCCTGCGTTCCTGAGCTTAGAGGGAACCTCAAAAGAGTTTAACCGAGTTATGTAAGGTTTAATTGGCACCTTCATTGTTACTTCGAGTGTGTTAAGGTATTTCAGAGAGTAGGCTATGAACCTTATGGATCGAAGTAGCATTTCGAAATGAAATTATTGACTTATATCAGATCTCGATGTTACGGGGCAGAGAAATTTTATATGAAGCAATGTCTTATGAGGGGTTATATTTATCAGTAAGGCATAACTCGGTAAAAAATGGAAAAAACGCATGCTTTACTGGAGCGGATCTATAGGTATATCTACACTATTTAGATGATAAATACTGTCCCACTGGAGTACATGCCGAAAGGATAGGATGGGAATACAATACATGACATTGACAACCTGCGGAGGTGGTAATGACTGCCGTAATAAATAAAAATAAATAAATGTAAGGTTCCTAAGAGATTTTATACCAAGCTTAACTTCCAATTTGCGTCGTGCTCCTATTTCAATTTTTCCTACAAATTGGCGGCACGGGATCTAAATGTTTTTTGCCGATCCGAACGGCATCTGCAAGATAAGTTTTTACTGAGAAACTTTTCATGGCAGAAATACACTCACTGAATGACCGCCATAAGAGGTGTCTAAAATCAACGGTCCTCGAGGTTCAAGGGGAAAAAATTGTTTTCAATACATTAGGGCTGGTAGCGGAAGGTGCTATTACCGGAGCGTACCGGATTTAGTTTGGCAAACGACTTCCCATATTCGTAACACTCCCTAAGCCTCCATGGAGTGTTCTTGCTGTTAAAACAAAAGCTATGATAAACCTATAGAAGTGTTTTTTTTTTTTTCAAGCTTAAAAAATGAGGTTATGTATCGAGTCCAATATCGAAGATCTTAGAGTTCCCAATAAAGCAATCAATATGAAGGTTACTCACTGCCCTTATACCCAAGCCATGTTAGATTACCGGATAGTTTTCGATACTTATTTACCAGCTCAGAATGCTATAGGCGGGAAAAAGAAGTTTATTTGGGTGACAGTTTATTGCAGATCGGATCATACTTGAAGATTTAGAAGCATATTAATTGCATAGAGTCCTATAGATCCAGGACCGAACATCGACCTAGATCATCTATTTGCAGAAAAACAGAGAGTTGGCGAAACCTACATAGGAGACCTACATACATATATGGCGTATGTTACTTTTGAACAAGTTATTCGAAATTTACAAAACTTCACGTTTGCCTCAGAATATCGATCAAATGAAACGTTCAACTATTTTTGATATATTTTTATTGTTTAACGCTTGAGTGCACTTTACGTTTCTACAAAGCTAAACAATAAAGCCTTCTGCAGTCCGTTCGAATTATGTACTATATATAGAAGGGATGAAGTTTATGTGAATGTATGTAAAAACATATAACTAATTTAGAACAAATACTACGTACATGCATATGCATTAGCCCGGGTCGATTTGTGGGGAGGCAGAAAAATCGCTCATTGCTTTGTGAAAATCATATTCTAGGGATCAAAATAAGAAACTTTGCTGAAGGAACTACACCTCTAAAACGAATTCTGGTGTCCCCCAATTTGGGTCGAACTTTTGGGTAGGGGCAAATTTTGAAAAATCCCATTTTGACCCATTTAGAGTGCTCCAATCGAGTCCAAATGTATGACCGATCCCTACTAACTTTGGAGGCCCGACCCACCGATGCCAGTGGCACACCCCCTGGAACCCCCCTTGGGGTTCACCAGAGCTTTTTAAATCGACCCGCCCTAATATGCATGTATTTAAAACTTTTTATCCTTTTTTTATCCGCTATGTAAGTTTAAAGATTTAGTAAGCTGATAAAAGCTCGCGAGTAATAAATCCAAGACTAAACAATACGACATGCATATATGTGGTATTTGGGCGCACGTGCCACTCCCCAAGCCACATGCGTTAAATACTGAAAAAAAAAAAACTCACACAATATTGTAAATATATGAATGTATGTTGCAAGATCAATAACTTTAAAGTGAAAGTAACCTTTGCTTTATTTTTCTGGCCTAATAGGTGGAGGACTTCTAAAACCTCACAGCACCAAGCTTAGTCCTTTTTATATTCGCTATCCTAAAAACGTGATGATAGTTCTAAAGAAATCTATCTAGTGATATTGAAGCTGAAGATATTTTCAGGCATATGCCGAATAATTGCTTGTAACGGTGATATTTCCAATTAGTTTGATCTCCGCCTATTATCAAGGGTTCCAAAGTAGCCTATATAGAATACTTTCGAGGTTATGCTTTATAGGTGCATGGAGTAAGATCTTGACAAAATCGGGAGTGGCAGTGAAAACGGGAGCGGAACTTTGTATTAGGAGCAGCAAGGAGAGTGGGAGAGCAAGGGAGTGGGTATGAGATTCAAAGTGAGTGTTGGTGTGAGAGTAGGATGTAGAGTAAGAATGGAAGAGGTAGTGGGAGTCTCGGTAGAGTGGTAGTGGGATTTTTTATAAATATTTGATTTCGTCTACTTACTTCAATGACACTTAACCGTTTAATGGTTATAGCTGTCGAGAAAAATGCGCCAGTCGCTTCTCGTTGTGATAACAGCGAACTTAAATTAGGGCATAGATATGGCAGTCTAAGCAATTTTGGTGAAGTGAGTAGTGCCACACCAAACTCGAAGAGCTCTTTTCGGTCAAATATCTCATACGTAGAAATTTGGAAGCAAATGTGATTTCTTCCCAAGTTTCGCTGCCTACTTTCAGTCATCTTTAGGATAAATCAACCTACTACGGCTACCGAACTCAACTTTGCAGTATTGCACCCTAAATGTACTCGTGCTCTTCCGAGGTTTACTTTTTCAAAAGCTCAAGTCAAGTATTTGTTTCATGCAGATTTGTTCTGACAAAATTACTCTGGTGTGAGTTAATTTATTTAGTAACGGCAGCCAGTGAAACCCTGGGTGTCTGGATTGCTTAGAAGACGTTCCGACATTCTTGGCAATTCAAGTTTTGAATCTGAATTAAGCAACTAATAGCGAGTCAACAGGCATTGTTTTGACGTCGCACAGTGTTTCGTGTAGAACAAGCTAGCTGGACAAAAACAAAGTTCTTATTCCAAGAAAAGTGTAATGAGAAATGAAAGAAAACAAACAAAATAACGGGATTTTTGCTTTTTTTTTTTTGATATTTTTGCTCATATATATTGAGTAATTGAAGTAAGAAGGCAGGAGTGGCCGTAAAATGCATTGATTAATTTTCAAAATTCTTGTTGAATATTAAGCTTCATATTTCTTTTAAGTGAACACTTTTACATAATTTTTTTGATGGATTCTAAGCTCGAAGGTAAGTAAAATTTTTTAATAGTAATTCTTTCGCAATTAGAGTATTTTCAATATATTTAACATTCCGTTATTAAGAAGAAAAGGTATTTTTTCTCTATATTTTTAAATTTAAGGATAAAAAAGTTACATACATCCGCGGACATCCGGGCTATATTTTACATATGTTATAGTCGCAAGTATTCTCTAATAGTCGAAAGAAAAAACCATTGCGAATTCTTTGCACATCTATTTTTAATTTTTTTTGTAGATTTAGTTATCTCTACATATCAAATAGGATGTATGTACGTACCAGCTCCGACGAGATATTTGAACCTTTAAAGCTGATCTACAAACGGCAAAACCAATTCCTTCGCGCATTAGCATCTGGTTATAATATCAATATCCAACAATTTGAGATATTTGCGAGTGAGACTAAAAACTATACACAGATCTCTATCCGTGGTTTTATATGCCTGTTACAGTTCATAAAATCTTAGTGCATAGTACTGATATTATAAAATCAGCAATTTTACCTATTGGTCAACTTTCTGAGGAAGCACAGGAAGCCCATAACAAAGATTTGAGACGATTCAGGGATGATAACACACAAAAGCAGTCGCGTGAAGCCACGAATAGAGATCTTATGAATATGTTGCTTATAACATCGGATCCTTTAGTAAACAGTTTTAGGGAGATACCCAAGAAAAAATTTAAAAGCCTGACTTCAGAAGTCTTACATTTACTGTCCTCCGATAATGTTGAGGAGTCAATAAATACCGCAGTTGTTTCAAGCTTTCACAGTAGTGTTGCTGACTATTCCACAAGTGACTCATCCAATGAAAGTGATGATAGCGAATAATAACATAATTATAAAAGATAACCTACCCTATAACTTTTTTTTGGATCAGGTTTTATTCAATTTAAATCTATTGTCTTTTCTACTTTGTATGATACTTTACTTTTAAGTTTTTGTAATAAGTAATTTTCACATAATTAATTTAATTATTTACATTGTTATTATTATTATTGTAATTCACTTTTACATTCCTGACTGGTAATATAAAATAATTTTGTAAAAATTGTAGTGCCAGGATAAATACTCAAATAAATACAAAATATGTATGTACATATGTACAGTCACTCACATAAATAAGTAGACACCCTTTTTGCACAATTCTTACAATTTTCGCTTTCGCAAATTTATTTTAACTAATTTCCCATAAGAAAATTTGTCACGATCTATAACAAAAACTAAATTATATTTAAAAAATTCGACGAATTTTCATAAAAAAATTTTAATTTTTTTTTTCCGAATTTTTACAATTTTTTAGAGTATTGATATTTGTAGTCCATTCAATTTAAGTACAATAAAGTAATATTCTTAAGTACTTTACATTTTTTTGGATCTATGTCACTTATTCACATGAGTTACTGTATATGAAATAAGCAAATGTATGCATATGAAGTAAAATTTTAGAAAAAAATTAAAAAAAGAACATATGGCTGAAAAAAATGACGTAGTTGTAATAAATGACTGCATATGAAACGGAAGATCTCATAAAATAATTTTGTCCAGCTAGCTTGTTCTACACGAAACACTGTGCGTCGATGGTTTAAAACCAGTCACTATATCGCCTTCTCCTTTCACCTTTTATATTGTAGCATTGTAGCTTGGAACTTGTTAACAAATCATTTACTAATTTACAACTACTTCGTCTGTATGTCCCTTCTTCATACATTTCTACACCTATCTATAAACAGCAAGAACAGAAACGAGTCACATGTGTAATCATTGACATTGATTAAGCATCAATTTTGTAAATCTCAACACTGTCACACCCACTCACACCAGTAACGACATACCTACACGTACATAGAGCAACCTTACGCCTTAAGTGCCCCTTATAGTTGTTAGTGTGCGTTGCATGTCACTGCTGTTGCCTGCTTAATCGTGCTTATCACATATTTAATGCGTTTACCGCAGTATGCGAAGTATTTGAACAAATCGCCTTCGTACTGATGACATTTCAGTTTTTGTAGCAATTAGCTCCCCCACCTGAGTTCCAAGAACTTTTTGTTTTTGTTACTCAATTTTGTACCATTTTATATGCAAACGCAACACAGCATGACGAATTGCTTGCAATGTTGCACATTGTACTTAATGCAACACATGCATACGCGTTGCAACAACAAACACATTAGACAAATCACTTTTTGATGATAATAAAATTGGTCTGGTGATAATTAGACGCGAGTCTACAAAATGTTTGTGCAAATAAACTTAAATGATACTGCAGTGGATAACAAAATCGTACATACTATTAGTATATATCAGATGTTTAATTGAGTTTGTAATGTGCACAGTTATTTGTGATATGATGTTATGTATGTGTAGGTTTGCAGTAACGAGTCGAGGAAAGGTCGCTACACAAGAGTTAATTTCTATAGCAAATTTTTTTGCGGAACGTGTTGGGGATTTGGTGATATGGAATAATGATGAATGGACTTAAATGATGTGTTTCTAATACTTTTCAAAAACTGCTGTGCTATTATTGTTTCGAAGGGGAACTCTGCCGCTTTTAATTTCAGTAAAGAATGCGTAAGAAGCCAGTGATACTCCGAATTGAAACTGTGACTGTATTTGTAAGAGAAAGATCATAGTAGTGGTGGTGTTTTGATCGTTGATTAACAAGCAACGAGGCAAGATACATGCACGCATATATGTTAACATTTATTTTTTTGTTTGGCGACCTCTAGTATAGATACATGCACTCCATAAATTACGTGACTGGAATCTCGCCTGTTGTTGTTGTTGTTGTAGCGACTCCCCGAAGGCTCCGGTAACACAGCACCATTAAAGTGCTAGCCCGCCCATCGCGGGAACGATTTATATGGCCACATTAAACCTTCAGGCCATCCCTCCCTCCCCACCCCAAGTTACATGAGGAGCTGGGGGTAGCCAGAGCCTCGTCTGTTAGTGAAACAGGATTCGCCACGGATAGGTGAGGTTGACAATTGGGTTTGAAGAAGCTATATATTGCACTGGTAACCTGAAAGGGTAGCGCTACACAACCCCTTGAAACTGGTATTTTAATCGCCTCTTACCTCTACCCTACCGCGCGTATATTCTTACCCCCTAACCCGCTGGGTTGGTGAGCTCCAACAGGTGAGCCTCTTCACGAACTCTATCTCTGTGAATTTATAAGGAGCCCTCACAGCACAGCTTTTCCCACATACATATCTTTAAATTCATTATCTTAAAAAAATATTTAATACAAATACTTTAACTTATTAGCAGTTAATCCTCTCCCAATGCTGCCAGACTGACAGACGCCGTCAGTGCCTTTGATGAACCGTCATTTTTTGGTTTTACCGTATACTCAAAACAACTGTCAACCAAAATTCCTAATTTGCTCATAACAATAGTGAATTCGTGCAAAATTAATCGTCGCATTCCATCCTGCAGACTGTGCTATCGTTGGTACTGATCAAAGTTGTGCAGTCACAACCCATTCCATTGGCTACTGAGTAAGTAGTCCGCCAACAATATAGACTCGCTGCAAATGGTGTCGTCCGGTTTTTTTATTGCCGCAAAGTGACAACTTTATTAAACGAAATTATAAAATGCGATCCTTGCAAAAGTGTCGCCGCTTGCTGAGAAGCCCCTGAAATTGCAACACGCACAAAATTCCAACATCACACATCATTATCAGCGCAAAAAAGGGTGCTGCAATGGCAGGTAGACATCGGAAGATGGCGAAAATCGAATAAAAAAGAAATCACACTACAAATAGAAAAGATAAAAATTGACGACAGGAATTTTTGCACATGTGACAACAGAAATTGCAATTATTAATGTACAAAGCTGAAGGAATAAGCTGCAAAGCGGCGTACTATGGGTTAAAATCCATTACTTTTGGGAAATTCATCGTAAAGTGCATCATATGTTTTTCTTTCAAGATTTTCAAAGTAGGAGACGATGTGACATGAGTAATCAATTTTGGTTGAATAAAAGTCCCAAGTCGCTAGTCCCGCCCCTTTCCCCCTACATCCTTGAAGATAGTGATAACATTAATAATTTTGTACTCTAGGAATGGGTTTTTGTGCTGTTGCCCTACGGTAAAAGTTGTCCGCGACCTGGCTATAGTAAACTGGAGAATGAAAAACCCACAGTACCTTTAAGGGGGATAAGACGGCCAAAGAAACAATGCACGTGAAGGGTAAGAAGCAGGTGGAACAGCGAATTCGCGGAGTTACGGAAAAATGTGCCAATATAAATTCCGTCCACCGAACCAGCTGAGAGACGAGGACAATTGATTCAACCCTTTTAAAGTGTTGCCAGCGCAATTTATAGCTTTTCCAACCCAATCGTCAACCTCACCTATTTTTCGCGAATCCTGTTTCTTTATCAGCCGAGGCTCTGGCGACCTCAATTTCCCCATGGATCTAGGGGGTGAGATGGCGGTATGGCCTAGAAGGTTGCATGTGGTCATACTAAATCGTTCCCGAAACGTACCGGATCTGCGACCCCAAAACCTTACGGGAAATGTCCTTATCGCTACGACAATAACAACAAGGGACGAGGACAATATAAGAAACACTGTGCAGGTTCTGTTTTTTTTGCAATCACCCAGAGAGGAAGGACGCCCAAGAAGACTTCGTAGAAGTGCAAGAACAACAACAAGTGCAAGAAGAAATATACGTCATCGGAGTAGTAGCAAAAAGAGATGAGGTTGCCGAAAAGCCGCAATTGGAATCGATCCGACGCTGGCAACAACAGTTCAGTTGCAGTTTTGAAGGACATTGGACCAATGGATCAATTACCGAACTCAACCTATGGATGAAGCAACCACGTTAAGGGGCCGACTTTTACGTCGTCCAATTTTTAAACGTTTACATAAGTATGTATTTGTCTTCACAGAATGTGGAGGGATGAAAACGCAAATATAGACGATGTATGCGCCACCTTCTTCGAATAGGAACATTTCACCCAACAGCAAAGGAGGGTGGAAGAGAGACTTGCTGACTTATCCTGCGAAGAACTGTAAGGGCCGTAAGAGGTTAAGTTTTAAACGGAAAAGAGCAAGGGAGTTCTACGCACGGAGAGCCTCTTAGTGTGGCTTGATACATTCCGGTCAGTGTATATCTTTTGACCCCACTGTACAGCAGTTGTAAAGAAAAAGTATACTGAAGTTAGTTGCGGCTACAAAAAGCATACTCAACCATGCGCTGAGGTGACGCTACACGATGCGACTTTTGTTACACCTTTTGTCATTCCAGACGCACGCTTCTTTTTGCCACAAATCGGTACAAACCTTGATGTGTAGCAGCGACAGTGATGGACAACTAGCTTGGACACTGTTGCTGTTATTGTTGTTTTTTGCTATTATTAGTATTAGTGATGTTATTGTTGTGTCTGTTTAACGGACTGACATTTATGATGAGGTTCTTAGGACTGCAAAGAAAATTTAATTGAAATACCGAAAATGGATACAAGGAAACGCATTAAATTTGCAGCGGATGTATGACGGAATCGAGTTTCAATCTTCAGTCTCTTGGATGTAGGTAGTTAGCTATTTGAAGGGACGTGGTATTGTGGTACAGCAACGCGATTGCAGCTCACAAAATTATGATGAAGACGTCAAAATGTCTGCAATTGTTGTCGGCAATTGAGCCGTTGATCAGAGAAACTCTTTTTGTGCAAAACTTTTTAATGCGAATTTTTGTTGAAAAGTGATAAGAAAAAGAAAAATGTTTTCGCCTTTTTATCTTTGTTTCGTGCCGGCTAACTTTGTATTACCTGGTTTCGAGCAATTTTCGCAAAATTTTTTACTGACTCGCGGTTAATAAAATTGAGTTGGAGCATCGATCACTTGCACAATGATGACAGCGGCGACAACAATAACGTTGGTCTTTCTTTTTTATATAAAAAACAAAAAATAATAAATTGAAATGTCAATTTCGGTGCAACTCTTGAACACCAACCAGTCTCCGAAGTAATACCAAAAAAGTTCAGTTACTGCTCAACAGTGATCTTAACAGCTACATATCAAATCCCAGCAAAGAATGCGATCGGAGTTTCACTTGCTTAAGGTACATACTCGTATGTATCTCTCAAACATGGCGGTGCAATAGCAGAAGACATCCGTCTTAACAATCTCATCACGTCACAAATTCATTATTGATTTTTTACTGATTTTCCATTTTGTATCTTGTTAATGACGATCATTATGACCATAATAATTAAGTATGTATGTAGTTAGTTCTTGAAGTTGGTTGTAAAAAAAAACTTTCAGATAGGGTGTGGAAGTCTGCAATGGTTTTCACGCGTCGAACTCAGCATGTGACTAACTAAATGGAAAGGAAGGGTTGCGAGAAATAAAGATGTGTTGCTTAAGCGCCAAATACACGACACGAACATTTCCGCGAACATTCCCGTTATGTCATGTTTCTGCGACCTTTTCTGTCGTGTATGGTGGTGTTTGCCAGTTCGCGCAAATGTTCGCCAAAAATCAAAATATTTTAATTTTTGGCGAACATTTGCGCGAACTGTTCGTGCGTGTATGGCGAAATAGCTCATAATCGTAGTAATTTCTGAACGGAACAGACGTGCGCGGAAAAGTAAAATGGACAATAAAAAATTTCTAAAAAAAACTAATGTTCGGCCAAAAGTTCGTATGGTGTATGGCCAAAGCTGCGAACAAGATTGCGGAATGTTCGCGGAAATGTTCGTGTCGTGTATTTGGCGATTTACATTCCACCTCATACTCCTGTCCACAATAGCCATCATCCGGTGGCAAAGAGCCTGAGCCAGATAAATAATTTTGCATGTAAATGCAACAACAACGATTTGAGTCAGATAAATCCAGATAGAAGTGTGGTTCAATTTGTGAGCCAGATAATTTGTTAATTACTTGTCTTTAGTTTGGCAACGCTGCCTTTAATAAACCTACTTTTTCAAAAATAGATGTCGCTGCTTAGCCTTTCGCCGTATGAGTTGAATGAAAAACAGCGGCGACATCTACCTATCACATTTCACGTGTGCGAAAATATCACGACATCTGCTTCTCAAGTCTCTCAATGATCCAGAGCATTCCCGTGAGAATTGAGCGTGAGCCGGAGCTGTAAAACTCACTGGATGGTGGCAAATACGTTCTTGTGTCGTTTCCTTGACGAAGCGTACCCATGGGATCAAAAAACGATTACTGTCATAGCCAAAACGGTTATTTACTCACTTCACTGGACTATTACAAAGCTATATTCTTCATCTTCTTGTAGCGATAAGGAGACTTCCCGAATGTTTTGTGGAGAATTATCAATGTTGATGGTCCCTTGCCGGATATTGAATCTTCTGGGCCATTAAAGCCGAGTGCTAGGGGTTGACTCGCACTGCATGTTAGTGTTCTGCTGAGTGTTATTTCCAGGTATTTTCTGGTACCGCCATGGATGGATAAAACATGGACATTATTGTTTTCCTGGTAAAAAAACACCAGGATAGTTAGGAACAATAGTTAGCCCTTTTCTATCACACCATCTCTATATGATGTGCAGTGCTTGTCGATGTGATATTGTTTGCTGTAGGTGAAGAAGGTTATCTATGACCACCCTTCACAAAAGAGCAGAGAGTACAACTTCTTGAGTATATCGCCTAGAAGCCACAATTTATTCAGTTGTTTTCTCCTATCTCCACAACGGTTTTTCTTCTATTTAGCATGACCGAACCCAGCGAATAATCATATGTTGGTAGATTGATGTGTCATGTTGTCGATAGTATGCGTATGTTTTGGTTGAGTCTGGATAAGTAAGAGACAGAGCAACACGCGATATCTATGTAGTCTGGAATTCTATTATCCAATGTTAAAAAGTTGGCTCTGATAACGGGGTTAACAGGGCACGAATTTCCCAGGGAGTTGACCGAATGCAAAACAGATGAAGCGCTGCTCATGTTGTTCCAGACAACACGGCTGGGTTATATGATGACCGATCTTATGCAATCGGTTCGGAGATTTCCTCTCATTTGCCTTGGCATGCGAATAGGCGTCAAGCAGATGTCGGCAAAGGAGCTCCGGTTTTTGACAATTCAGCGCAACTATTTGCTCAGCATTTTCACATCGGGCATCTAAATAAGCCTTAACAGAAGCATGCACTTATAAATTTCTCTCATTGATTTGTATCGTCACCTATTTTTACGCGTAACAAAATGGATTGCTTTTCAAACTTCTTTCCGTTGTGTAGTTTCAGTTAGCAAATGTCGAAAACAATTTACAAAACCATTTTTACAATGACGATTTATTTGTTGACATATACGCGATACCAACCAAATATGTTGATCAATACAAAGCTGATATGCTAATATTACAAACGCGTAGAGGTTGAATTTGGTCGCGATCCAAGAGATGTCAAAGCGTTTACATGAAAAACAGTTCAGATTACATACTTCAATAGACACAAATATATGGATAGCTGTGTTTATGTAAATGTAATGGTCAAGCCGAAGTTGTAAAGTCAAGTGAATCAGCGGTCAGTTTGTAGGTATGTAAGGCAACAAAGTTACATACTTACATTCTCTTACACACACACATACATAATTGCTGAAAGCAATAAATTCTCCAAATGTCAATATGAAATCGCGGAATGAATGATTTGTGCAATGTAAGCCATATACACTCAATCGGAGACAAAATGGGACGAATGAGTAAAACTTGCTTACGCAAATCTCTTTGAATACACCTTGACGTCCTCTTGACCACCTTTTTAAATTTGTAAATGCCATTTTAGGAAATTTCCCCTTGATCTTATGACCATTTCTGAAAAAAAACCACAACCATTAGACTGGGTCGATTTATTAACCGATATCGCGCCATCGATTTTTCGATAGGATATGGGCTCAGTAGTGGAATTCACTAACTTATAAGGATGCGATTTGTCGAGATTTTAATTAAAAATTTTGTCGCTTGCCTTATCGATTGTACTATTCACTAACTTAGTTTTAACGACTCGAAATAAATGACCCTTAAATTTCGTTTTAATAGCAGAAAGGTGGCAGCACAGCTTAACGAAATCTAAAAAAATGCGAAAAGCACAAAAGGAATGCCAAAAATAAATAAATTCCGTATACTAACTGCTTTTAAAAGTCATTATTGTGCAAGTTTTTACATATTTTAACAAAAGGTAAGTAAATGCGGTATTAATTTCTTTTTTTTCTCTGTTGTTATCGCAGTTATTCTTGTACCCCTTAATTGACCATCAAGTTGAAAAATAATATCATGAACCAAGTCTGGGGTTAGTCGGTACAGCTTTCGAAACTCTGTTGTATTCAAGTGGAATGGGTTATCTACTTCTCTAAGAAGGTATCTGTCCACTGGCAATGGACTTAGTAAGTCTTCATCTTGTGATAAAACGTACGCCAAGTACTCAAATGCCATTTGATTTATAAAGCTGCTTTTCGTGTTTGAAAGTATTTAATAAAAGTTCCTGTTTTCTTTTTTTACTAAAATTGTCAGAAATATTAATTTCGTTATTTTTAACGCAGCCAATTCACTTGCCGTTTATTCAACAACACAGCTGATCGTCGATGAACAAATATCGATACAAAATAATGACTGGATAACGAAATCGTTATAGTTATCGATTCGCAAATTAAGCGATGGCAAATGACGTTAAAAAAGTTAGTGAATTCCACTACAGGAAGAAAGTTCCACTACGCATACCCACAAAAGTAATTTTCGAGCCTGCGAAAAAAAATGGCGAAAGGGTAAATTTTTCGAGCAAAAATCCCTCTCAAAAACCAAAAAATATTTTTTTTTTCAAAAACTGTTATCGTCAACGTTTTTACAACAATTTTTTGAAAAAAAAAATTTTTTTTTGGTTTTGGGGAGTGTTTTGGTCGAAGAATTTCCCCTTTCGGCATTTTTTTTTCGCAGGCTCGAAAATAATTTTTTTGGGTATGCGTAGTGGAACGTTTTTTCCTGAGCCCATATCCTGTCGAAAAATCGATGGCCTGATTCGGTTAACTTTCGTCCATACAAATCGACCCAGGTTAACAACCATACTTTACTGGATTGAGTCTAGCACAACAAAAAAGCTTCGCATTATGAATTAGACGTTATGTTGGACCAGTTTTTTAATCCAATTTTTCTCTGCAATGAAATCAAAATATAGAAAAAGCCGCATACTATCTCTTCGAAACCCATTTATGTATTCGAATTCTAAAAATTCTATGAAGCGAAAATAATGAAAGGTTATTGTAACTGTAAACACACCAGTACACTTACGTGTCAAAATAATAAAATTTGGTCTTAAGTACTCTTGAAAATATATGAGCTGGCTTTACGACCATATGACCCTCGTCTCCCTTGATTGGTCAGAAGGTCAACTGACATTATGGCCGGTGACCTTTCATGGCACCCCTTCCATCAGTAATTAAACTCGATTAACTAAAACTTTATCAACCAGCTTGAAAATATGGCAGCGTGAGGTAGGACTGACTTTTACACAAGAAAAAAAGAAAAATAGTTTAACCTACCCTAATGTACACTAACCCTTTTAAACTGAGTTTGACTGTATGAAGTTATATCTATACAATTTATAAATTTCAAATGAATTTTGAGTATTTCATGTGGTATTATTTAGATTTCATCAATAGCCTTAATGCTCTGCTTCACTTCTTTCAAATTGATTTAATCTTAATAAAATTGAATAACAACAAATATGATTTCGCTTTTGTCCTTTCAGCTTTTGTGTATTTACATAGATATTTACGTAGATACATATTCCGCCAAAATATACTTTCCATTACCAAAATTGCCATCCGCAACCCCCTGTGTCATCCATCCTCATCCCTCCCGAAAATCAAAATCGTTTATTTTGTTGTCTTTCAAAACTCAATTTGCGCCAATAAATCGCCAGCGAAATTTTTTTTTGACAGTTTACGCGGTCCAGCTTGGTGCGGCTCACCGTTTACTACTACATGGCGCGTATAAATCTTGATTTTGATATGTGATTGCGTTTCCTTTGATTGCCGTACACCACAAACGCTCCACTTCGAAGCCATCACCAACAATTTGAACTCCATCTCCATACACACATACATAACTCAAGTGCGGCTGGAATCGAGCACTATAGATATTGGACGTTGTGGTCATTGTCGTCGATGTTTGTGGCATTAGCGGATCCACTTTAGTGCTTTTGCTACTAAATACCTTTTTCAGATTTTTTTTGTTTGTGTGCTATAAACATATTTAGCATTATTTGTTTATTTTATGCCGTTTAACATTCCACGAATACAACAACAATAAAAAAATTACAATGGTATATACCAAGTCATAACCTGGGCTACATATTGCTGCGCTGTTACTGTTGCTACTGTTTTTGCGATCATACACCTTTTCAGCGACCTCTACCCCTTTTTCCTGCCTCACTCTGCTCTACAATACAGCACTACAGTGTTGCTCAATTCGCATTGTATTCAATTCGATTTCTTGTTTCTTGTCGCTTTTTTTTTGGATGTCGCTCGTGGTCTTGTCGTCGCTTTGTCTGTCAGTGGCAGTTAAAGGCGGCCAAATGTAATGTTCCATAATCGATTTTGGCTTCTGAATGCAAAGTCTCCAAGAAACGGTGTTCATATTAATATTTGTAAAGTAATGATATTTGTACATTAGGGTGCGCCTTATTTGTATGATAACATGGAAATATGTATGTCTTATACTGTTTTCACACAGAAACTTAATGATCTCATTTCACCTGCTAATGAAATCGTAAATTTTTTGCTTTCACATAGAAGTAACTGCTTGATTAGTATGAAGGATGAGACAGACAATCATGGCGGAACGATACAAGGTGGGAGCATGGTGACATACCTACAAACAATAAAAATTTCATGTACTTGTAAATTCGATGGACAAATGCCAAAATCGTACTGCGCCGGTAGTTGATGTATCAAATCAAATAAAAAAAGTTATAATCAGCTGTTCAATGCGGCCACCTTGTATCGTTCCGCCATGCAGACAATGACATTTGCTTTGACAAATGACATTTTTAAGCACTGAACACACCAAAAACTAAGAAGCGGAAACGGAAGCGGAAAGCTGCCAACAGAGTTGCATTGTGCTTTTGACTTCATTAGGCATTCGATTAGCAACTAATGAAATAATAATAGATTCGAATTTTGTAGGGAAGATTGAGCTCAATAAGCGTCTTAATGTAGAAAATTGCCTTTATTATTCAATGAGCCGTCTGTGTGAAAATAGTATTAATTTTACTCATTACTAAAAATTTGAGGAAACATTTGTATTCGTAAAATTTAATAGGCTTTGTGACGTATTGTGCAATAATTTGTTTATTAAATTATTGAATTGTATTACGATATAAAACATAAATATACTGTAACAAATTCACTTGCAAATCCTCTTATTTGCAACCCTCTGCTAAGTTCGTATCGCTAAACTGTTGAATAAATAACTCCAATATGTAATAATGCAAAATGGCCTTTATTCAAGTACTTCACAATAACATTTATACTTTGCTACTCGCTGGCTTAATAACCAAACTGATTAATAACTCAAATGAAACTCTACTATTGGCCGCCAGATCGCATGCTTAAGCAAACTGATTGATAGCTCAACTCAAACTGAATTACTTCTTACTCGCCTGCCCCGCTTTTATAGTTTACGCTGCATACTTCTAGGCTCTTCGATTTCCAGAACTTACTAGTTATTTTCGGCTACAAAATCGCCAGCCACAACTACGTGCACAAATTATTGCTCTCTCTTGTGACAACTCCGATAAGATATATGCATGTGTTTGTGCATTGCCGCTCCGCTGCTCGTATACGTACATATGTGTAGACGCAATTATTAATTCGTTTATGTATATACATAATGACTGAATTATTGATGTGAATGTTTGTAGTTTACAGTCTCTCGCGCATACATAGGCGTATAAGTAAATGCATCTGTGTGTGACTTATTTCGGCTGCCTTATATATGTATGTGTATACATGATTTGATTATTGACGTAAATACTGCTTATCGTGGCCTTGGCATCGCCTTAGTGATGGTATAACTTAGTGATGTTAATATCCGTGACAATACAAATTATTGTGCAATACTTTTACGACCCATTAAGTGTAACGAATGTAATAGATGAACAGACGAAAAAAACCTGCTAAAAGTCGCCTTTAATTCTGTCGAAAATTTTAAGTTGGAAAATCGTACAGGGTGGGGCAAAAATTCAAAATAAAGTAAACCCTAATGTATGTATTCTTATAAACAAGCCTAGTGACTTTATATTATACTCGTAGGGCTTGCAGTAAGAGTCTTGATTCCAAATAAGAAAGGTCTTACTTCGAATAAATGAAAAAGAGGTTGCAGTCAATTAATTCTTTTATTACCCCGTAAAACTACGGGATGAGAAAGGAAAGTGTAAATATACAACTTGACAAAACGAAGGCAATCGTGCAATCCTTACCTAAGCGGTGGCTGTGATTATTGATGTTTTCCGATTTGTGCTCGTTTTAAAGGCAGTCTAACCTAAGTACCGGAACGACTCGGATTCAAGTACGGATAAGATATATCGCTACGCCTGAGTTCCTCATTAACTTGGGTAGTAGTTTTGCTCTTACCAAAATGGGTCATAAAACGCGGAGGCACGATGTGTGGGCATGAAATAATGTCTACACTAGCTGCCAACGCACCTGGCTTGAGCGATTTCCATTCTGTGGAGTGATTCAATGAAAATGAATTTTCATACATTTGAATGTTTGTGAAATTTTTTTGTCATGTGATTACTTCACAGAATTTGATTTGCCTAGCTGAGCATGATAACTAGGTAAGCAAAGTCTTACGGATTGCCCGCAGTCTTAAGCCCGATCACTGTAGCGTCTTTCATGTGAAAGTTCGCGCACTTGAGGATGCGTTGAATGTTATGCTATTCAGGGCTTCTGCAGATAGGGACTTTTAGATTAACTCGGACAACCAAGTGGTAAAGAAGGTCCTGAGGACAACTGTAGTGTAATCGAGGTTGGTCGTGAATATCAATATAAGCTATACATTGGCTCAAGCTGTTTCATCACCTGCGTTTCGGAGCATAACGTCTCGGGGGATACACACCTGCCACTTAACTCGCTAGGAGGAAATTTCACGAGAGTCATGAGTATTAATAGACCATTAAATAGCAATCGTAAGTCGCCTTTGTGCGTGATCGCCAAAGAGCCACAAATGATTTAAAGAAATTGTGTTCGCAATGATTATTAGGTTTTAACTCTAGGTGAAACTACGCTTTGCACGAGATATATAGACAAAAGTGTGACTATTTTATGTATTTCTATTTCTTTTCAGCAGACGCAGCAGTACCAATTCCAAAGACCGGGGTTAGGTTCGAAGCCTCTCTGGAGTAATTGAACGAGGGACATCCGCTCCGAAAGAAGCTACTCCTGACAATTTTTGAACGATCGGCGAGATTTTGAGGCAAAAACCCCAGATCTTTCCGAAATGGCCAAAGCGTTGATAAATACATACAAACAAAACCTTTCCTGAATATTATTTTTTTTAAATAGAAAAATCAAGCTTTTTAAAGTAAGAACAATAATAGAGCCTACGCCGCCGCCGCCGCCGATAAAGTGATCGGCGTAAACCTCTAATTCGCACATAACATAGTGAATTATTTCAAGACTCCAATAGAGCCAAAGGCGATTATGACTGCAAGTGCTTGTGAGTATTGCACCTCGATTAGTTAACAAAAATAAAAAGCTATTCCATGTTTCATAGACAACAGAAGCGCCAATCAAGAAAGAAAGTGGAAGAAATAAGTGGCATGTTGGCTTTCGCAAAAAAAAAAAAAAAAAACCTAATTGTTACCCATTCCAATCGAATTTTATATCATTTTAACTACTCAAAACGAATTTATAACAGCAACTCACAACAAATTCTGCTGATGTGGCGTGACTAGCGTTTATGAGCTGGAAATGCGTTAAAGCTTATTGCTTTTGAAGCTCACTCTTGTAAAGCTTACGTTGGATATTGGAGTCTTGCAACGGCTGTAATTGACGCGGTCATTTGCGCACAAATTTCGCAATTGACTTTTGTTGCATTGCTGCAAATACATGAAGACTTTACTAGCGGCATACGTTTGTTATAGCAACAATTGCCAATGCATTGCAATAAATGTGTCAAAATGTTGTTGGCTAAATAAAGCGCAAGGTAATTTGGTCTAGTCATTGCACTTGTGCGACGAGTTGAAAACAGTTCAATTTTGCATTTTCTTTTTTAAAAAAAATCCCTTGTATGTTTAACTAACGAAGTATGCGTATACATACATACAGATCTACTAATACACATTTCAACCATTAGTATTGTCCCTTTGCGACACCTTATGACGCGCTTCAACAACAACAACTCATCTCCATTGAATGCCGTCAATTAGGCACATTATAATCCCCCCTTTTAACCGCTTCAAAACAAATCAGCCACATCATCATCGTCATTGGCATCATTACCACTGTGCGCTATAGTGAAATTGAAACCGATTGGCAACATATGGCGCCAACTTGCCACACGCCGATGCATGCGGTACTGTGCGTCTTACATATCATTTACTCAAAACATTGTTTAAATACAATTTCCAAAGTATGAGCAAACAATCAGCCGGTTAAAGCGAACGAGTAGCGAGACACATATGTAATAGAGTAGTGGCAGCTAAAATTAAAGACAACAATGAAAAAGATTAAAGCGGCAATTACCCACCGACGTGTGCCGTACGTACGGACGTTTGTCGTACGAAACATGTTTGACCGAACCCTCAAGCCCGTAGGAATCAATGTGTGCGTCTGTGTACATGTACATAACATATTTGTGTGTGCACTGTTTACAGATAAGCACTGTTGCCATTGACCAGTTTGCATGCATGCTTATGGAAACATCAACTATTTCCAATTTAATTTTTGATGTTGTAAAAGGCTGGAATTAATATTAAATAAATTTAAATAGATTACATATTTATAATCTGCACTTTTACATAATTATTTCGAATTATTTTCACAATTTTTCAAACTTTAATTAGGTGTTTTTGCATAAAACTGCAAACGGTCAAAAATTAGAGCACAAAAGTTTACTAGGCAACTCTATCTAGTGAGAGAGCGATCAGCTGACACGTTCTTACGGAAAAAATCAAAATTGTTTTGATTTCTACGTTCCGGCCTACGTACGTACGGGCGTTGCACGTCGATGAGTTTTCGTTTACATTGCACACTTATAAGATAGGTCGTGTCAGCTGACACGTTTTTGGTACGTACGTTCGTGAGTAACTGCCGCATAAGAAGTACTTAACCCATTCGACAGATTTCTGACGCACTTTCAAATATATGCACATACGAAGAAGATATCAGTGTTGGCACTTTTGACATAGTTTGGGGTACTAAAATTTCAGTTTTTGGTACATAATATTAAACAGTACCATTCCTAGTTATGAAAATACAATAATTTGTTGGAGAGGACCGGCGAATTTATCAAAATCTTAAAATCCTAATAAACCTTGCAAACGTCTTTGAAATAATGCTGGATTACAGGGCTGGTGAGCCTTGCCACAGATATGAAGAATTTATTGAATAACCCTAGTATAAACGGGGTTTATTTTAGGTTACATGGAATCCTCTTATGGAGGTATGACATTCCTCCTTATCAGGAAGCTCCGGCGTTTCGTCAATAGTATGATTTTCGTAATATGAGT
Organism: Eurosta solidaginis; assembly: GCF_040869045.1. Taxonomy (NCBI): domain Eukaryota; kingdom Metazoa; phylum Arthropoda; class Insecta; order Diptera; family Tephritidae; genus Eurosta; species Eurosta solidaginis. The sequence goes on along the minus strand of NC_090323.1, from coordinate 12,209,187 downwards.
AGTAGTAACAAATCCGACACAAAAAAAGTCAGTGGAGGCTACAGATCGCTGTTGCGATATCTTTAGAAGGGCTAAAGAAACAGTGCCGAAAGTCTGTGTGCATCTTTTCTTTTAAAGGGGTAACTACTGCAAGAAAAATACTAAAAATGCGTATTGGAGACTTATATAACGTGATATCTCGGTAACTTGTAATAATACAATTCTATAATTTAAGCGGAACAATCTCGTAGGGCGATGTCCAGCGAATTTGGGTAGCGATATCTCAAGAACGGTTAAGGATATAGTGATACAATTTCATATGCATCTTCCCTATTCTATGAAAATAAGCAAAGATATCATATACATAAAATAAAGTAAAACAAAACAAAGTCATTAAAACATTCAAGAAAAATAAGATAATAATGCCAATTTCACACAGCGGCTTAATGAAATAATTAGTAAATTTTTCTACATTACAGCCCTAATTGAACTCAATCCTCCATACAAAATACAAATTCTTAATTATCTCATTATTGCTTTATTGAAGAGTGAAAAATCCAATCGGTTTTGCTTGGTGCTTCAAATTTCATTGTCAATGTAATAAATGACAATCAAAAATAAATTGTTTTCTACAATTTACGAAAAACAATAAAAATTTCAAAATTTAATTTTTGCTGCATTTGCTGCAAAAGTTACCTTTGGCTTTTTCGAAGATAGGCACATATTTGATTGGGTGCAACATCTTTGGGTAGTTGCGCGTGCATTTTATTTTGATTGTATTTATAGTTAAGAAGGAAACGGCTGCTTTCCATTTTAACTAGTTTTTGCAAAAATGAAATATTTTTTAGGGGCTGCTGACAGATGTTCGCTTAATGAAGCAAAAAGCGCTGTGTGAAAAGGGAAACTTAATTATTTCATTAAACAGAATTGTCATTCGATTAAGTTGCTGTGTGAAAACGGGTAAAGTAACAGAGAAAGTAAAAAAACTGAAAAAAGGGAAGAAGCCGATGGACAAAAACCAGTATAGTTATGATAACGGCAATGATAAGGATGATGAAAATGATATCACAGTTATGGAAGGAAAGGAAATCAAAAATGAAAAGGAGATAAGAAGCGATGAAATAAAAGGAAAGGAAATACCAGGAATATAGTCGGCCACCGTGGTGTGATGGTAGCGTGCTCCCCCTACCACACCGTATGCCCTGGGTTCACACCCCGGGCAAAGCAACATCAAAATTTTAGAAATAAGGTTTTTCAATTAGAAGACAGTTTTTCTAAGCGGGGTCGCCCCTCGGCAGTGTTTGGCAAGCGCTCCGTGTGTATTTCTGCCATGAAAAGCTCTCAGTGAAAACTCATCTGCCTTGCAAATGCCGTTCGGAGTCGGCAGGTCCCGTCCGGCCAATTTGTAGGGAAAATCAAGAGGAGCACGACGCAAATAGGAAGAGAAGCTCGGCCTTAGAACTCTTCGGAGGTTATCGCAACTGGGATTGTGTTGGATATAAAGACGAACCGCATGAGCCCGCATTGGGCAGTGCTTTGTTAACACTTCAATAATCAATAATAAACCAAAATAGCTCAGCCGAGCGCTTAAAATACAACTGGCCAGAGAGACCTTGATATCTGGCAATTATAAATTATGTGTGCACTGAATCCCAAAGTCTACTGGCGGCCACGTTCAGCGCGTAAGTTCTTGCTCGGGCTATGATATCGGCGTGACATGGGGTATTCTTATCTAACCAGACAATTTTTTTTCAAAAAGTAGTCCAATGACCCTTAATAGCGGTGACCTCCAATTAAATGCTTTCAGATATTTTAAATGTATCCGAAGCCCACCACTTTTTTCTTTATTCTAACTACCAAATAAATCATTAATAAAAATGTTCAAGTCCGAACACTGCTTAGAGTGTGCTGCTTGCCCAAAGTATTTGTGCATGACAAAACTAAACAAATTGAATATATCAACGGTGTGGCATGAATAAAGATGCCAACCATACCAATGCAACGCTATGAAGGGGTTAATATAAAAATTGGAACAATTTAATTTGTGCGTAAATTCTCAATCTTATACGGCTATACAAACTGCCAAGTCTGCACCCAATCACCCGCTCATCCGTTCATTGATGGTGTCTCGTACGAAGGACGTAAGTGTATATGTTTGCACATTAAGCCCTGTGAAGCAGAGCAAAATTTATGTTTGGCTTTAGCTGAGTTGGCGCTCAACAAGCGTGCGGTTGGTTGGCTTTTAGCATGCGGCGTGTGGCATGCCACAACAAGACAATCACCACATTGAAACACTTTAGCATCGTGGTACGTGTACGTGGTTTAACTTTAGCTCGCCACCAACAAAGTGTTTACAAAGTTTGTCCCCCACCCGCTTTGGTGCACCCTTTCGCAAGAGGTATCAGTGTGTGGCATGTACAAGCACACACACACTCAGGTTTACACACGTATGTGTGTGCGTGAGCATCCGTTCATCTTCCTCTATCCCCATTCTACACTTAATTACGCTCATTATTTTTGATGTTGCTTGTTGTTTTGTTATTTTTAAAGTGATACACTTTACAATTGCTTGTGTTTGTTGTTGCTGTTGCCGCAGTCACCTTGGTGTTCAATGTTCATTGTTCGTAAAAATGCTCCTCTTACAAACGTACATATTATTTGTTGCTTTTATTTTCTTGGTTGCCGTTCACTATTGATATGTTTGATATATATTTTGTCCATTTCTAGCATAAGTCTGCCACCCTCTTGCTCTCACCCTTTTGATTACACTGCTCTACAAAATTAAACTTTTTGCATTACCCTGGATCACCACTATTTTTTTTTTTATTTGCTATATTCCCCTAATTATAAAAGTGGCCGAATTTAAAATTCTATGGATACGTCTTTGTTTTTTTTTTTCTAAAATTTGCCTTTTTTGAAAAGGGAGATCCATTGATTTTATCATATCTCTGGAACGGGTTGTCCGATTTTGTTAGAGATAACAGCATATAATAGCAAATGAAATAAAATTAAATACTTATTGGTTTCAGAGTTATTTGCATCGCATTATAAAAAAATCGTTTTTTTTTTGTATTAAAAATTTCTATTTTTTTTTTCTTCTATAATTCGTAAAAATTGAAAGAGACAAAAACTTATAACTTTTATTAGATGGTCGTAAAACTGTGAACCTTCCAAATAAGGCAAGCTTTATTTCATGAAAATCCATGGATAAACGGTAATATTGTTAACAATTAAGTGAATGAAGGGAAAATACGTATTTTTAATATTTTTGTTTATTTAGCTATTTAAGATACCTTTATTAAAGAAATTCTACAAAAGTTAGTACTTGAAATATTTAAAAATAGTTTCTACTTTTCGCTTGTCTACTGTAATTTTCTGAATTTGATTCTTGTATAAGAAACCAATTATAATCCCCCATCATATTTTCGTTTCAGAATCCTTGATAACGCTCCTCCATTGATTTAAGTTGTTGGTGAAATCGTTCTCCATGCTCGTCACTGACATCATCAAGATTTGAAGGGAAACAATTCATATGGGAGTGTAAGAAATGCATTTTTAGAGACATGTTTGTACCTGAAATTATATGTATATGTAATTTGGAGGTTACAATTATGATGAATATACAAAAATCTTACCGATTTTCGAATAGTTGGTTAGTAAGTCAGAAATGATATCCTTATAATTTGGATCCCGATTATTTCCTAAAAAGCTTGAAACAATCAGCCTAAATGAGTTCCAAGCAGCCTTTTCATCGGGTGATAGTAACGTCTCGAATATTGAGCTCTTTAGTAGTTTTCAGATTTGTGGACCATCAAAAACACCTTCAGAAATTTTTGAAGCGGATCATTTTGGAAATATTGTTTGAATATAATCGAATGCTTTTTCATAAGGCGCTAACTTAACAAAATTCTTGACTAATCTAAGCTTGATGTGTAATGGCGGAAAAATCACATTCTCCTTTTTTATTAGATCAGCGTATTTTATATTGTGTGTGTCTAATTCGTGATTTGTTCTTGCTGGCCAGTCCTTCCTTACATAATGTGCGCTTCGATCTCGAGTATCATAAATATTTTTAATTAATAAATGTAATTGTTACTTACTGAGGGTAGGATTTCCATTTCTTTAAAATATATATACAGCTATCACAAATTGAATTTGGCGTCCAATATTGGTTCAAATTCTCAACACCTATTTTAAAATAATCCTTATATGAATTTTGTGGTGAAATAATGAAATTTTTGTGTAAAGACCACATACATAACAAAATATATTCGGGTCATTTTTGCAGACAAATTTTCTACTGTTATTATTCATTTTTTTAAATTTCACTAACCAATTAATAGTTTTTTGCTGTTGTTGACAACTTGACTTTTCGCGATCAGGAATGCTAGTTTAATAATATTGCATGAACTAAATGAATTACTTTAAATAGTCGCAGGCCACTTCGATTTTCAAAAGTATGTATCTTTTTTACGTTAAGTTTGTCACAATCGGCGACAATATACCATACAGGGCAGGCATCTAATGAGTCTGTAAATTTTTTTAGCCACTACCCGCGAAAGGGTTTGAAAAAAGGGGGTTTCAAAAAATTCATATGCTATGGGAAATGGACTGTGCAGGCTGGGATGTTCATTAGGTAGGTATAACAGTTTCTATGACGGAGTGATAATTTGATTTTTATGTTTTTATTATTTAAGCATTCTAAAAACATCGCAAGAAATGCCTCAAGGAAAAAGTTGTATATATTTGATAACAAATATATATGACCATACTTCTTTCTTACGGAAACCCGCGTTGGGAACTTCAATTTTCCATACAGTATGTGGCATTTTTTCTTATGATCTGCGTTTTGCCTTAAGAAAAATTGACGGGGAAAAATTTCTTGAGTGTCATTATTGAGTTTTCTCATTTCTGGCGATGCCCGTAGTAAGCTTTAAAAAGACAAAGTTGCTCAAAATGTCATACCTAAATAATTTGTTTGTCAAAAACAATAATAGGCTTGATATGCAAAATTTTCGCTAAATTGGGTATTTTCACTTTATTGTCAATATAACAAACATTTATTCATGTATTTTCACGAAATAAGGTTTCAATTATTTACAATATTTACAGTTTTAAGACCGTGAAATAAAAATGGTAAGTTTTTAAAACCTTCGATTTTTTATGAATTTTTTAAAAATAAAAAAATGTTCGATTTTGTAAAAAAAAAATTTTTTTACATTTTTATGTGAATAACTCCACAACCGTCGATCATGTAAAAAAATTTTCTTAAGACTTGAAAAAAATTTTGCCGTGAATCCACTGATGTTTCTCTCAACGAATTTAGATAAGTAATTTCCAAGATATGATAAAATAAATGGAAAGACCTCTGTAAAAATTCGTGATTTTAGAAAAAGAAAAAAAAAATCGTATCCATAGAATTTTAAATTTTTGGTGTTTTTGTACTTAGGGGCCATAATACATCGAAATTGAATAGTTAGACTTCAAAGTAATTTCTCTTGTTGACTAGTGTTATCATTGCGCATTTTCCAATTAGTCACATTCTTGTTTACAATATGATTTTCATTGCTGCAATTTGCTGTTGTTGGTCCCATCTGTTGCCAAAGTCCACCGGCTGTTTGCAGTTGGTTTTGAATCATTTTGTTTAAAGTTTGTTGTTGTTATTTCGGGTTGTTGTTGTTAGCTCGTTATTTTTATAAAGCATTTGAAATTTCAATATCTTCTTTCAAAGTATTTAACGCCATGCGGAATGTAAACATTCTTCTCTCGTTCTGTTCTAATTTATGTCCACTCGTAATTTTTGTTTTAAATGCCCTAAGCGCTAAAAGGGGCATAAAAATGTTGGAGTTACACATTTTTATTGCACATCAACCATAATCACATAATTAAATTAAGATATCCTTCCATGCATTCTTGGATACACTTCTATAAGCGAAAATAATTCGTGGCTCAGGGAACTTGTGTGGTCGCTAAGGCTGGATTAGGTTGGCTGCCATCTGATCAGGGTTGATAAGGACGCTTGGACCTGTTGACACAGTCTGATACCACTCGCATGAGCTCTGAGGCCCGTTTCACAAAATATAAGTCTTGTAATACAAGATAGGTTGGGGTAAATGTAATTCCATTATATTACCAATAAAATTACCCAGTAATTGGAAAAAGTTATCACTTTCTTTTCTCAACAGCAAAGGAATTGATTACATTCCAATTCCTCAACGACACTTTATATGTGTATGTAAAGGAATGTTGGGGCGTACGAATGGTCTATCACCCTCTCTCTCTCATTGGATATTTACAACGATTGTAAAACCCTATGGAGTTCTTGTTTGACGAACAGTCACTGAAAACAGAACGCACTTCAAAAAACTAGGAGGGAGCTTAGAATATACCCGCTGTAGGTATGCCTGTCGTAAGAGGCGACTAAAATACCAAATTGACTCAAGGGGTTGCCAGCGAATATATAGTTTCTCCAACCCAATTGTCAACTTCACCTATCCGTGGCGAATCCTGTTTCATTAAAAGCCGATTCTCTGGCGACCCCAAGTTCCTCAGGGAACTAGGGGGTTGGGAGGGCGGGACGGCCTAGAAGGTTTAGTGTGGTCATATAAATCGTCCCAGAGATGGTCGGGCTAGTATCTTAATGGTGCTTTGTTACCGGAAAGTACCGGATCTATATCCTGCAAAGGACCATCAACATCGATAAGCCTTCGGGGAGGGCTTTATCATTCATACAACAACAACAACATCAACAACAACAACAGGAGAGTGGGAGGGGGGGCGTCAATGATAAAGATAACGGGCTGCGCTGTATGCCATTCTGCACATTCCACTTGCAGACCTGCATTAACTTCAACGTGACTTAATGCCTCGGGACAGCTTGAGCAGAGATACTAGGGTCAGAGTAGTATAGCGTTATCAAATATTGGACAGACAGACTACCTAGTTTCCTACCTATACTTCGATGGATATCTTAGAGCCACAATAGAGATGGAAGTTTGGCGCAAGCGAGGCGATTCACGTGTATACCGATGGTTCCAAAGTAATGGAAGGAGTCGAATCTGTGGTATTCTGCGCAGCTCCGGGAACGAACAAATCCTACAAGCTGCAGATCACTGTGGTGTTTTTCAGGTGTAAGTAGAAGCCGTGACTAAAGCAATAGAACCAATGGAAGAAAATAGTTTAAACTGCATTCGCGTCAATTTTTACATAGCAATTAAGGCTATAATCTCACACAATATTTAAAGGGTGTTAGAGAGCAAGCAATCCCTGGAAAAAACAGCGATAGAGAGAAATATACATCTGTATTGGGTCCCTGGGCATATTGGAATACATGGAAAACAGGACGCATCGCTCGAAGCTTGTGCCGTTCTAATAATATTGAGCGAGCCTAAAAGAAGACGATAGCTGTACGTAATCGACCAAGCAGAATAGGCGTGGAACCAAGCGCGGGGAAACAAATTGTGGAAGAGAATGTGCAGGTACAACAACCTTAGACTAACCAATTTACGCAAACAAAAATGGACACGCATCACCTCTTCGTCGATTTTAAGGCTGCCTACGACAGCACGAGAAGTAGCTGCCTATATGCCGATATGTCTGAATCTGTTTCTCCCGAAAAACTTATAAGGCTGTGGAAAATGACGTTGAGCAATACCATCAGCTCAGTCAGAGTTGCCAAGGTTCTCACCGAGCTATTCGAAACAAAACAAGGTTTCAGACAGACCTTTTATTTGATGCTGGAGAAAATAAGACAAGCTGCGGGGCTTCACCGTTCTGGAAGAATATTATGTATAATTATCTGACGAAACATTTTTCAAACCGAATTCACTTGTGTTGCAGACCTTGATTTTTTGAAATGGGCTCTGGCCTACTACGTTTCTTTGAAGTCCATACAACTGAGCCACCTCGCATTGTCCTATAGGAAGACGATATATAATAGTAAGTCTAACAAGTTATGACAGGTAATTGCTAGCGTAATCATGAATTTATTTACCGTAATAGGCATGTTTTTCTACTCTTTAGGCATAACCGATAAAACATTTTCCTACCGGATCTGCATTAAAATAGGAACCAAAGAACTTATTTTCTACGTTTATATTTTGAAACAAAAAAAAAACAGTTTCTCTAACTTTCTACAAATCGTCAATTAATATGCATACATGTTGGTAAATTCTAAATTAATCAAAATAAAAGAGAGATAAATTGGCGTATCGTCTACGAGCTTGCAGAGTGATTGGCGACCCTCCCATTTCAAGAACAAAAAAGGTCAAAGAAAAGTATGAAAAACCAAAATGCATACAAAAATCAAAATGAAAATGTCAAGCCATTCAAAAAAGATGAAATAGAAAAGGATAAATCAGAATGCTCACCACAAATATGGGAAGGAAAAATTTACAAACTCGTAGACGAATCAAATTACGATAACTATTTGCGTGCCTTAGGTGTTGGTCCAGTGTTGCGTAAAATTGAAAACTCAGTGCGTCCAGTAATCGCTTTGCGTAGAAACGAAAAATATTATGCGCTGATAACGGTGTCAGATTTCGCTACAACGATACTACGATTTCAGCTGTGCAAACCATTCGACGAGGAAACCTTAGATGGTCGTAAAATGAGAACAACCATGTCCATGTTTAATAATGTGCTGATCCAACATCAATTGGGTGATATGCCGTCGACGATAGTGCGTGAATTTCACGATGATAAAATGATAGCCAAATATATGGTGGGTGACGTTCAGGCGGTGCGTATATTTCAAGTTGCCGATGAGCTAATGTGCAAAGAAATGTGGGAAGCGAGGGAAGCGAATGAAGCGAAACCAGCAGAGCACGAGAGTGATCGTGGTAGTTGTTGTGGTTGTTTTGGCAAATCAAAAAAACCAAAGGAATCGCAAAATACCAACAAATCTGAAAAGGAAATTTAGTGAAGGAAAACCACATTGCATGTTCAAAGTTATATATATATGTATGTGTGGCTTTGTAAAGGTTAAAGAAGCACGCGATACAAGTGTTGAGTATGTAGACTAAATGTTTTAGGGCTATTGAATAGTAAAGAATAATTTTATCCAAGATTATTTTATTACTAATTATTATGGTCTAAAATATTTTATCGCATAACAACAATTTTAGCGTGTTTCCGTAATGTCATCTTCATGTTGTTCCCTCAAAAATGTACGTACGGTTTTCGATTTTGTCCGGTTACACTGTTTTCACAAAAAAAAAAAAAGAAACAATTCAATAAATGTAAATACGTAAAATATTGTACAATATACATATGCAGTTAAGTTGCTAATACAAAGGGTACTTAATTTGGTTGCCTTAGCAACTTGAAAACGACTCGACGAGTTGCAATGAAATGAAAGTGCAATGAAGCGAGTTAGACGAACTGATAGAACATCGGAAAAACAAAAGCAATGATGCGTCTTAAACTATCATAGCCACAGAGTTTGCAGAAACTGTCCAAAAAGCTAAGCCCTTTGAAGCCATGGTCAGTGTCAGCATAGCCATCCCTTATCAATCTAGGGCGTTGATCAGACAATTAAATAAAAGCGTTGGGCGCGGGAAATTTCTAAAAATGTGAGGCATAACGTGATTAAGGTTCAGTTGGTTTTACTTATGACTATCAATAGAAATATGACACGTCCAACGCTTTTATTTAATTGTCTGATCAACGCCCTAGATTGATAAGGGGTGTGATGACTAGTACGTAGGACCTACCTAATTATTTTCTAGCTTTTCGTATTATTATTACTTCATGTAAGTATTGTTTTCAATAAAACCGTTTAACTTAAAACTTTTTTTTTAATTAATTTATTTTCAAGTTTTTAGTCTTTATTTAATTGCCTATTATTTCTCATTCTATTTAGTTCATTTAGTGACTCATTATTACAAGGACTCTTTCCTGACAATTTGTTACAACCTAAGTCCTCAATACATAATCCTTCCAAAGACTTTACTCGACTCTACACCACGTATGCTTGTCCCTCCTCCAACTCCAAAATATTTTGATGTCACTTCTACCGGACTGTATGCAATATTTGTTCCAAATATGAGCCAAATCGGACCACAAATGCGAATTTTACGAATATCTCGATCCTTGCGTCACCTAGCGGCGATTTTTTTCTTATTATTGCATTGTCATCGGGTTCTAAACTATATTCCAAGTTTCAAGCTTGTAGCTTATCGGGAAGTTACTTAAATTTCAATTACAAAATTCGTTCACAACGGCCGTGCATGCAGCCTGCCTGTCAACTCAAGCTAAATAAAACCGTTTAAAAATAACAGGTACATTACATACCACCTTCTTTGTAAATCCTGAAAAATTATGAAGGCAATGGTGGTACACTGAACCAAAAACGTACATGTTTTCTTACGAAAAAGTTTCATAGAAATTCACTTCGATTTTTTCTCAAAATTTAAGAAAAATTGCATGTAATTTAAGAAAAGTATATTTATGACAAAACTTCGTTCTTATAATATAAGAAACCATGGATATCTTAATGTATTTATATTCTTAAATTCTATGAATACGGTTTTTTGAGAGGTTTTCTTAAAATATACGCACTTTTTCTTAGTAAACATGCACTTTTTTGGTTCAGTGTACCGCTGTTAAACTCTGGGAGTATCATATCGAACAATTTCTATAATTTCGCCAGTAACGAACACACAACTGTTCTGCTCCCTTTTTTCGCCGCAAATCATCAGTACACTAAACATTATCAAGCCTTAAGGAAGTTTTTTACGTGGTACGACACGCGCTGCTGTTCCAATACAAAGCGATATCATCTTTCACGCCAGTCTAAAGAGGTTGACCGCAACCTGTATGCAAATTCTGTGCAATTCAAGAATGAAACATCTGAATCGAGACGAAGAAAATTGGAAACGTTTTCCGCCGTGGTTTGCTATATAGACGACTTTACTGTGTTGACGAAGCCCCTCTATAAGTATGTACTGAAAAAGCATTTCAACCCCAGCGGACAGGGTATGTTATCAAAACCGATTTGGCCGGATGATGAACATTAGGGAGGGTCTATTTAAAAATCGCTCATTGCTCTGTGAGAATCGTATTCTAGGGATCAAAATAAGAAACTTTGCAGAAGGAACCATACAAACATTTATGGTGAACCCCCAGGGGGGTTCCAGGGGGTGTGCCACTGGCATCGGTGGATCGGGCCTCCAAAGTTAGTGGGGGTCGGTCATACATTTTGGGTCAAAGTGGGATTTTTAAAAATTTGCCCCTACAAAAAAGTTCGACCCAAATTGGGTGGAGGGGGACATCAGAATTCGTTTTAGAGGTATGGTTCCTTCGGCAAAGTTTCTTATTTTGATCCCTAGAATATGATTTTCACAGAAAATGGGCGATTTTTTTGCCTCCCCACAAATCGACCCGCCCTAATGAACATACTTTTCTTCTTTTTAATGGGGTCAGATCAGCCTGGTAATATTGCACATGGGTTTTGTGTGCTTGTAAGGAATTTGATTGCCCAATTAAGGCTAAACTGAATTTAAGCTTTCGGTATGTGAAAGCAACGTGTACGTCCAGCGTTGATTGACCGACCTGTACCTTTTATTGGTAGATTATCTGCTCAAGTTGCTATGTATGTTATGTACCAGCGTTGTACGTTGTATGCACATAGTGTACTTAGTACCCTGGTTATCATAAAGGTGCTGATATAATCGGAATTTAAAGGATTCATAATTGCAAAGAAAGCTTTTATAGCCCATTTGTTAATTTCAAGTACACGAGGGGAATCATGTGGCAAATATGAATGTATCATACACATCCATATGTATGTATTTAGCAGGCGAGGTTCTGGCGACCCCAAGCTCCTCATGGAACAATGGGGTGGAAGCAGTGTGACCTTGGAGGTTAAATGAGGTCATATTAAAGCGTTCCCGAGACCGGATCGGCAAAGCACCATCAACACCGATAACACTCCACAAAACCTCCCGGGAGTGTCTTTATCGCTAGTACAATAACACCAAGGAGCTCATGTTCCCCTAAACGGCTCTTATTGCAGCTTGGCGTTTATAGCAGATCACGATGTAGCATATGATCTATTAGTGTAATCATATAGGAGTAATTGTGGTGTGAGTAAAAAGCTACTCAAGCCAGCTTTTCGATGGGAGGATGCTCGGCATGTCGTAGTTCATCTATTACGGTATCCAGCTTCTGTCTGATTATCTGGCGGCTGTCATGGTGTGGTGGTAGCATGCTTCGCGTACTACACCGAAGATCCTTGCTTCAAGTTCCGGGCAAAGCGATATAAAAAATTTAGAAATTAGTTTTTATTAGAAAAAATATTCGTGACGTCATTTTATATCTATACAGAAGATTCACTGGTGACGATTACCCTGCAAAAATCGTTGGATCATGTAGTCCACTGGAGTACTTACATTTATACTCCACAGTAATGCAGCAATGGACCAACTCATGTTTCTACACGAACATATTGTAAGCCGATCATTGCTCGTTTTTAACGATTGTAATCATTACACGATGTTTATTGGACTGTGGATACTCCATGGACTACTCTGATGTAATGCGGAGCTGGAGTATATGGTCCAGTCCTAGGACATCGCAATGTTAATTGGACCATATTTTTTGTATGAACTGAGGTTAATTTTGGAGCACTCGCTTGGTCCATTTTTGCAGGGTAGTTCTTTCATTATGTTTATTTTAGTTCATTTAGTTCCTGCCACAACTTGTAGAGTTTTCCTTGTCCTCTTAAGGCTTTCAGTGCATGAAGTGGATGAATGAGTTCCAGTAAACTCAGACATATCTTTCAGTATTTGTGTTGATATTTTGCAGTAATGTTTCTAGTTGATTTTCCTAACCTTCCTATAGGAGCCTAGCCCATATGAGCCCATCTGGTTAAAGGGCTTGGAATATTGAGACGACTAAAATTCAAACACTCCATGCTTCGAGGCGTCAAAAAATGCGTTCCCTGGGCTATCGGCCTATTGGCAGAAGGTGCTAATACGGGAACGTACCGGATTCATAACTCGAAAATATTAATATAGCGACCTGAAAGCCAGATTACAAGTATTTTTAAATCAATTTCGTATAAAATATTTTCGTAAGCTTTTAAAGTTACAAAAATTAATTAATTCCCTATGGGTAACACTTTTTAGCTGCAAAAGTGCGAGAAAAAACAAGCATTTCTCTACAAGTAAACTAATCCCTAGAGATACAGTAAACCAAGTACGAACGACATTTGCATTTGCTGCAACCAAACCAAAAACAACAAAATAAAATAGAATTTTTCGTTGCACGCATACATACTCAAAGTTCAATTCCTTTTGTAGCCATATGGTAAATACAACAACACAGTCATAGTCTGCAAACTCATTGTCCAGCAAACACAGTGAGCATTGTATGAAAATTATGTAAGTTCGGTAAGCTCTCAAGTACAAGTTGTCTCACCAAACTGTAGTGTTGCAAGTTATGTACCTTGAACACTTCCAGCTCGTACAATACTCACGTCGAGTACAATGAGACAAAATGTTGGTATGCTACTGAAAAAATATAAAACAAAAAAAATGTTAAACAAAGAAAACTGACTTTTCGATTAATATTTGCTATTCATATGCAAAAATGTAAGTTATTCGATAAAGAACCATCCTCACATAGGTTCGAATGCTTATGCAGACTTCCTAGAATTCAACTCAATGCTAAACGCATTTTCTTCACATTTTCCCTCACCCCAACATGATCACGTTGCAAATTTGGAACATTTGTCGCTTCCCATGATCAAATACAGGTGTTTGATAATAATTTTGTAACAACTACAAGCAAACAATAAACAGCAGCGTTAAGAGGACCACACTTGATCAGCCTTGGAGCTATTGAAGCGTTGCTCCACTTTGGTGCACCCAATCTTCAGAGGAGGATCCTCCCCTACAGAGAATCCGAGTAGTTATGAACTATCTCACCTGCTTGAATACTAGTGCGGTCAAATCAGACATACGAAGTGGGTAGGTTTGTTTTAAACATCATTAAAAGTGGCATCTGATAAACCACAGTCAATCCGGTCTTTGGAAAAAACTTGCTAGACGTCAAAGCCCACAAAGCGATACCTGCTTGAATACTGCCGGAAGTCTCATCTTACTCCTAAATAGTTATCTTTGATATTTTATTTTTGGTGAAGGTTTCGAAACGGGCTTCAAGGGGTTTGTTCTTTTGTGTGTACGAGGTTTTCTTCGAAACTACTCTACCGATTGTGGTCAAATTTGGTAAGCACCGACAATTCAGACCAACTTAAGCTTAATACTTCTCATCTAAACTAATAACTATGTCTTTAATTTGCTATGACTCAGAGTCTATTAGGTTTAGGTTAACGACGACAGAAATAAAGGGCGGAAGAAGTAGGGCGAAAAGGAGTGGGAAAAATATCTAAAAGTAGAATACGAGTATTTTGATAAAATGAGATATAAGTATGTATCTTTCAGATAAAACAGTATGCAATTTTGAGAAAGTGGGTGATGCCACGCCTACTTGATAAAAAATTAATTCACTACACCTTTGATAATCTTTAAAGTAAAAGTCCAATGGTGATCCCATAAATGAAGATGAACATTAGGGAAATGTAAAAGAAACAATGTAGAGAGTATTGGAGAATAACCTGAAGATGGTGTGAGGAAAAGAGAGGGAAAGGAAACGACAGACGGAAAAAATTAAAGGGAATAGAAAAAGGCAAAGAAAGGTGTGAAGAGAAATGGAAAAAAGAAATGAAATAGTTAAGAAAGTAGATAGTGGGAAGGTAGAAAGAGGGAGAGGGAGCTAAAAGAAGAGGAACTGATAGGGCACGACAAAACAAGTGGAGGAGGAAGGAAAATAAAATAAGAGAGGAGTGAAAAGGTTGGTGGAAGAGGAATAGAAAAGGAAAAATGTGAAGAAGTGAAAGACGAATACATAAGAAAAATAATGAGGTAAAAAGAAAGATGGGGCGAGTAGAAGAGGAAGAAATGAAAGGGAGGGAGCTTCACAGCGCCATAAAGCTTGAGGTAGGGAAGGAGACGGTAAGATCGAAAGGTATGCGAAGAGAAAGGGGAGGGGAAATTGGAAGAAAAAGTAAAAAGGAGAAGTTTAAAGTTGAGGGAAAGCTAAGAGGTAAAAGAAAGGGAGTCAAAAAGGAGTGCAAAAAAGAAGAGAAAGGGAAGCGAAGACCGAAAGAGAGCGAAGGAGAACGAGACAGAGTACATTGTGAGAGTAAAAGCAATAACCAAGCTACAAAGAAAAGGGTCGAAGGTATCCTGACCTGAAATTATTATATCATTCAGTTTTCGGCTGCAAAGCAGCTCATATAAGGAGCTACTCAAGGGAAGAGTATGAGGGCGTTCGAGTAATTACAAGAATTCTAGGACCTACGCTGACCCTTCGAAAATGAAAGTGAGAGAAACAATACTCGAAAAATATTCACACCACCAAGCATTTATCAATATTCAAATTTATTCTGGCTTCCATAGAAAAGTGGCGTATTAGTCTATAACGAGGGGATTGTGCAGAAGTCGTTGTTGAATTTTATTCCGAAAAGAACGTGGTCCCACGTGAATGGATTATCATTAATTTCCATTCACGATATCATGCAACACTATCATGACTTTGTAGTAAGAAAGTATAAGGTCTGCTCGCTTAATTGTAAGCAAATTAAAACTGGCAGAGAAATTGCTGAAGCAGAGGGCAGTCCACGGGACTTCCTAGGAAATCGGTGTTTAGATTATGCCCACATCTCTGAACATTCAAACATTCTCTAAAACCTTAGATTTTAAGCTATTGCATAGATTTTATCGCGGGCTTGGCGACTAAATCAAAAAAAAACCGTAACGGATATTTGTCAAAAAAGATCCGAAAAGGCTCGAAAAGGTTCGTAAAGGTTCGGTGTTAGCAACAGGCCATCTCTATCATAAACAGCGGTGGGCACCACTACATTTACATGGTTACCAAATTGAGAATGTATTAGTAAACACGAACGCGTAGCGAGCACGAATGCAAAATCACTTAATTATTTAGTTTGATTTCAATGCTTGAACGGTGAACACGCGTCACACGCACTCTTTGGTACTCTGTTTTAAGCGCGCGTGCAACACTTCATGAAGTAGCCATTGTGTTATCGTTTATCGTATACATATATGGTCGCTTACAAGCCAACCTAATAAAAGCGCATTGCGTTTTTTTAGTGCACGCAAACAACCGGCGTTTTTTGCCCTAACCCAAATAAGCATGCGTTGCGACAATGTAAAGCATATGTGCAAACGTCACGCAGAACAAATGTTGGAAATCGAGTTAGGTTCTCATGCAGCAAATTCAATTTGAGTTGCTCTCATACAAGTTGTATGTGCATGAGACATTTTTGACAGAAAATGACTTGCGTGCGTTTCTATTAGGTTGGTTTGTTAGCAGGTGCTAAGCTCACGCCCACCCCGGATCATAAAGTTAAAGTTAGAGTTAAAGTTAAAGTTAAAACTAAAGTTAAAGTGAATATTAAGGTTAAAGCGAAAGTTAAAGTTAAAAATAAAGTTAAAGTTAAAGTGAAAGTTAAAGTTAAAGTTAAGGTTAAAGTTAAAGTTAAAGTTAAAGTGAATGTTAAAGTTAAAGCGAAAGTTAAAGTTAAAGTTAAAAATAAAGTTAAAGTTAAAGTGAAAGTTAAAGTTAAAGTTAAGGTTAAAGTTAAAGTTAAAGCTAAAGTTAAAGTCAAAGTTAAAGTTAAGTTAAAAATAAAGTTAAAGTTAAGGTTAAAGTTAAAGTTAAAGTGAATGTTAAAGTTAAAGCGAAAGTTAAAGTTAAAGTTAAAAATAAAGTTAAAGTTAAAGTTAAAGTTAAGGTGAAAGTTAAAGTTAAGGTTAAAGTTAAAGTTAAAGCTAAAGTTAAAGTCAAAGTTAAAGTTAAGGTTAAAGTTAAAGTTAAAGTTAAAGTTAAAGCTAAGGTTAAAGTTAAAGTTAAAGTTGAAGTTAAAGTTAAAGTTAAAGTTAAAGTTAAAGTGAATGTTAAAGTTAAAGTTAAAGTTAAAAATAAAGTTAAAGTTAAAGTGAATGTTAAAGTTAAAGTGAAAGTTAAAGTTAAAGTTAAAAATAAATTTAAAGTTAAAGTGAAAGTTAAATATAACCTTCTCATTTATTCAATAAAAGTAAAAAATTTGTTTTCTTATCGGTCACCACGCTTAAAAAGGTTAACTTGAATTAATATCAAAGACAAAACTTGAATTAATATCAAAGAAAACAAAATGTTGCATAAATATTATAATTGCATAAGTTGATAATATGCAATAGCTTTACCGCGGCAGTCCCCGAGTGCCACACGTCCTTTTTTTTGTTGGAGAAAATGTCCTTCTTCCTGGTCTAGTTGGAATTCATCAAAATGCTCTAGTTGCACACTAGTTTCTTTTCAGACAAGTTCAACATTTCACTGCTGGCTTCAAAAGCATTTTATATGACTATGCAGTCTCCCGTTTTTTCGTTTTTTTTTTTGCAACATAACAAAATTGTTCGCGCTACTGTTCGCCAGATTTGCTTTGCGATTTCGCAAGCCACAATAAAAACTACATTATTTGCATATCGCCAATTGTGTATGCAAATATGAATGCAATGCCTAAACTGAAACGCGCACACGATACCATTGGACATTGGAGATTGCAGTCATCTTTGACCAACATTGACACTGCCAAACAGACCATGATGCGGCAAGAAAAACCCATTGCTTTGGCGGCATTATACTCTCTCTATTGTGAGCGCTGAATCGAATTGTGAATTGGCGTGTCAATGTGTGTAAATTTTTTAAGCTTGAGCGTAAAATGATGGGGAGACTACGGAGACCAAAGACGTGTGTCGATATCAAGGTAAGCGATCTTGTATATAAATTTTTCTCTGAAATCATATGCGCCTATTTTGAATTCACATTAGAAGATAGGGTCAGGCGTTCACTGAGAACCTCCCTGTAGCACTTATTACACCCTATAATTTTGTTCAATGGGTTGTCTTTACGTACATCGATCGTATTTATGCAGAACATAAGCAACAAACCGATTGCCCTATACGTAAGATCCCCCTTCCTATAATTATTTCTCTACAAAGGAAACAAATTTCTTTTTCTGAATATTTTTCTTAATGAAGTGGTAAACGGCTTACCATGGCTTTTAATAGAAAAAAACTCAATTTCGTGCCTGCTTTTCATACCTCCTTAAGAAAAATATTAAAATTTTATTCGTTTAAATAGCTGGGCAAGTTCCTTAGAAAATTATCTCTTCACATCTTTACTGGTGTTAAATTCGCTAATTCACTGACACTTTGATGTTTGAACCGTTAAAATTTGCTTTGGCTTGAAGTATTCCCAGCTGTCGCTTCCTGATTTTAAGCTACTCGTCTCTTTGATTTTTATCTTCTTAAATTTTTTTTATGTAGTATCTGCTTTACCATATTTATTAGCAGGTGGTGTTACCTTCCTCTTCCCCTTTCTCTTGCTAATTGTAATTTTTTAAGTAGCACATTTTTATACTCAGTTGAGCAGAGCTCACAGAGTATATTAAGTTTGATTGGATAACGGTTGGTTGTACAGGTATAAAGGAATCGAGATAGATATAAACTTCCATATATCAAAATAATCAGGATCGAAAAAAAATTTGATTGAGCCATGTCCGTCCGTCCGTCCGTCCGTCCGTTAACACGATAACTTGAGTAAATTTTGAGGTAAATTGATGAAATTTGATATGTAGGTTCCTGAGCACTCATCTCAGATCGCTATTTAAAATGAACGAAATCGGACCGTAACCACGCCCACTTTTTCGATATCGAAAATTTCGAAAAATGAAAAAAATGCCATAATTCTATACCAAATACGAAAAGAGGGATGAAACATGGTAATTGGATTGGTTTTTTGACGCAAAATATGACTTTAGAAAAAACTTTGTAAAATGGGTGTGACACCTACCATATTAAGTAGAAGAAAATGAAAAAGTTCTGCAGGGCGAAATAAAAAACCCTTGAATTTTTGGCAGGTATTAAATATATAAATAAATTAGCGGTATCCAACGTATGATGTTCTGGGTCACCCTGGTCCACATTTTAGTCGATATCTGGAAAACGCCTTCACATATACAACTACACCACTCCCTTTTAAAGCTCTCATTAATAACTTTAATTTGATACCAATATCGTACAAATACATTCTAGAATCACCCCTGGTCCACCTTAATGGCGATATCTCGAACAGGCGGCCAACTATGGAACTAAGCCCCACACCCTTTTAAAATACTCATTAACATCTTTCATTTGATACCCATATTGTACAAACAAATTCTAGAGTCACCCCTGGTCCACCTTTATGGCGATATCTCGAAACGGCTTCCACCTATGGAACTAAAGATTACTCCCTTTTAAAACCCTCATTAATACCTTTAATTTGATACCCATATCGTACAAACACATTCTAGAGTCACCCCTGGTCCACTTTTATGGCGATATTTCGAAACGGCATCCACCTATAGAACTAAGGCCCACTCCCTTTTAAGATACTCATTAACACCATTCGTTTGATGCCCATATTGTGCAAACACATTATAGAGTCACTCCTGGTCCACCTTTATGGCGATATATCGAAAAGGCGTCCACCTATAGAACTAAGGCCCACTCCCTTTTAAAATACTCATTAACACCTTTCATTTGATACCCATATCGTACAAACGCATTCTAGAGTCAACCCTGATCCACCTTTATGATCCACCACTATGGCCCACTCCCTCATAAAATACTCTTTAATGCCTTTCATTTGATACACATGTCATAGAAACACATTCCAGGGTTTCCCTCGGTTCATTTTCCTACATGGTGATTTTCCTTATTTTGTCTCCATAGCTCTCAACTGAGTATGTAATGTTCGGTTGCACCCGAACTTAACCTTCCTTACTTGTTTTATTTAACATTTTTCGTATTTTTTATCAAATTTTTTTGGGTCGAAAATCACCCCAAAATAAATAAGAGGCAAATTGTTGCTTAATTAAATTTTTGCTTTGGCTTATTGCCTTCACTAAGTGGAGGGAGTTAAATGCGGTATAAACGAAAATTTAGAAGATTGGCATTTATTCTTTACAACTTGTCTAACTAACTGCAAGAGACAGTTTGGTGGTATCGTTAACGGTCTGTTAGGTGTTGTTGGGGTGATAATAATGTGCATTTGAAAATTCTTCAGCATTGATTACTTTGAGGTGTAAAATTCGTTTCATTATCAATAACAGAGGATTTTATGTTAATTTGAAGCCTAACTAAGCAGAAGTGAAGCGGCTGTTTGAAGGTTTCAAATAACACCGGAGCTGTGCTATTTCTTAAAAAGAGAAAAAAGATTATTTGCAAATAATATTATTATTTCCTATAACTCTGGAAAAATATATATGACGAAAGTAAGTTGGATGTTATTTGGCCGTACAAAAGTCGCGGCAGCCACCTTTTCGCGGGGCCTAATAATAAAGCTCGTACAGCTCATCATTAAATCAACTTCGGAACTCATCATGGCCAAACCGTAGAGGTTCGTACTTCTGTCGAACACTCCCAAAGCTGCTACATCAGTTGTTGACAGTGTCCATACTTCTGCACTATAAAGCAGGACGGGCATGATAAGTGACTTTTAGAGCATGATTTTTGTTTACCGAGAGAGCACTTTAGTTTGCAATTGCCTACTTAGTCCAATATACCAATTATGACTCATATTATTATACGTTTACTATGGCCTTTAATATGATAATTATGATTCATATTTTAATTTATGAGCATGAGTGGATTTCTGGTAGACTTTTTTGTTTGTGTTAATGCTGGTTTCAAAATAAAAGAAGTTCTTTACTATATCGAAACAGTGGCTGCTCACAGTGACTTGGCTTGAGGACAGCAGTTAACTCATTTTGTCCTCATTCACCATCAAACCCATATTTTAGGTTTCTTTTCCCAGTTTAGAGTAAGCAGGCCTTACGACGCAGGCGTTCGGACGCCACGCTCTTATAAAACGTTGTTCAACATGGCTGAGAGCTCTCATTTAGTACCGAATCACGGCGAGAGGTACTGAGTTTATGTTAATATTGCTTAACGTGATTTTGTACAGCCTACAGGGAAATCAATTTAAAACGTAACTGCATATAAACAGCTCTTTTTCGTGCTGTAGAAGGCGGCTCTAAAATCGACAAGTCGTGAGTTCTTTCCAAGATAACGCGAGGTATGAAAATCTGGTCGATATTAAGAAGGCTGATTTAGCGACAGTTGCTACAGTTGGCAAGATTCCCTTCTTTTTGACTGGCCAAAGAAGCATATTTTGCATAGAAGGTGAGGTGTGCACTTCACGAGCTCCTCCCCGCGTGTTTGAATAGCTTTTCATGCAATCCATCCGCGCCTGCGGCTTTGTTTTTTTTTTTTTTTTGTTTAATAATAATAAACCCAACGGATCAATACCCTCCAAAGCCCGCCCAACCAACACGAGGGGCGAATCCGCATGACGCACGGATTTTCTTTTTACCGAGTTGTTGATAGGCGGTGGTTTGTTAAGCGTTGAGATCTAAAACTGCTCAGCTACAGAATAAATATCATCAGCTGAATATTATACATAACAGTTGGAAATAATACACATACTACATAGTTAAATAAGTGAACATTTTATATAAAGATTTATTTTTATTTTATTTTTTTTTTTATTTTGGTACGAGTTAAGACAGGATAGGACAGTTTTCTTTATAGTAAAAAGTGAATCTGTTATATCAAACGAGTTCGAATGGGAGTTGAAATCCTGACACAAACACCGAAAAGGTTCATTTAATTCGAAATTACTTCTGCACTGCCGCAAAAGAAGAGGTTTTTAATGTCTTGACGCTCGTGACGGGACATTGAAGTTTACTTCGTTCAAAAGAAAGTGGCTAGAAATCAGTCCATTCAGTAGTTTAGCCATGAATAATACGCCTAGCATTTCTCTACGACTTGCGAGAGTTGGAAGATTGATAAGCTTTAACCGACTAGTATAAGGTGGAAGATTATACCTAGAGTTCCAATGAAAATTCCTTAAAGAAAAAAGTAAAAATTGCTTCTGTATTGACTCTAGTCTATCTGCATGAACTTGATATCGCGGATTCCAGACTAGTGATCCGTATTCAAGTATCGGTATAACTAATGTGGTAAAAAGGGATTTAGTTGCATAAGGGTCACTAAATTCTTTAGACCATCGTTTCACGAATGATAGAACTCCTCTAGCCTTATTGACAGCAGTCATAATATGAAGGTTGAAACTAAGTTTAGCATCCATCGTAACTCCCAAGTCAACAAAATAATTTACTGATGCAAGACAAAAATTACTAATTACGTAAGAGGCTGCTGGCAAAGATCTTCGAGAGAGGCACACGAATTTACATTTATTGAGATTCAGCGGCATTGAGTTTGCGTTGCTCCAAGCAACTAAGCAGTTTAAAACCGCTTGAAACAAGGGACGTTCATCAATAGACGCATAGGAACTAAAAAGTTTTACATCATCAGCATACATTAAAATTTTGGAATATTTTATTGTGGTACAGATATCATTAATAAATAACAAGAACAGAATTCGACCGAGATGACTACCCTTTGGGACGCTAGAGGGAACATTAATAACATTTGAAAGAGTATTTTTAAAAATTACTTGTTGCATTCTACCGCAGAGATACGAAGAGATCCACTGGGTGAGACCAGGTTGGAAGCCAAGTCGATCAAGCTTGTGGGTAAGCAATGAGTGGGAAACTTTATCAAATGCTTTACTGAAATCAGTGTATATAACATCGGTGTGAAGATTTTCTCTAAATCCATTAGAAACATGAGTTGTGAATTCAAGTAGATTAGTAATGATAGATTTGCCTTTACAGAACCCGTGTTGTGAATCTGTAATCAACGTAGAAATGGAAAATGTTAGCTGATTAGTAACAATGGCTACAAATACCTTTGGGATGGCAGACAATTTTGCAATTCCTCGATAATTTTCTGCACATGAACTACTTCAGTTTTCTATGAAGGGGTATAAGAAAAGATTCCTTCCAAGCAGCATGAAAAACACCATGTTTTAGGGACATATTCAATAAGTCAGTTAGGGGCTGATAAATATGTTCAGCGCATTTTTTTAGAAACCAAGTGGGAATAAGATCAGGACCGTATTTGTAAGATTCCTTCAAAGACGTTAAATGTGAAAAAACCTCCTCAGGAGATATTGTTGCGATATTAATTGCGTTAACTGATTTAAGTTGATAGGGGTATTCATTAGACAACGAAATTGATTCAGCGGAATAGTTGGAATTGAAAAATTGTGCAAAGAAGTTGGCAATATCTTGATCGTCGCTAGAGAAATCATCACGGTATTTCATACCAGAAGGAAAGCCTTTAACCCTGCGTTTAGAGTTCACGAAATCATAGAAAGCTTTCGGATTGCAAGTTATTTTCTTTTTCATCGTACAGAGATAGGTATTGTAACACTTTTTGTTTAATTCAAAATATTTATGACACAATATAGAGTACTTCAAGTAGTCAGAGTGTGACCACGTCCTTTTGTACAGCTTGAAAGAACGCGATTTTTTATTTTTTTAAAGATTTCAACTCTTTGGTGAACCATATTTGGACTAGTTCAGAGGAAACACGTTTACGCTTAGGTACGTGTCTTTCCAGAATAGCGTGAATGATGGTGTTGAAGTCCGAAACGTTTTTGTCAATATCTGCACCGTATTTGAGCCAAACCACTGTAGATAAAATTTGGTTAAGTTTATTAAAATTAGCCTTCGCGAATTCGAATCTTAAACTATAGTCATTTTCTGTGTTAGTGCAACTCCGAGAACTTTTTTTCAATTCATAAACTATTTCCAGGGAATAATGGTAAGGGTCTTCAGGTACAGCAAGAGGTTCACCCCTCCTAAGAGTGCATTTTGATGCATCATCAACAAATACCAAGTCAAGGACCCTCCCGGACATGTTAGGAACTAGGTTTATCTGTCTAAAGCGAAGTTCAGTTATTTCGGCTAAAAAGTCGTTGCTCGACAATTTGTAAGAAACGGGTAAAATATTTGTTTTTGTTTTTTAATCTGGTTCTTGCTTTTCTTAACTCGTCGATTGCGGAATAAGGTTCAACCTCTTCGCTGAGTGTTTCATCGCTGTCTCTGTTAAAAATGGCATTAAGTGCCTTCAATATTCTAAGTATTCTCTGTATATCGGTCACCAGGCTGATGTCTTTGTTATTCGGTCTTTCGCCTACATTTTTTGTAGATTTTATTCCTGATGGCTAGCAGCTCAAGCTCTCGCCACTCACGCAATGCTGTCCCTTCTTTTCTCTTCCCATATATATATATATACATACATATATATTTTATATTCGATTCCTGGCATACTCAGAACATCTTGCCTAGTAAATAACTAGAGTACAACGAAAGGTGTATTTTCAACGCGAATCTGCAGCCGAGCTGAACTTTCGGTTTTGATATAATACACTGCCTACTATCGTAACCGAAAACGGTATTTAACGTCAATGATACATTAAAATATTAAAAACATATTACTGGTTCACAGCTAAAGTTTTTTGCAGAAATCTAATCATACGGGAAAAGACTAAGCTATTACGAAATAAACTTGAGAATTTTGGCTAATGCTGGTATGTAAACTTTCAAGAGGCACTTTTATTTCAATTTTGGTATTTCGCACCCATGACCTCTACCATGTGGGCCAAATAGTTATCCACCATGCGCCAAGCAAACACCGACGCCTTCAGAAACATTTTTTTGATTAAAAGAAGAAACAATTGGAAAGGTTTGTTTTAAATTTTGAATTGAGCAATTGAAAAATTAACAAAATTTTCTTTTCTTTAGGAACATGCCATCGCTGTAAATAATTCTTAAGCCAACGCCAATCACTCGTACTTTAGACTTTTTTGTTTTTGGTGTATACAAATTAAAAAAAAAAACTGTAAAAAATTGTATACTGCATTTTACGTTCAAACATGCTAGAAGGTATCAACGACTCCATAGTGGTACACAGAGTTGAAGGTGGTATACGTCTTATACCAGCGTTACTATACCTTCATTCCAAAATAGTCAGGATTCGTTTGTGCCTTTGCATTTCACTTTTCCTTAAATGCCTTTTTAATACAATATTTGTGAATGTAATTTTCGCAGGATTTATGAAACCACATATGATGCCTAATAAAAAACGCCTTCCAATATTTCATAATGTATAAAAGAAAATGCCACCAAACCAATGCACAACTCGCACCACCATAAAACGAACAACAACGAGCTTAAGTGAGCTCAACTTATCAACCATGAAGGCCAGCAGCATTGATTTTTTTTGCAACTATTGCAGCAGCTATCACCCGGTGGGTGGTGTGCAACAGGAATAAAGTTTTTATACTCAGTTGAGCAGAGCTCACAGAGTATATTAACTTTGATTGGATAACGGTTGGTTGTATAGGTATAAAGGAATCGAAATAGATATAGAGTCCATATATCAAAATCATCAGTATCGAAAAAAAATTTGATTGAGCCATGTCCGTCCGTCCGTCTGTAAACACGATAACTTGAGTAAATTTTGAGGTATCTTGATGAAATTTGGTATGTGGGTTCCTGGGCACTCATCTCAAATCGCTATTTAAAATGAACAATATCGGACTATAACCACGCCCACTTTTTCGATATCGAAAATTTCGAAAAATCGAAAAAGTGCGATAATTAATTACCAAATACGGATTAAGCGATGAAACTTGGTAGGTGAGTTGAACTTATGACGCAGAATAGAAAACTAGTAAAATTTTGGACAATGGGCGTGGCACCGCCCACTTTTAAAAGAAGGTAATTTAGAAGTTTTGCAAGCTGTAATTTGGCAGTCGTTGAAGATATCATGATGAAATTTGGCAGAAACGTTACTCCTATTACTATATGTATGCTTAATAAATATTAGTAAAATCGGAAAACGACCACTCCCACTTTTAAGAAAACAAATTTTTTTAAGTCAAACTTTACCAAAAAATTTAATATCTTTACAGTATATAAGTAAATTATGTCAACATTCAACTCCAGTAAAAATATGGTGCAACAAAATACAAAAAACAAAATTTCAAAATGGGCGTGGCTCCGCTCTTTTTAATTTAATTTGTCTAGAATACTTTTAATGCCATAAGTCGAACAAAAATTTACTAATCCTTGTGAAATTTGGTCGGGGCATAGATTCTATGACTGTAACTGTTTTCTGTGAAATCGGTGGAAGCCACGCCCAGTTTTTATACACAGTCGACCGTCTGTCTTTCCGCTCGGCCGTTAACACGATAACTTGAGCAAAAATCGATATATCTTTACTAAACTCAGTTCACGTACTTATCTGAACTCACTTTGTATTGGTGTAAAAATGGCCGAAATCCGACTATGACCACGCCCACTTTTTCGATATCGAAAATTACGAAAAATGAAAAAGAAAATGCCATAATTCTATACCAAATACGAAAAAAGGGATGAAACATGGTAAGGTAAGGATTGTTTTATTGACGCAAAATATAACTTTAGAAAAAAACTCGGTAAAATGGGTGTGACACCTACCATATTAAGTAGAAGAAAATGAGAAATGTCTGCAGGGCGAAATCAAAAGCCCTTGGAATCTTGTCAGGAATACTATTCGTGGTATTACATATATAAATAAATTAACGGTACCCGACAGATTATGTTCTGGGTCACCCTGGTCCACATTTTGGTCGATATCTCGAAAACGCCTTAACATATACAACTAAGGTCCACTCCCTTTTAAAACCCTTTATTCCTTTAATTTGATACCCATATCGTAAAAACAAATTATAGAGTCACCCCTGGTCCAGCTATAGAACTAAAGCCCACTCCATTTTAAAATACTCATTATCACCCTTTTTTTGATACCCATATTGTACAAACGCATTCTAGAGTCAACATTGGTCCACCTTTATAACGATATCTCAAAAGGGCGTCCACCTATAGAACTAAGGCCCACTGCCTTTTAAAATAATCATTAACACCTTTCGTTTGATACCCTTATCGTACAAAAATTCTAGAGTCAGCCCTGGTCCACCTTTATGGCGATATCCCTAAATCGCGTCCACCTATAGAACTATGGCCCCCTCCCTCATGTCATACAAACACATTCCAGGGTTACCCTAGGTTCATTTTCCTACATGGTGATTTTCCCTTATTTTGTTTCCATAATGTTCGGTTACACCGGAACCTAGCCTTCCTTACTTGTTTTTATTCATTTATGCGAATACCATATAAATACCCACGCACACACATACACATAAATGCAAAAGGGAAAAACTGATGTTTGCAGGAAATTTGTGTGGAATTTTTGTATGCGACTACTAAATTTGATGTATAAAATGCGGAAAAAACATGATTAGCCAACGCATTAACATATCAGTCTGTGATTTTTGCTAATTTCTAATTTAACATGCTGCCATTTTTTTAGTACTCACTGACCAACCTCCCATGACTCACCCCTTTGCAATAAACTATTGCATAGATTTTATTTGTACGCAAGTATGTATTGCATTGGAGTTTGGGTTTTAGTGTGACAAGTTGAATCTGCATTTATTATGGGTATTAGAATATCCTCTGCAGGTTTTTTGGGTTGAATCAACATGCAACATAAATTATAACAGCTTGTGTGAAGCGTTTAACAAGTTGGAACACAACAAAAAAGATAAAGCAGACAATAATAACAAGTGCCTTAGCTGTTTGCACCCTACCGACAATCAAACTTTTCATTTCCTTTTTATACCTAGCTGTGCTAACACAAATAATTCAGTTTGCAAAAGCTTGCAAGGATATAATGAAATGTGAAGATATCCCTTGCGCTGTGGAAACACTTTGCTAATGAAATTAGAAAGGACTGGTTGCCACGTCGTCGCATATGCAGATGACATAGCTCTTACGACAACGACTTCAAACCATATAAGAGCTACAGCAGGTTGCGTTAAACCTTCCGGAGGAATGTCGACGTGAAAAGGGCTTGAAGTTAATTCTGTACAAACTGGATATATCGTCGGTGTTGCCATGAACAGTAAACTAAACTGGATCAAACTTGTTCTAAAGAGGCCGGAGATAAAATATGGGGACTAAAGAAAAATACATTAGACCGGGATTACCGCGTTCGGAAGACGCATCTGATTCTATGGCATCATAGCCAGCTAACCGATGCTCGAGGAAAACAGCATCGTAAGGAGGATTACCAGAGTGTAGAGATCAACCGAAATGCTTATATCAGAGGGACTTGTAGATTTTACTATGCCAGCATTTTGCGGTTCATTCCCAATAAAGGCTACAGGTGCTCTACTATGTAGAATGTCAGAGAGAGGCGATTGGGATGATATCTCAAATTTAGACCCTATAATATATCACTCTCTTTAATAATAGGGCTGCCGTTGTAACGTCTATCGGGCGAAACTAACAGCAGTAAAAGAGGCCGTTCTTTGGATGCTATTTAGGAAACTTGAACCTGTGCCAATTTACTCCGAAGGTGAAGCGGCGTTCAGAGCACTCTACGTGAGGAATACTTCATCGAATAGCAATGGATTGAAGATGGTAGCTAAACGAACTGGCCTCTTGGTGGGTCACTGCGATGATATGGGCCCCAAGTCACAACAGTGTACCTGGAAACGGTTCTGTACATTCTGAGTTAAACCAGTGTTCCTCCTCTAGCTGCGTAAAAATACTATTCTGTGTCTGTTTTCACGAAGAAAGCCAATGCCAAAAAGACCATTGAGCACATATGTGTGGAGCTCAGACAAACTTGGCTTCGCATTAATCTCAATCGTCTTCTCCTTTCATTCCGTTGATGAGTATAGTAACGCTTCATTGTCTGATCGGAGTACATGGCAAATGCGTGGAAACTTTAACAAAACATTTCTGTAGAGGGTGTTACCCTTCTCTGGCTTGGCCACGTATGGCGTATCTGAATAAGGAATTCATCGACTTTTTAGAGGAGCTTGGCTCTGCGGAAATCATCTCAATGACTAAGAAGGAAGGCACTAACTCATCTAGTAGTATCACAATTAGGGAGCCGTTCTAAGTATCCTATGCCTTGATATGGAGCAACCGCTCCTAACCTTACCTCATCTCCGGTGAAAAGAGATACATTTTTTTGAGCCTTATCCGTCTGTACTTCGTGTTGTAGAAAAAGTTAAGCATACTAGAGAAGGTTTATTTAACGTGAAAATCCAAGGATATGATGTGTTCCACCTTTATAAACAAATATTACTCACTTTGTATGTTCCATATCTTTGTAAAACTCCACAACAGTGTATAGTCCGAAAGGTCACACCCAGCTATATTTGTATAAGTTGTTTGTATCTATTTTTTTATTTTTGTTTTTACTTTACTGTTGTCCAATTTCACCCAGTACCCACATAAAAGTTGCTACGACTTGGTATGGTCATTTGCTGTTAATCCGTCAATGATAAGGTCAATTTGTTGCATCATCTTGCTATTATTGTTGTTGCTGTTGTTGCTGTTGCTGTCTACACTCTGTGGTCACTGGTGTTTCACATATCCTGTCTGCAGGATATTTAGCTATTAAAGTTGTATTATAATCCCATAAAAACCAAACTTGTGCAAAGAGAAAGTGTCAGTATTAACTTTCTCAGTTTTTTTTTTTTGTTGTTGCTTGCCATTGTAGACAATGTGTAGTAAATCAGTTATTGAAGCATTTTGTGTCATTTCTAATACCCTCAGCCTGACAGTGTTACATACATACACATTAGGCCGGGTCGATTTGTGGGGAGGCAAAAACATCGCCCATTGCTCTGTGAAAATCATATTCTAGGGATCAAAATAAGAATCTTCGCCGAAGGAACTATATCTCTAAAACGAATTCTGATGTCCCCCCCTTTGGGTCGTAGGAGCAAATTTTGAAAAATCCCACTTTGAAATGCCTATGTTTTTTCTTTTTGGAGTTTATTTTTCTCTTTAGAAATTTATTTAGTCAGAACATATGTAAATAAAAAAATGAATTTAACTTAGTAATAGAAAAGAAATTAAAAAAATTATTAGAAATTAGCGTTTTTACAACCCCCTATTAAACCCAGGGCATCACTGTAATGCATTTGCATGTCGTAAACATAGTTGTGTGGGTTTTTCATTCAACCGTTTTAAAAAATGAAGGTATCACTGTGACAAAATTGCAGATCGTAAAATTGCTTGCGTTGTTTTTTTTAAGCCACCACAAGACACAGCAGGTAGAATTGAAATTGCCCCTACCCAAAAGTTCGACCCAAAGGGGGGGGGGGGGGGGGGGGGGGGGAGGGGGGACATCAGAATTCGTTTTAGAGGTATTGTTCCTTCGGCTAAGTTTCTTATTTTGATCCCTAGAATACGATTTTCACAGAGCAATGAGCGATTTTTAAATCGACCCGCCCTAATACACATGTATGTGTATACATGAATATGTTATTAGTATTCTTTGTCAACACGAATTCATCACACATGTTGAAAGTTAATATTTTTTCGCGAAATTACTAGACGTATTGTCGACGTACTGGCTCTTATTACTTACCTTAGCTTTGAAATTCTTGCGTAATTTTTATGCGGCGTTGTGCGTAACAAAGTGTTTGTACGAAGAGTAATTTAAACTTGGCTGTCATTCATCATAATCATCTGGAGCTGGCTTGGAAAATCACAGTTACTGATTTCTTGCTTTGTGTCATTAGTCGTTAGTGTGAGAAAAACTCGTTTAGAAGTCGACTGTTGTTTCGACTTTATTATAAAAGTTTTTGACGTAAGTTTAGTCCCGCTGTCACCATTGTTTTATGTATACTACATATGGGGTATTCCATCCCATTTCGACCAATTTTGAACCCGACCAATTTAGAATTGGCTTAAAGTTTTTCTTCTTTTTCTAGCTTACGAAAGACGTTTTTCAGAATTTTTTAAAATTTTTTCACCCATCTCAAAAAAGTTATGAATTTAAAAAAGCACCGTTTTTGTTTTCAAAATGCTATAACTTTTTCAAAAATTGACCGTTTGGGATCTTTTTTTTTTTTAAATTGTTTTTAAATGTACTTTTCGGAAAAAAATCAAAAACATTTTTAAAGTTTTTTTATGTAAATTTTCAGTTTTTCGAGATTTTTCGAATTTCGCCCTTTTTTTTATAAAAAACTTCAATCAATTCTGCAATCATCCCCACTAATCCCGGAGTAAGGCGCGAATTTTTTTTTTTTTTTATTCAATTGAAAAAAAAAATTTTAATTTTTTTGTATTTTTTCCGAAAAGTACATTTAAAAAAAAAATGATCCCAAACGTTCAATTTTTGAAAAAGTTATAGCATTTTGAAAAAAACACCGTTTTCCAACTTAAAATAAGTTTTAAATATTTTGAAAAAAAACGGTGTTTTTTTTTTCAAAATGCTATAACTTTTTCAAAAATTTACCGTTTGGGATGATTTTTTTAAATATGTTTTTAAATGTACTTTTCGGAAAAAATACAAAAAAATTTTAAAGTTTTTTTTTTCAATTAAATAAAAAAAATTCTCGGCCCACTCCGGGATTAGTGGGGATGATTGCAGAATTGATTGAAGTTTTTTATGAGAAAAAAAAACGGGCGAAATTCGAAAAATCTCGAAAAACTGAAAAATTACAAAAAAAAAAAACTTTAAAAATGTTTTTGAATTTTTTCCGAAAAGTACATTTAAAAAAAATTAAAAAAAAAAAGATCCCAAACGGTCAATTTTTGAAAAAGTTATAGCATTTTGAAAACAAAAACGGTGTTTTTTTTTTTTAATTCATAACTTTTTTGGAGTTGGATGAAAAAATTTGGGAAACTTCTGAAAAACGTCTTTCGTAAGCTAGAAAAATAAGAAAAACTATCAGCCAATTCTAAAGGGGTCGGGTTCAAAATTGATCGAAATGGGATGGAATACCCCCCATATTTTTGCTGATAATTTAATATATGTATATATAATACTTACATATCTTTCATTCAGTACGTGAGTTAGTGCCACTGTACCTAAAGTGAAAGGTTAAAGCATTTGACGCACCCATGCAAAGATAATGCGAAGAAACGGTCAGAATCCTTCGAAGTTCACAAAATTACCAGTTTCTTACACATTGCACAGGATGGTTGATGATTGGTGTGCTTCGAGACACCCGAGCACAAGTAACACACGTAGCGTCTTTTCTCCTGGAGCCAATTGATGTTGTTTTTATAAGGCTTGCAGCTTTACCGCTTAGGACAGTTAATAGTAGAACTCAAACTGTCAAGTCATCTTTATTGATGTGAGAACAGGTAGTTTGATTGTTTCCTTGCTGCCCCCTTCGCCACAGCTTCTGCAAATGCTGCTACCCATCGGTGATTGGGGCCGCGATGCTAAAGATTTCTTTTCTTGACCTGTTTACGAGCTCCTCTGTTCTCCTACTATCGTAAGTTGGCAAAGCTTGTTTGGTTATCGTCTAGGTGTCCGATAATTGCCAGCTGGAGACCGCTCTTGACAACTGCTATGTACATTTGTAAACTCTGATTGATGTGATCGCCCGCCTCCGCAGCGTTCAGCAGTGCTCCTGACTTCTCGTTGCCCTTAGTGTTACCGTAACCAAGAAATTATTTTATTAGTTATATTTTCGAAGTAATATAATAACGCGGTTTGAAGCGTCCTTTTGCAACTGCTGACGGCTTTAGACGAAATGATAGGGAAGTTAAGCACAATGAGCACTGCATTGCCCTCTCTACACCCAAAATTTCTGCTTAGAAGTCCATTTTGGACCCGTCGGTGTAGAGTGAAACTGCACCCTGCGTTTCTATCTCTATCATCTTTGGTCATCTTTGTACATAGCAAATTTAGAATATACATACGCTTTTCACCATTTTTGGCTGCATATAATTCGTAGTCGAAATTGTGTTAAAGTAAATTTATCACACCCAAAATTGCAACACTAATGCCCACTAATTGACACCCTAATTGACAATAACATCAAAATAAACTGGGATAAATTTGCAGTTAAGCATGTCTCTTAGATTAAACCTATCCACACACTCATACAAACATCAAGTAATTTCAACATCCTTAACTTAAACACCGCAATCTTTACTGTTATCGCACAAATATTTGCCAAAAATGGCCAGCAAGTCATCCTTTTTCCGGTAATTTATTATCATTTGTGGTCGAAGTGAAAGTTATCGGAAGTCATCGTTGCTTAATAAACAGTTTCCTGTAATGTCAATGACACAAAACAACAAAAACATTTACGAACTTAACAACACTTTGTAAGGACATTATCCACAAACTAACAAGAAACTATTGACTAGTGTCAGGCGTTTGTATGTATGCAAAGTGTTGGTAAGCTAAGTATTTGTTTATGTGTGCGTGTGTTTGTAAACAAACCTTTGACTTATTGAACTTTTAACCGCTGCTGGGCTTAAAATGTCAACATGCCGGGATTGTTGGCTTAAACAAATGTTGGTCAAGGAGATAAATAAACAAAGCTCTTCTCATTACACAAAAGATTCTCAGTGGTTGGAAAGGATACTTTAAGGATAAGGCAAGATGTGGTAGCTTATGAATGAGCTGAGGGCTATTTCATTCAACCAAAATTGTTGGGTATTGTAACATATTTAGCTTCACGGTATTATACAATTATGTCCATAAGCCAAATAAAGGCGTGCATTACTCTGAAACAATTTCTAAATTTGAGTAAATTTAACACTAACGTAATGAGACCATAAACAATCCTTAGTATCGGAAAATTTGCTCCAAAAGTAAGACCGAAACTTGATCTACGGAAGGAAAGTCGGCAGGCAGTCGTCTGGTTGACGCAAATATGAAAGGACCTGAGGACAGGTTTTAACAACTTCCCTGTCCAATGAGTCACATGTGACTCACAAGAGCGTATTGAAATAAGTTCACGAGGCACATGTGACTCATTTCTTTATACAAATGAAAGACCCCTTCTTGGTATGAACGTGTCGTTATATGTTTGTGAACTCTGTGTGAGGGTATATCAAAAGACCTAAACTTTAGGAAAATGAAAGAAAATTTCGAAATTTTTTTTATAGCTTTTTCTCATTTTCTTCAATTTTTGTATATACTTCTAATTTCAATTAAACAAAAAAGTACACTAATACACGCTTTTGACATTTATATATCAATTTACCGTTATTGTGATTCGAAAACTTAAATTATTTCTTATGGTTCTGTATGTTCATATGTGACTCATTGGACGTGGTAAACAAAATTGTTTTTGCTACGTTCGGGAGTCACATTTGACTCACAAAATAAAATAGACAAAATAAGGTAAATATACGTCACATTATTTATAAAAATAATATTTTATAATATATATTCATATTATTCATTTAAGCAGTACAAAAAAATAATGGACGTGGGGCATTCTCAAAGCGCTTTGTATGGGGACAGGGAAGTTGTTAACTATTATTTCAAATGTTACGCCTACCCCGAGAAATTTTAAAAATATTTACATGAAGCATTCATTTTGCTACCTTTATATTAAGCCGCTTTCTTGTTCGTTTGCTTCTATTTAAGTGCTCAGAAAAAAACTTGGCATACGAATTTTTCGCGCGCTTCTCATAGTCGTAACTGCCAGAATCCTGACAAGAAGTAATTCCGACAAATTTCAGAAAATCTCGAAAATACGTAATCCAGAAAATATTTCTGTTATAAGAAACATCTGGACTAGTGAGTGAAATATGATCTTATCTCGGTTTCTACTTCAAAAACTTTATATTTGAGTATGTTTTTCAAAAGTAAATTATGAAGTGCGTTGTGTGTTCCTTGAAGAAATTCTGAAATAGGATGTTTCTTTAAATTTGGGGCATTTTTGAAACGGCAGCCGCAGTAGGGTGATATTCCACTCATAAGTCAACACACCTAATGGTGAAAATTTAGGAGTTTTGTGTGGTCGCAATTATACACGTTTATATTTAGGTAACATTTTTAGGTAACACTCATTTACCTTGAAGCTTGTAATCAAAAAAGTCCGATAGGTGGTGCGCAGGTGAGATTTAAGTAACTTCGAATTGTGTTGCACTGGCTTTGTTAACGTCGCCAAAAGTCGGTCGTCAATGTAAAAAGGCGTTGCCAGCCCTGGCTTTAATAAGCGCCATGCAGTAGCGCAATCAAGCCGTTATTTCCAAGCGAAGAACTACATTTAATTGTTATATGTTTCTTATAGAAATCTTAATTAAGATAATCAAATTCTATGATTCAAGTTTTATTAATATTTCGATGCCTGAGTGGAGTTTAGTCTTTCTCTTCCAAGAACGCGCTATATCACCCAACATTTGAAAAATAAATTTGATTGAAAAACGTCTTACGACATATTTTTTTTTTTCAAATTCGCCCTATCTCAGAACTTTAATGTATAATGTTATAATTAAAAGCATCGCTGAAGAATACTATACCTTAAAATAAATTCAATACATTTTGAAGTGAGATGGGATTTTCTTTAAACAAATTATAAGATTAAGAGATCAGCCGAGATACGGTGATATTTCATACAGGTGTTTTAAAATTTTCAAATATTTCGAATCAATTATCAATCTGAACAAGTAAGGAAGGCTAAGTTCGGGTGTAACCGAATATTTCATACTCAGCTGAGAGCTTTGGAGACAAAATAAGCGAAAATCACCATGTAGGAAAATTAAGCTAGGGTAACCAAGGAATGTGTTTGTATGACATGGGTATCAAATGGAAGGTACTAAAGAGTATTTTAAAGGAAGTGGGCCTTAGTTCTATAGGTGGACGCCTTTTCCAGATATCGCCATAAAGGTGGACCAGGGGTGACGCTATAATGTGTTTGTACGATATGGGTATCAAATTAAAGGTATTAATGAGGGTTTTAAAAGGGAGTGGTGGTAGTTGTATATGTGAAGGCGTTTTCGAGATATCGACCAAAATGTGGACCAGGGTGACCCAGAACATAATCTGTCGGGTACCGTTAATTTATTTATATATGTAATACCACGAACAGTATTCCTGCCATGATTCCAAGGGCTTTTGATTTCGTCCCGCAGAACTTTTTCATTTTCTTCTACTTAATATGGTAGGTGTCACAACCATTTTACAAATTTTTTTTCTCAAGTTATATTTTGCGTCAATAAACCAATCCAATTACCATGTTTCATCCCCTTTTTCGTATTTGGTATATAATTATGGCATTTTTTTCATTTTTCGTAATTTTCGATATCGAAAAAGTGGGTGTGGTCATGGTCGGATTTCGGCCATTTTTTACACCAATACAAAGTGAGTTCAGATAAGTACGTGAACTGAGTTTAGTAAAGATATATCGATTTTTGCTCAAGTTATCGTGTTAACGGCCGAGCGGAAGGACAGATGGTCGACTGTGTATAAAAACTGGGCGTGACTTCAACCGATTTCGCCCTTTTTCACAGAAAACAGTTATCGTCCTAGAATCTAAGCCTCTACCAAATTTCACAAGGATTGGTAAATTTTTGTTCGACTTATGGCATTAAAAGTATCCTAGACATATTAAATGAAAAAGGGCGGAGCCACGCCCATTTTGAAATTTTCTTTTATTTTTGTATTTTGTTGCAACATATCATTACTGGAGTTGAATGTTGACATAATTTACTTATATACTGTAAAGATATTAACTTTTCTTTTAAAATTTGAATTTAAAAAAAAAAATTTTTAAAAAGTTGGCGTGGTCGTTCTCCGATTTTGCTAATTTTTATTAAGCAGACATATAGTAATAAGGATAACGTTCCTGCCAAATTTCATCATGACGTCTTCAACGATTGCCAAATTACGGCTTGCAAAACTTTTTAATTACCTTCTTTTAAAAGTGGGCGGTGCCACGCCCATTGTCCAAAATTTTTCTAATTTTCTATTTTATGTCATAAGGTCACCGCACCTACCAAGTTTCATCGCTTTAGCCGTCTTTGGTAATGAAGTATCGCACTTTTTCGGTTTTTCGAAATTTTCGATATCGAAAAAGTGGGCGTGGTTGTAGTCCGATTTCGTTCATTTCAAATAGGGATCTGAGATGAGCACCCAGGAACCTACATAACAAATTTTATCAAGATACCGCAAAACTTACTCAAGTT
The DNA here is from genome assembly GCF_040869045.1 of Eurosta solidaginis. Lineage (NCBI taxonomy): Eukaryota > Metazoa > Arthropoda > Insecta > Diptera > Tephritidae > Eurosta > Eurosta solidaginis. Next base: position 12,172,166 of record NC_090323.1, on the reverse strand, counting down.
ATCGTGTTTACAGACGGACGGACAGACGGACGAACGGACGGACGGACGGACATGGCTAAATTAATTTGTTTTTTCACTCGGATCATTTTGATATATAGAAGTCTATATCTATCTCGATTAGTTTATGCCGTTACGGATAACCGTTATTCGAACAAAGTTAATATACTCTGTGAGCTCTGCTCAGCTGAGTATAATTAAAAGAACAAAATAACCAAATATAAACGAAAACTTTTCTGGGAAGCAATAGAGCCATTATAACTCTCAGCCAAGCATAATTGATAGTTCGGAATCACTTTTTAGCCTTAAACAATCGTCTCATACTAATTAGCAATTCGCTTACATTACCAACTTGCTAATTGTTATTTTCTACCTACTTAGATGCCAATAGTATTCAACCTACCTGATGAGCCTAACAATTATCTATGGCTAAGCAGTTTTAGATCTCGATGCTTAACAAATGTCTGCCTTTCAACGACTCGCAAACAAAAATTCAAATCCGTACGTCATGCGGATGCGCCATTCGTCTCAGTTGGGCGGACTTTAAAGGGTAAAACGGTCGGGAATAATTATTATTTTCTAAATTTATATGGACGGGAATATTATTTTTTAAACACCCAATAATTACATTAAAATTTAATTCATTACAAAACTGTGTTTTCGATTTTTAACTTAAAGTATTTGAAAACTAAACATTTTCTAACATTTAGAGCCTTTAAAAAATATTTAGAAATTTCAGAGTGCTTTTAACTGAGATCTCTATAAAACACATAAATATTAAAATTAAACCAAATGAAAAGCAAAACTCGTTCAAACATGTCTATTCGTAGTCTGATAGAGCAATATCACACACCGAATGTAAAGCTAACATTCAGAATCTCTTTATTAAGTGAATAAAGAAGGAAGTTGATATTCATGTCAGTCAAAACAGAAATAAACCCAAAAACTTGACATTGAACGAGACGCATCGAAGCTATTAAATTATTTCATTCGTTGTTGTTGTTGTAGCAGTGCTTCACCCAATAGGTGCGGCCATTCATAAATTGTCATCAATATTCTCGACTCCCGTTAGAGAATAGCAGTTTCAAAAGGGGTGAACCTCTGTGGGGGTTTGTTAGGGGCGTTGGCGCCACATTGCAATTAAAGATATGGTTGTTTGGACATTTATTATGTGTGTCTCGGTTCGCCTGGCAATTCCTGACAAAGAGGTCCGACGCCTTTTTGTGTATATCATTGACGAACTGTTTGTGTTTTTTCCTTCGTTTTTTTTCTTTTTTCTCAGGTGCCATATTTCTTCATAACGCTTCCAGGAGATCACTTCTTAAAAGCCCATGGCAATGCCTACCCACAATTTAGTAGATACACAAAGTTACATGTTCAACAAAAAAAAAAAGAAAAGGTGTCTAAGTTCGGGTGTAACCGACCATTATATACTCAGCGTGAGTTTCAATTGTACATTTCATTTCAGATAAATTACTTTGCTACATAACACGTGGCACCGCCCGTTAAAAAAAAATGTCTCCCCATTTCCTCTTACAATAAAACTTGATAAGTGAAATATCATTGATTCAAAACAATTTTTTGCTAAGTTATAGGTTATTATTCTAGGCACGGCCCTTTTAAACCTTTTAAACTTGTTTTATATCTAAGTTACCGTGGTCTTTAACTGATCTCTTCCATCTTTCCTAGAAATATTTACTGCTATAGGAAAAATGTGTGTACCCAATTTTATTACGATCCGTTAATTTTTCTTCGAGTTATGGCTCCCGAAACATAGAAAATTGCTTAGTCATAAAAGGGAAGGTGCCACGCCCATTTTATAAATTTGAAGTTTTTCCTATTTATTGTTATAAATCCACTTGGGAAATGAAATACCATTGATATAAGGCTCTTTTTTGCAAAGATATAGTTTATTTTATTCGTCCACGACCCTTTTAAAAATCTTTTATATACAAGTGGGCGTGGTCTTTAACCGATTTCGTTAATTTTTCTTCAAGGCATTCCTTATAATAAAGGCAACCTCGCCACCGAAGTTTGTTACGATAGGTTTAACGGTTTTTGATTTATGATTAAAAATATTTGTAAAATTGATTTTATCACAAGTGAGCGGTGCCACGCCCATTTTAAAAAAAAATTTTCCAAATTTGTATCAAGAGTCTCAATATCAGTCCACACATCAAATTTCAACAATCTAGGTGTATTATTTACTAAATTATCAGGTTTTTTGTGTTTTCCAAAATTTTATATATATAAAAAGTGGGCGTGGTTATCATCGGATTTCACTCATTTTCAATACCAATCTATTCTGGATCCAGATAAGCTAGTCTATCAAATTTGGTGAAGATATCTCAATATTTACTCAAGTTAACAGACGGACGGACGGACGGACATGGCTCAATCAAACTTTTTTTCGATACTGATGATTTTGATATATGGAAGTCTATATCTATCTCGATTCCTTTATACATGTACAACCAACCGTTATGCAATCAAAGTTATTATACTCTGTGTGCAAAGCACGCTGAGTATAAAAAACAGGTTTAAAAAATTTTCAGTGATATGAGCAAAACTTGCAACCATTTAAACGATTAAAATTAATATGAATAATTTACTTTTAATTAGGTGTAAACACATTTGGCACAACGTATATGAGGGAAAATATGTATCAAAGTTATTTGAATCAATACAAAGCTCAATTTGAGATCCAAAGGGAAGTAAAATTATTTGGCGTGGGATTTTTGTTATTATTTTAAAATGCTGTTATATGTGGTAAAATTATGACTAATTGCAAACCATTTGTGGCACTTGCGCTTCAATAGCTTGAATATTTTTGTAAACTGTCGAATGAATATTTACGTATGAAAATAATGTATGAATAAAAACCTAAGCGAAATAATTTTGTCAAGTGAAACGTAAAGACCACAACATTTTCAGCAATATATTTTATTAATTAGCGAAGCCAAACATAATTGTATTAGCGTAAATAAACAAATATGTAGTTGTTAATTTTATTGCATAAATGAAGGCGCGTTGGCTGGACCCCTACCCTCATACCTTTTTGATTTTAGAAAAAGTGGTAGAGATTGAAAATTGAAAATTCCGTTTCGCATTGTGCTGCGTAGTTTCATTTTTAAATTAAGATGGATATATTGCATTCTTGTAAAAAAAAAGTTTAATTTATCTGGATATCTACCTATTTCACTTTTATTAAAAGGCAAAGGCATTACAATATACATACATACATTGGCCCTATATCAGTATAACTACTTGGCGTATGCACATATACATACATACAGTGCGGCGAATAAATATAAACTCAAATATACTTTTTCTAATATTTTTTTATTAAGAAAATTTAATTAAATTAAACTTTCGTACATGTGTACTTCCTAGTTACAGCGACATATTAAACATAATTTATTAAGTACATTTAACTATTTTTCGTTTAAACTAAACAGAATCCGCTTATTCGTCCAAAAACCTGAGAATAATTATAAACTCGCTATCATATTTTTCCCTAATATTTTGTGGACCGACCATGGTTTTTGAGTACATCCACTAATCGGCGTAGGACACTTTGAACAAGCTTATTAAGAGTACCACCAGTAATCTACCTCCACGAGTTTATGATTCTGTCTTTGAGTCAGACACTGTCTCAATAGAAGGTATTTCCGGATCGTAAACCTTTCTTGACAGGATTCCCCACAAGTTTTCTATGGGGTTTAAATCTGGGCTTAAATCTGGTCATGCTAAAACCGGGACACCGAATTCCTCAAACCACTTCTTTGTTGTTTTTGCTGCGTGAATGGGCGCGTTATCTTGCTGGAAAATGAATTCTTTGTCTTTTGATAACGTTATGAAAGGAAGGACGTATTCAAATAATGTCAAATGCAATTTCGGATTTAAGTTCACTTTTAAAAGCTGCCCAGACCATGACAGATCCTCCTCCCTGTTCACGTTTAGACATTATTCGAAACTCGTTGCGTAAATCATGCCAGTAGTAGCGATATCCATCTGTACCATCCAAACTGAACTTTTTTTCATCACTGAATATAAAGTGTGACCAGTTTGTTCCATTTTGTATGTGCTCTTCCGCAAATTTAAGCCTTGCCTCAATGTGCCTTTGTCTTAAAGCCGGTTTTGAAATGCATTTTCTGTATTGTAGATTTTCTGAAGACGCTGCCCATTTTCTCAGGGTACTAGGATGACAGTTTAGGTTCAGTCGACTTACAACTTTGGATGACGATGCTCCAGTGACCGACATTTCCCGAAGGGCTGCCCGTTTTGTGGTGGAAGAAATTGTTTTAGGACGGCCTGAGCGTTTTTTCTTGGCATAGTTTTCACGACCAAGCTTCAACAAATTTTTAGCAACACCTTGTGACCTATTTATTTCGAAAGCGATTTGTCTTTGTGTTTTTCCGCATTTTCGTATGTATGTCTAATATTCTTTGAATTTCAATTTCACTCAACTGTTTTCCACGTGGCATGTCGTTCTTCGATAAACCAAGCAAGGAAAGCGTTCTAATAAGAGCACTGCACGACTAAGACTGGCCCTTAATTCTAAAAGAGAAATGGCAATAACCACCATTCAGTGAAAAATCCTAATAAAACAAAATTTACAGTTACAGAGTTTAATTACGTATAGAGTTTATAATTATTATCAGCAGAAATGCGTTCTCACTCCTCATTTTTGTTAAAATAACGGACAACTTCTACTGGGTAAAGGCATCCAGTGAGGTAATTTTTCCCCAATAACGGAAATACTATTTATACACAGTAGCTTGCAAAAAAAATGTAAACATCTCTACATAGCAAAAGTAAATAATATATTTGAGTTTATATTTATTCGCCGCACTGTATGTATGTACATATATCTACCACGTTGTATTGTAAGCAAACATCATAAATCACATTGTGCCAGTTGTCGTTTAATAAACATCATTTTTGGTTACTCATCATGTTGTGATCGGTGGTCATTTTGTGTTGTAAATGTTGTAAATGCATTCATTTTGTTTTTTACTGCTTTTCTTTGTTGATTTTTTTATGCATTTTACCCGTATGTTTTAATACCATTTTTATTTAAGCCATTTTTAATTCATGTCAACTACGATTTTATATATAAACCTCATACACAAGCAAAATAATCAACGGCCATCCATATTGTAAAGCGGTGTAGTATTTTTGGGCATCGGCTGCAATTAAGATGACCGGACTTGTCGGCCAGACTGTGGCTAGCGGTCGATTACTGTCGTTGAATTGCTCACAACTCTTGCTTTTGGTGTTTGTCAATCGAAACCGATGACTGTTTGGCCAGCTGCGTTTTTTAATTCGATTCATAGTAAGTCTCGCACATTCTTCACTTTTTACCATTTCAAAAAAAAAAAAAAATATAAAAATTTTTTAAATTGCTGGTAAAAAATTTGCTCATAAAAGTAAACATATGTACGTACATTGTACATAAAAGTCATAATTTCTGCAAATGGGCGTGTACACAATGGATTTATCGACTGAGAAAATTTATTTATGTCAACTTAATGAAAATATCATTGACAGCGGTGAAGCAGGAAACAATGTTGACCATTTTGATTTTACTTTATAAACGATTTTTTTTTGTTTCGGTAGATTCTTGAGAAATTAAAATGGTTCTTCGTTCGGGTATGTTTAAGTCTTTCATCCTCGATGAAAAAGTGAGCATTTAAGTGCGTATAGCCTTTAGAAATATTCTAATAAAATCGTCTCAGTTAAGGTATTTAATTTCTCACTTATTTTGTTTTGCTGATTTTCTGACAGGTTGGATTAATGATGTATATTGGAGCGATTTTCCGTGTTCCCTTGCCAAATTTGGTTTAGAGACAAACCGGTTTCGGCGTTGCGCCATCATCAGTGTCGATTTTCGTTCTCGAAAGCCTAAACTTCGAGTTGATTTAAAATCATCGTCCTCTTAAGCGCTTTTAAACACAAAAAAGAGTTTAGAATATAGTATTGAAAAATGCCTAGAATTGAAAATCGTACGACCAACCTGAAACGAATTTCTCATGTTTGTCGTGTGGGTCTCCGGAGTCTGGCTAGGTTAATTGTTTTTTCCTAATTCTTCTGTTAACATAGCATTGATACTAGTTCCTCCGTAAACTAATCTTACTGGTCTAAGCGGAATGTTTTTAAGACATTAATCTGGTTATTAGTTTGGATAATATAATAATATAATATTTCGATGTTTATATGGTTAAAGATAGTGTCAATAACACTGCACAATAATTTAAGGGTAATTATATGGGGCGAAGTAATTTCCAGTCTAGATCAGAGAGTGCTGGAATGGAGGTACTATCCATTCAGCCACTTGAATACTCCACTGCACGCTTTGCTATTTTGACAAAGGGTTTCTCTGAGAGCACCCCGAGTGAAATTGTCCGGCAAATAGTTTTCTGGAACACTATAACCCCCTAGCTACCGTTGCTGTTTTATGCGGCAGTAAACATTCGATTTTTATTTTTTCAGTTAGATAATACCAGTTGAACCAAGCCAACTAATATTTTTGTCAAAAATAAGGGGTTTTCTCAAACTGAGATCAAAATAATAAGCCTATGTAACATTAGCGACATTAAATTTCTCCAAGACAATATCTAAAAACAAAGTGTTTCGAGTAACTTTCTTGAACCGATCACATTTTTGTAACTGATAATCGGTTGCAGAAAATAAGACCAACTAAAAGATTTCAAAAATGTGACGGTTTAGGTAAGTCGGGAATGATTTTGTCTGGTTATTGTCTTCTCGTGATTTTGTTTTGTATATAATTTTTAAAGCTTTAACTTTTGCGGAAGGGGTATTTTTTCGAAATGGTTCCTTTTGGACTGGATACTTTTTTCAAATCAGTCACTTTCCCACATCCGGTTACTTTCCTAGAACTGGCGACTTTTTTGAACCTGTTTTTTTTTTTAACTGGGGTCTTCTTCGAAAGTTGTTTCTTATTGAAACTGGTCTCTTCTATGGAACTGGTTTCTTCTATGGAACTGGTTTCTTCTATGGAACTGGTTTCTTCTATGGAACTGGTTTCTTCTATGGAACTGGTTTCTACAATGGAACTGGTTTCTTCTATGGAACTGGTTTCTGCAATGGAACTGGTTTCTGCAATGGAACTGGTTTCTTCAATGGAACTAATTTGTTTCTTGGAACTGGTTTCTTCAATGGAACTGTTTTCTACAATTGAACTGGTTTCTTCTATGGAACTGGTTTCTACAATGGAACTGGTTTCTTCTATGGAACTGATTTCTGCAATGGAACTGGTTTCTGCAATGGAACTGATTTCTTCAATGGAACTGATTTGTTTCTTGGAACTGGTTTCTTCAATGGAACTGTTTTCTGCAATGGAACTGGTTTCTTCAATGGAACTGGTTTGTTTCTTGGAACTGGTTTCTTCAATGGAACTGGTTTCTTCAATGGAACTGTTTTCTGCAATGAAACTGGTTTCTTCAATGGAACTGGTTTGCTTCTTGGAACTGGTTTCTTCAATGGAAATGTTTTTTGGTTATCTTTTCTATAGTTTTTTGAACGACTCGGATCGCAGCTAGCCCACCCGCCAACCTTCTCGAAGAAATATAAACAAACAGAAAAATATAAATCATTATATCTGTTTAGCCCACTAAATTGGGCTGTATTTGAATTCATGTAGTTTTTCTTTAAAAATGTTTGTATTTCTGTATTTGCGTGTATATCTCTGTTCTGTAAAGTACAGTTTTTTATATACAATTAATTATACTCAGTTGAGCAGAGCTCACAGAGTATATTAAGTTTGATTGGATAACGGTTGGTTGTACATATATAAAGGAATCGAGATAGATATAGACTTCCATATATCAAAATAATCAGGATCGAAAAAAAATTTGATTGAGCCATGTCCGTCCGTCCGTCCATCCGCTCGTTAACACGATAACTTGAGTAAATTTTGAGGTATCTTGATGAAATTTGGTATGTAGGTTCCTGAGCACTCATCTCAGATCGCTATTTAAAATGAACGAAATCGGACTATAACCACGCCCACTTTTTCGATATCGAAAAACCGAAAAAGTGCGATAATTCATTACAAAAGACAGATAAAGCGACGAAACTTGGTAGATGAGTTAAACTTATGACGCAAAATAGAAAATTAGTAAAATTTTGGACAATGGGCGTGGCACCGCCCACTTTTAAAAGAAGGTAATTTAAAATTTTGCAAACTGTAATTTGGCAGTCGTTGAAGATATCATAATGAAATTTGGCAGGAACGTTACTCCTATTACTATATGTACGCTTAATAAAAATTAGCAAAATCGGAGAAGGACCACACCCACTTTTAAAAAAAATTTTTTTTTAAAGTAAAATTTTAACAAAAAATTTAATATCTTTACAGTATATAAGTAAATTATGTCAACATTCAACTCCAGTAATGATGTGGTGCAACAAAATACAAAAATAAAAGAAAATTTCAAAATGGGCGTGGCTCCGCCCTTTTTCATTTAATTTGTCTAGGATACTTTTAACGCCATAAGTCGAACAAAAATTAACCAATCCTTTTGAAATTTGGTAGGGGCATAGATTTTATGACGTTAACTGTTTTCTGTGAAAAGGGCGGAATCGGTTGATGCCACGCCCAGTTTTTATACACAGTCGTCCGTCTGTCCTTCCGCATGGCCGTTAACACGATAACTTCAGCAAAAATCGACATATCTTTAATGAACTTAGTTCACGTACTTACTTGAACTCACTTTATCTTGGTTTGAAAAATGAACGAAATCTGACAATGACCACGCCCACTTTTTCGATATCGAAAATTACGAAAAATTAAAAAAAGCCATAATTCTATACCAAATACGAAAAAAGGGATGAAACATGGTAAGGTAATTGGATTGTTTTATTGACGTGAAATATAACTTTAGAAAAAACTTTATAAAATGGTTGTGACACCTACCATATTAAATCCACATTTTGGTCGATATCTGGAAAAGCCTTCACATATACAACTACCACCACTCCCTTTTAAAACTCTCATTAATACCTTTAATTTGATACCCATATCGTAAAAACTCATTCTAGAGTCACCCCTAGTCCACCTTTATGGCGATATCTCGAAAAGGCGTCCACCTATAGAACTAAGCCCCACACCCTTTTAAAATACTCATTAACACCTTTCATTTGATACCCATATCGTACAAACATATTCTAAAGTCACCCCTGGTCCACCTTTATGGTGATACCTCGAAAAGGCGTCCACCTATAGAACTAAGGCCCACTCCCTTTTAAAATACTCATTAACTCCTTTCGTTTGATACCCATATTGCACAAACGAATTCTAGAGTCACCCCTGGCCCACCTTTATGGCGATATCTCGAAACGGCGTCCACCTATGGAACTAAGGATTACTCCCTTTTAAAAAACTCATTAACACCTTTCTTTTGATACCCATATTGTACAAACAAATTCTCGGGTCACCCCTGCTCCACCTTTATGGCGATATCACGAAAATGCGACCACCTATACATCAACCACCACTCCCTTTTAAAACCCTCATTAATACCTTTAATTTAATACCCATATCGTACAAACACATTCTAGAGTCACCCCTGGTCCACCTTTGTGGCGATATTTCGAAACGGCGTCCACCTATAGAACTAAGGCCCACTCCCTTTTAAGATACTCATTAACACCATTCGTTTGATGCCCATATTGTGCAAACACATTATAGAGTCACTCCTGGTCCACCTTTATTGCGATATATCGAAAAGGCGTCCACCTATAGAACTAAGGCCCACTCCCTTTTAAAATACTCATTAACACCTTTCATTTGATACCCATATCGTGCAAACAAATTCTAGAGTCAACCCTGATCCACCTTTATGGCGATATCCCTAATAGCGCCCACCTGTAGAACTATGGCCCACTCCCTCATAAAATACTCTTTAATACCTTCCATTTGATACACATGTCATACAAACACATTCCAGGATTACCCTCGGTTCATTTTCCTACATGGTTATTTTCCCTTATGTTGTCACCATAGCTCTCAACTGAGTATGTAATGTTCGGTTACAGCCGAACTTAACCTTCCTTACTTGTTTTTCTTTAAAAATGTTTGTATTTCTGTATTTGCGTGTATATCTCTGTTTTGTAAAGTACAATTTTTTTTATACACAATTAATTAAACTTGTTTTGAGCGTTTAAAATTAAAATAACTGCCTTAAATACATAAATAAATAAAATTCCACTTGTCTCTCGAAGAGAAAAAACTGCAATCACGTTTTTTAAATTTCAAACGCATTATTTCTAGTTCGTTAACTTTCAGAATATCAAATGTCATATCATCCGCAAGTCAAACATAATCGAGTATGCAAAATACCAAATGCAAACGAGGGGATGCAGTTTTATGAGGATGAGTGAGTTATAATCAATGCGGTAGGAGGCTGAATAGAGTGACGTCAATGTAAACGAAAATCGGTAGTAAAATGAATGCCACTGCCCAGTGCAAGTACTTCGAGCTTAAAAGCAACACAAACAAAGTTCACAGATTTGCAATTTATGCAAAAATTAGCCAAGGATTTGGTTTTACAATTGGTTGCAAAGCCGTTGAGAAAAAAAATGTTTGTATAGCTGCTATGAAGCTTTCAGAGATGACACGTTGTGGTCTTCGAAGGAGGCTGCTTAATAAAGTATACTTAAAACTTGTTGATTTGAACCTTTGTGAATTAAGCTAACGATATTTTAGTGTAATATCGTCAACTCGTTTATTAATGAATTGCTTTAATAAAATAGGTTAATTGTTGTACAAAAAATAATAAAAAAATAAATTTTTTTCAGATGAGGGGAAAAGACTTTATCGCTTTTATAAGGGATATATGATATTTTGTTATTAGTTTCAACAAATTATTAATAGAGCTGTAAGTTGCAGTCTAAATTTCATATTTGCAGACAGCTCCTGGTAAAATCAACCGAAATGCGGGTCAATTCAACCGAAATTTCTGTTAATTTGTATCCATAGCAACAAGATGTTGAATCAACTGCGCACAAATCGTTGATTCGTTATTGACGGTTTTAGTAGTCAAATGAACAAAAAATGTTGTTGCGACAGCTTTGTACGAAAGTACCTATGTTGCCATATACATAAATAAATAAATAAATGTAAGGCGCGATAACCTCCGAAGAGATTTAAGGCCGAACTTCTCTTCCAATTTGCGTCGTGCTTTGCCTGGGGTGCGAACCCAGGGCATACAGTGTGTCAGGCGGAGCACGCTACCATCACACCACGGAGCACATACTAACCGAACGTCAATTGGGCTTACATCAAATATGCTGGCACACATTAAACATTATACACTTTATTATTTTATTTTATTAAAGGCACTTTCATCAAATTTTATAATTTATTTAATTTATAGTTTTGAACTTCGCTTTGCAAATAGAAATGAAAATAGAAGTCACAAAACTGATTCTCAATTCTTTCAGTCACAGCTCAGCTCATTCTAAATTTCTTCTCTCGCATGTAGTTGCCACACTTGATTGTTTCGAACAAAACTTGTACTATAAATGTTTGACATAACATTTTAAATAGAGAACTTGTAAGTTATAGAAAAGTAAAGAATCAAATCGCTAGAAGGTATTTCACCACTGGAGTAACTTTACATGTAATTCGGCAAGTTTAATTTTCGTAACACTTTAAGTTTAAACGATTCCAAAAGAACTCAAACTTTTATGTTGTCGGAAACATCAACATTAAAAAAAGACGTTTTTTGTTATCTTATTAAATTCGTTTGCGTGAGTGAAAATTCGTAAAAACTTGAACAAAATGTTACTAACTTTTGAAAAATCCTGTTCCCCAATTTGTGTGTTTTTTCGATTTGGTGGTTTTCTTATTTTGGTATTTTTTTTTTTAACAAGTGGCACCATCGTCACAAGTGCAATGTAGAGAGCGCAGTGAGAGTAAAATTCTCTTTGAAATTTGCTCATGTATTAACTGTTGATCGCTGTTGAAATGACCAGTGAGATCAGTTGTGTTAACAGAAAAATCAGTTAGATTGACCAGGAATCTATCAATTTTACAGAATTTTGTTAACTTAAGAGCGCCAATTTCTCTTCTGTTGAAATGACTAAACTAATTTGTTCGTTTGACAAAGAACTCGGTCGAATTAACCATAATTCGAACAATTTCGCCGAATCTCCGTTAAGTCAAGAACAACAGAACCGATTTGTTGATTTTACCAACACCATTTCTTTCAGTGTATAAAGCGGATATGACTGAATAAACTCAGCGCGTTTTTCTCGTTATTTCAGTATACTTATTAACGGCTCTATATCTTTTTCTTCCCGCACTTGCAAATTTTGTGCAGCGGACTAAAGTTATAATACCAAGGTATGACCATGAAATTATAAAAAGCTAAGTGAATAATTCACTCAAAGTTTTCTTTTATTAAAAAAAAATTATTATGATTTCCATTATTGCAAAATTATTTGTTTACAAAATTATTTTGGAAAAATTTTTTTCTTTGAATACCTCATAATTATTTCACACCTATAAAAGATATGCAAGACAAAAAGAAGAAACGTTTGAAATTCCCACTTAATTCAAAAGAAAACGCAAAAACAAAAAAAAAATATATATATGTTTCGTTCTTTAGACTTGATCCCTTACATAAGCAGATGTGCACACAAAGTGCCATAACGAACTCAACTTCACTGAGAACTATGTGGACTACTTACCACCTTATACTTTTTTGTTAATACTCTACTTCTTTATATTTTGTCTTCTACAAGCATTTTGGCCAACTTCAAGCATTCATGGTCACTCCATAAATTAGCTGCCACTTTGCTAACAAACATGGATCAACATACATATGTACTAACTCTCACATATACATACATATGTACATATGTGCTTACTTCTATTGCTAAGACGAAGAAATATGACGAAGTACACACATACAAGTAAGATAATACTCCATACAAATCCACATACATAAATTTATGCGAATTTACTGAAGATTAGCCAACAAAAACTCATAAAATGAATAAATGCACCAATACAAACACATAGTCACCATAAGCAGGACAAAAAAAAATTAACTGTTTGTGAGAATATAATTTATAAAAAATAAACTAAACAAAGTATCTAAGTATGTATTTAATTTGCTACTTGATACAACATAGTAACTGTCATAGTAATACAACACGTATACGCCATGGCGGCCTATGTATTGTACAAGAAAGAGCACAGTGAAGCCTTGATATTTTGTATATGTTTGTCAAACTCCTGCCCATTCAGCCTTTGTTTTCTATTTAAAATCAGCTGTTAAAAGAAGGTGTTGCGAAAACATGCATTTGTTTGACATTTAGCTTTTTATGACATTTTATTTGGGGTGAAAATTGATTTTTATATCAGTTTGAAAAGGAAAATGTAAGCAAAGACACTTCGGAGAACTTTTTCAACGTTTTTGGTAAATATTGTTGGTATTTAGTTTTTTTGCTTGTATTTTGGTTAGCTTTTTAATATATTTATTAGAAAACAATGAATCGTCAGCGTTTTTTAACAATTGAACAAATTGCATCATATACTAATACATCAGTGTGGAGGAAGGTGAAGAAACATCGGTTTCTGCTAAACGAAGGAAAATTAATAAAGTTGTTTCGAAAAAAATAACTTCTGTTGTTTACATTCCACCAGCAGATGTTGATACAGTGAGTGATGAAGAACTTATTGATGATAATGAGTTGCTAACAGATGTACCAGCTATGACGGATGTATGTGGAAAGCTAAAAGTCGAGGTTGAATCAGATGTGAAAGAATTTGGGTCACCGCCACCATATTTATCTGAAACACCTGACGACCGGCCATCTTGATCTAGAAAAAACATCACGCATACTGCAGAAAAAGATTTCGGTGCACCCAAATGGAAGAAAACCAAAAATATTGAATTTAATTTCGGATGGTACCATATGACAAGAAAGTAATTTTAGGAGCATCTGTCATGCTATTATTGCTGGAAAATATTACAAATGCAGATCAACATGCTATTTATTTTGATAAATTATTTTCGTCATATTATTTGTTTTGTTTATTGAACGAAAGACCTTTTAGAGCGACTGTAACTGTCAGAGCAAATTGTCTTAGAGGTGCTGCAAAAATGCTCAAAACTGGCGGAAACCTCAAGAAACATGAATCTGACTACTGTTCCAAAATAAATAACAAGCTTTTTATAGCTCGATGGCAAGATAATGCTGAAGTAACAGTAATGTCTAACTTCAGAACTGTTGATCCTGTTACAGAATCACACCGTTGGTCTAAAAGTGAGAAGAAAAAGTTACTGTTTTCCAATAAATCGAGGAAATTTTAGTCTGATATCTATTTGCAACTTCTTTTCATACTGAAACTCAAAATGGACGTGCAGGAACTCTTCACGAAGTGCCACTCGTTTTACTGCTGCTCATTTGTTTCTTCGACACTTGTGCGGACATATCGATCTGGCAGCTATGCGCTGCGAATAAAGTTAGCTTTGATACGATGTGTTCTAAACTCAATAAAAGTGAATGTTAATAAACGAAAATCATTTATTTCATTTTCAATATTGCCTGAAGATAATGCACAATCTTTGCGCGTGGCATTTGTATCATAGCAAGGCATATTTCATAGAACATAATTAGTAAAAACTGGCTCGAAGTCATATGTATTTAAAAAGGCAAAGTTTTTTGTTTTTTCCCGATATATTTTAACCTCCTCAGAATTGCGCGGCTAACTAAGCGTGACAATGTTTATCTCTCGATTGGAAATAAGAGTCAAGGGATTGTTCACTACTAAGTGATTATTCAACGTTATATTTCTTTATCAGATTCATTGTACAGGAATTTCGCCATGGATCATTCTTAATCAAATTTTGCAGCAACTATTTTTAAAAAACTCTTTATGCCTTTTATCACCTCACTTCTCTCTAAGATATCTGCATATTTGCAATCACAAAAACGACTAGTGGTATAAAAACGTCGTACATTTAGCAAATGTTCTAGAAAACGATGCCTTACAGTATTTATATGCGCCACTGTATAAATTTCCTAGCGTAGGTGCCAGCCTTTTGAAAACGACTACTACTTTCAGGGTTGTAAATAGGAATGTACTAAGTAAGAACAACATAAATAAAATGAAAAATCTACTAAGAAAATGCACTGTTGTTTACATACATAAGCGACTAACTTTTCGACAAGCAGCAAGGCGGTTCGTGAGTTACACGAAATAGATGTTAAGGGAACCCAAGCTAAGTTCACTATATCCGAGCCTAGGTATATTTAAGACAGAAGTTGGTATGCGTTACGGCACATAAGTTGAAGTGGTAGGGCGGGCTATAAAAAAGGGTTAAAATGAATTTGTATTAGGCATGACTACAAGATACATAGGTATATATGTATGTATGCATTTTTTTGTATGCATATAACCGATTTTACTGTAGGGCACTGCTGTACATAAGAATATCCTAAATTAGGGAGCATGCGCCGCGCGGAAAACCGATTTGCTTAAAACAAAAAGAATTTACTTTTGAAATAGGGCGCAGAGAAAGTATGAAACAAAGACAGAGAGAGAGTGACTGGGCGAAGGTGAATGAGTGTAAGAGATGGATTCGCTAGGAGTGGAAAATTTAGGCATTTAGAAAAAAAAATTATGATAAAATTACTACCAAGGCAACGTTATCAAAACAAGCAGAGAAAATAAGCGCAAACGGTGGCAGATTAAGTGTTTTTTTTTTTAGCTTTTACAGCGTTTCTTTCAGTCTTTCCCAAGAAACTGATTCAGTGAAGATTATTAAGTTGCATAGCTTTCACTACTGCACAGCTATTGATATGTATGTATGTACCTCCATACGTACATAAATGAGTTTCAAAGTCTGCCCAAAGTAAAAACAACCTGCAACTCGAACCACAGCAATAGAAAATTCACTCACAAAACCTAATTAAAAAGCAAACTTTGTTGATAACAAAAAAAGGCGGTGCATGATTATATTTCTCCACACATAGTATGTCTGTATGTCTGCATGATTTATGTATGCTATGCACAATGTGCATTTTACTTACAAGGTGTGGCAAAACAGCAGCAGTACTTTTCTGTACATACTACGCTGCATAGTTGTGAAATTACTTGACTTTGCTGCCATTTCAGTGCCTCTAGTTAGTTGTTGGTTTTATTTAATTTAGACGCAAGCATTTTTTCTTCAATACTGATGTATATGGGAGCTAACCAAAGTTCGTTACATTTTTATACTCAGTTGAGCAGAGCTCACAGAGTATATTAACTTTGATTGGATAACGGTTGGTTGTACAGGTATAAAGGGATCGAGATAGATATAGACTTCCATATATAAAAATCATCAGGATCGAAAAAAAATTTAATTGAGCGATGTCTGTCCGTCCGTCCGTCTGTCCGTTAACACGATAACTTGAGTAAATTTCGAGGTATCTTGATGAAATTTGGTATGTAGGTACCTGGGAACTCATCTCAGATCGCATTTGAAAATGAACGATATCGGACTATAACCACGCCCACTTTTTCGATATCGAAAATTTCGAAAAACAGAAAAAATGCGATAATTCATTGCCAAAGATGAAACTGGGTAGGCGGGTTGACCTTATGACGCAGAATAGAAAATTAGTAAAACGTTGGACAACGGGCATGGCACCGCCCACTTTTAAAAGAAGGTAATTTAAAAGTTTTGCAAGCTGTAATTTGGCAGTCGTTGAAGATATCATGATGAAATTTGGCAGGAACTTTACTACTATTACTATATGTACGCTTAATAAAAATTAGCAAAATTCGAGAACGACCACGCCCACTTTAAAAAAAAAATTTTAAAGTAAAATTTTAACAAAAAATTTAATATCTTTACAGTATATAAGTAAATTATGTCAGCATTCGACTCCAGTAATGATATTGTGCAATAAAATACAAAAATAAAACAAAATTTCAAAATGGGCGTGGTTCCGCCCTTTTTCATTTAATTTTTCTAGGATACTTTTAATGCCATAAGTCGAACAAAAATTTACCAATCCTTGTGAAATTTGGTAAAGGCTTAGATTCTAGGAAGATAACTGTTTTCTGTGAAAAAGGTTGAAATCGGTTGAAGCCACGGTCAGTTTTTATACACTTTCGACCGTCTGTCCTTCCGCTCGGCCGTTAATACGATAACTTGAGCAAAAATCGATATATCTTTACTAAACTCAGTTCACGTATTTATCTGAACTCACTTTGTATTGGTGTAGAAAATGGCCGAAATCTGACTATGACCACGCACACTTTTTCGATGTCGAAAGTTGCGAAAAATGAAAAAAATGCCATATTTATATACCAAATACGAAAAAGGGATGAAACATGGTAATTGGATTGGTTTATTGACGCAAAATAAAACTTTAGAAAAAAACTTTGCAAAATGGGTGTGACACCTACCATATTAAGTAGAAGAAAATGAAAAAGTTTTGCAGGGCGAAATCAAAAGCCCTTGGAATCTTGGAGGGAATACTGTTCGTGGTATTACATATATAAATAAAGTAGCGGTACCCGACAGATGATGTTCTGGATCACCCTGGTCCACATTTTGGTCGATATCTCGAAAACGCCTTCACATATACAACTAAGGGCCACTCCCTTTTAAACCTCTCATTAATACCTTTAATTTGATATCCATATCGTACAAACAAATTCTAGAGTCGCCCCTGGTCCACCTTTATGGCGATATCTCGACAAGGCGTCCACCCATAGAACTATGGTCCACTCCCTCTTAAAATACTCTTTAATACCTTCCGTTTGATACACATGTCATACAAACACATTCCATGGTTACTCAAGGTTCATTTTCTACACGGTGATTTTCTCTTATTTTGTCTCCATTGCTCTCAGCTGAGTATGTAATGTTCGGTTACACCCGAACTTAGCCTTCCCTACTTGTTTTTATATATATTCGTATTAAAAAGGAATAATGACCATCTTGTTAACGAGCAATAACACAATTTGTGAAGAAATTTCACTAATTATTTCTACAAAGGATGTACTAGAACTACGTTGTACTGCTGGGTCCGTCTTGGTAGATGTGTCATTGGAACCCTCAGTTAGCTCATTTATTCCGTCTACTATTTCTCTTCGTCTTGCTGTAGTTGCATAACTCCCCTATTCCCACAGGTCGAGAAATTTTATTTTACAAATACTTTACAGAACAAAAATGAAATATCCAAAAAAAAAACAAACATTCAAATGTTCAATAGTTAATTTGGCATTTCACGATGAACGGCAATTTATAGATGAATACCGCTTTTATAAAAATAAAACAAAATTTTTGAAACTTTTTGATATCATTCATCAAAATTATTTGTATTTCGTCAAAATAAGATTTCTATTGCCATAATATGCGCGCGTGGTTTAAGGAACCCGGTTTCAGAAATCTCTTCAACGTAATGGACCATTATATTTTCGTTCCCCCGTTCTTGAACCAAACTGTTAGTAAGGAGTGGTAGCCACCATGCCAGCGGAAGCTCACTGGCAACGACATTGTTTTGAATAAGACCGATGTCGACCCTATATAAGTCCTTTGGAGACCCAAGTGAATCGAGAATGTAATACTTGTGCCAAGTTCTGCAAAAAGCTGAACAGTCAAGCATAAAATGTACCGGCCGACAGAAATGGTTTTGGCATTTTATTGTTTATTTTTTAAATTTATTTTTTGGAAAAATTGTTTCACAATAAAAACAAGGAAATAACAATGAAACATTATTTGGTGCTCTGTTGTTCACTTATTTCACAAAAAATGTGGTGTTTAGTTGTGTATTTGTGCATAAAATTTTCTTACTAAAGTCCACATTTTATTTTTCCAGAAAAAATAAAGAAAACAAGTAAGGAAGGTTAAGTTCGAGTGTAACCGAACATTACATACTCAGTTGAGAGCTATGGTGACAACATAAGGGAAAATAACCATATAGGAAAATGAACCGAGGGAAACCCTGGAATGTGTTTGTATGACATGGGTATCAAATGAAAGGTACTAAAGAGTATTTTAAAAAGGAGTGGACCATAGTTCTAAAGGTGGACCAGGGGTGACTCTAGAATATGTTTGTACGATATGGGTATCAAACGAAAGGTTTTAATGAGTATTTTAAAAGGGAGTAGGCCTTAGTTCTATAGGTGGACGCCTTTTTGAGGTATCGCAATAAAGGTGGATCAGGGTTGACTCTAGACTTTGTTTGTACGATATGGGTATCAAATGAAAGGTGTTAATGAGTATTTTTAAATGACGTGGGGCGTTAGTGATGGTAGTTGTATATGTGAAGGCGTTTTCCAGATATCGACCAAAATCTGGACCAGGGTGACCCCGAATATCATCTGTTGGATACATGTAATACCTGCCAAGATTTCAAGGGTTTTTTATTTCGTCCTGCAGAACTTTTCCATTTTCTTCTACTTAATATGGTAGGTGTCACAACCATTTTACAAAGTTTTTTCTAAAGTTATATTTCGCGTCAATAAACCAATCCAATTACCTTACCATGTTTCATTCCTTTTTCGTATTTGGTATAGAATTATGGCATTTTTTTTATTTTTCGTAATTTTCGATATCGAAAAAGTGGGCGTGGTCATAGTCGGATTTCGTTCATTTTTACACCAATATAAAGTGAGTTCAGATAAGTACGTGAACTAAGTTCAGTAAAGATATGTCGATTTTTGCTCAAGTTATCGTGTTAACGGCCATGCGGAAGGACAGACGGACGACTGTTTATTAAAACTGGGCGTGGCATCAACCGATTTCGCCCATTTTCACAGAAAACAGTTAACGTCATAAAATCTATGTCCCTACCAAATTTCAAAAGGATTGGTAAATTTTTGTTCGACTTACGGCATTAAAAGTATCCTAAACAAATTAATTGAAAAAGGGCGGAGCCACGCCCATTTTGAAATTTTCTTTTATTTTTATATTTTGTTGCACCATATCATTACTGGAGTTGAATGTTGTCATAATTTACTTATATACTGTAAGGATATTAAAGTTTTTGTTAAAATTTTACTTTAAAAAAATTTTTTTTTTAAAGTGGGCGTGTTCCTTCTCCGATTTTCCTAATTTTCATCATAATATTTTCAACGACTGCCAAATTACAGCTTGCAAAACTTTTAAATTACCTTCTTGTAAAAGTGGGCGGTGCCACGCCCATTGTCCAAAATGTTACTAGTTTTCTATTCGGCGTCATAAGTTCAACTCACCTACCAAGTTTCATCGCTTTATCTGTCTTTGGTAATGAATTATCGCAATTTTTCGATTTTTCGAAAATTTCGATATCGAAAAAGTGGGCGTGATTATAGTCCGATATCGTTCATTTTAAATAGCGATCTGAGATGAGCGCCCAGGAACCTACATACCAAATTTCGTCAAGATATCTCAAAATTTACTCAAGTTATCGTGTTGACGGACAGACGGACGGACGGACATGGCTCAATCAAATTTTTTTTCGATCCTGATGATTTTGATATATGGAAGTCTATATCTATCTCGATTCCTTTATACCTGTACAACCAACCGTTATCCAATCAAACTTAATATACTCTGTGAGCTCTGCTCAACTGAGTATACAAACGAAATGGTTATTGGCATTACATAAATATTTTGTGAAACTGCCCAGAATATGTGCTTTATTGGTAAAAAGCTCACAGGAAATATTTTAGGGCGCGTTTATCGGCCTACTGACAAGTGATGCAGTAGTCAATGGGTGTATCAAAAATATTCAATTACTTGCATGCAATTAGCGAACTTTTGTTAATATTCCCCTGCGATACCCAATTCTTAAACTTTTTGCTCCGCCTTGAAATATGCCATGTATGCTACAAGACGCATTCGCAAGCAATTGTAATTTCTCTTTCGCTGTTTTTTCCTTTGCCTTTTTTCTTTAAGTAACTTTCTGACATTTTTTCGCTTTTGCAGCCAATTCACTTCAACTGAACTACAAATCTTCCCATGCTTTACCGTTTACGTATGACTAACTCGGACTATATATGATACGTATATATGTATATTAAGCTACTGGATATACACACATAGTACATATATATATATATATATATACCTACATATTTGTATAAAGCACTAAGTATATAATAAGTTGCAAGCATCTGGTTGCATGCCTGCACAATCAGATGACCAATTGTCGCCGCCAACATCGAGATACTTTCTTTAGTTATCTTCATGTTAACATTCTTAAATGGCTACAGAAGTCAGTCAAGCGGCAAGCAGCTGCTACGCGAGGGTGGTGTAATCGTCTTTGTAGTAGTTGTTGTTGTCATCTATACGCCATTATGGTTTTTCATTGCATATGGTATTACAAAGGAATTTACTTTTTCTTTTTTTGAATGAGCTTCTTTGTTAAAATTAGTTTCTTCCACAATTTGAACAGTGTGTGCGAATAAACTGTTGTATACATACAAAAATACAACGTGTTTTGTTCAAATGAAAGGGTCACACACTATTCCCCTTTCGCCAAGTTGGATATGGGTGTCAGAAGACATTCGACTGTCGGTGCGTAGGAGTAGCTTATGGCAAATAATAAAAAAGAAAGGCATGTTGATAGAAACCTGGTAGAAGTGAAGTTTTCCAAATGCTCAATGGATGTATTCTGGCTCCGGCAAAAACTCAAACAGAAGTCCACATACCGTCACTAAAATTACATATCTCACTTTTGGTCATACTTCGTCGGGGATGCCCACAAGAAGTAGTAACATATTTTGCGGTAAAACACAAGCAACTCTTAAAAACTCTTCTAATTTAGCTCTTCCCTGTAAAGATAAGAATTTAATAGATTTCGATGGATGGGCCTCAGAAAATGTGTGACTTTAAAGCAGGCATGCTTAACGAACGAAACGATATCATTTCGTTACGATAATCAACGCTAATAAACGAAACGAAGTCACTTAACGTTAATTTGACGATCTTAACGTTAATAAACGAAACGAAATGACTTCGTTTCGTTTATTAGCGTTGATTATCGTAACGAAATGATATCGTTTCGTTCGTTAAGCATGCCTGCTTTAAAGACGTTTACGTGGTTTTGCCGAATTGTTAAATAACATTTCGAGACTTCACGGACCACATGGGATGTTGTTGTTGTTGTTGTAGGGATAAGGTTGCTCCCCGAAGGCTTTGGGGACTGTTATCGATGTGATGGTCCTTTGCCGGATACAGATCCGGTACGCTTCGGTACCACAGCACCGTTAAGGTGCTAGACCGACCATCTCGGGAATGATTTATGTGGCCACATTAAACCTTCAGGCCATCCCCTTTCTCCCCACCCCCAAGTTCCATGAGGAGCTTGGGGTCGCCAGAGCCTCGTCTGTTAGTGAAACAGAATTCGCCGCGGATAGGTGAGGTTGACAATTGGGTTTGGAGAAGCTATATATTGCGCTGGCAACCTGAAGGGTTGCGCTACACACCCCTTGAATCCGGTATTTTAGTCGCCTCTTACGACAGGCATACCTACCGCGGGTATATTCTTACCCCCTTACCCGCTGGGGTGACCGCATGGAATCGTTATGATCAGTGTTAGAATCTGAAAAATAAGAATTTGTTTTTCTGCAGGGAAATAGCCTGCTAGTGATTAAGGGGGCGTTGCCTCCAATGAAACCTAGCTCTGTCAAATAATCATGGATGAATAGTAAATTTCATTATTGGTGTCGACACTCAGCCGGCTCGCTTCTATCTACGTCAACTAGAAATTGGGCTGTGCTCGCAAGTCTTGGAATATGGGCAAAGTCATCTTCATTCCTAGCGGGAAGAGCTTCTATGTCTCCCCCAAAGTTTTCAGATCGATCAATCTGTTCTCGTTCTTGTTAAAAGGTTTAAAGGCGTTGGAGCATCTGATCGATCTGTACATACGGCGCAGAATTCTTCGAGAGCTACTATCGGCATCGCTACATGCCTATTTTCAGGCAGGTCTACTGAAACAGCTTTCCATTTAGTTTTCTAAACATATAGCAGGGTCACTCATGCACAAAGAGTTCGTTTAGGGTTTTAATTAATTAAAACAACGTCTTGCCGACTGCTATCGAAAAGGGTTTTAAATCGAAGCACCACTGATCCCTTTTATCAACAGCCTTTTGGACGGTAGGGCTCTCACGAAGGAGTCGGAAGGTTCAGTGACCCAGAAAAGGTTTAAAAAGGGTACTACGCGAGGGGCAGTTCTGCTTCCTCTCCACTGAAGCGTAGTGGTGAATGAACTACTCTAAGACCTCGAATGTAAAGGTTGCCAGGTGATGGAATATGCCGACGACCTAGCAATCCTTGTCAAGGGATAATACCCTAACACATTGACGGACATTCTACAGGGATAGCTGGGTATGGTGGCTAGTGGGTCTGTGTCCTGCGACCTAGCTGTAAACTCCAATAAAACTGAGCTGGTTATATTTATCAGGAGGCACAATATCTCTGATATCAGATCATCGACAATGTGTATAGTATCATGGGTATTATTCGATAGGGTTAAGTACCTTGGCATTAAACTCGACAGAAAGCTGTCATGGAGGCTTAATATAGAGGACAGAGCTAGTACTCTACCGTTTGATATTAAAAAATGCCGCGGGCTCTCTCCAAATTGGCATTACAATGAAGCCGCTTCTCTTCTATGGCGTGTTGGTCTGGTGGAACGAACGGGAAACTCCAACCAATTTTAAAAGCCTAGAAATCGTACAACGAATGGCCTTGGTTGAAATCAGGGGGCCCTTCGCATAACACCAGCTCTAGCTTTCAACGCAATATTAAATACACACCTGGTGGACATTGTTGAAGGGCAGCCGCACTCCGGACTGCAGTTAGGCTTCCAGAAGATGGTTACTGTACGTCAGGTTTTGTCCCGGCTGTTAACTTCATATCTAAGATACCCTCGAGGGAAGAGTGAGGTGGAGAACACATTTGGTTAGGGAGTCTGGATATTTTTTTTACGGATGGGTCCAAGTTGAATATGAAGGTAGGAATGGGAGTATTCTGTCAGGAACTTGGAGTCAGCCGAAAATCTAGGCTGCCTTACCAAAGCAGCGTCTTTAAAGCGCAAGTCATCACAATCAAAGATACGTTGAATGGGATGCCTCCGGTGCTCGGGATTTTAACATCTACTCGGACGGATTCAAGCCGCTATCAAAGCGCTGAGCTCTAAAACTGCGCGTTTAAAGGGTACAGCCCTATATTAATCCCTGCAGTGCGGCTCAGTATTCTGGCAAACGCTAACTGTGTTAGCTGCAAGGAGGAGAGGCATCACTTCAGGCTCAACTGTCTATCTTTTGCACGGATGAGGCTAACATATCTCGATGAGGCTAACATATCTCGTATGGGAGGAAATTTCGGAGATCGGTGTTTGCCTCATCTGGATGTATGTAGTTTCTAACAAGGAATCTGCTACATGATAAGAAATTAGAGTGGCCGTCAGTTAATGTGATATCACAATGGACTGTAAAAGTGTTCAAGTGAGCTGCTTTAACCTAGTTGGAGCAGTGGCCATCCAACCTAACCTAACATAGTCCGACTTGAGCCAGTAATACCAACTTGAACGTCAGGTGCTAATAAAGAGAACTGGGTCGGTTCCCTTATGATAGAAAAAAGTAGCAATGGACCCCCTGAATTGAAAACTTATTTTTAAAGGGGCTAAAAAAAAAAAAAATGTCTATACTTTACCTTCGTAAATACATTTCGGTTTTTGTTTTATAATTGGGTCTTAAGAAGCTTCAGAGCTCCCATAATATACTGTCCTTGCAGCCAATTGCCGTATCGCCGAAATTATGTATGTGAGAATAACTTCAGAGCTCACAAACAAAAAACACATTCTAAAGAATACTAGAGCTTCTCAACACTAAAATAATGATACAATATATAGATTTGGAGGTAAAAAAAATTGCCCCGAGACCATCTCAAATAAGCTTCAATATAAACAGATGAACAATGCGTACCTCTCCCTCTTTCCTCGCATCAAAAGCACAGGTGTCAAACAATGATATCCTGTGAACAAACGCTAGACAGCTAAATGAATGAGTTGAATACGAAGTGAAACCAAAGGTTGCAAGCATCTCTCTTTGTGCAGAATGCCAAACATACGATTAAGTAGATAAACAGACATGGAAACTGACACATGGACAAAGTGGCAAACAAACATTTTGCGAGAAAACAACTGACAGACCAAATAAACATTAAATGCAAATTGCCAAAGTATACCAACAAAAGGGGGTGTATAAGGTGGGAGTGGGGCAGTGAAAGAGGGCAATTTCAAATACGCACGCTTTACTGAATAACAAACACAACAAACACCAGCTAATACAAAGGCATTTAGTACAACAATAACAATAATAAGATGTAAACAAACAAAAGGCTCAGTAGATATATACAAAATGCTCGTAAAGTCATGAAAAGTAAATGAAGCGAAACATATGGAGGCCCAACTGGTGCCTGACGGTTGATACTGCAATAATCTAAAATATACACAAGTCAGCATATACATTAAAGGCACTCATGGACTATATATATACCTACGTGTATATGCATAAAAAGAGACAAACTTATGCATGGGCGTAGCACGCTTGCCGTCGCTGAGGGGATCTTACTTACTTAATTGGCGCTTAACCGTCTAAACGGTTATGGCCGTCCAACAAGGCGCGCCCGTCGCTCCGCCAACCGGCGCCAATTGGTCACACCAAGGGAGTTTAAATCGTTTTCCACCTGGTCCTTCCAACGGAGTGGGGGCCGTCCTCTACCTCTGCTTCCATAGGCGGGTTCCGATAGAAACACTTTCTTGGCCGGAGCATCATCTTTCATTCGCATAACATGGCCTAGCCAGCGCAGCCGCTGGGTTTTAATTCGCTGGACTATGTTGATGTCTGCGTATAGCTCGTACAGCTCATCATTAAATCTTCTTCGGTACTCGCCATCGCCAACGCGTAGAGGTCCATAAATCTTTCGAAGAACTTTTCTCTCGAACACTCCCAAAGCCGCTTCATCTGCTGTTGTCATGGTCCATACTTCTGCCCCATATAGCAGGACGGGTACGATAAGTGACTTGTAGAGTATGATTTTCGTTCGCCGAGAGAGGACTTTACTTTTCAATTGCAGTAGCATTTATTGACAAGATTGATTCTTCGCTGGATTTCAGTGCTGATGTTGTTGCTAGTGTTGATGCTGGTTCCCAAATAAACGAAGTCTTTTACTATTTCGACATTATGGCTGCCAACAGTAGCGTGGTTGCCAAGGCGCATATGCGCTGACTCTTTGCTCGATGACAGCAGGTACTTCGTTTTGTCCTCATTCACCATCAAACCCATCTTTACCGCTTCTTTTTCCAGCTTGGAGTAAGCAGAACTAACAGCGCGGGTGTTTAGGCCTATGATACCAATGTCATCAGCATATGCCAGCATATGCCATTTTCTGTTGTAAAAGTTAATTTCTTCCTCATGCTACAAAATTTGGGTCTCCAAAGATTGAAAGTCAATGCACATTCGCACACGTAATGAGAGCACAAATGTGGTATGGAATGCAGACCCATGTATGCAAGCCATTCGAACGAACTTTTGCTGCCTTTATTTCGAAGATATTTTTTTGATGAATACCTTTTTAAATCGAAAAAATTTAAAGACTTTTTAAAATCTATAATAAAAAAAAATAAAGGTAAGACGCGAATAACATCCGAAGAGATTTTAGGCCGAGCTTCTCTTTTAATTTTTCCTACAAATTGGCTGGACGGTACCTATATGTTTTATGCCGACTTCGAACGGCTTCTGCAAGGCAAATGAGATTTCACTGAGAAGCGTTTCATGGCAGAAATACGCTCGGGGTGCTAGACAAGCCTTTGCCGAGGGGGCACCCCGATGGGAGCTGCTCTGAGGTAGTTGTTTGACCAAAAGGGAAGAATGGAATTTTAGTTATTTTCGCGGCGCAGAAAAATACATAGGTATGTTGTAGTGAATTCTTAAGTTACGGTTTTTTATTTTAGTTTTTAGTTTAAGGTACATTTGTTGAAGTATAAAATAAAAGATACTAGTCCCAAATAGATTCTTCATCGAAAATCCGAAAATCCATAGCAAAACAAGAGGACTAACATAAATATGTAAGTACGAATTACATGCTTTTCGTCGATCACGGGAGTATACCTACTTCTCTTGTATGCAATATTATAATTTTGTTAATGAAATGTGCAGAGCAAATGAAAAATAGAACCACAAAGACCCTACTAACACCGACACTTAATATGCAAGTGAACTCACGTTTCGCAAAACTTACCTTTTTGATAACCGCTTGACTTTACTGGTAAATATTAAATTCCACAACAGTTAAAGCGGCGTATATAATCCCATTCAGCGCATCCTTTATAGCAGGAGCCTCACCTGGAAGACGCTGCAGTGAATGCGTAGAAAAAACTTTCTGTTGAAGCCAAGCAGAGTATCAGACTTTCACAATTTCTTTTATATAATTTGGATACAGTACTGGCAGATGATTCAAACTCGATTGAATAATACTTGATTTACTTGTTTGCAAAGTTGCCGTATTATTTTTGGCGGTTATGGCTCGATATCATTTAAAATCTCTGGTAGTAGTCTAGCACAGCAGACGACAGAGTAGAGGTGTCAAAAGACATCAGTATCTATCAATAACCCGAAAGCATGATAAATTTGGCTTATATCAAAAGATATTCGTTAGAAACTGAAAAATTAACCCGAACGGCTTCATAACTGGGGGTGGAATTATTTGGCCGTGCTCAGATAAAATTGCCCGGGAGTGGGTCCAACACCGGTTTAGTGATCAAAATAAGGTAAATGTCTAGAACAGCGATTGACTGCTTATACGTGTCCCAAAATAACCTCAGTATCAATAATCCGTAGGCGAAAAAAGAATGTTTGTGTTTATAAAAAAAAACCTTCGGTGGGTCCAACACCGGTTTGAGATCAAAAATTTACTCCGCCGAAAGCACCTTACTATACATTGTTTTTCTTGTGTATAAAAAAAAATTACAACAACTACAAGTTAACTTTTTTATAAATAAGTTTTTTTCGAGTTCTGAGTATTGTAGCCGAGGTGCCGACGCCTCCTTCAGAAAGTTTAGGGCACGTATTAGCATTCGATCGCTGTTCTACATTTTCACCCAAAATTATTACGGGCAGGACATCTTTTCGTGTAAGCATGTGGGTGTTTTAAACCCAATCCTCAAAATTACATCATCCTCATGAAAATATTCTATAGTTTTTGCAAATACATATCTCTTGACCGAAGAACAATTTTTTTTGTTTTGCCTTCGTATTACTGATATTAAGATCAAAACGCTTCTTTTGACACCTTATTTATGCAAATTTATTAGATAATTTTAAGTTTTTTTTAACTAGTGGAGGAAATGTATAACAAAAGAAGAGCGACAGAGAAAACAATGTCGACAAATTAAGAGTACTTAATCATGCGTGGTTCCAGGGGGGGGGGGGGACTTTTTTGTATTGACTGTAATGAAGTATATAATACTAATCTACATAGTAATTTCTTATCACAAAGCGGAATTTTACTAATTTTTCATTTTTCTTGCTTTTTTACGTTCTAGGGGGGGGGGGGGACTTTTTTTTTAAACATATGTAATAATAACGTAAAAAAGCAAGAAAAATTCAAAATTAGTAAAAATCCGTTGTGTGATAAGAAATTACTATGCAGATTAGTATTATATACTTCATTACAGTCAATACAAAAAAAGTTCCTCCCCCTCCCCCCCCCCCTCCGAACCGGGCATGACTTAATTGTTCCGTGACTGCCAACCAATGAAAGAAATTTCCTCTTGCAATGCAGGCTGCGGCCCTACTTGAAGCCCACTGTATGCGCCCATGTAGCTAGTATTTAAAAAGCATAAGGAGAAATATTCAGTGTGCTTCAGTTATATGTGTGTAGGTGTGGTTATGAGAACCGAGTGAAAGCACAATGAGTATGAACGAGTAAGCAGTCAAATGAGTGGCAGAATGAAACGCTGTAGTTATATTCACAGCAAACACAAATCAACAACCAGTCTACCAATCAGAATCGTGAGAGTACCCCGCATTGATTAAATAGGCGTTGCCAAACACCCCTGCACCAGCATGCTAACGGCAAGCAGTTTCCGTGAACAAAGTAAATGGGCGAAGTGCGCAAGTATGGCCTCGGACACATAACTCGCTATGGCAACAACAACTGCAACACATAACAAGGACTTGAAACAGGTTTGATTTTGCTGTTGCTGCTGCTGCTTTTGATTGCAAGTTGCTTTACGGCAATTCAGTTTAGTATAGAAATCGCGTTAACGCGGGTGTTGTAGGCGTACGGAGTATGAATTGACGGTAAAAACATTTCGAAAGTGCCAAAACAACAACAATAAAAGGAAAAAGTAAATAGGTACATATGTTTTGTTGTAGGTGGAGTGAACAGAAGAAAAATTCATCATAAATGCAGGCATACCGACATATATACATAGGTACTACTTATTCCTATATATGAATATCTACATGTATGTGCATGAATTTGTGTGTAATCATATACCTACTAAGTGAATATGGCGAAAGAAAAAAAAATGTACATAAAACGAAATTAATTAACTGCACTGCAGTAAGTTCGGTGCAGTGTTTAGTGGCAGTGGCAGCAGCAGTTGTTCAGCAGTAATTAAATCCATGCAAGTCAGCAAACTAAATGTCAAGCGATAAACATGAACGTCGGCGAGTAGGTACTAGATTTATGAAGCGCATCAAATCAAACTTAATGAATAATTTATTGTGCCAATGCATGCAAACAAAAAAAAAGTTGCACAAATTTTGAAAATTTAATAAATACATACAAATAAAACAAAAAATGCGAAATATAAAAATTTAGAAAAAAATGATGTAATACGCATTAAGTAGGCCAAATTATGAAGAATCATTTGTATAAATTAAATGTGATAATAAAATATATAAAGCGGCCATTATATAAATAACAAAACTGCACATGTTTCCAGTTGAAAAATTTGTTAGAAAAGTGTAAAATAAAAAAAAAATAAAATAAAAAATTAACTTGGAGTAGCGAGCGTTTTGCCGACGCGCGCATATTATGGAAAGCAACGCATTTGGTAGCAGCCATTTGCCGTCACAAGCTTTAGTCGTACTTTCGGAGGCTGCTTCCGGTTTGCATGAGGCGTTAAGGGGCCAACGGCCTTTTCCAACAAGAGTAAGTTTAAGTTAAAAGTAGATATTAAACCAAAACAAACGCAACAGTCAAGAAAATGAATTAACGGAGTCTAAAAGCTAGGAGGAGGCTTAAATAACGAGACTGTTCCACTCTTGGAGGATTGCCGACGTTTTTCCGCAGGCGACTGTTATTGGCACATAAAACTACTCGTCCTACTTCATTTGCTCAACCAATTCCAGTCTTGAAGTAAGTTCGGAATGAGCAGAATTGACAAACAGATGTTTCCTAATAAGTATTATTCATGAGAGGCGACGGCAATCCTTCTCAGTTCACCCTGAAAAGCAGTATTTTTTTTACATGTACCAAGATAAATGTCTTACCTAGGCTGAAAAAGTGTTAAAACGCATTTTTTCTCTAACAATTAAAAAAAAAAACTGAAAACGATTAAGGTTGATTCTTTTTCTTCAAGAGTGAAAATGTCTATCTACTAATCGCGTGGTTCGCGTAGGTATTGTTTTTTACAACCAGAGACAAAAGCGATAGATATGAAGCATTGGCCTACTGTAAGCGGACTTTAAAGTAGAGACCAGTGACCTCCCTAAACCCAACGGAGAAGCGCTCACATACCTCCAATTCGTTAGAAAATATTCTCGCCTGTGATATGCGCTGTCTGGAGCTTGATCTTAAGAAATCGTTTAATATACCTTACCAAAATTGCTTGAATAAAATAATGAACCAATAATGCCGTCGGACGAAATCACAAACCATATGTCAAGTCTTTATAGATGTTTTTGTTATTACCAGCAACAACACTACTCGAAGATTTGGTTAGTGTTGGTATGATTACGGTCGGGTACCAGTAACTTCCTCCATTAGTATGGCTGACGAACCTTCTAACATTCGCAAGTTACCGTTGCATAGTTTCCAAACGCTTTTGATAGTAAAATAATACATTTTTCGAAAGATTCTACACGACACAACTGTTAGCCCTTGTGGAATGAGTTGCACTGGAAAACCTTTATTCGTAGATTCACAAGATTTTTAAAGAAGATTGCGGTCATGGTTGCTGTAGTCGTGATGGAAGGGCAAGTTTCTTGAAAGATATAGTTTTCACTACGCAATTGATATGCCGCATATAAAATAAACTGAAGGGTTTAAAAGGTAAGCAGTGGGAAGCGCAATGCCATCAACTGGGTCATCATCATCATCGCAGTTAAGGTGATTTTGGTCGACTCTCGGCAAAGTATACCAATCTTTTCTTCTGAGCACTGCCTGACGCAAATCGGGAGCACCAGTCGAATCAGCTTATCAGCTGAATAGGGGTGAAGATTTGGACATGGAAGTTCACACTAATTGTTCCACGTTAGCACTCCTACTTCATCTAAATCGCAGTTATTAGACTGCGACTGCTCTATTTATTGCTGAATTATCGCAGCTTTTTGTAACAGTGACGGGAAGTGTGATTCAGGTACTGCGATTACTGGCAAACGTGATTATGAACGAGGCACATATGTTATCACCGTCAGTCAGTAAGCCAATCACGATTTCTTCGAAGCTGTCACTGCGATGTAATGTGATTGTTCTATCGCTGTTGCAATACCACAGCCAGACGAACATTTGATCCCCCAGCGGGTTAGAGGATCGGAATATACCCTCGGTAGGTATGCCTGTCGGTAAGAGGCGACTAAAATACCAGATTCAAGGGGCTGTGTAGCGCAACCCTTCAGGTTGCCAGCGCAATATATAGCTTCTCCAAACCCAATTGTCAACCTCACCTATCCGCGGCGAATACTGTTTCACTAACAGACGAGGCTCTGACGACCCCAAGCTCCTCATGATACTTGGGGGTGGGGAGGGAGGGTATGGCCTGAAGGTTTAATGTGGCCACATAAATCGTTCCCGAGATGGTCGGGCTAGCACCTTAGTGGTGTTGTGGTACCGGAGCGTACCGGATCTGTATACGGCAAAGGACCATCACATCGATAACACTCCTCAAAGCCTTCGGGGAGCAACCTTATCGCTACAACAACAACAACAACAACACGAACATTTGATATCCCTACGATATGTGTCTCAAACATGTTCTGCAATTCACGTTAGAAAAGGCTGTATCTCTTAAGTATCAAACCTTATTGTTCAAGGTGTTAGCCGGGCCTAGCAAGGCGCATGTCTCTCGAAAACACTTTATTAGGAGAGTACTTTTTATAGTTTTAGTTCCCAATCTTTTAATTCAAGCTCAGACAATTTTTATTTAAATCTATAATTTCGGTTTTAAATTCAGAAATTTAAAACTAAATTCAAAATTTTCAAATGAAATTAAGAATTGGTAGTGCGAGATATTTCATTACGCTCAAAACTTTCATTCTAAATTCAGAAAGCCGCAATTCAAATTTAAAAGTTTTTAACTCAAATTAAGTAATTTAAAGTCCAGAACAGAGTTGGGCAGTATTCGAAAACATTTTTATTCAGATGATTATTCGAATGAAACTTTACCTAACTTAAGAAAATTATTCAAAAATAATTTATGCATGAATAAATTATCACTGAACAAATTTTTTTTAAATTTATTTTTGAATAATTTTCCGATTGAAAACTGATTCCAAAAACTCATAGTTTTCTTATTTAAATATGTAGCAAAAATATGTTTTATGTTAACTGAAAGAAGGCAAATGTTTCTTTTCTTGTTTATTTATTATTCTGACAAGGAACAAAATAATTTATTCGTCACTTAAATAAAATTCCTTTAAATAAAAAAAGAACAATCTATGTTCCTAAATAATTGACAAAAAAAAATTGTATTCCTTAATCGAATAAATTTTGCCCAACTCTGGTACAGAATTACCATATTTAATTCGGAAATACCATTGAAATAATTCGATTAAAGTCACAATTTGAAATTAATATTAAATAAACACAAATCTCTGAATTTGAATTCAAAATTGTTTTCATCTGAATCCCATTGAGCTCAAAAGAATATAAGAAGGTAAGGTAGACCACGATGGAAACAATGACAACTATATCAGGTTATAAAATCGTATGTTAAAGAACCAAGCTACAGTAAATAGCGTATTTTCGGCTAAATTGAGGACAAACAAATTTTCATACTTCCGAGGCCATAAAATTTAGGGCTTTAAAACGTTTTTTTTTTTTATCTGTCTAAAGATTGGATCTTGGGCCTGAAGCTTAAATAAGGGTTTAACTATGTAACTCGATTCGAAAGTTCTTTCTTTCGGATTTGAAAAAAAAATTGTGATTTGACAGCTTTCGAATTGCATTTCATTTCGAAGCGAATTACAGATTTATAATTAAAAAAAGGTGATACAAAAAAATTAGTTTATGCTGTATTTGCAAAGACCAAAATATAGAAGAGAAAAAAAAAATCCAAGAACTCCTCATTTTTAGCTTAAAATTTGGAGTCGGTCTCATGCAACTTCTTAATTTCATATGAAGTCCGGCTCAGTCTAATAACCACTATGGACTGCCAACGTAAACTCGTGCCAATAGAAAGCCCCTGTAATATTAATTATGTTTGAATATATATAAAAAAAAGCACCCATATGTTGTCACCACCTTAGTCTAGACTTATTTATTAATTAAAGAATACATTAAAAAATTAAAAACCTGTTTGACACTTTAATTGGCTTCAAGTCATTGTAAATTAAATAAATGAAGTAATAATTTTTACTAACTCAATGTGGAATTTTTAACATGAAAATTGTTTGCAATTTTGTGAAGAAACAGTTTTTATAAACATATCGAACACAGACGTACTTATATGAATGCACATTAGACAGGGTCGATTTATTAACCGATATCGCGCAATCGATTTTTCGATAGGATTTGGGCTCAGGAAAAAAAGTTCCACTACGCATTCCCAAAAAAATAAAGTTCGAGCCTGCGAAAAAATATTGCGTAAGGGTCAATTTTTCGACCAAAACACTCCCCAAAACCCAACAAATATATATATATATATATATTTTTTTTTTTTTCAAAAAACTGTTACGGCAACGTTTTTACAACAGTTTTTTGAAAAAAAAATATTTTTTTGCTTTTGGGGATTGTTTTGGTAGAAAAATTTACCCTTTCGCCATTTTTTCGCAGGCTCGAAAATTATTTTTTTGGGTATTCGTAGTGGAACTTTTTTTCCTGAGCCCAAATCCTATCAAAAAATCGATGGCGCGATATCGGTTAAACTTTCGTCCATACAAATCATACACATATTTTTAAATTTTTTTTGATCCTTCGAAATACAGCCGAAAATGTTTTTTCGTTGTAACTTGGTTAATTGACGTCCGATTTTTAAAATTGGTATGTCATTATTTTGGCCTTGATAAGCTTCACATTTCCATTTAATGTCCTTTTAAGCTATGAAGTCCTTTTCACACGATTAGGTCAGCTAACAAAATTTTACCATGATATTTTTGGAGGAAAAATTGCAGGGTTTGCATTGAAAAGTTAATAAAGATATGCCAAATATCATGAATAGGGGAAGTCAAAGTAAATAAGTAAGTCAAACCTGTTGTTTCGTATTTATAATAATAACACTATGCGACAAAATCAACTTTTTTCTGGGTATTAGACAAACCCACTTTTTCGTAGAGATTGAGGCTTAAGTAAACAAAGTACTATCTCCGTTTTTCGAACTTAGCCTTCAAAAAAATAGATATCGGCTTACGAAGTTCGAAGTTCGAAATTCTACATTTCAAAATTTTATTTTATTTTTTTGTTAACGTGTTCAGCAAATTGAAAAAGTAAAGGTGAAAAGTCAGAAGTCAGAGTTTGACTGTATTCAGAAGTCAGAGTCTGACTTTTCACCTCGTATAACAACTGTTATACTAAATTTCTCAAAAAAAGAATTCAACCCTTCAAATAAGGGAAAAGAGCGGACCACGCCCACATTTTTACTCTTTCAATTTGCTGAAAGCGTTAACAAAAGAATAAAATTTCGAAATGTAGAATTTCGAACTTCGAACTTCGTAAGCCGATATCTATTTTTTGGAGGCTAAGTTCGAAAAACTGAGATAGTACTTTGTTTACTTAAGCCTCAATCTCTACAAAAAAAGTGGGTTTTGTCCAATACCCAGAAAAAAAGTTGATTTTGTCGCATAGCGTTGTTATTATAAATACGAAACAACAGGTTTGACTTACTTATTTACTTTGACTTCCCCTATTCATGATATTTGGCATATCTTTATTTTCTTTTCAATGCAAACCCTGCAATTTTTCCTCCAAAAATATCATGAGTTTCAGGTCTAAGTATAATAAGAATCAGGTAAAATAACAGTTGCAATAAATATTGAAAGTTCTATAACTTCTTTGTTTATTATTTTAGTAATATGGTTTCAAAGCAACATTTTCTTGAATTTTTAAGTACCTTCGTTTCGTAAGGAAAAAACCATACATTAGGGGGAGGGGAGGGGGGGGTAAAATTTTGTTAGTTGACCTAATCATGTGAAAACGACTTCATAGCTTAAAAGGACATTAAACAGAAATGTGAAGCCTCTTAAGGCCAAAATAATGACATATCAATTTTAAAAATTGGACGTCAAATAACCAAGTTAAAACGAAAAACATTTTCGGCTGTATTTCGAAGGATCAAAAAAAAAATTTTCCGAAACCCTCCCAACATAATCTTCAAATTTAGGGCGGACATTAGCAAATTTTTTTTTTTGTATGGGGACCAACCCAGTCTAATGTAGATATTCATAGACATATGTAGCTTGTAGCTGTAACTGTCATTAACACTCTTTTACAAATAACTACAAATAAAAAGAACGTAAATAAAATTCTATTTAACGACAGCTGCAATTCGTACAAACAGATCGTGGATCGAACGATTTTGCCAATTATTCGAGAATGCATGAGAACGATGACTGTTTGAAACTGAATTTCTTTAGTTGTAAATTATTGCGCTCGCAAACAAATTTTATATTCGGCTAAATATCGAAATATTCGAGTTTTACTTAATCTTTTAATCAGCGATAGACAGGTGAAAAACGAGTTCTGGCCTCTTTAAGTATGCTTCTAATTTCCTTATATAAACGACTATGTAATAACAACTGCGGACCTCAAAGAAACAGTAAAAGGAAAGGTAATGCTAATGTAATATGAATTTAAAAAATTGGTCTCAAGCAAATAAGCTTAAATTTCACTTGTTTTTCATATGTTTGTCCCTCGACTCTCACAACCTAAGCTTCAATCTTAGAGGCGATCTTTTGCAAATTTGTTATCTCTCACGGGATGGGGCCTATCAAAGAGTTTTGAATGAAAAACTGAATATTTGTTTGCTCCCAGGGATCATCGGAAGTCGTATAAAAGTCAGATATGAATAACAACTCAGAGCAGTAACGATGGCTGTCCGAGTCACATAAATCACGCTTTTGGCATCGCTGCATATTTTATCCCTGTTCTTGTAAGACCATTGATCAAGAAAAACTATTGCTTTAGCATATATGCCACACATTTTGGATTAATATCGCAGACTCAAATTTTGAGAATTCTGAAAATGTTTGCTGGTTTCGCGAGTTTTATATAAAAACTTAATAGCCGCACTACTTAAATATAAACAAAAATTTTACAAACTGGTTAGGGGAAAAAAATTAAACCAAAACAAGTAAGGAAAGCTAAGTTCGGGTGAAACCGAACATTGCATACTCAGTTTAGAGGTATGGAGACAAAATAATGGAAAATCACCATGTAGGAAAATGAACCTAGGGTAACCCTGGAATGTGTTTGTATGGCATGTGAATCAAACGGAAGGTATTAAAGAGTATTTTAAGAGGGAGTGGGCCATAGTTCTATAGGTGGACGCCATTTCGAGATATCGCCATAAAGGTGGACCAGGGGTGACTTTTGAATTTGTTTGTACAATATGGGTATCAAACGAAAGATATTAATGAGGGTTTTAAAGGGAGTGGTGGTAATTGTATATGTCAAGGTGTTTTCGAAATATCGACCAAAATGTGGACCAGGGTGACCCAGAACATCATCTGTCGCGTACCGCTAATTTATTTATATATGTAATACCACGAATGGCATTCCTGCCAAGATTCCAAGGGCTTTTGATTTCGCCCTGCAGAACTTTTTCATTTTCTTTTACTTAATATGGTAGGTGTCACACCCATTTTACAAAGTTTTTTTCTAAAGCTATATTTTGCGTCAATAAACAAATCCAATTACCACGTTTCATCCCCTTTTTCGTATTTGGTATAGAATTATGGCATTTTTTTCATTTTTCGTAATTTTCGATATCGAAAAAGTGGG
This sequence comes from Eurosta solidaginis, assembly GCF_040869045.1. Classification (NCBI taxonomy): domain Eukaryota; kingdom Metazoa; phylum Arthropoda; class Insecta; order Diptera; family Tephritidae; genus Eurosta; species Eurosta solidaginis. The sequence goes on along the minus strand of NC_090323.1, from coordinate 12,134,751 downwards.
TGTGGTCATAATCGGATTTCGACTATTTTTTATACCAATACAAAGTGAGTTCAGATAAGTACGTGAACTGAGTTTATTAAAGATATATCGATTTCTGTTCAATTTATCGTGTTAACGGCCGAGCGGAAGGACAGACGGTCGACTGTGTATAAAAACTGGGCGTGGCTTCAACCGATTTCGCCCTTTTTCACAGAAAATAATTATCGTCCTAGAATCTAAGTCCCTACCAAATTTCACAAGGATTGGTACATTTTTGTTCGACTTATGGCATTAAAAGTGTCCTAGACAAATGAAATGAAAAAGGGCGGAGCCACGCCCATATTGAAATTTTCTTTTATTTTTGTATTTTTTTTGCACCATATCATTACTGGAGTTGAATGTTGACATAATTTACTTATATACTGTAAAGATATTAAATTTTTACTTAAAAATTTTTTTTTTAAAGTGGGCGTGGCCGTTCTCCGATTTTACTAATTTTTAGTAATAGGAGTAAAGTTCCTGCCAAATTTCATCATAATATTTTCAACGACTGCCAAATTACAGCTTACAAAACTTCTACCTTCTTTTAAAAATTTTACTAATTTTTTATTCTGCGTTATAAGTTCAACTCACCTACCAGGTTTCATAGCTTTATCCATCTTTGGTAATGAATTATGGCACTTTTTGTGTTTTTCGGAATTTTCGATATCGGAAAAGTGGGCGTGGTTATAGTCCGATTTCGTTCATTTTAAACAGCGATCTGAGATGAGTGCCCAGGAACCTACATACCAAATTTCATCAAGATACCTCAAAATTTACTCAAGTTATCGTGTTAACGGACATACGGACGGACATGGTGGATCAATCAAATTTTTTTTCTATACTGATGAATTTGATATATGGAAGTCAATATCTATCTCGATTCCTTTATACCTGTGCAACCAACCGTTATCGAATCAAAGTTATTATACTCTGAGAGCTCTGCTCAACTGAGTATAAATACCTCTCAACAAACTGATAAATTACTGGTAAATAATAACAATAATGTGCATCTGCTAGCGCTTGTATGTACATACATACATATGTATAAACAACATATACCACATTAGACTGATACAAAATAAATATTTCATTTTTTCTTTCAAAAATTTTGAAAAATTTGGTTTAAATAAGAGAATGCAACCCGTTTTTTAAGCTACTCAAGTTTTGCATTTTATTAGTCAAAATTGTATGCAAACTATTTAGGTTTTTTTTTTACATGACATAGGTATATGCACAAAGCTTAAAACGTAGATTTGCAATAAAATATTTCTGAAAAAAAATTCCATATTTAAGTTTGTAATTTATATTTTATTTTATCTATTTTTTGTCCGAACCTGAGATATTGTTGTTTGTTTTTGAAATCCCTTTGAGGTATTCTCTACTGAAAACAAATTTCGTGAAACTCATCAAATTCAAATTAAAAAAAAAAGTAGTCTGTATTTCAGGACTTTCGTAAGAGGCAACCAAAACTTATAGACACGAAAGTGCGGCGTGTAAAACAAATTATTCCTGGGATACTCGCGCTAATACCACATTGGGAATGTCCCCTATACCCCCACCCCCCCACCCCCCCCCCCCCCCCCCGTAGATCCGCGCCTGATGAAAACTGTTAAAATAACAGATTTTCGTCAAGATTAGAATGACAGTAAAGGCTGATGGCATTTCTGTCGCAGCATGGCCATACTTAAGAACAAAGTAGTGAGCACCATGAGCGTACGTTTCTCTTTAAAATTAGCTGATGTATTTGCTTGATATAGGCATTGGCTGTGGAAACTACCTATGAAATCAGCTCTTTTTACCGAAAAATCAGTTAGATTGTTTGAGAGTTTGTAATTTTTACAAAATATTGTTAAGTTTAAGTTTTTTCTTCTTTTGAAATGACTAAACAAATTTGTGCTTTTGAAGAAAAACTCAGTTGAATTTGCCATAATGCGATTAATTCTACCTATTGTCTCTTCATTCGACAACAAAAAATATTTTTTTCTTGCGGCATTTCTTTGGTGTTGTAATATCAATAAAGCTAGAACCCAGTTAGATTTAGATTTACAATAAAACTAGCAGACCCGGCAGACGTTTTTCTACCCTAAATTTGGCCTATCTGCATACATTTTAATAAGCTTTTTCCATCTAACTCTGCCCTCCCCCACCCCTCTTCACTTTTTAAGAATCCTTTTATTCACTCCTCCCTCCGTCTTTTTCGCTTCATCTATCTCCATATTCGTCTCATTCTATTTCTTTCTCGGTCTCCTTCTCTCTTTTCTTTTCTCTCACGTTCTTCTCATTCTTCTTCATCCCTTATTGCCTGTCCCAGAGAGTGGTATGTATTTTGTTCCAGTCCCAGTCCCAGTCCCACTCCGAGTCTCAGTCCCAGTCCAAGTCCTAATCCCAGTCCCAGGTCCGGGGTTAATTCCCCCCCTCCCCCCCTCTCACCGGGCCTGGTGATGTGCTATACTTGATATCATTCACTATACAATTTTTTATTGATAAGCATGTTGTTTAAATAAACACCAACCAATTACAAGGAAGTATATCCGCACCACCTGAAAATATGAGTTCCGGTGCGTATACGTAACATTTTATTATTACGTATGTATAAACATATAAAAAAAATTTGCAATAAAATAATATTGCGACTATAAACTGAGATACAACCTATCCTATATTTCAAGCTAGATCAGACTACACACGGGGTGTAAAACAAATTCAAAATCGGTTCAGTAGTTTAGGAGTCCATCGCGGACAAACAATGTGACACGTAATTTTTATATATAAAGATGACAGTTTAATACCGGAGATGTTGGCTCGCCCACTTTATCAAAACGTTATATATCATATGAAAGCATTATAACACACAAACTCACATATAAATTTTTACTTATAAAAAATTTGTTAAAAAATGGTAAGCAATTGAAAAGATTGCCCTTCTATACTTAAAATATGTTATTATACAAATTTTTTTTTATAATTTATTTGTTTTATGTTGGAAAACGGTACTAATTTTTACAGTACAATTTTTAGAGTTCGCAACTTACTTAGTACGTACATTTTTTGCAAAAGAGTGCAAAATTTTTTTGTTATGCTATTTTCTTTATTATATGTAAAAAATTTACATTTTTCCCTTTAAAGCCCGAACATTTTTTATATTACTCCTTCATTATTTTTCTTTTCACTTTCAAGCCGTTAAGCATTAAAGTGAAAAGAATGCTATCAATGCGCTGATCTGTCAATAATGCAAGATTAACTTAACCATGTACTATAAGCTGAATAATTTCGAGAATTAAGTATACTTTACACAGCAGAAGTTGTAGCTTCTTGAAGAGATCTCTTTGGAGTGCTCGACATATTGTAGGCATGTTTAACATAACTTTGCCCCGTTCAAAGTGGTAACAGCACTACACAATGGGTATGCTTCTGCTCGCATTTGCACATGTGTATGTATGTTTATATGACTTTTGTCAACCGTGTCAACAACATATCAAGTAGAACGAACAAAACTTGATCAAAGCAAATATTTTTCATCATTTGTAGCATCAGCGTCAAAATAATCGCTCATGTTAACAATGACAGACTAACCGACAAACAAACTTCTTCATAACAAAACGACAAACAAGTGATGAATAAATATCTGAAGTTACGTAGATACAATTGAGTACCAAATGAGCAACCTATCGCACCTTCTTAGCATAACTACCAAGTGAACACGATAAGCAGAAGCCAGCAACAAACAGTCAGCGATCAGCAGTAGCAATCATAAATCGTCAGCCAAATCTACACACAATGGGTAACAAATATTGCAAAAACCGAATGAAGTGGAGCAGCAAAGCAAAGAGAATATAACAACTGCCATTTGGAGTGAAGTGACAACCCGTGCACAGTGTACGATTTTGAAGCGTCGAGTAGCATAAATATGGCAGTCTTTATTGCTCCTGTATTAAAGCTTTGTATTACTGTGAGCTTTAGTAAAATTCTCTCATTCTCAAAATAAGAAAATATGTTTTTCCTCATGGTGGATATATGGTGTAGTCCATACAATGTGCAAATTAACTCAAAGCAGCGTTCTGAGAGTAGGGTACTTGCAGAGCTACACTTACTGGGTGTTCTGCGGACCCGGCAGCAATAGTAGTCCAGATTTTGAAAACAATTTCATATGACTATATCAAGCCCTAGTAGTCACTTATGTTCTTTGCATGCACTATCAATGTTGAACATTTTCTGGGGTAGGAGTAACTCCATTAAGGCTTTACCATTTACTTAGGCAACAATTTATTTCAGAAAAGAAAACGCTATTAGACTCCCTAGAATCAAAATTTTAGAGTATTGAAAGGATATGTAATCGAAACTTATCGAAGAGAATAGCCATTTATTGTGGAACATAGCTGATCAATATAACTATCCAATATCATTATGGAGCGGTCATTAGGTCATGTGGTTTCTGGTGAGGCTAGTGTGTACATTTTCTGTGATATTGTGCAGCGATCATACGTCGCCCCTTTCCGAAGCGTATATTACGAAAAAAGGGGAAAATACTCTCTTCGCGTTCGAAAAAAAAATTTTTTTCACCATACTATAAAAACTGCATGATATCTCTCTTTGATCAACCTAACTTTAGCTATGCAGCATTTATGTATATTTAAATACAAGGAAAGAGATGATACAAAGAGGTAGTTCCACTTCTGTTTCATGGCCGCCATTGTCCCATTGACACAAACTGTGCGTTTAACATTCCATTTTGCACCAGAGCTACCATACCGTACTTGTCCCTTTTTTTATAATAATACGAAGTGGAAAATATCTGAATATGTGCTGGTTGTATGAAGCGTAGAAAATGTAACTACGTGAGACTTAGAGCCTCTTTACACGAGTCGATTTGTTGACCTTCAACAAGATATTTCGGGCAGGTATTGAACCCAACTTGAACCCTAATTAAAACGCAGCGGCTGCGCTGGCTGGGCCATGTTATGCGAATGAAAGATGACACTCCAGCCAAGAAAGTGTTTCTATCGGAACCCGCCTATGGAAGCAGAGGTAGAGGGCGGACCCCACTCCGCTGGAAGGACCAGGTGGAAAGCGATTTAAACTCCCTAGGTGTGAAAAATTGGCGCCGGTTGGCAGAGAGAAGAAGCAATTGGCGCGCCTTGTTGGACGGCCATAACCGTTTAAACTGTTAAGCGCCAATTAAGTAAATAAGTAAGTATTGAACACAACACCGATCCAAGAACAAACAAGAACTGCATATGCCAGAAAATATGTATGTAGTCGTTCGTATTCGGTTCAACATAACAATTGCTCCGAACTTGACCCCACCGCATACATACAACATAGCTGTGAAGATAAGATAAAGGGATGTAGAAAAGAGACCCCGGTTTACTCATAGATTCTAAAAGAATCCACTAAGAAGTTGAACGAAGCGGCGAAGCAGTTCCTGGCTGTGGCTCTAATAGATCGCAGGTATTGAAAATTGGGGATCTGATTGCAATGCTCAGAATGTTAGAGTCGGACAAACAAATCAATGTTGTGGCGAGCGAACTTCTTTTTTCTATTGAGGAGGGTTCTCTATGGTACTAATACAGTGGCCATTTCTGAAGGAAAGGCTTCAGTTATTTAAACAAAATTTCTATTCGGTATTTGGGGTATACTTCTAATGCAGGGTAGTTCTCAGTAAGGAGGTCAGAGTTTAAGAAGCACTCCTCTTCTAAAAGGCGGATAAGGATATTGCTTAACTTTTTTGATGCGGTATTTAAGTTTTATTTGATTTAGTTTATTATATCAGTTCCCACTTTAACAGCTCTATAAATATTTATCCTTCTAATATTAATAGTTGAATAAACAAACCCCATAAAAAATAAAAATTTACAAAACATGATTTTGTTGAGATAGCAATTCCCTTTTCTTGGAATTTCCTTGTTTTGTTGTATCAGGAGGACGAAGTGTTCAGATTTCCTAATCGATATAGGCAACCAGTTCTTATCAGTTCAATTTATTACAATTTTTGCAGTAAAAACGGAATTTTAATGTAAAATTTATGAAAATTGGAATAACAAAATAGCTATGGGAAAGCTTTTAAGTTTTTAAACTTTTTGTGTAAAAGTTCTAAATGGATTAAAAAATTTAACACGTCCAGCAAGCAGTGCACTACTTCCGGTCGCTTGCGGCCAACTATCCTCTGGGTAGCCAGTAAACGGATGTTTGAATGTGAGAAGGCGACAACCTGGCTAGGGCACTCTTCTGACATAATCGGTTTAAGGGCTAGCCAGGGGATCTTTCATCAGCAGCGCCTGTCCATCACGAGGGCGGCTGCAAGCGGCTCGCTATATAAACGCTGAGCGGGTTGTGCGCTGGGCTTGGGACCCGCCACGTCAAACCACATTCCAATGAAAATCAAAAACAAGCCTCGGATAAAAAAAAAGACTTTGTCCTCTAGTAAGAAGTAAAAAGGCACACTGTTCGTTGATTCTAACTTCTGTATTGACAACAGTGGTTAGCTACACTGCTACAAGTTCATAACAACTGTTGAAAACTCAAATGTGATATTTCTTTCGTTTTTAGAATACTTTTTTTTGCATTTTTTAACTCAAAAGTGTTCGGCATTGTTTAAGCATTCTACAGTTTTCGCCGAATTCGACTAGTAGTAAATCGAAGCGTTTTATTTAATAAATTCAACATTGAAATACACGTCCGCAAGCTCATTGAATGGGTGTGGTGATTTATTGGGGCAAATAAACTACTTGCACTAGCTGCTGCTCCTAAGGCGCATGCTACTCAACTCAATTCGACATTTTATTATCGTTTCAACTGAATTTATAAGAAAAGAAAACTAAAATATTTTGCACAATGAAAATATAAAACTACAAAATTTTAAGAAAACAGTTATTAAAGTTAAGAGCCTTGCACTTTTTTAATAGCACATTTACTTCAAATGTTTAACATAATAAAGTAAAGTGACTGCACTTCCTGTTTCTTTTAAATGGGTCAATACGAGTTTGATGCTCTGCTGAAATGGCCTAGCCAGCGGACCAACTGAAATTGTATTCTCTAAACATGCAAAATTTGCTTTATTCGATATTAAGAACACTGAGTATTTCATAAATCCCAAGTATGGCATCAACGTAAAGTTTATGCGGCCTTGAAACACGAAGCTCCTCGTATTTTAACAATACGTTTGTTTTCCCCCCTGCTGTAACCACTTCCTGCTCAGAGGCGTGGACATAACTTGGCTGACATAATTTGTTTGTCTGAATCTACTTTCGGACCTGGGATAGTGCGTACATTCAGAAAGCTTTAATAATATCTCACCAGAAGGAAATCATACCAATTGGTGTATAGTTTTAAGTTGGAACCTGGTATTACGTATTACGATGCCTGCCAATTACGAGAATAGTTTTCTTATTATTTCTAGGCTTAGGTCGATATCGATGATAATTTGTTAACCACGCTCCTTTTGGTGGCCTATAACGCAAGCTTAGGTTCTCAGTCCGTTTCCTACTTCCTCAAGGGAATTGCGCCGCAATCCGAGATGTTGGAGCTTGTCCCATAACGGTGCTAAGTATCGGCTCTACTTCAGACAAAGGACCATCAAAGCCTATAACGTGCCTCGAAACCGTGGGACGAATACTTCAAAAAATTCAGAAAACTCCAAATAAAACGTTTGAAATTTTGTAAAATTTTCCCGAATTTTTGTATATGTACTTTCGAAAATATTTTTGGAACTATTTTGCCCAGCTTCAATTACAAAATTCCTAAAATTTTTGTGTTAAAATATTGAAAATAAAAGAAGGAGAATAAAGTTGACGAAATTTGAATATAAATTCAACTGCTATTGTTTTCTTCGTAGCTGTACGATGCGCACACAGAAACAGTTATGCTCGCTTCGTAGTTTGTTCAGTACTGTGGCGAATTTTAGCATCACTAAGCTGTGAGTAAATAAAGACAATAACAATAAAGCAAGCTGCCACTCTCATGTACATGAATACATGAATTTAATCCATTCACACACGTACTTAAAAGGTGACGAAGAATAAATCACGCACACACATGTTGTCAGCAACCGAAGTTATTTGCTCACACATACACACGCATATACATATGTAGTAGAGCTTACGATTATTCGAACATGTTCGAGAAGAGATTTCTTGCAAGTCTCGCCTTCTTGCGAGATTCTCGAGTCTCGAATTACTGGTAAGGCTCGCGAGATTCTCGAATCTCGAATTATTCGTAAGGCTAGCGAGCTTCTCGACATTCAATTTAATCGATTCATTAGCTGTTTTATATAGAGCTTACGATTTCTTCTGGAGCACAAGCCGAAATATCCGAAAAACCACAAGTCAAAAATCCCGAAAGGTATAGAATATTGCCAATGCAGCGACTGAATTGAAAGTCGCGACGATCGCGAGTATTACGAGTAATTCGAGATAAGAGAACCTCGCGAGCCTTACGAGTAATCTTGCTGAAAAATAAAATATTCAGAACAAACTTTTACGCATAATAAATATGTTTTGAGTTAAATGTCACTGAAGCAATATAATCAACAAAAAAGTCACAAATAAAAAACCCCAAGTGTATAAATACTGTCCATACAGCAACAGAATGTTGAGAAGCTCGCGAGATTTACGAGTACTTCGAGACACGAGAATATCGCGAGAGAGCTCTATGTAGCTCAATTACCAAGCAGGATATACAACAGTTTTAAAAGGCGAAACGTTTAGACTTTAGTAGAAATATGTGAATCAAGCAACGGAGAGTATAAAAGCAGCGCAAGCTAAGAAGTCAGTATTTAAGCATGCTATTGGTTGTGAAGTATAAGTGTTATTGTGAAGTACTTTCAAAGTAGTCTAATAAAGACCATTTTGCATTATTGAATATTGGAGTAATTTATTCAACGGTTTAGCGATTCGAACGTTAGCAAAAGGTTTCAAATAAGCGGAATTTCCCAAAATTCGTTACAATACTAATACAGAGATTTGTTACCTATTCATGTACCTAGATTATCTGCGTTGTTTACGGTGCAAAAATTTAACCCAAAACACGGATTTAGCTTGGACAGAGATGCACAACAACAACCTATTGCACTCCCATCGACCTGGCCTTAAATCTGAGATGAGAGAAAAATTACATACTCATTGTCATACCCACAGATTCCAGTTGAAAAAAAAAAAATATTTTCTCTAAACATATTTACAAAAGTACGTTTGTATAAAAGTACACGACTATAAATTGATTTATTCATTTGTAAGTCGAAATAATAAAAATTAATAATACCCAAAGTGTAACTAATAAAATGCGTTCTAGCCACAAGCCAAAAAACCACAATTTATTTCTACATATATGAAGGTACAAAGGCATAAGAGGTGGGGGATGGCTACATGGTTATTACTAACGGTGCAACATATTAAAAATGTCAAATGACTTAATGGTGACGCGGGCATAATGTTGTCATCAATTCTCATGTGTGGTTCTACACAACTACAACTAAACACAGAAGTAACACAAAGCAAGCAAGGTACTAAGGTAAAAAGAACAACAACAACAACCTATAAACGAGAACAATTTTCATCCCTTTCTGGTTATATTTGTGTAGTGTTGCCATATTAAAGTTTTTGTGTTTAGCGAAAGTGGTTACAGACATACCAGGCACCCGTAAACACCGAAAAAGCAATGAATTTATTTTTTGCGCGTGACCTTAGCAACTGTCATTCTGTCACACTTATATGCACTTGCCACATTAAATGAAAGTTGTAAATATGCGTGATTTACCTTTTAACCGCGCCAACAGTCTTGCAACAAAATATGACATATTTTTGCCGTCGCCACAGCATGGGGTAAACGAACGCCAAAAATTATGATGCCAGGCGCTTTTTGCTGCCGACAGCCATGTTAGGACCACCAAACACAGATCACATACCTTGTACCACTGCAATTCACATGATATATTTGTATAGCTTTTATTTTAATTTAATAACATAGATTCCGAAATAATAAGAAATAGTTAGTGTGTGTAATAACTGAGTACCTAATATATGTAGATAGATTCCAGAGATTTGCGCCTCATATAACCTACCTACTTCCACTCATTCCCATACCACTTTTCTACATTCCTTTTGACTAACTCAAATTAATGCAATAATTCATGGTAATAACTTAACTCGACCAACTGGCTGAATGGCTAATATTGGAGTAGTGGTGCGTAGGAAGAGCAAGTGGGACTGCGTGCTTTGGAGCTTTGCGTGACCAATGTGCTGTGAAGCTACTTGTTAGATGTGTGTATGTGGTGTCCATATTTTGTTATTGTATTTTTGTGTTTGCAGGGTTAAAGACAGATTCCTAAAGGCTTATCATCAAGAGTAATTATTATTAGAAATTGAAAATATATACACTCGCTTTCCAAAAGTATTTAGACACCGAAGTAGTCTTAAGTATACATTTTTATTAATATTTAGGGCTGCCATATTACTACACTTACATGTTTTGCGTTTCGGAAAACATATCCACTTTTTGACTAAACATATCTTCCCTCATAGATCTTTCCATAGCATACCGGTTGATATCACTGCTGAAATATCAGAATGGTTACAAAAGTAGTGATTAGAGATCAAAGTTCAGAACACATAACTAAGACCGAGTTTACTTCGAAGTCATCCTCAAATCAAAATCTTCTTGAAATTACTTCCAAAAGACCTCGAAGTGATCCAGAATAGTCGCGAATTGACAACGGAAGGACCACAAAACGGCCCCCGAAATCAATACAAAATTACTCCGAACTTACCCCGAATTCATCACTGAAGATTACCGAAATAGTCCCCAAAACCATTCCGAAATTACTCCCAAATAACCCCGGAAGCGCTAAATGATCCCCAAATGAGATCGAAATATCCCCAAAATGATACTGAAATAATCCCTATAAACATTCCCTATATGACCTCAAAAAAAAAGTAAAAGATATTAAAAAACAAGAAAAGGTGTCTAAGCTCGGGTGTAACCGAACATTATATACTCAGCGTGAGCTTCAATTGCACATTTCATTTCAGATAAATTACTTTTCTACATAACTCGTGGCACCGCCCGTTTAAAAAAAAATGTCTCCCCATTTCCTCTTACAATAAAACTTGATAAGTGGAATATAATTGATTCAAAACTATTTTTTGCTAAAATATAGCTTATTATTCTAGTCTATGACTCTCTTAAACTTGTTTTATATCTAAGTTGCCGTGGTCTTTGACCGATCTCATCCGTGTTTACTAGAAATATTTTCTACTATAGGGAAAATTTGTGTACCCAATTTTATTACAATCCGTTAATTTTTCTTCGAGTTATGGCTCCCGAAACATAGAAAATTGCTTAGTCATAAGAGGGGCGGTGCTACACCCATTTTCAAAAATTTTAGTGTTTTCCAATTTAATGTTATAACTTAATTTAAAAAGTAAAATTCTATTGATAAAAAGCTCTTTTTCTCTAAGATATAGCTTATTCTTTTCGTCTACGACCCTTTTAAAAATCTTTATATAAAAGTGGGCGTGGTCTTATACCGATCTCGTCCATTTTTTCTAGAAATATTTCCTGCTATAGGGAAACTCTGTGTACCCAATTTTATTACAATCCGTTAATTTTTCTTCGAGTTATGGCTTCCGAAACATAGAAAATTGCTTAGTCATAAAAGGGGCGGTTCCACGCCCATTTTTTTAAATTTAAAGTTTTTCCTATTTATTGTTCTAAATCCACTTGGGAAATGATACACCATTGTTATAAACCTCTTTTTTGCAAAGATATAGCTTATTTTATTCGTCCACGACCCGTTTTAAAAATCTTTTATATAAAAGTGGGCGTGGTCCTTAACAGATTTCGCTAATTTTTCTTCAAAGCATTCCTTATAGTAAAGGCAACCTCTCTGCCGAAGTTTGTTACGATAGGTTTAACGAGTTTTAATTTATGATTAAAAATATTTGTAAAATTGATTTTATCACAAGAGGGCGGTGCCACGCCCATTTAAAAATTTTTTTCAAATTTTAATCAAGTCTCAACATCAGTCCACATGTGAAATTTCAGCATTCCAGGTGTATTATTTACTAAATAATCAGGTTTTTTGTGTTTTCCAAAATGTTATTTATTGTGACGAATATTACCATCATTAATTGATTCACATCACTAATCCGGTTTCGCTCATTTTCAGTGCCAATCTATTCTGGGACCAGATAAGCTCGTGTACCAAATTTGGTGAAGATATCTCAATATTTACTCAAGTTATCGTGTTAACGGACAGACGGACGGACGGACATGGCTCAATCAAATGTTTTTTCGATACTGATGATTTTGATATATGGAAGATAGACTTCCTTTCTATCTCGATTTCCTTGTACCTGTACAACCAACCGTTATCCAATCAAAGTTAATATACTCTGTGTGTAAAGCACGCTGAGTATAAAATCATGTGAACTGAAAAAACTTTGCATCAGAAATGGCGGAGTTAACCTCCTAGTAGTAATCTTTAACTGTAATTTAAACTCTCATAATTTGTCGTAAAAAACAAAAAAAAAAAAAATAATGGGACGTTGCATAAAGTTAGAATGTGGAATTTGCCCACTCTATGGAAAATTTCCTTCATTTCAAAAGAATTTTTTATGGAGTTTTTTCCTTCACTTAAATTATGGATTCTGAGAATAATTAGAATAGCAAAATGCTTTTTAATTATGCATGAGGCATAGCCCGTCTTATGGTATAAATCTCTTTAAAATTGCTCAAATAAGCCCTTATATGTGGTTCCCATATTACCGATGCGGGCCTTAATGACATTCCCCATATGTCGTCCGAAATCCATTTGCATTGAATTTTTCAAAGACTACGATTTCTCTTCTCGCGAACACTTCTAAGATCAGTGTTAGTTTTTCAGCCAAAACAAGGCACACCCCAATGTACAATGTGCAAACTCTAAATCGATACACATTAATTTATGTTACAGAAAAACTTTTCCGTAAAATCTTTTCAAATAAAGTTGACCACAATGCCAATAACTGTTTAACTAAACAATAAAACTTCTATCGACCACATAATTGCGGCCATAATTTACAGCGGAAACAATGCTTAGTCGATAGTGAGACGAGCACCAAGACGAGCACCAATTACCTTCTAATAAAATCATTTCTTAAACTGAACGCGTGACTCAATACAACAAAAAAAAGTAGTAATTGTACAGCAGGTGAATTAAGCAAAGACATACATATGTACATTAGACTGAGTTAGCCAAATGCGAAAAATGTTTTCTTATTTTTTGTATGGTTCCAAATACAGCCGAAATTGTTCTTCTTATTGCGACTTTCTTATATGGCCTCTGATAATATAAATATATATAGTAATAAATAGATATGACACTTTTTTTTGGATTTAAGAAGCTCTGTAACATATTTTAATGCTTTTCACCTTCGAAGTCGGTTTCACAGACAAATAAATTGAAGAGCTTCTCAAGGCCAAAATAATAACACAAATTTTAATAATCGATTGGGTAGAATCAGTTTACAATAAAAAAAAAATAATAAATTACAGCTGCATTTGCAAGGATTAATAAAAAAATTCCAAATGTTCTCATCTAAGCTACAAATTTAAGGGTGAACTTTTGCTACTTTTCTGCTACTCTCAGCAATCCTTAAAAAATTGGCTGAAGCATGTGTACCGTTTTTGTCAATAGTCTAACTCCAGGTTTATTTTTTTTTTTTTTTGAAATTTTTCGTCCTTGGGTGTTTTATGGGTTACTCTGAAGGAGTATTCCGAGCTGAAGAACTATTTCCAGCTAAAGTAGGTGATCCTGGCCTAGGACATCGCAAGGTAAACTGGACTACATGTTTTAAATGTTTGATGATCAGTTGTGGTCTACTCGTATACTCTTTAAACATTCCTTAAGTATTCCTTAAATTGCCCTTAAGAAGTATACCAGTACGCCACAACTTGTTCTCATCTTCTGGAATGTTCCAGAGTGGCTAAATTTTCGTTTTTTACTTATTTTTATTATATACATGAATGTATACATATGTTTTAGAAAGCGCAGTTAAATACCATCCATATCTCAAAAAAAAAAAATTTGGGGTGCGCTTATTGTGTTTTGGTTTGGAACTCTTCAATCCTTTTTTAGTTAATTGTTCTTATATATTTGAACTATCAAATTTAGAAACATACATCAGTATCTCCACCATAAGCACCAAAACATCGCCGAGCTTCTGCTGGTCAAAATTATTTTAAAAAATTAATTTTTTTCAACATTTTTTGGACAAAAAAAGTTATCTTTTCAGCGATTGATCTGCTTACTTTGACCTTAGAGTTTTTTAAGGCCCGATCACATTTATTTTTAATAAGTTGAAACACGCTCAAGTATTCCAACAGAAAAAAAAAAAGTTTACAAATCCTTGGGGACTGAAAGAAACCATTTATTTGTTTTTGTTTCAGACTGCACATAAACTAATTCCAACAACTTTTGTGTTTACATTTATTATTAAGAGCTCGATAGTTGATATTGACCATATTTCTCATTTTTCTCTAACTTGCATTAAAATTTTTGTATATAAACAACTCCTGATTCCAAAATCGGGCCAGTTAGTACTATTTTTAATTTCGAACTCTTTCGTTTAAAGTAAAAAATGCACAAATTCCGAGGAGCAACGAATTTCGTTACTTAAGCCCCCATTACTGATACTTAGCATAGACTTGAGTTGACTTGGCATAAACTTGGCAAATTAGCCACGATTATACTCCACTTGGCGCATACAATCTGGCATCATAATCAGGGGTGAAATAAATATCAATTTGTATAACAAAATGTCAAAATGAAATGGAAACAAACAAATGGCATCTCAAAATGTAAACGTCACTTAGAACTTACAAAGTTTTGAGTAATCAGTAACATGCAATGTTCATTTAACAGAACTGTAAGTGACAGTTCTCAAGCCAATTCAAGTCTATGCTAAGTATCAGTATTGGGGTCTTTAATGTCGGCGGAAGTGGAGTCGAACTCTGTAGCGTGGATGGGAAGGTTAGGGGTAGAGGTTCTGGTTGTTCATTCAAAAACACAAGTGCCCTAATCATATAATTGAGTTACTATTTCAGTGAGGCTAGAAATTACTGGTAAGGTTAAGCCATTTCAATAAAGATATAACTTTCAAGCAATTTTCAAAAAAATCGATCAATGTAAACGGATTGTTTGCAGTCAAATTCTCTCATGTAACCATGGCGCAACGATACAAGGTGGCAGCATGGAACAGCTGATTATAAACTTTTTTTATTTGATTTGATACATCAACTTCCGGCGCAGTACGATTTTGACATTTGTCCATCGAAATTACAAAAACAAAGTACGCGGAATTTTTATTTATGTTTGTAGGTATGTCACCATGCTGCCACCTGTATCATCCCGCTATGCATTTAACTGAAATTGTTTATCAAATTGAGCTATGTATGTCAACACTTTATTACATAAACTGGTAGAAATGAATATTTTTCAGAATAATGATCCGAATTCAAGAACAAGTGAGCTATATACATACACACATAGGCATGTAACTCAATTTTCAAAGCCAATCTTAATAAAATTAAAAGACTCGGGGTATTCAGGTGACTCTGGTTTTCAGCTTATCAGCTAATGTTCACAAAAGACAGATAAATAAACAAATAAGTTGATAATGAGATGTCCTGAATTATACAACTTTTTACTGTTGATACGTAACTGTGTACAAAAGAATCATCCGATAAAAGAAGTTATACCTTTTCCTAAATTGTATAAAAAGCTCTCAGTTTTATTCAGTGGGTATTCATTTTTATTAAAAAAAAAAGCTATGGCAGGTTGTCTGAAAAATTTTCTACTTACTATTCCAAAAACGAAATACAATTTTTCAAATTTAGTAAAATTAAAAAATAACAATAATTATCATTAAAAAAAATTATTGTTCTGGCCTTGAGCTCGAATCGAACCTTAAATCATTTATCAATAGGCCGATAAAAACAAAAAGAATTGTTAAAAAAAAAGAATTTATATTCAAATATATTTAGTGCATTTTTCGAAATCTTTATAAGTCCTTTAATGCAATGCAAATAAAGAATTTTTGTATTTGTTTGTTTAAGTAAAGTCTTACACGCGATTATGTTAACGCTACAAGTTAAGTGTGAAAACGCAAACAAAGTCTTATGCAAATTCCTAAACCAAACTAAGGAAGGGTACCCTGATAAGCATTACCATACAGCAGCTGACCCCCTCAAATACCATAACCCAAAGCCATTGTGCAGCTTTCGCACTACAAAGAGTGGGGTAGTTGTTATAACAGATAATATTCAATGATCAGGCAGGGGGGGTTGGTTTCCATTTCAATGGATGCGCACAAATCACTTTAATGCCCAATATTAAAATATACAAAGAAAAGTAGCTGATGATAACATACATACAAACGCACCAAACAAAGTGACTTCTCTTTGTATTTTTATAAAAGTAAACAGACCAGCAAAAACTCGTATCCGTGGGGTGGTTATCCATGCAAAATTGTTGTGCTTATTGTTGTAAATCAAAGCAATGTTCTGCCTTGCAATAAAATAAAAATTTATCCTAAATAAGAATGAGTTGAAAAATTGTTGTACAAAGTGGTGAAATGCTTGAACACCTGCGTTCATGATTTAACGCTGATGAATTATGAGCGAAATGCATATTTGTGAATATGAAATCACTACAAACTTGTTAATTGTAAATAAGCAAATAAATAAATCAATTTTTATACTCAGTTGAGCAGAGCTCACAGAGTATATTAACTTTGATTGGATAACGGTTGGTTGTACAGGTATAAAGGAATCGAGATATATATATCAAAATCATCAGTATCGAAAAAATTTGATTGAGCCATGTCCGTCCGTCCGTTAACACGATAACTTGAGTAAATTTTGAGGTATCTTGATAAAATTTGGTATGTAGGTTCCTGAGCACTCATCTCAGATCGCTATTTAAAATGAACGATATCGGTCTATAACCACGCACACTTTTTCGATATCGAAAATTTCGAAAAACCGAAAAAGTGCGATAATTCATTACCAAAGATGGACAAAGCGATGAAACTAGGTAGGTGAGTTGAACTGATGACGCAGATTAGAAAATTAGTAAAATTTTGGACAGTGGGCGTGGTAACGTCCACTTTTAAAAGAAGGTAATTTAAAAGTGTTGCAAGTTGTAATTTGGCAGTCGTTGAAGATATCATGATGAAATTTGGCAGGAACGTTACTCCAATTACTATATATATGCCTAATAAAAATTAGCAAAATCGGAGAACGACCACGCCCACATTAAAAAAAAATTTTTTTAAGTAAAATTTTAACAAAAAATTTAATATCTTTACGGTATAAAAGTAAATTATGTCAACATTCGACTCCAGTAATGATATGGTGCAACAAAATACAAAAATAAAAGAATATTTCAAAATGGGCGTGGCTCCGCCCTTTTTCATTTAATTTGTCTAGGATACTTTTAATGCCATAAGTCGAACAAAAATGTACCAATCCTTGTGAAATTTGGTAGGGGATTAGATTCTAGGACGATAATTATTTTCTGTGAAAAAGGGCGAAATTGGTTGAAGACACGCCCAGTTTGTATACACAGTTGACCGTCTGTCCTTCCGCTCGGCCGTTAAAACGATAACTTGAGCAAAAATCGATATATCTTTACTAAACTCAGTCCACGTACTTATCTGAACTCACTTTATATTGGTATAAAAAATGGCCGAAATCCGACTATGACCACGCCCACTTTTTCGATGTCAAAAATCACGAAAAATGAATAAAATGCCATAATTCTATACCAAATACGAAAAAAGGGATGAAACATGGTAAGGTAATTGGATTGTTTTATTGACGCGAAATATAACTTTAGAAAAAACCTTGTAAAATGGTTGTGACACCTACCATATTAATTAGAATAAAATGAAAAAGTTCTTCAGGGCGAAATCGAAAGCCCTTGGAATCTTGGCAGGAATACTGTTCGTGGTATTACATATATAAATAAATTAGCGGTACCCGACAGATGATGTTTTTGGTCACCCTGGTGCACATTTTGGTCGATATCTCGAAAACGCCTTCACATATACAACTAAGGGTCACTCCCTTTTAAAACCCTCATTAATACCTTAAATTTGATACCCATATCGTACAAACAAATTCTCGAGTCAGGCCTGATCCACCTTTATGGCGATATCCCTAAATGGCGTCCACCTATAGAACTATGGCCCACTCCCTCATAAAATACTCTTTAATGCCTTCCATTTGATACACATGTCATACAAACACATTCCAGGGTTTCCCTAGGTTCATTTTCCTACATGGTTATTTTCCCTTATGTTGTCACCATAGCTCTCAACTGAGTATGTAATGTTCGGTTACACCCGAACTTAACCTTCCTTACTTGTTTTTTATATTTGTGAAATGAGACAAGATGAGCAGCGCGTACACGTGTAGAAAGTGTAACACTTATTGACAAGTTGCGTAGTAATTAAATTACATTTTACTGTGGAAATTGTGCAATTAATCAATGAATTAATAAATCATGAAAATGTGGTGAACAATTGTGGAAAAAAGTGAATTATGAAACAACCGAGATTTAATTAATGAACATTAAGTTAGTGTTTCGATTAAAAAATGCTCCGTGTGATTTCATCAATGGAAAAGAGTTGGACAAAGACGTACGGATTATTTTCTGAGTACTTTTGTCGGGCCACATTATGGGATAAACTGAAAAATCTTTAAATCAAATTTATTAAAAAGAATCAAACAAAAAATAAGTACTTAAAAATCGTAACCTTCCAAAAAAAATATTCCATAACTTTACAGAAACAATAAATTTAAAACAAAAATTGGAAATACTACTTTAGAGAAATGTTAGAAAATTACTATTATTTGTTAACTATTTGGGGTGGGGATAATGCCCATGCATCTTTGGAGCTTAGAACTAGTAGGGGACTCGAACTGCTACTGAATAATAGGGGGACTCATTAAAGCGTATAAATTTAAAAGGTGTAAAATAATATCCATTTACACACGCTGTTATATGAACGCACCTAGTAATATTCTTGATAACTTAATTGTCGATCAGCTGTATTATTGCCTAAAAAATTTTTGATTGTTATACAAATTAAAAATTACCAAGATTAAGTGAAAAGTCAAAACTAAAACATCTTTACTAAGAAATTCTTGTAAATGACTTATTGATGTCGGAGATTTCTGATGAAAAGGACGGCAATTATGTTTGCAAGATTGCATTCCTTTGAGTTTACCGCGTTTATACCATGAAATGTGCGCGTAAATTTATACAAATTGTGTAAATGATTTTTCATACAAAATTTGACAGTTCCTTTACGCACTAGATAAATTTATACGTTTACACACTTTATAAGGCATTTATAAGGTTAAATGAGTCCCCCTAATGAATTCCAATCAACAATACTTTGCACCACAAAACCATTTTGTGGTCACCCTTGGTGTTTCAGAGGTCGCTTGCTCCACAATCCTTCACTGGCTCATGGTCATAATAAGTGATGATTTTTTAAAAGCTATATGCTATCGAAATCCCTGCTGTGTCAAAAGGCAATATGTAATTTCTTAAAATATCGGTGCACTTCGCTAAATTAATCCCACAACAGTCTTTCCACGCCTTATGTGAATCAAATTGTCTGTACCATTCTCGGATGTCTGCGAACATTGTTTACCCCATCGTCGTTGCAGAGATTAATTTTATACTCATTAGGCCGCAGAATAGTTCGTCATTTGTTAGATTAGTCATTAATGTGATATCTAGTAAAATCCATCGAATTACAATATTGGGGTTGCTTGTTATGGGACCATTTTTATCGATTCAGCCTGATAAATTTTTGAAAGTCAACCTAAGCGCTTTTAATCACTAGTTGATCCCAATCACTGACATAGTCCTGTTATTTTTGTTGTTGCATTGACGATAAAGACACTATCCGAAGATGTTGGTGATGGTTATCGATGTTGATGGTCCTTTGCCGGATATAGATCTGGCACGTTCCGGTAACAAACACCATTGAGGTACTAGCCCGACTCGGGAACGATTAATATGACTACATTAAACCTTCTAGGCCATACCGCCCTCCACCCCTGGTTCCATGAGGAACTGCCTGCTAAATATGTGTATGATTCATTCATATTTGTAACAGGATTCTCGACGCGTAGGTGAGGCTGACAATTGTGCTGCGGAAGCTTTGTATTGCGGCTATCAACCACACCCAGTGGGATTCACACTGCTATAGTCCTCTCAGAATCCACTGTTATTGTCGTCCCGGCAACAATCACGAAGTAGCGGTGCGGGCTTTAAAAGAAATATATGACTGGAAAATACGAAGCTTTATCTTAGCTAGAGCTTAAAATTTAAACTTTTTTTAAAGAAAAAAAATTGTGGAGTAGACGCCGAAAATACTCGAGCAAGATAAATAACAGGACTAAATTCTTTGAAACCTGCCAAAAAAAGAAAGCATATCTTTAACATATGATAATGTACGAAGTATGTACTTGTGTAAAGAATAAAATATGCACATAAGATAATTTGGATAAGTTTACAACAACTAAGGCATGACTTGGCTGAGTGCGTTTGTAACACTTCGACCATAGTAAGAGTGCGGGTTCAAATCCCACTCCCGGGATTTGAAGAGATTTACAAGGTGTAACCGAAACGGTCACCTTGTCCTGATATCACGTTGTTTAAACTTTTCCCAAATTATTAAAGAACTAAATTCTGTTTATAGTTCTGAGTGAGGTCTTCAAAGTTGGCACATTATGACTCCGAAAGTCTCACGGCAAATATGGGTTTCCCAAGTAATGTACTAAGTATGAATGATAAGGATTTTTAGAATGCCTACATTGTAGAAATTCGATTATAACGAGTCAAAGTTCTTTTAAGGGGGACTGTTCACGTTCTATACCTATACAGAGAAAAACAAGCGCCTAGCATCTTCATCATTAATTGAGGCTTAGCTCCCTAGGTGATTTTGGCGTTGCAAGTTGGGCCAGTTATGCCTGCTTAGCAATAGTTCACGACAATCGGGAGCACCAAGGGAGATCAAGTTAAGGCTTTCCCCATTTCTATATTATCAAACATGGATCTGTATAGACATTGCTTCTTAGCTTTACTTACAGGGTGATTTTCTTCGTAATTAAAAAAGTCGTAAGTGTTTTGAGGAAATTGAAAATGTTTGAAAAGACATTGCAACATTTTATTAAAAAATAAAATTTCTGCTTAATCTTATTTTGTGCATATATGCGGTTTTCTTAAAAAAATTATGTGTATATCTCATATTCACTTACAACATTTCTTACGCCTTCCAATGAACGGCTACTTGTAGAAAGGCTTAAAATATCACAACATACTTATGTAATTCAATTCAATTATGTAAACTTTGTATATGATCTTTAGCATAAGAAATAGCTATTCGGTTTTTATAAGACACTCTCAACTCACTTAAAAATGCATAAATTGGATAGCAATGGCATATCAACAAAAACAATTGGCAGCTAAATTGTTCATTAATTAAGACTTTAAGCCTTTCTTTCTTAAGTCGCACTGTCTTAAAACTGAAGCAAAAAAGCAAACAATAACCATTATCTTCATGAATGTTTTACAGAAGGGCAAGACATTTTAGACTTTTTATTAAAAAAAAAAAACAATAAGAGCAGGTACTAAATATACACACGTGAGCCTAAGTATGTGCATAAATCAATTGACGGGAACTGCAACTTAATTGTGCCATGTGAGTAAACTTAGCTTTGCCTCTTAAGAGGTGAATAATACTTGCATGTGTGGACATAGAATTTTCACGCTGTTATCTTGTATGAACTTAAGATGGTAATAATAATGGCAGTCTTGTTAAATATGCCACTTTCACGTTTTACCCTGCATTGACACTCTTTCTGTTTACTCATTAATGTAAAGTTGTAAGATTAGTGAAGTGATTTATTTACTAAAAATGAGTTCAGGTAGCTCGGTCATGTGGCATAAGGACATGTTGGCATTCGGTGATGGCATCGATTTTGTAGTTTTAACGCCCTTTTGGCTAATTCGACTTTTGCTAAATTACTTAATATTGGTGGTGAAAGCTAAATACGAAATTTTAGTTGAAATGGGGTGCGATTGGGCAGGAAAAATCAAGTATTTTTATCTGGTATCAAATTTTTCTTATAGAAATTTGTATACATTGGATGGCTTCATGCGCTGAATTTCAGATTAACCCGTGGAATCAATGGCGAGCATATTGCGTATTCAACAGCAATTGTAAAGAGGCTGTATTCTTTCAGTCAATGTCGAAAAGGAGAGACCCGCATGAGGTTATTTGCCCATATAACGAAAGCGGCTACGTTGGGTAGGCCATGTTATGCGAATGAAAGATTACGCTCCGGTTAAAAAAATATTTTTTTTCGGAGCTAGGAACAGGTGGAAAACGATTAAAACTCCCTTGGAGTGACCAATTGGCGCCAGTTGGTTGAAAAGTAATGGTGTCGTCTTCAAATCACAACGTTTATGGAGTAATCCCAAAACAATTGCTCGGACGTTCTTACTTTTATAACGACTGTAAATTCGGAGCTTTTGTCTTGTTATATCGGGATTAACCAGAGAAAAAGTAGGTTGCATCCATGAATTGAAGTGAACCAACCACAAGATTTAACTTTAATTTTTTCCCTTTGGTGTTCTGGGAGCATAAGGTCTTCTGGGAAAAATTGGAAAAGTATAGCTGGTAAGACAGTATCTAGAGTACTTAAATGAAAAAACAGAACTTGACAATTACTCTCTTGAACTCTACGCATTGCGTTGTTGTTAAGGATATACCTTACTCAAGCCAAAAAAATCCAAAAATGGTTATAAGCCATCTTACTGACTCATCTAAAGGTAAATAGAGGAAGCGCTTTCCAAATGGTTATCATCATAATCCGCCTAACACGGCTTCGGATCATCTGTTCACCCTGAGGCGCGACTGGCTGTCTTAGATAAAACCATTCGCTATATAAGTTGTGTAACAGTCTATTATCCCGTATCCGCATTGTGGGAACTGTTTTGCACTCTTCATATGTAGACAAGTAATGTTGAACCTCGAATGAAAATTTTGTACAGAGACTTATACTAAAAATAAAATGATTAGTCAGATCAGGTTCAGTGAGAATATGAGGTATTATTATTCATTTTAATACGGTGATGACGGTTGTCGTCAAATTTGTAGTTCGGCATTGTCGATGGAATACTTTGTAAAAATCCTCATCACGTCTACTTCCCTAATGGAGGTAGAATCCCGGAAAGTTTCTAAGTAGCCATTGGGCGGTTTTAAGAAAGTAATATAATATACATCAAAGCAAGGATTGCTTCCTACAAAATCACTAACTTCGCAGAGGCTGCAAAAGTCACCCTTGGGCAATTCTGAGTGCAGTGTTTTGAAAAGCCAGCCAATTAGCTATTCGACTTCTTTTTTTAAATATTTATTTTAAAAGGTCTCTGTTAAAAACTCCGTATTGAAATCAGAAGCCTCAGAAAACACAGCCCTCGGGTATGTCATTACAGGCGATATCTAATATACAAAAATCCGAGTCACTCTTTGATTTGGGTTTTAGGTCTGCTGGATTTACGTTTTAATTTCTACATGAATATATTATAGACTTACATATGATTACATATGTATTTGAGAACTAATGGCCGAGACACAATGAAATTTTCCATAAAGATGCGTTCAACGCAATCTTATGCATGCTAGTAACATCCTCCATATACAATAAAAATACATGCCAAAATATTTTGTGTCATATTCATAACTGTGAAAAATTTTAGAAAACTTACCAACGAGTGGGAAAAATAATTTCAATTCCAAATTTGAAAGCACCATTAGCCAAAGCAAATATCAAATTCTTCTGCTTATGCTTTGCTTGCAAAAAAAAGTTGGAAGATTGCTACTTTTTCATGTCAGATGGCGCTAGTGTTGCTTGATTTGCCGGTCTCCATAAAAATACGTGCAATCTACTCATAATGCATAAGATTGTGTTAAACGCATATATGAAAAACTGCGACGGGGCTTTAATGTGTAGTTATGCCCATTTAATTTTTCTCTACACCCACCCTTCACCAGTTCAAGTCATGTGTCGCGGATTTTCCAATAACGTTTAACCATTTAACAAAGTAATAATCTTTGCATAATTTACGGCGCATTTGCGCGCTCGTTTAGTCCTAGCAATTTTTAAAAACTGTTTGCCAATGATCAAGTTTATTTAAATTTTCTACTTATCGTGTTCATATGTTTAACAACTTACATTCATATACATATGTAAGTATATGTATTTTATTACTTACTTACCCACAAAATGTGCCATAGAGTGAGGAAGAAGAGTATTACACACGTCATTTGTGTAAATGATATGTTGCTTCAACACGCGTACGTCAACATGAACATACGCACACATCCACAAACACTCACATCTAATCATTACACATATCACACATGTGATTACGGTATCAGGATAACGACATATATGCTAAATCGAAACGTCGTCAGCCGAGCAGGCTACCATGTGCTTGTAGTAAGTTTGTCACCAACCCCCAGCATGCGGCAACATTTTTTGCTTGATTTGTGTGGGTGATGATGTTGTGGGGGAGAATTTTGAAGACAGACAACTGTTTTGTTGATTTAGTTTAAAGGAAAGTTGTAAAACATTTTATTTGTCAAATTATCTTATAAATTTTGTGAAAATGTGTGATAATCATTAGTGAAAGTTCGCACATTTTACATATTTATATGAGCTTGTGTATTAAACGATTTTTAAAGAAATTTTTATGTTTACTGAGTAAATTTAGTGGAAATTTAAATGTGTACTTGAAATTGGTTCATACACTGTCTGCCAGAAGTAATAGGAATTTGCAAAGGAATTTTCAAAAAGAACTTTTATGGGACGATACTATGTGGCATGTCTCGGATAAACAATATAATCCGATTTTAATCATTTTTGTACAGAAATTTTTGTAATTGAATTCTGAAGAGACTCACTCCGCCCGATTTTTAAAATTAATTAGAAAAAAAAAATTAGAAAAAAAACGATTTTGCAAAATGTTCTTTAAAAAATTGTTTAAACAAATTAATTTTGCAAAACGAATGTCAATTAGCAATACCTACTATCTCTTAAAGTGCATATCATTCATTCTCTTAAGTAATGAGCAAAAATTGTATGTCACGAAAGTGATACATAAATACGTATTGTAACGAATATTAGCTGTACTAAGGGGTACTATCATTTCTAAGTCGATGCTAAGCAGTGACTTGATGCACATCAATAATTCAATCATTATGTCTACACATATGTACGTACAGACAGCGGAGAAGCAACGCACAAACACATGCAGATATCTTATCTGAGATATGCAATTATAATTGTGGAAGTGTCGCTCACAAACACACGCGCATATGAGAGCTATACACGTACATCTGTAGTTATAATTATAGCAGATATTCAACTAGTAGATTATAGAACAGAAGCGCCTAGAAGATGCAACCAGGAAATCAAAGAGTATAAAGGGCAGCAACAGTAGAGGCGCTACGATCAGTTTCGATTAAGCACGCTATCTGTCGAGCAATAGCAGTATTATCAGTTGTAGTGTTATTGTAAAGAACTTTAATAAAGGCCATTTTGCATTATTGAATAGTGGAGTTATTTATTCAACAGTTTAGTGATTCGAACGTTAGCAGAATATTGCAAATAACGGGAATTGCAGTAAATTCGTTACAGTATTATAAAGTTCTGCAAAGAGTAGGCTATTTTGCAACAAATTGTTTAATAAACAAATTAATTTGTAGAAACAAGCGATGTGAGTCTGTTTAGAATTCAATTACGAAAATTTCTGTGTAAACATTGTTGCAATCGGTTGATTTTTGGAACCTGTAAGTGGTTTTGAATGAATTAGTGCTTAATCCCCAATGTGCAGCAGGGAAGAGAAAATTTCACACGCTACTTATGGGTATAAAATGGGTTGGAATGTGGGAGCAAGTCTTTTAACTGAATAGATTGAGCTTTCTCTTTCAGTTCGTCTTCCAGACTCGGCTAATATCATCCAAGCGCAAGTATAAGGTTTTGAGAGAACATTTGGACTCCTATTATAGGAGTCAGCAAGGGTGCGTAAGGTGTGCATTTAATCAGATACTCAAGAAGCACTCATAGCACGCTATTTCCCCACCACGTTGTCGAGGCTTTCCGCAACTGAAGCAAACTTACCAAACATATGTAATCCAGAGCACACTGAACATTGAGGACAACGAGAATGCTGCTGAACTTAGGGACCTTTTGTGGAATACAGGCTCGGAAAAAGCAGTTTGTAACTGGTAGCCTTCGAATGTGTGTAGGATAACAAAGAATACATAGCCGTCTTACGATATGAGGAAAACAGAACACTTGCATAATAGGTCAACGAAAGAAATATCTAGAATTAATGTCATAGTCACGAAATACTGGAAGCTGCACATGCAGGAGGTGCGGCTGGGGGGACTGCAAAGATACAGTCAAGCACTATCTGAGCGAATAACCAGCTCTAGTGTAAACTATGGGCATCTATATACTGTCAAAACTAAAGGAAATTGCAAAATGCGGTATAAAGGCTATTAGCAGATTCGTCGACTGAATCAAATGGCCTGAATATAAATTCGAGTACATCAAAGGAACACCCCGTGCACTAATTGGGCATCACAGCATCCAGCCTTACGCTCGACGCGTTGACTTTCATATACAGAATTTCTAGTACCTTTCGAGGGGAAAAGTAGAGGAAAACTTAGACAGTGGTAGGGAAGTCACAATCTTCAAACTGTCTTGTCGACTTCCTGACTCTTGCAGCATCCTTTGAACGTAGGTTTAAGCTCCAGAAATATTGATTATACTGCCAGTTTCGGCAAGATATAAGCATTCTTTAAGGACAGATAAGCTGCCTTAAATGCGTTGGAGTCAAAATTGTTCACAACTGCATATAATTATTATGCCTTGATGCCAAGCTTTATTCAAATCATCTTGAATCTTGCCTTTGCGTGAGACCAGCGCACTTCATTGTCGTGGCGTATGAAATGGCTAAAAAATTAGAGAAGGTTCCGAAATTTAAATAAAAGTCGTGGATATTTCCGAACGACCCCTATTGGGTGAACTTCTGTTAAAAATCACGATTTTAGGCAACTTACTTGCTACCAACCAGACTAACTGGGATGTTAACGAAGTTTCGAGATATCTATGGTGATGTTTGAATAATAGTTGAATATATATTGAAAATAATGAGTTCCTTCTGTAATAAAAGAAGTTTTTACAATAAGAATACTTACGGATGTCAGTTATGAACGCTGTGCCATTATATTGAATCTCCGATGAAGGCTTATGCCTGCAAGTTCCATCCGAAAAAGATACAGAATGAAGAGAAGTCAATTCGCCTATCTTTGATCGATTTTGGGAACTACCGGCTCAGCTGTTCGATGCGGATAGTTTTGTACGTGGAAAGGCAGAATATTTTTCGTTCCGTCTTAATTTGATAATGAAAACTAAAGAGAAAACGAAAAATTACACTGAAGGTGGCACAACACCGAGATCGGTTTGTCTCCAAACCATCTTAAGCCCTTGAAGACGCAAAATGGTTTCAACATAATTACATACATCGAACACTTTATCTTTCATCAAAGGTTAAAGCAAAAATATTTGTTTGCAAGAATGTGCCTCCAAAGCAGGGATGCACCTTAACGTTAAGCTAATCGTTTATCAAAAAATTTCCACCGTTTCCGTTGAAACACTTCGAAATATTATCGATAAAGAAATTATCAAGATAAATTGTATCTCGTTTTTAACCGAAACGAAAAGCTTTCGTTAACGTTAAAAACGTTAACGAAAACGTGATACTTTATGTTTGAATTATGCTGGCAATGCTATAACCATGGTGAAGCCGTAAGGTGGCAACAACGAGCGCACATACACACACAAACTCTATGTAATTTGTTTGTGTAATTCGTTGGTGGTAATGTCAAAAATACTCTGAGAAATGTTCGTACTGTCAAAATTCATGAGAAAAGTTGCAATCAGCTTGGATAATGCTTTCACCTTTAATGACTCCGCCATCAATCAGCTTTGCCAGCATAGTTTGAAATTAATAATCAACATAAACGATTTGATTTCGTTTTGATATGGCAGAAAACGAATCGAAATCATTTCGTTAATTTGACGATCTTAACGTTAATAAACGAAACGAAATGACTTCGTTTCGTTTATTAACGTTGATTATCGTAACGAAATGATATCGTTTCGTTGGTTAAGCATGCCTGCTCCAAAGGCATCGCTCAGGGCATTAACAATGGGCGTAAATGTCTCTGTGTGACAGTGCGGGAAATCTCTCAATAAAACAGTCTTAAGCCGCACAGAGTATACTGAATAAGTATATTCTGTTGGGTGTAGACCCATTCATTCCTATGGAGTTCTTGAACCTCGAAATCCCCTGATTTTTTAAACGGGATAAGTGAATCCTTATTTATCATTAGAAGTTTGGCTTGGTCGAACTTCTTTGATTATTCACATGCCAAAGGGATGCTTATACTCACGTTCATGATTACCAGGTCGTTGAAGCCAAACGTAAATTAAGGCAGGGCTAGGCCCACCAACCATTTATACTGACGAGTACTCGTTTCACCACCTTGAAATAGTGTTTTTTGCCAACCAAAAGTTATGTCTCAGTTTTATTATCCTCTAACGAAGAGGAGAAGATTGTCGAGCAATGGGCCTTTAAACTTGAAAAAAAGGTTTTTCTACCACTATATAAAAGCTAGGCGATCATACCGATATCGTGAGGTGCAACCCAAACACTGAAAAATGTCGGCCTCCTATGACATGAGTTCATCAGCACTAAAATAAACTATATTGGTTCTCGTTACTTTGAACGTAAGTCCCAAACTTTGCCAACTATTGCTACACAACTTCCATGTTTTCATCTGTCGTAAATTCCACAATCTATGAACAGGGGTCTGAGTAAAATATTTTCAAAACTTATTGTGAATTTGAATTTCGAACGATATTGCGTCATCCCGTGTCAGTTTAAATTTGGAGGTGAGAAAGTAAACTGAAGGTAGAAACGTCCTAGTAGAAACATTTCAACCTATTACCCTTTAGCAGTTCCCGAAATGGATCTATAAACGAGCTTTGAAAGTTGCCTAAATTTTTTCTTTCTTCTATTCTAATTTAAAAAATTTTTTCAATTAAGAGAAAAATTACATCATAACAATAATAATGATAAAATAATTATTGTTAGGCCTTCAGCACGATTCAAACTCGCGTTCTTACAAATCAGTAGGCCGATATAACAACAAAAATGCAGTTTTTTCAGTTAGAAGAAAATTTTTCTAAGCGAGGTCGCCCCTCGGCAGTGTTTGGCTAGCACTCCGAGTATATTACTGCCATAAAAAAGACTCAGTGAAAACTCATCTGCCTTGCAGATGCCGTTCGGAGTCGGCATGAAAAAAGTTGGTCCCGTCCCGCCAATTTGTAGGAACATTAAAAGGAGCACGACTCAAACTGGAAAAGAAGCTCGGCCTTAAATCTCTTCGAAGGTTATCGCGCCTTTCAATTATTTTATTTATTTACCCCTTCGGTAGAATCCACATTTAGTTGAAAATTTTAAAAAGCGTTATAAATCACGAAAAATTAATCTGTCACATTTCGTGTGGTAGCCACTGTTCTTAAATATAAAATAAAATATTTTTACCACAAATAGGCAAATAATCTTATATTTTTTTGTTCTTTTTTCAGCTTAGTGTTGTTATTTTATTGTCAGTTTAGAAAATTCCATGCTTGACCTTATTACATTTGGAAAATGAAAAAAAAAACACAAGCAATCGAATATTTTTGAAGTCCAATATAAAGTCCAGCTAAAGCTCACAACTTATCCATGCCACATTGACAGCTTTTCTGCACAATTTGAATTTGCTCATAAAAATATTGTGCTCAACCCATTCAAATGCAATAAAATTTCCACTCCACATCAATGTGCGAACAGCAACAATTGACCCAACCAACTAGAAATCCTCTATAAAAATATTAGCAGCATAAGATTTTTTTGTGAAACGAAGATTTGACAAGGAGACGACGACTGACCCAAGCTTAACATGTCATTACCCTGAATAGCTCAAGTGCCAATAAACAACTACACTTTATGTTATGCATACAAAAATATTTTTCTTTGCATATTGCAAATATTTTCATATATTCGTGTAAAAAAAAAAACTCCTTCAGCAGGCGAATCAAATTTGATAGTTTATTTGCACGCTAAAATGACCATAACAAAAGGATAAAAGAGTTTTGGATGCTATTTAGGAAGGAGAAAAAAGGATTATTGCACATCTATGAGACTTTGAAAGAAATGTACATAAAACTGCAAGCATATGAAATAGTAGAATGAAATTTTTCTAAGGTTACTACATCTTCACAACTAGATCTACATATATTTATTATGTTCAAGCAAATCATAAGTACTTAAGTTTATTGCCACATTGTTCACATTTTCGCCAGAAATTTCCTACCTTCAAAATAATAAATTTATTTTATTACTCTCTTTATATTTTACAGTTACCAGACGCCAAAGATCTACACAATATGTCACTTGTCGGCAGTTATGGCACACACCTGCTTCACAGTTTTCATCCACATCTACTGCAGACGCTCAACCATGGCATGCTGGCCGCCAATGGAGGACCAGCGAATTACTTCGCCAGCGATCGTGGCCTTGGCAAACCCTCGATGTTATCGAATTTTCAATTGCCTTCGGCGTTTTCACCACCAAAATATATTGGCATATCATTGGATCAGGTGAGTTTTAGATGTCTAAAGTTTAGACTAAGTACTAAGGACATACTACATACAGACTACTGGGATTTGAGTATATATTAGTACATAAAGGATTTCAAAATATGGGAATCGTCCTTTTGTTTTCAAAATCAAACTCACTAAAGAACGGGTTTTATGCATCAAACTGTTTTGACTTTTTGTTCAATATAACGAATATGTTATCCTAATATAGAAGACACATATTAAGGTATCATATTTTCTCTCCGCAGTGGCGTTAGGTAAACGACATTGAATAAAAATCATCGTTTTCTCGATCTCCCTTCTTTTCAGAGCTGTCAAATAAAAAAAATTCAATAATTTTGCCGTGAGAGTGCACTTAAGTTTTTCAGATAACAAGTAAACGGAACAACCAGCTGCTAGCTAGCTGTTCCAATAGTCGAATATATGAGCGGAAAACCTGTTTTCAGCCCTTAAATAAAATCACCATTCTTAAAAAGTATTTACTTTGAAGTACAAAATCACACTACTTCGAGAGAAGTTTGAAGCAAGAACCCTAGATCGTTATGAAGTAGACTTATTTTTGAAATCGCTATTTGGGTACATGACGAACACTCGGCATATGTCATAATAATTTTAAAACAAAGTTTCCATTATCGTGGATACAAACGGTATGAAAGAATGTCTTGTAGTTCCAAGTGTCTTTCACCACAAGTGCCCCAATTGCACCCTTTATCGATTTTCTTGTTGATGCTCTCCTTAATAATAGTATAGATTAAGTAGTTCCTAAGTCATTTCCTTTGTACATCATATTTTTTAAATAACTTCAGATCTGTTGCCAATTCTATATTTATCCTTTAGGCACCTCTCCGCGCTCCTACTCTGGCGCACTTGAACTCTTTTCAAGCTCCTTTTCAATACAACAAATGTAGTTCCGGTATTGTGGTACATATTATCTTGAGTACCTGTTTATCGTAATTGCCCTAATCAGGAATAGACATTCAGGCCCTCCTATATCTCTCGATCCAGTTGTAAAATTCTCCCAGCAGTTTCTGGGTAGTCAGAATGGAAGGTCCAAAAAAGGGAAAATACGTCGTTTTAGTGATAAAGATAATAATTTCAAAACTGTTCTGGCTGGTTGTCGGTCTCGACAGGGAATTACTTTCACACGTCACGGTTAAAAGTTTGCGACTAAGTCTGTTTGTTTGCACTACATGGAATAGGATTTTCATGAAAATGGTTTCAATTTTAAACCAAAGAAATCTACAATTGAATTAAAAAAAGTCGGCGTTCCGTCGGCAGGTTTTGAGCCCAACTGGTCTATGCTAGTTCTAATAATCTATTTTTGGGTTTGTTTTAAAAACATTTTCAGAGCTTAGAACTATTTTTCAGTTAGGGTTCAAAATTTAGACCAAATAAAATTTAAAAACGTTGCGCTAAATTTAGAGGATTGCAAGTTATTAATAAAAAAAAGTTTTAAAAATTCCTTAGGCCGATGACTCGTTGACCATTTCCGCCCAAACCTTTAGCCGTGTACATATATTTTGGGTACAAATATCATCAAACGATAACAGCAAGGTGTTAAGATTTGAAGGCACTAAAAATTTTAATTTTAATTTTTATAGTAGGCGATATGATATAAAATTTTTGGTGCTGATTGGAACAGGTTAAGGGTAATGGTTATAGTTTATATTTGAAATACGTGATTCGTAGTCATAGTTTTTACATGCAGACAACAAAAACGTGAAACTTTGCATCCTCACACAAAGTACCTACCTATTTTTATACTCAGTTGAGCAGAGCTCACAGAGTATATTAACTTTGATTGGATAACGGTTGGTTGTAGAGGTATAAGGGAATCGAGATAGATATAGACTTCCATATATCAAAATCGTCAGTATCGAACATGTTCACTGTGTCAGTCATTAATCCTGGTTATTTTAATCGTAGATTACCATAATATGTAAAGAAAAGAATACTTAAAAATAATTTTCTTACATTTTTTTGTTATATAAATAAAATTGATAAAAAAAAATTTTTATTTTTGAAAATTTTTTTTTCAATTAAATAAAAAAAAAATATAATAAAAAAATCGGCCCACTCCGGGATTAGTGGGGATGATTGCAGAATTGATTGAAGTTTTTTATGAGAAAAAAAAATGGCGAAATTCGAAAAATCTCGAAAAACTGAAAAATTAAAAAAAAAAACTTTAAAAATTTTTTTGTATTTTTCGGAAAAGTACATTTAAAAAAAAATTAAAAAAAAAAAATCCCAAATGGTCAATTTTTGAAAAAGTTATAGCATTTTGAAAACAAAAACCGTGTTTTTTAAAAAATTCATAACTTTTTTTGAGTTGGATTAAAAAATTTGAAAAAATTCTGAAAAACGTCTTTCGTAAGCTAGAAAAAGAAAAAAACTTTCAGCCAATTCTAACGGGGTCGGGTTCAAAATTGGTCGAAATGAGATGGAATACCCCATATACATATGTACATTTGACGCTCCGCGAGAAAAAGCCCCTAGGGCGAATGCCGTTTATTCTACACGACGCGCAGAAAAAGTGGGTCGTGTGCGCCAGCTTTGCATGATGGCCGGTATACAGCACAATTACTGTCGACTTTGACTGCTCATTACGCAAAAAGTCATAAAGATATCTATCCACAGTTTTCAGTTATTTCTAGAACGAAATTTTACTTGTAATAAGTCGAAATGAAAAAATAATTTTTTTCAGATAGAAATCTTTTCTCGCAGAGCAGCACACATTATTACGCTTTAACCTTTCCAATGGTTGCTCTTAAATGTTTTTTTTTCCAGCCGAAATACTTTTATCAACATTAAAACACATTCTTCTTAATTTCTTCTCAAACAGAATCTCTTCAATGGCAACGATTCATTTCGCACCGATTCCGCAAGTCCCACTTGCACGTCACACGAATCAATGGAAGGATCAAACGATTACGACAACGGTGAAAAGGGTGAAAGTCCGCGCAGCAACAATTCCGATCCGAGGGATTTGAGGCGTAAGTTTGTATTACTTTCAATTTAAATATAACATTTTTTTTTTTGCTTGCACACACACTTCACTGGTACTCTTGAATTTGTGGGCGTATTTGCATTTGATTATTTTCTAAATGAAAATGTTTAGTAAACACAAAAAAAAGGAAAATTTGCATGCGCAAAAAAATTGCGACCCAAGATAAGTCAGGCGGAGAAGAAAAAAATGTGTGTGCATCAAAAAGGCTGAGTGGCTGTTTTACGAGTATGCTGATGATAAAAATCAACAGTTTGTTTGCAAAAATTTGACTTTGATTTTGAGCGGTTTTTTCATACAGACGACATAAATGTGAAATTAAATTTTTGTTTGATTTATCGAAAAAAAAAAAATGTTGCAATTTTAACGCCTGAATGCGTTATTGGGAGTGATACGTCACTCATGAGGTTGATGGGGCCTTAACTTTCAAAGTTGAGCATCAGATAATGTAGTATGTATGCATGTGAGAATTACATATGTAAGATATATATGGGGTATTCAATCCCATTTCGACCAATTTTGAACCCAACCCCTTTAGAATTGGCTGAAAGTTTTTCTTCTTTTTCTAGCTTACGAAAGATGTTTTTCAGAATTTTTTCAAATTTTTTCATCCAACTCAAAAAAAGTTTGAATTTAAAAAAAACACCGTTTTTGTTTTCAAAATGCTATAAATTTTTCAAAAATTGACCGTTTGGGATCTTTTTTTTTTTAATTTGTTTTTAAATGTACTTTTCGGAAAAAATACAAAACAAAATTTAAAGTTTTTTTTTAATTTTTCGGTTTTTCGAGATTTTTCGAATTTCGCCATTTTTTTTTTTTCTCATAAAAAACTTCAATCAATTCTGCAATCATCCCCACTAATCCCGCAGTGGGCCGATTTTTTTTATTTGATTGAAAAAAAAAATTTCAAAAATAAAATAAAAAATTTAAATAAAATTTTCAAAAATACAATTTTTTTTTATCAATTTTATTTATATAACAAAAAAATGTAAGAAATTGATTTTTAAGTATAAATAAATTCATAATTTGTTACATTATTTTTAGAAAATTTACATGTTTACTTTGTCAGTCATTAATCCTGGTTATTTTAATCGTAGATTACCATAATATATAAAGAAAAGAATACTTTAAAATCATTTTCTTACATTTTTTGTTATATAAATAAAATTGATAAAAAAAAATTGTATTTTTGAAAATTTTTTTTTCAATTAAATTAAAAAAAATATAAAACAAGTAAGGAAGGTTAAGTTCGGGTGTAACCGAACATTACATACTCAGTTGAGAGCTATGGTGACAACATAAGGGAAAATAACCATGTTGGAAAATGAACCGAGGGAAAACCTGGAATATGTTTGTATGACATGTGTATCAAATGAAAGGCATTAAAGAGTATTTTATGAGGGAGTGGGCCATAGTTCTATAGGTGAACGCCATTTAGGGATATAGCCATAAAGGTGGATCAGGGTTGACTCTAGAATTTGTTTGTACGATATGGGCATCAAACGAAAGGTGTTAATGAGTATTTTAAAAGGGAGTGGGCTTTAGTTCTATAGGTGGACGCCGTTTCGAGATATCGTCATAAAGGTGGACCAGGGGTGACTCTAGAATGCATTTGTACGATATGGGTATCAAATGAAAGGTGTTAATGAGTATTTTAAAAGGGAGTAATCCTTAGTTCCATAGGTGGACGCCGTTTCGAGATATCGCCATAAAGGTGGACCAGGGGTGACCCTAGAATTTGTTTGTACGATATGGATATCAAATTAAAGGTATTAATGAGGATTTTAAAAGGGAGTGGTGGTTGTTGTATAGGTGGTCGCCTTTTCGAAATATCGCCATAAAGGTGGACCAGGGGTGACTCTAGAATGCGTTTGTACGACATGGATATCAAATTAAAGGTATTAATGAGTATTTTAAAATGGAGTAATCCTTAGTTCCATAGGTGGACGCCGTTTCGAGATATCGCCATAAAGGTGGACCAGGGGTGACTCTAGAATTTGTTTGTACAATATGGGTATCAAAAGAAAGGTGTTAATGAGTATTTTAAAAGGGAGTAATCCTTAGTTCCATAGGTGGACGCCGTTTCGAGAAATCGCCATAAAGGTGGACCAGGGGTGACCCTAGAATTTGTTTGTACAATATGGGTATCAAAAGAAAGGTGTTAATGAGTATTTTAAAAGGGTGTGGGGCTTAGTTCTATAGGTGGACACCTTTTCGGAATATCGCCACAAAGGTGGACCAGGGGTGACTCTAGAATGTGTTTGTACGATATGGGTATCAAATTAAAGGTATTAATGAGGGTTTTAAAAGGGAGTGGTGGTTGTTGTATAGGTGGTCGCATTTTCGAGATATCGCCATAAAGGTGGACCAGGGGTGACCCTAGAATTTGTTTGTACAATATGGGCATCAAAAGAAAGGTGATAATGAGTATTTTAAAAGGGAGTATTCCTTAGTTCCATAGGTGGACGCCGTTTCGAGATATCGCCATAAAGGTGGAGCAGGGGTGACCCTAGAATTTGTTTGTACAATATGGGTATCAAAAGAAAGGTGTTAATGAGTATTTTAAAAGGGTGTAGGGCTTAGTTCTATAGGTGGACGCCTTTTCGAGATATCGCCATAAAGGTGGACCAGGGGTGACTCTAGAATGAGTTTGTACGATATGGGTATCAAATTAAAGGTATTAATGAGAGTTTTAAAAGGGAGTGGTGGTAGTTGTATATGTGAAGGCATTTTCCAGATATCGACCAAAATGTGGACTAGGGTGACCCAGAACATTATCGGTTGGATACCGCTAATTTATTTATATATGTAATACCTGGCAAGATTTTAAGGGTGTTTTATTTCGCCCTGCAGAACTTTTTCATTTTCTTCTACTTAATATGGTAGGTGTCACAACCATTTTATAAAGTTTTTTCTAAAGTTATATTTCGCGTCAATAAAACAATCCAATTACCTTACCATGTTTCATCCCTTTTTTCGTATTTGGTATAGAATTATGGCATTTTTTTCATTTTTCGCAATTTTCGATATCGAAAAAGTGGGCGTGGTCATAGTCGGATTTCGTTCGTTTTTCATACCAAGGTAAAGTGGATTCAGATAAGTACGTGAACTGAGTTTAGTAAAGATATATCGATTTTTGCTCAAGTTATCGTGTTAACGGCCATGCGGAAGGACAGACGGACGACTGTGTATAAAAACTGGGCGTGGCATCAACCGATTTCGCCCATTTTCACAGAAGACAGTTAACGCCATAAAATCTATGCCCGTACCAAATTTCAAAAGGATTGGTTAATTTTTGTTCGATTTATGGCATTAAAAGTATCCTAGACAAATTAAATGAAAAAGGGCGGAGCCACGCCCATTTTTAAATTTTCTTTAATTTTTGTATTTTGTTGCACCATATCATTACTGGAGTTGAATCTTGACATAATTTACTTATATACTGTAAAGATATTAAATTTTTTGTTAAAATTTTACTTTAAAAAAATTTTTTTTTAAAAGTGGGCGTGGTCCTTCTCCGATTTTGCTAATTTTTATTAAGCGTACATACAGTAATAAGAGTAACGTTCCTGCCAAATTTCATCATGATATCTTCAACGACTGCCAAATTACAGCTTGCAAAAATTTTAAATTACCTTCTTTAAAAAGTGGGCGGTGCCACCCCCATTGTCCAAAATTTTACTAATTTTATATTTTGCGTCATAAGTTCAACTCATCTACCAAGTTTTGTCGCTTTATCTGTCTTTTGTAATGAATTATCGCACTTTTTCGATTTTTCGAAATTTTCGATATCGAAAAAGTGGGCGTGGTTATAGTCCGATATCGTTCATTTTAAATAGCGATCTGAGATGAGTGCTCAGGAACCTACATACCAAATTTCATCAAGATACCTCAAAATTTACTCAAGTTATCGTGTTAACGGGCGGACGGACGGACGGACGGACGGACATGGCTCAATCAAATTTTTTTTCGATCCTGATTATTTTGATATATGGAAGTCTATATCTATCTCGATTCCTTTATATATGTACAACCAATTTGATTGAGCTAGGTCCGTTCGTTCGTCCGTTCGTCCGTCTGTCCGTTGACACGATAACTTGGGTAAATATTGAGATATCTTCACCAAATTTGGTATACGAGCTTATCTGAACCCGGAATAGCTTGGCGTTGAAAATGAGCGAAATCGGATGATAACCACGCCCACTTTTTATATATATAATATTTTGGAAAACACAAAAAACCTGATTATTTAGTAAATAATACACCTAGAATGTTGAAATTTGAGATGTGAACTGATATTGAGATTCTTGATAAAAGTTTGGAAACAATTTTTTAAATGGGCGTGGCATCGCCCACTTGTGATAAAATCAATTTTACAAATATTTTTAATCATAAATTAAAACTCGTTAAACCTATCGTAACAAACTTCGGCATAGAGGTTGCCTTTACTATAAGGGATGATTTGAAGAAAAATTAACAAAATCGGTTAAGGACCACTCCCACTTTTATGTGAAAGTTTTTTAAAAGGGTCGTGGACGAATAAAATAAGTTATATCTTTGCAAAAAAGAGCTTTATACCAATGGTATTTCATTTCCAAAGTTGATTTATAACAGTAAATGGGAAAAAATTCAAATTTTAAAAAATGGGCGTGGCACCGCCTCTTTTATGACTAAGAAATTAAGAAAAAAATTAATTAGAAAAAATAACGGATCGTAATAATATTGGGCACACAACTAGCAGGAAATATTTGTAGAAAAAATGCACGAGCTCGGTATAAGACCACGCCCACTTTTATATAAAGATTTTTAAAAGGGTCGTAGACGAAAATAATAAGCTATATCTTAGAGAAAAAGAGCTTTCTATCAATAGAATATTACTTTCTAAATTGAATTATAACATTAAATTCGAAAACACTAAAATTTTTGAAAATGGGTGTGGCACCGCCCCTTTTATGACTAAGCAATCTTCTATGTTTCGGGAGCCATAACTCGAAGAAAAACTAACATATCATTGTGTACACATATTTTCCTTATAGCAGAAAATATTTCTAGTAAAAATGGACGAGATCGGTTAAAGACCATGGCAACTTAGATATAAAACAAGTTTAAAAGGGTCGTAGACTAGAATAATAAGCTATAACTAAACAAAAAATAGTTTTGAATCAATGATATTTCACTTATCAAGTTTTATTGTAAGAGGAAATGGAGAGACTTTTTTCTTAAAACGGGCGGTGCCTCGTGTTATGTAGAAAAGTAATTTATCTGAAATGAAATGTACAATTGAAGCTCACGCTGAGTATATAATGTTCGGTTACATCCGACTTAGACACCTTTAGTTGTTTTAAACTAGCACGGAACTAGCAAAAAGTAACAATGAACCACCTACTAATGTAGTTCTAAAGTTGAAATTTGTATCTAGTTCGAAACTGCAGAAAAGGTGATGCAGCGGTGACAAATTCTATCGCCTTGTATATAGTCATGTTGAATACGCCAGAAAGCATGTAAAAGGGAT
This sequence comes from Eurosta solidaginis, assembly GCF_040869045.1. Taxonomy (NCBI): domain Eukaryota; kingdom Metazoa; phylum Arthropoda; class Insecta; order Diptera; family Tephritidae; genus Eurosta; species Eurosta solidaginis. The sequence goes on along the minus strand of NC_090323.1, from coordinate 12,095,371 downwards.
AGAGGGCGAATAAGTAGTGGTTTCGAATGCACTAGAAGCGCACCATTTTTGAACTAGAAATATTCCCTGCAAACTCGCTGCACTATTCTAATCTTTAATTCAAATGAACTTTTAACGCCCCACCAACAATATTTGAAAATTTCCACATGTTACCAAATCGTGTTATTTAAATTGCCACCATATTGGGCTTTTCACTAGAAATTACCAAAGCACTACTCACTTGTAAAGTAAAAAGCACAGTACGTAAATGGATTATAAAAACCAGTTTGTTATTTGTGTAAAATTAAACTATTGACTTTGTTTCCAACCAACCAAGCAGCCACCATTCTGCCGCATCACCCGCACAATTAGCCAAATCTGCGTTATCCTTTGTAATGCGAATGAACGCGGTTCGTATATAAATGTCTGCCTATTTATTTAAATATAAATGATATGATTTTAATTAGCTTTGGCTTTTGTTTCGACAGTTATACATGTTTAGAAATGCTTTGACTTTTGCGTCGGCATTTGACAACATTTGGTACAAATTACCGTGAAATACAAAATACTAAATATATTGAAAATGCAATTGCACCCTTTTATGTTAAAAATAAATCTAAATATATACGTGAATATGTTTAACAAGCAATGAGTTATGATTATAAATAAGCTTATATGTACATAATATAATACTTTCTATAGCTGTAATAAGTGCATTAGGGTGCGCCTCATTTGTATTTTTCCTTAACAGAAAGCAATTTTCTTTAACAGTTGAGAGACATATTCCAACTTTTCCCTTGTTTTTTTAATTTTCATATTGTCTAAAAATTATATAAAACATACATAGTTCATTTGAAAATATGTGACACAACTCCACATTGCGATCATATTTTGTTATTAATAACAGACACGGCAGAGTTTGTCCTGCCTAAACTTTGGTTTACATGAATAATTTTAAAAGAATTCAAAAATGTCTTTATAGCTCACTTTTGTTCTCCCACTGCCTATCCCATTCCTTTAGCTCCCTCTCGCCTCGTCTCATTCTCTCAATCTCCTTGTTATACACCTGAGCGTACCTGTCACACCTTAGAACAAAATCTCTTTTGCCTACTTATGGTTCTAAACAAAAACCAAACCGATTTTCAAATGAAATTCAAATTTTGAATCGCGTTTGTGCCAGCTGGCCGACCTGCACCTAAAAAAATAAATTAAAAACAAAAAAACGACCTGCACCTGCTGCTGTTTAATTGTATTTCACTGCTTGTTATACTGTTTTCACACAGACGGCTTATTGAATAATAAAGGCAGTTTTCTACATTAAGACGCTTATTGAGCTCAATCTTCCCTACAAAATTCGAATCTATAATTATTTCACTAGTGACTAATCGAATGCCTAATGAAGTCAAAAGCACAATGCAACTCTGTTGAAAGCGTTCAGTTTCTTAGTTTTTGGTATGTTCAGCGCTTAAAAATGTCATTTGTCAAAGTAAATGTCATTGTCTAGTATATCGCATTGTCATTTTATTCGCTTGACATTTCATCCTTCATACTAATAGAGCAGTTACTTCTATGTGAAAGCAAAAAATTTACGATTTCCTTAGAAGGTGAAATGAGATCATTAAGTTTCTGTGTGAAAACAGCATTAAATTACGTTCAAAAATTTAGTTTTAATAAATGTATTTATTTTTTCACATTTTTGAATTTTCTTGTTTTGTTTTGATATATCATATTTCAGTACGAGACCTATATTGTGAGATTTATTTGTTGTCATTCCAGGAATTGTTATTGTTGCTCGAATTATTAATGTTGTTGTCGTTTGGCTCCGTTAGTCAAATCGCTTGAGCATCCTTAGATTTTGTTAAAAAGAAGCATTTTTTGAGTATATTTTATAAGCTGATTGAGAATTACGGAAGTATGTAGTAGCGAATGAATAGAAATGCGCATAGCGTTTCGACTGCGAAGCACTGTGAACACAACAACAACGGTTGGAACATCATCTATTTCAGCTGTCAAATTGAAAGAGTCCTATCTCAGATCCCTTTTACAGAAAAACCGCTATCTCAAAAGTGTTCCAAAAATGACATCTTTCTTAAAATTACGTTTCAAAAAACTTTCTCAAACGTCAGTTGAAGAAAGCACTATTTCAGAATGTTTTTCATAAACGCTCTATCTGGGCTCAAAATTAAATTCATGCAAAGTTGTGGAGGTTTCTAAAACAAATTTTGAGATAAGACGTTTATTGAAATTCTGAGATAAAAAATGTGTTAAAGCGAAGTAAATATTTATTTCATAAGGTTTTAATTCGTGGGGCAGTAAAGACTTCTCATCATCGACTGAGGTATTTAAAATATTGCTTAGGAAAAGACAAACCACCCTAACTAGCCTATATTTATAGCAATTTGCATATGTATGTGGGTATAGCTTACCGATTGGTCACGTTCACAGATGTTTGACAAACTTTTCTAATTACTCAAAAACATTTTGTGTAATGCAGTGTTGAAATTAATCTGTGGCATATGAACTTGTAGGGTTTTAATTGGTCAGTGGTGTTGCTGTAAAGTTTACAAAACTATTTAGCTTATCCAACGACCGCCGAGTTTTTGCTTTAAAATTTTATCAAAAAATGAAAAAAAAATGTCAGCTATCTTTCCAACCTGCCTAGATAATTTCAAGATTACCTAACGAACACAGTCCAAAGAGTGGTAGTCCTTACATATCTAAGATGGGCGAACTAGAATGGTAGCACGTCCAAACATTGGAACGGATCAAGCACATTATCAGCTATGTATCTTCAAGATAATCAATATAACACTCAATCAAAAAACAATATCTGTATGTCCCAGGGGATTCTGCAATGTTGAGTTCCGTGAGAATCAATATTGGCTTACTCGCAACGCTCGAACAGGTTTATTAGAAGAAATTTTCTGAGCTTATATTTTTTTTTCTCGAGAAGTATGCTTTGGTCTTTTAACGTGAGGTATTCTCAATTCTATGTTGTGAAGAATTGGTGGGGGACAAGAGACGAAATATTGGTCTACTAATTCTCGTTCGGCAATGTTAATTTTATTGAGTAAAGGGTCAAATGGAATAAACACTTTTAACAGTCCCCCCTTCGAACATAAAACTCAGTGCCAGAAAAACTGTCAAAATTTCGCTAAGGCAAAATTGGGAAGCAATGAAGGGCTTTAGGTAGGCCAACCATTTATAGCGTCAAACTCAGAAACTCTAGTTCAATATATACACTCATTGAGCTGACTAGATTGCCGACAATTTGTGGTAATGCTGACAGCAATAACGATACATGTTAACTCAGTTTATCTCTCCTGCATTGAATATTGCTGATAATGTTCCTTGTGGCTACCATATCTTCGGTAGAATCAGGTAATCAGCTCTAGAGATATATTTATAGCTCTTCGACAACCAGAAATCTACAAAATTCAATCTAAGTACTATATTCTGCAAAAAAAAAAAAACCTGAAGTAACAGGCTGAATATTGACGGTAAATCTTAATACATAAAAATCACGTGTCACTATGTTTGTTCCCTATGGACTCCTAAACTACTAAACCGATTTTGAATTTGTTTTGCACCCCGTATGTAGTTCGATCTAACTTGAAATATAGGATAGGTTATATCTCAGTTTATAGTCGTAATATTATTTTATTGCAATTTTTTTTATTTGTTTATACGTAATAATAAAATGTTACGTATACGCACCGGCACTCACATTTTCAGGTGTTGCGGATATACTTCCGTGTAATTAGTTGCTGTTTAATTTAAAAACGTGCTTATCAATAAAAAATATTATAGCGAATGATATCAAGTATAGCACATCACCAGGCCCGCCGAGAAGGTGGGGGTATTAGCCCCGGGCCCGGGGTTTCTGAGGGGGTCCGCGATTTAGAGGTACTATGAAATTTTTTTTTAAATCAGGAGTCCTTTAGTTGTTCCATGTGCAATTTTTAAGCTGAATTTCAAAATCAATGAAAATCTGCAATCTGTTTTAATATTATACAGAAATGTGAAAAATAAAAATCAATATAAGTATATAAAAAGAAAGGCTAAAATGTGTGTTAGTTGGTCGCCGGTGTTTGAAGAGATGCGACGGTTGATTTTTTCAAACTTTCACACAAGCTGCGTAAACCTCACGCGGTGGTTACTATATAGGTTGGGTTGCGATCGACGTACAGGGTCTCGAGATATAGCCGAAACGTGGACCCGAGTACCCCTAGAATGTGTTTATATAATATGGATATCAAATGAAAGCTGTTGATGAGTGCTTTAGTACAGAGTAATATATTATCCAGAGACGGACTGGGACTGGGATTAGGACTAGGACTGGGACTGAGACTCGGAGTGAGACTGGGACTGGGACTGGAATAAAATACATACATACCACCCTCTGGGACAGGCAATAAGGGATGCAGAAGAATGAGAAGAAATTGAGAGAAGAGAAAAGAGAGAAGGAGATTGAGAAAGAGATAGAATGAGACGAAGATGGAGATAGATGAAGCGAAAAAGACGGAGGGAGGAGTGAATAAAAGGATTAGGAAAAAGTTAAGAGTGAGGAGGGCAGATTCAGACGGAAAAAGCTTATTAAAAAGTATGCAGATAGGCCAAATTTAGGGCAAAACAACGTCTGTCGGGTCTTCTAGTAATAATATAAATATAGTTTAAAAAAAATAAATAAAAAAACATGCAAATATGGTGCTATTTTAATACCTACAATCCATTAGATATTTGATGTTGATAGCACCGTATCACCGAGGTTCGTGTCTCCGCTGTTAAGCACATCTTTTTGTAGCGAGTCTTCAATTAATGCCGCTTGATGGGTCTAACTCTCCATTGCGCGCCTAGCCTAGAGAGTTGCAAACAAGCATTCATAGAAGTGAAGCTAATATAAGCGTGTTAAAAAGGTCTCCTCTATAAAATAATTGATGCTCGTGCTACTTATCCGCCTGTAACCTATACTGTTCCAAAAATACTACTCTTGTCCACCTATTTAGTAAAGCCAACTATATCCCCTAGTATTTTTCAGTTGGGCATGCTTTTTAAAACATCTTGAAGACCCTTAAGACTCGGTTTCCTGTAACAACCGCCTCACTTACTTCAAGGTTAAGGCGCCACTGGCATGCAAGGGTATAAAATGAGTCATCAACGGCACAAGGATACTCTAGCAAGTGTCTGAATTTTGGAAATGCTTTAACTGACTAACCACATTACTCTGGGTTCATTGAATGCTTGCTTTAATAGAAACCGAAAAATTTACAATTAGGTACTTCACTTCCCAAATCATTTGCAGCTAAATTAGGCCATCAAATGTTTAAATGACAACATCAAAAAGTTTAGCATACATATGTATGTTTCCATATGACGACTATAGATATATGTACATACATACATATGTATAAAGTATGTCGTCCTTGCACGTGATTCATGTATTACCTAAAGCGCCAAACAAACACAAATAAATATATTTTCTGGCTATTATGAATCTGGAGTGTGACTCTTGACAATTATGAAATACGTTCTTGTTGTTGTGACAGCGCTTCATAACGCCACTTGCAGTTTACCCTTCGCTTCATACAAAAGCGATATAAAAGCTATTGAATGTAACCCTTTGAGCTGCTGCTCACTTTTTACCATCGTCATCAACTGCGTCTGCATGCAGCCTTCCAAATTAGCCTTTCGTTTATTTAACCGCTTCCAAGCACTTGACTTTCAAGCATATTTTTCGCAACAGTTAAGTGTGCGTTGAACAAATGTTTCTTATTGGGCAGCGTGCCGTCGGTGAAAATTAATTTTTCTTTGATATTTTTTTTTAAGTAGTTTACTTGATCATCATTCATAATTGTTAAAAAGAATTTGCAAGTGTTGTATGTCATACCGGAAAGGGAAAGGTTAAAGGAAACCAACAAAAGGAATTTTAATCACAGTTAATACCTACGAAAATCAAAACCACTCTTTCCAACTATGATATAGGAAGAAGAATATAAATGAGATTTAGATAAGTCGTTTTATTGAATACAATCACAGATATCCCAGCAAAATTAAAATCAGAGGAGTTGTAGGCCGAGCTTTTCCCAATCTACAAAGAGGCATTATCTAATATCAACGGAGTTAGCATCAACAGTTACAAGTTCAAAAGGCATCGAATGGCCTTGTCAGACGTCTGTCAAACTGTCAATCTCGGATCTGGTTACAGTAATATGCAGACTATAGGTCATGCTGTACAAAAACCATTCTTTAAAATATTTTTTCAAATCCAATTTTGTTACTCCAATATCTGCACGTTCTTTTATTTTTATTGGTCAATCCCCTGGTTAAAATTTCAATACCTATAACACAAAAGAAAAATTTACCTCGCATGCCAGGTTAACGAACGCTTGATCACAGCTACATATATACAGATCCTCAGTCTTCTAAACCCTACTAGCTTTCTTAAATGAGATATCTCAGCAGCTGGTGAAAAATAATAAATAAGTATTTATTATTGAACCTAGTATCAAATTTCATCCTAGAATCATATTTGTGACATTTCTAAATCCAGTGGCGTAGTGAGGTTTTCTTGTTCCATCAAAATCTGTATTAAAAAATTCAACCAAGTCCTTACAATTTCTTTCTAAGTCGTAATTATTCTTGTTTAACAAATCTCCAACGTCTAAGAGAAGTCCAAATCTAAAATTAAGGTCATTTAGTCGTATAAATCATGTATGTGTTTCTTGTTGGAGACGATCGAGAACACTTCATAACGCGAGAAATTTCACATTCTGCTGAAAAACCAACATCTCTAGCGATTCGCCGGGCATGTTGCGACGCCTTCTTACACGTTTTACTATATTAATATCCCATTTTTAACAAAGAGAATTCTCTTTTTCTATTGGTTCTTCACAGAGAGTATCTCGAATTTCGGATAGTTCAGTCGCTAGTGATTTAAGATCATGATACGCTTCTCTAAAATTCATACCCGGATCTTGTAATCTGAGCTGCACACGATCAATCCTCCTCAAGATTTCATACCAGAAATGAGCTAATATTATGAAACTAAAATTTAGTATATTTTGCAACAGAATTGTAGCTTGGCTTCTGGTGTTACTTGTGGTGTTAGTGTCCTCTGCTAATTGTTCTAAGTGTTCTACTACATTCACTAGCCCATCGACGATAACGCTAACCGCTTGTATGGATGTTTCAGATTCACGTTTGACAGTTTTTGTTAAAGCATTTTTTAATAATTCCCATCGTAACGTTAAACGTGAAAAAAAAGATATATGCTTTCAATTATTCCACAACCTGTCGCAAGTATTCCGGATATATGCAGGCATTTTTTTATTATAGAAATTTTTTTTCCAGAAATCAGTTATAATAATAAAAATACAAATTATCCAGGAAGTTCTGCTTTGTGGACCATTTGACGCCCCCTGTGAGTAGCGCCCGGGGCAAGATGCCCCCCTTCCCCCCTTCACTATGCCACTGCCTGAATCATACATGAATAAATACAAACAGAAAACCGACTAAAATTATTTTATTAATTTCAACACCCACAGCACAAAAAAAGAAAAAAATTCGAACTGTCACAAACAAAATTTTGTTCTCGACCAGAAAACCACAAAACAAATTGTCACTGTTTAAAACAACAAAAAGTCGAACTGTAACTGTTTCTAACAGTTAACTGAGTAGACAAAATTTACAAAAAAAAATAATAATAAAATACATTGTGCAAATTGGGCGCAGTAATAAGTAGTGATATAAATTTTGAAAACCGTTAAATAAACATAAATTCGTATTTACAATGCGGGTAGCACTTTTTTATAGAATCCGATTATGTTTCAGAAAACAACCATAGGGGTGTCTGTTGAGTTAACTGGTAACTGTGAACCTCTTTTGGGGTAGTAAAAAATAATGAAAACCAACTCCTTCAAATTTGAAGTGTCTCTAGGATCTCTGGACCTATAGCAGTTTCTTGGTCCCCATTATGAATAAGTTATTTGAAATCCAGTAATTAGAACTCATATATCATTATGAGAAGATTTATATTTTTCTACTATGCTATGACTGTGGTGGCAGACCTCTGGTTGATCACGGTTTGGGGGATTCCGGACATTCGCATGTGACCTTTGAAAACATTATGTGTACTTTAAGAACATTATGTGAAGTTTGTACGTGATTGAGCTCAGTATAATTTCGAGATCTTTGTTGGATAATTTAATGACTATTTCGTGATGACTTCGTATTTATTTGGGAATTATTCTCATGACTCTTTCAGTACTATTTTCGAAATAGTTTCAATCGTTCCAGGAGTATTTCGGTATTGTTACAGTGTTTTGGAATCTCTTTGGGATAATTTCAAGACATGTTTGATTAGATGTAGAGATAGAGAGAGAGAGAGAGAGATAGAGGTAGAATTGAAGTCTTATTTAATAGATCAGCTTATCGGCTATCAGCTTTAAGTATTCTAAGAGATTGGTTTCATTGTCTCAAAATGAACTTTTCGCGGCTACTAGCCTTTTACATTGAGCATGCAATTATTTTCGATATCTCTTTAATTGATGCTCTAATGCTGATCCCATACTTACTTACTTAGTTGGAGCTTAGTCGTTTAATCGATTTTGGCCTTCATATAGTAGGAAGGATACGATAAGTGTCTTGTAAAACATGACTGTCTTTGTAGAGATATGACTTTCCTTTTCAATTGCCTACTCAGACTTCAACAAGAATGATTATTCATCGACTCTTTCTTCACAAGAAGGGGTATCCCGCAAACTACTTTCTTATTATCGAACATAATGTCCTTTCCAGCATTTTTTGCGGAAGATTGAAACCCACCGTGCATCGGCTGACTGGACTTTATCAGTGCGACTTAAGACCTGGTGAATCTCTCACCGTCCAGGTTTTCACTATGTGCCAAATCTTAAAAAAAACCACGTAAAAATGGAAACACTTCAGCTCTTCGTCAATTTTAAAGTCGCTGCTAGCAGCACGAAAAGGAGCTGCCTATATGCCGCGGTGCCTGAATTTGGTTACCCCGTAAACCTTCTAAGGTTGTGCAACATTACATTGAGCAATACCCTCAGTTCAGTGGGAATTGGCAAGGACCTCTACGCGAAAAAATTTCAATGATTTTCAAATCATATAATCTCGTAGTCTTTTCGATAAAAACATCCAACGGTACAAGTAGTTGTCAATATCAGAGCCATTAATTATGCCAATTCGAATATGTAAGAAACGACTGCGTGGTAGAAATGATTATACAAATCCTGTAACAATTCAAACGGCCAATAATATAGCACCAGCATAATTTATGACCTCAATATACCATACATAGTAAACATATATGTACAATAGACTGGGTCGATTTATTATTAAAAATTGGCGGGACAGGACCTACTTTTTTTATGCCAGCAGCGTGCTCCGTCATCCACACCGAAGATCCTGGGTTCACGCCCAGGGAAAAGCAACATCAAATTCGATAGGATTTGGGCTCAGGAAAAAAAGTTCCACTACGCATACCCAAAAAAATTATTTTCGACCCTGCGAAATTTATGCCGCTATTACTGTATACAACTCATCTCTGGTTGGGTTGAAATTTCGCAATTTGGTATTACAGATTACAACTCAACCTGTCAAAAAAAATTTTGGCTAAGTTGTCTAGTCTAACAACATTTTGTGGCATTACCGTTTACAACTCTGTGTTGGTGTAGTTGTCAAAGACGTCAAAATCTTACAACTGATTACTAGCAGTTGTCTCATACACTTTTGCAGTTGTTTTGAAAAAATTTTACGTTTTAGAAGACGGTTCACCACATAATTTTTAACAAAAATTTTCAAAGTTGGTCAAAGTTGGTCGATTTAAGAATCCGAAAACAAAAATTAAAAATTTAATTTCATGTCATATCATTTCGGTTCGAATTTTCATGTGGTTGTATTTTGCCAGATTTTTTCTACACACTAATGCAGAAAGGCATTGGACCCACCCAGGGCTATATTTAGAAATCGCGGCCAAAGGCCGCCAACGCAGAAAGATGTTCCGTACAAAAAACTGTGGATCGGGCCTCATATTTCGGACTCTCGGGCCATTTTGTGGGTTTTTCTAAATAGTGTTCGACAGAAATAAAATTTTTAATTTCCGCTTTCGAATCCTAAAAACGGAGAGAGAAACGCGTCTTTTAATACCACCTTTGATAAGAGTTAGATGGTGCGGGGGTTCATAAAACGTTATCAAAAGAAAACAAAAAATTGAAAGCCGGTAGTTAAACATTTTTTAATCAAACAATAATCAACAATTTTGTACACATTTATAGAAAAAACAACGTTTAAACGAAGAATTACATTGAATAACTTTTTGACTTTATGGAGCGACATTCCGAAGTTGAACGTTAAAAAAATATTTTTTTTTAAAATTCTGTTATCGACAACGTTTTTAGCGGACATTTTTGGGTCGGACAGGGTATACATATGAAAATTTTTTTAGTAGGTCATGAAAAAAACCTTAAAAATCAAAGTCGAAAAAAAGTCAAATAAATGAAATTTCGCAGGCTCGAAAATTATTTTTTAGGTATGCGTAGCGAAACTTTTTGTCCTGAGCCCAAATTCTATTGCAAAATCGATGGCGCGATATCGGTTAACTTTCGTCCATACAAATCGACCCACCCTAATGTACATACATACATACTTCGTACATTTTAAAACTTATTCAGTGAATTTTATTTTCAAAAATACCTCCGCTTGCGCTCCACCAAATAAAGAAATTTGTCTAAAGTGAGAAGTTTTTCGGACGAAAGTCATCCTCTTATCACAGTCCCCTTCCTTTTCTTATTGCTTACTATACGTCATCTAGTTACCGCACCCACTTTAACTAGAACCATGCAAAAATACTGTCTCCCCTTCTTATGCTTACTTTTGGGTGAGAGTTTTATAGATTTTCAAAAATGTAATGAAAACAATTTTCAAATTCCAACGGCACACTTTTGTTGGCATTCCAATCGCTGTTTTTGTTGTTTTATGTTATGTGCTTTTATATGAGATTTACTTAGGGAGGAAGTTGTTTTAACAGCATGGGGAGCAAACATTTAAAGCCAAAATTTACCGCATATTTGCCTCTTCAATGGGCAGACGATTAATTTTTATTACTCGTCCGTTAAATGGGATGCAGCTTGTAATCGGTGTAAGGGTGTAAGAAGCTTTGCTTGTTTACTACTCTTAGCTTGATTTGTTTAGAATTTTAATAATATGATTGATAGATTAAAATATGAAAAAGATAATCACATAGGTATCGTGTTGTGTTATTTTTAAAGGCAATTATGCACGAACTTTGTCTATGTGAAATATGCCATTCCTTCAAAACGAGGGTTCTTGTACAAATTGTTTGAAATCAAACTTGGTAGTATTCAGTAAACAGACTAATGCTGTAAGCACAAGCTTGGTTTGAACTGTTTGCTAAGTGTGTCGTGGCTGGCAAAGCAATGGTCTCATATCCGTCTTAATAACAGAGATACACACTAGAAATTATGAGAGCTTTCTTTCATCCTTAGAAAAGGGGACCACATACTTAGTATTAATAACCAATTGTGACTCTCCTACAGTGGCGTAGTGATGTTTTCTTGCGCTCGGGGAAAAAAAATATTTTTTATAAAATTCACCCAAGTTCTTCCAATTTCTTTCTAAGTCCGTATTATTCTTGTTTAACAAACTTCCAACGTCTAAGGAAAATCCAAATTTAAAATGAAGGTTAATTAGTCGTGTAAATCTTGTTCGAGACGATCGAGAACGCTTTTCATAACGCTAGAAATTTCACATTCTGCGGAAAGACCAACGTATCTAGCCGATTCTCATTTTGCGGTGCCTTCTTACACGTTTTACTATAGCAATATCCCATTTTTCACAAAGAGACTTCTTGTATTTTTCAGATTCACGTTTGACAGTTTTGTTAAAGCATTTTTTAATAATTCCCATCGTAACGTTTTACGTGAGAAAAAAAGGACAATTTGTTTTCCAGAAATCAATATTTTCGAGAAATCAGTTATAATAAAAATACAAATTATCTAGTAACTTCGGCTTTGCGGACAATTTGGCGCCCCCTGTGAGTAGCTCCCGGGGCAATATGTCCTCCCCCTCCTCCTTATCCCCCTCACTACGTCAGTGCTCCCCTGCGTGTTCAGATTTTCCACCTTTATATGACGACGAAAGGCATACAAATAGTTTTCTTAACATAATGGCATGTATACCCAATTTTTTAGAGTCAGAGAGTGTTCTGAAAGTGCACTGAAAGAAATTGCGCTAGTAAAATCAACAAATCGGTTCTGTTGTTCTTGACTTAACGGAGATTCGGTGAAATTGATCGTATTATGGTTAATTCGACCAAGTTCTTTGTCAAGCGAACAAATTAGTTTAGTCATTTCAACAGAAGAGAAATTGTCGCTCTTAAGTTAACAAAATTTTGTAAAATTGACAGATTCCTTATCAATCTAACTGATTTTTCTGTTAACACAACTGATTTTACAGGTCATTTCAACTGTCAATACATGACCAAATTTCAAAGAGAATTTTACGCTCAATGCGCTCTCTACTTTGTACTTATGTATGTATGCTGTGTACTAATGTATGCACATATTTACGTATGTATATGGCGGCCGCCGTGGTGTGAAGGTAGCGTGCTCCGCCTACCACACCGAAAACCCTGGGTTCACACCCCGGGCAAAGCAATATAAAAATTTTAGAAATAAGATTTTTCAATTAGAAGAAAATTTTCCTAAGCGGGGTTGCCCTTCGGCACTGTTCGGCAAGAACTCCGAGTATATTTCTGCCATGAAAAGATCTCAGTGAATGCTCATCTGCCTTGCAAATGCCGCAACATAGGTAATTTCGTACAAAGCTGTCGCAACAACTTTTTTTGTTCATTTTACTACTAAAACGGTCAATTACGATTCAACGATTCGTGCGCAGTTGATTCAGCATGTTGTTGTGATGAATAAAAATTGACAGAAATTTCGGTTGAATTGACCCTATTTCGGTTGATTTTACCAGTATTTTTCTTTCAGTGTATATACACACTTCTTTGGGCGCAACGGAAGTAGAACACCTCTTTTGAATTTGGTTCCCGACAGATAGTACGATTTATGTTAAACCTAATCTGTGATAATTTGAGCGTAAAATCTGAATACTTGGCTGCAAAATCTCCTTGGAACACCCATGGTGACTACCTTCCAAGGAGCACTGTATATTACTGCTTTTAAATAGGCTTCCAGGTCCAATGGCGGATACAGGGGGGGGGGGGGGCGATCGCCCCATCCTGAATAAATATTGGGCGTACTTAATTTGCCAGAAATTGAAATGCATTTTTTAGATTTCCGTAAAATTGAGATTGAATGAAATATTTCTTATCTTCTTTTGTCTGCTTGTCTAGCGAAAAAAGGTAAATAATAAATAAGTGAGTTTTGCTTTTTCCGCTTATTGCCGCAGATATGCCATGGTTTGTGAATAAAATAGTTGAAACATGGTGACCTTGCAAAACATAAAAAAATTCTTCATATCACCAACCAACTTCATTTTTTTTTATAAAAGTTCCGGAACACACCTAATATGTCGTTTCATTTATGCAATATCAGAGCCACTGGTGACCTGATACGAAACTTTTGTTCTCTCTCAATTCGTTTCCAGGAATAGGGCTCGAAATCAGCTGTCTGTTCATTCAATTGTAAACAAAAATTCTTCATATCACCAACCAACTTCATTTTTTTTTATAAAAGTTCCGGTACACACCTAATATGTCGTTTCATTTATGCAATATCAGAGCCACTGATGACCTGATACGAAACTTTTGTTCTCTCTCAATTCGTTTCCAGGAATGGGGCTCGAAATCAGCTGTCTGTTCATTCAATTGTAAACAAAAATTCTTCATATCACCAACCAACTTCATTTTTTTTTATAAAAGTTCCGGTACACACCTAATATGTCGTTTCATTTATGCAATATCAGAGCCACTGATGACCTGATACGAAACTTTTATTCTCTCTCAATTCGTTTCCAGGAATGGGGCTCGAAATCAGCTGTCTGTTCATTCAATTGTAAACAAAAGTTCATTCGTTGTAAACAAAAGTTCATTCGTTTCCAAGAATGGGGTCTGAAGTCAAATTATTCATCTCTTTTTTTCCTTTTTTGATTGCTGCAATAGATATAGATTCAAAAAAACTCCACTTAGTTAAAGCCACAAGTGAAACTCTCTTATCAGAAAGAACTAGCTTCTACCTTTGAGCTGTATAAAATCATTTCTTGATTGTTTTTTGTTCGAATTCTTTCAATTAGTTGAGCTAATTTGAGTGCTTAAAGATAAATTCGATACGTTTATTTGTAATTATGTCAAAATGGTCTTCTGAAGTTAATCATTAATTTATATTACTGACTTCCATGGCAAAAATGGATTTTGAGCTTTCGGCCATGATCGCCCCCCTCATCTGGAGACATGTATCCGCCCCTGTCCAGGTCAGGTGTCAGTTGTCCGAAGGAAACCGATATAGCACAGGCGACTTTGTAAACATTCTATAACCAATCCATTCGAATGTCCTTAGTATCACATAAGACTCTGGTAAGGAAATGGTAGTTCCTGTTTACGCTCGCAAAATTTAAATTTAAAGCGAAAAAGTAGGGTGGAGGTTGCTTTAATAGAGCAACAACTATAAATGTTTATAACTAAACTGTCGATCATACAGGTTGTGTGCTTTAAAGGTGCATCACTCCCAAAGTACCAAAAGAAATTAAATGCGATTTTCCAAGTTGTTTGTTCGAGGTACTTTATCTTACAAAAACAATTTTTTAGAGCTTTAATGCGGAACAATCCGAAGCCTTGCATTACTGCGACAACATAGTTGCAAATATTTCTCACAAAGCCTTTTTTTAGCAAAACACTACGTAAGTAAGTAGTATTTATGTATGTATATTAGGGCGGGCCGATTTAAAAATCGCTCGTTGCTCTGTGAAAATCGTATTCTAGGGATCAAAATAAGAAACTTTGCCGAAGGAACTATACCTTTAAAACGAATTCTGATGTCCCCCCCCCCTTTGGGTCGAACTTTTGGGTAGGGGCAATTTCAATTCTACCTGCTGTGTCTTGTGGTGGCTTAAAAAAGCAACACAAATACGCAACAACGCACAACGCAATTTTAACGTCTGCAATTGTGTCACAGTGATACCTTCATTTTTTAAAACGGTTGAATAAAAAACCCACACAACTATGTTTACGACATGCAAATGCATCACAGTGATACCTTGGTTTTAAAAGCGGGTTGTAAAAACGCTAGTTTCTAATAATTTTTTTTAATTTCTTTTCTATTACTAAGTTAAATTAATTTTTTCATTTACATATGTTCTGACTAAATAAATTTGTAAAGAGAAAAATAAACTCCAAAAAGAAAAAACATAGGCATTTCAAAGTGGGATTTTTCAAAATTTGCCCCTACGACCCAAAGGGGGGGGGCATCAGAATTCGTTTTAGAGGTATGGTTCCTTCGGCAAAGTTTCTTATTTTGATCCCTACAATATGATTTTTACAGAGCAATGGGCGATTTTTTTGCCTCCCCACAAATCGACCCGGCCTAATGTATATGTACATCTATGAGAAAAAAGTTAAATTTAGTCATCAATTTTTTAAGTAATATAAGTATAAAAATGTTTTCATAACTTTGTACCTCAATAATTTTCCACTCAACTGAACTCATTCAAACGTGTCGAATGGCCAATTAAATCAATTTTACATACATTTAATTAAATGCCCACACATTAGTGTTGCTGTATTGTCGTTTGACATGCCTCGACATCCATCATGACATGCAAATGGCCAACGTGAAAGCTGAAAACATATAGCAGGCAAATTGCCCCTTCTTAACACATTTTTATGCCATCACAACAGACCACAACAAAAACCACGCACCAAAAATAAAATTTAAAAACAAAAATTATTTCAACTGTTTCATTTTTTTCGTCTTCTCCCCAAACATTTCGTCATCAACACGCACGCAGATATCCACAACAACAATGGTGGCGGTAGTAACAGCAGCAGCAGTAGTAGTGGTGGTCATGTCGGCATCAAATCATCATCCGCATCAGCAGCTGCTACAGCAACATCCATGGCGGCCACTGCCGCTGCTATAGCCGCCTCTGTGGCGTCAACCACATCCTCGCCTGCGTCCATAGCAAGTCATCTCGGTCATCACCATCATCATACACACCATCATCATCATCATCCGAATGGTGGTCTGTTGACAGCTGCGAGTTTGGGTGGTGGCTTGGGTGGACTCGGTATACCGGTAAGCTGTGCAAGCTTGCGTGGTATGGCAAGTGGTCTTAGTGGCTTGACCACAACAGGTGGTGGTGGCATAGGTGTGAGCATTGGTAGTGGCGGTAGCAGTTCGAGTGGCAGTAATAGCAGCGGATTGGGTAGCATACACAATTTGCCACCAGGTCATGTGCCAGATATTTGCCCCATCTGTGGTATTAAAATTTCGGCAGAGGAATGGAATTCACACTTTCTAGCCGAACTTGACCGGTTGTATAAGTTGAGTTCGGGTATGGAGCGCACGAATTTACAGGCATCTTATATGTTTGCGCCGCCTTGTCCGGCGCAAGAGAATGCCATACGAACCAGTCATAATCGCTGGGAGGTGAGTTAAATGTACAATGAATGATTTAGTACTAAATTTGTAAGGGGCGGCTGATAAGTTTGTAACTTTAAATGCCTAACTTAAGTAGATACGTTGTGAACTTATCGGCGCTTACTCGTTCTTGAACACTTCAAATAATAAAATCTAAATTGTTTCTGTTGTTACTACTTTTCCTAGACTTTCCAAAGGATACGCAATAATAGACAAAATCGTTTACGAATAAAAGGACGAAAGCGAAAATATGGTAATGATCTGTACTTCATGGAGAATCTGTTCTGCAATTCCTGCCCGATATGCAAACGAAAATACGCGATCGAAGCTGGGAAGCTGCCACCTGAGGTGAGTTTAGTCAAAGTGTTTTTTTTTGAAGATATAGCCATTCCTACCCTCAACCTCAAAAGCCAAGAACCACAAAACCAGGGAACAGTTAATGAAATACTCGGATGGAGCTCAGGAAGTACCTCTCGCAGAAACCGAACAATACAAGAAGCGCCTCATTAGTCAAGCTAGATTTAGTGGCTTCTGCTAATCAATGGAAGAACCTCACATAGCACGTTTGAGTCATCATGACTTCATAAATTTAATGGCGACGACAGCTCATATTACTTCGAGCATCGCTTCGTTGAATGGGTATAATTCCAGATAAGACCAACCATACCAAATATTTAATTTCTTTCCCAATGGCATCGCTTGATGGGAGCTGATGGCGTCAATGTAAAGCTAGCACATATTTAATAGGACCCACATATTTTATAACATAAGTCCTTTTCCTTTTTGGGTTACATAACAGTTCAACCTAACCTTACCTAAATCTTCTACAAATCTCGGACTCATAAATTCATATTGTCACCGCTAATTGTCCTGCTGTGGCTCCGTGATTGCGATTATTTGTAAGCCTGATTATGAGTTGCCATGTAGACTGCTCTTCATGTACTGTTCAGTACCAGCTACGGATAAAAACCGCAGCAACTGAAAAGATTCAGTCACAAATAAAGATATCTAAATAGAATTTTATCAGAACCCAAATCTCAGCTCTGAGTTCACTCTTACATCAACTGCCTTGTGTTCTGCGATATCTAGATTTTGTATAATCCCAAGAGCTGGCTTTTTTTAACTAAGAAGCTTTATCAACAAGTCTTCCGAGCTACACCGTTACAAAAATAATAACCACATAATACATTAATTTGTAACAGTTTTTGGCAAAATCATTCCAGGAGGACACGAAAGTGCAAGATGAAATCGAAACGGTCGACGTTGAAAGCTGTAATGATGATGTGCCCGATTCTGGTTCCGAGCTAGCGACGCATTCACAACTTGTTGGCAACAATATGAGTCACGGTGGACATCATAATACATCGATGAGTAGTAATATGCATAATAGTAATAATCAACCAGGAAAATTAGATGGTATCTTATATCGAACCGCATGTGTTATGAATAAAGAAACAACAACAAATTGTGAAGATGATTTAAACGCAACAAGCACCAGTGGAGGAGGCGGTGGAGGTGGCATGTCACAGAATTGGAATCAAACGCAACACAATGCAGCTGCAACAATTCAGACGCAGCAAGGACATATCAGTGGTAAGAATACAACTTTCTTATAATTTTAGGCAGATGGCTGGTATATATCGACTGCTGAGTGGAATAGCACCCTACCTCAGCTGCAGTTTCGAAAACGCCCTATCTCGTAATATTTTTCTAGGAGCCATATTCCAAGATTTGTTTTAAAAACGCCCTATTTCAAAATTCAGTGGTGAAATGTCCTATCACAGATTTTTTTCCATAAACGCCCTACCACAGCAAAATATATTGAGGTATGGAATGATATAGGGTATTTTTGAAACAATTTCTCCGCTCGTACAGTTTTGGGTTCATGCGGGGACTACTTCCGAGACCATTTTGAGATAATTTTAGAACTTTTGGTGATCACTTCGGGGCTATTTTTATATTCAGCTGAGCAGAGCTTACAGATTATATTAATTTTGTTCGCATAACGGTACCCTGTAACGGCATAAACTAATCGAGATAGATATATAATCAAAATGATCTGGGCGAAAAAAGAAATTCATTTAGCCATGTCTGTCCGTCCGTCTGTCCGTAAACACGATAACTTGAGTAAGTTTTGAGCTATCTTAATGAAATTTGGTATGTAAATTCCTGGGCACTCATCTCAGATCGAAATGAACGAAATCGGACTATAACCACGCCCACTTTTTCGATATCGAAAATTTCGAAACACCGAAAAAAGTGCGATAACTCATTACCAAAGACGGTTAAAGCGATGAAACTTGGTAGGTGAGTTGATCTTATGACGCAGAATAGAAAATTAGTAAAATTTTGGACAATGGGCGTGGCACCGCTTACTTTTAAAAGAAGGTAATTTAAAAGTTTTGCAAGCTGTAATTTGGCAGTCGTTGACGATATTATTATGAAATTTGGCAGGAACGTTACTCCTATTACTATATGTGTTCTAAATAAAAATTTCCAAAATCGGATGACGAACATGCCCACTTTTAAAAAAAAAAAATTTAAGTCAAATTTTAACAAAAAATTTAATATCTTTACAGTATATAAGTAAATTATGTCAACATTCAACTCCAGTAATGATATGGTGCAACAAAATACAAAAATTAAAGAAAATTTAAAAAAAAATTTTTCATTTAATTTGTCTAGAATACTTTTAATGCCATAAGTCGAACAAAAATTTTGCAATCATTGTGAAATTTGGCAAGGGCATAGCTTCCATGACGATAACTGTTTTCTGTGAAAATGGGCGAAATCGGTTGAAGCCACGCCCAGGTTTTATACACAGTCGACCGTCTGTCCTTCCGCTTGGCCGTTAACACGATAACTTGAGCAAAAATCGACTCAGTTCACGTACTTATCTGAACTCACTTTATCTTGGTATTAAAAATGGGCGAAATCCGACAATGACCACGCCGACTTTTTCGATATCCAAAATTTCGAAAAATTGCCATAATTCTATACCAAACACGAAAAAAGGGATGGAACATGGTGATTGGATTGGTTTTTTGACGCAAAACTTTAGAAAAATTTTGTAAAATGGGTGTGACACTTACCATATTAAGTAGAAGAAAATGAAAAAGTTCTGCAGGGCGAAATCAAAAGCCCTTGGAATCATGGCAGGAATACTGTTCGTGGTATTACATATATAAATAAATTAGCAGTACCCGACAAATGATGTTCTGGGTCACCCTGTTTTGGTCGATATCTCCGAAACGCCTTCACATATACAACTCCCTTTTAAAATACGCTGTAATACCTTTCATTCGCTACACATGTCATACAAACACATTCCAGGGTTATCCTAGGTTCATTTTCCTACATGGTGATTTTCTCTTATTTGACAAAGAATGAAGGAAAATCGTTCCAAAATACGTCACCCTTGGTCTACAATTTGGTCGATATTTCCCAAACGTATGTGATATGAAATTAAAAACTACTTATAAACCATCTACGAAACCAACGCAGCTAAGCTCTCAGCTGAGTATGGAATGTTCGGTTATACCCGAACTTAGCCTTCCTTACTTGTTTAATAATTATTTTGGTATGATATCGATACTATTTGGAATACTTATGGGATAATTAGAGAACATTTCGAGATTATATTCGGCATCTACTATGTATTTCGGGACTGTCTTGGAATTTTTTTTTGATTGCTTTAGGTAGGAAATGGCATTTTGAGGTCATTTTAGAAATGGGGGATTGTTTCCGGATTATTTGCACACCCATTTCGGCTATTACGACAGACATACCTGCCGCGGGTATCTTCTAAGCCCCCTAATCCACTGCCAGTGGGCTTTATTGTGGCTTCCAGCGCCTACTAGCCAAGTGAGGTTTTAAGTGATTTAACGCTCCTCTATAGATTTTAGTTTTTATATTTGCTCCGATATACGGAAGAAATCTCAAGTGTTTAAAGTTAACGGAAGGTATAAAGCGGGGTAAGATCTCTTGGTATTTTGAAGTAGTCATAGTTTTTTGATATTTTTCCATTGTTGAACTCTAAGTATGTACTTTTGTTTCCTACCTGAATATTAATGTAGTATGCTGTGCTTGCGGCCACCGTGGTGTGATGGTAGCGTGCTCCGCCTACCACACCATATGCCCTGGGTTCACACCCCAGGCAAAGCAACATCAAAATTTTAGAAATAAGGTTTTTCAATTAGAAGAAAATTTTTCTAAGCGGGGTCGCAACTAGGCAGTGTTTGGCAAGAGCTCCGGGTGTATTTCTACCATGAAAAGCTCTCAGTGAAAACTCATCTGCCTTGCAGATGCCTTTCGGAAGAGTAGCTCGGCCTTAGATCTCTTCGGAGGTTATCGCGTATTACATTTTTTTCTTTATGCTGTGCTTATTTAAAAAAAATGGTAGGGGTCAATGTTAAATTATTTCAATTAATTGCGTTTGAAGATTAAAAAAAAAGTTCCAAGTAGGAAAAAGTTAATGCAGTGGATTATAAGCACCTAGAAGAAAAGTTTTTAAGCTCTTCTTTACTTTGTGTGACACTACAGAAGATTTCGAGAAGAAAGGTGGTGAGTGAAAAGGCAATCGCTTACAATGAGTGTGTGCTGGAACACAACCTCTTCTATAAGCTACTCCTTTCGAGGCGTTCTGAGATAATTTTTTTTTTTTTTAACAATGACTACATCCGTGTTAGCTATTACGTTTACTTGAATTATCATTTGAATATTCATAATACTTATCACATAAATATGCCAGAATTTGGTGGGGTTATCAATTTTTTATTTCTTAGAAATTATAATCAAGTTGTCATCAGCTTAAGAATTCAATAATATTAATGAAGTCAAAAGCATTTTTTATATTTCATTCTAAATATGTACGCACTATGTCTAAATCAAAACGGTCTACATATTTAAAATTACTAATAACTTTCCTTGAAAAAAGTACATGGTCAAGTATAAAGTCCGATCAGTTACTGGATGATGTGCGAACAAACAGACAAGCGGATGGAAACCAAATTCGAAACAAGTTTGATTTGAGTTTTGTTGCGTTCATATCTACATACTTATGTAGGTATGTGCGAGGTGTTCTCCGAAACTATTAAACTGATTGTGATATTTTGTAAAAGCGCCGTTTTTTTGATCAACTTAGGCTACTGGATATTTTTCATCTGAATTAACGTCTAAAGAGTAGATTACCGATTTCTTGGTTATAGATGTCGTCCGGTGAATAAGTATACACTTTTTGAAATGTCGACCCATCTTTCTTGAAAATATGAGCTCCACGCGGTGAAGAATAAGCAGGTGAAGATGAGATGGGAAAGGGAAAAGCAAAAGAAAAAGGCAGAGAGATCAGCTTTAAACGGAAGGAAAAGAAAAGTAACAGGGTTAGAGAAAGGAATAGTGGAAGGAAGTAAGGGGGTGGACGGAGAGCAAGAAAAAAAGGAAGGGGAAAATGTGAAAGAGGATTCAAAGGATATAATAAAAATAATATAATATATAATATAATATATATATAATATAATTAAAATGAATGATGATTAGGAGGACGAGAAAAGGAGAAGGTGAATCGGAGGTGGAAAGAACCCCAATTCATGGACTTTCCGAAAATTAGCCGTCAGAAAATTAACAAAACTCGTTTTTCCGCGTAAAAACTTCTTCGTCATGAGCAAAAAGGTCCGGGTGAATGTTTTTGACTCAGGCAAATTTTGCTAGTGACTACAGAGTTTTTTCCGCAATTGAGTCATATTGCACGTTTATTTGAATTAAAAGAAATTTTTATTAATTTTCTAAGTTTTGTTTTTTATTTTCCTTTCCCATTCCGCTAATTTGCAGTGAAAAATGTCAGCGAACTGTCATCGACAACCCATCACTTTTACAACGCGGACTCGTGTGGCGCCGCTGATGAGCGCTCCAGCAGTGGCGTAGGAACAGCAGGCAATTGTAATGGCAAGGATGTTACGATGGAAACGTGTAATGCCAATGACAGCGACGAGGATGTCATTGTGGACGATGATGATTCTATTAAAATGACGACGAATCTGTGTAGCGGTAAAAAACGAAAATATGAAGAGACGGTAGTTAGCAGCAGGTAAGCGAATGTGGGAAAATACAGGCAATAAAAATTAAAGCACATTTGCTTATATACATTGCTGCAGCTTACATTAGACCGTAAAAAAAATATTTTATAAATGCCTTGAAAAAGTTTGTGTCACTTTAAGGCCATACAACAGATAGGATACACCAAAAATTCTGTCTAGGAGAAGGAAATTTGTATCTTCTTCTATTTTGAATAAGTAAAAGTCTAGAACAGGGATCGGCTGCTAATACCAAAAAAAAAATGTTTACCTGTTCTAAAGGTAATGATCCCGGGTCCCTCTGAAACTGGGTCCATAGTATTTTTGCACAGAACACCTGACTGCGTTGGCGGTCTTCGGCCGCGCTTATAATAAATTACCTTGGCCAGTCCACCACTGGGGTGGGAACAAAATTTAATGCGTGCAAAATGCCTTTTTACACAAAGTGTTTTCCTGTGTAAAACAACAACCACATAAAAATTGCCAACATTAACTGGAAACACCTTTCGAACAGAGATACATTTTTTCTTTTCCGCATTCATATTATTGTTGTCGAGATAAATGTGCGTATTTTGACACCCCTCCCGATATTTGTGGACGCGTGTTAGCAATCGACCCCTGTTCTAGACTTGAACCTTTGAATATTTTTAATGTGACAAAAAAAATTTAAAAATGCTATCGCGGTTCTACAAAACAGCTTTTAACTGCCTTTTCAAAAACATCACATTTTCGATATTGCATGTTATTATTATTATTTTTTTTTTGATACGGTCTAATGCATGAAAGCATACTTACCTGAAAGCATACTTTCATATTTGTTTACTCACATCCACTTCTCGCTTCTTAAAGGACTTCCAATAATCCTTCGCCAATGCTAGAGCAGGAGCGACCTCGTTCAGAGCCGCAAGTGACCAGCACTGAGCCGAATATGGAGATTGCTAATAACAACAACAATAATAATAATAACAACAATTCGAAGTACAACTCTTTTGAGGAGTTGCGTGCTAAGCAACAACAACAACAAGCGGAACCTGATAATGGCCAAAGCATGTGTGGTAACGTAAACAGTGGCGTAACTCCAAATGCAAATCTAATGGTGCCGGGACATACGCAATTGGACACAAAGGTGGGATTTAGTTCGGAAAATAAACCGGACGATGAAAACAAATGTTTCATTTGTAAGGTACGAGTAATTTGAGTTTCTGTTTTTCGACTTAAAAAAAATGTATAGGAAAATAAAATTTTAAAAAATATTCAAAACAAGCTTTTTATTTAAGTTTTTTTATATTTTTTTTGATTAGAAAAAAGGGTTAAAAATATTCATTTATTTTTGACTAAAAAAAATAAAAAATAAATACAATATTTAAAAAAATTTTATTTTAATTATTTTCATATACTTATATAATATTTGTTTTAACCAAAAAAAAAAATTATTAGAAAAATAAATTTTTAAAATTTTTAAAAAGAAAATAGTTTTAACCATCTTTATATATTTTTTTGTGATAAAAATTGTTAATAACTTATAATAATCAAAATAAAATAAAATATGTTAATTTTAGCACTAAGTTAAACTAATTTTAAAAAATGCACAAACTAATAAAATTTCCACTATCCTTATACCCCGCACAACTTAACCTATAATTTCACCTTAAATATTATTATTATTTTTTTTTTCAATTTTATTTAGATTCATTTTTCATTCAAAATTTCAAACGGATCCAATTTTTTTCCTTGTTTTTCTCTTTAAGACAGGTATAAAGGACTTTGCAACGGAATCCTTTTTTCGCGGACGAAATTTGTATTTTCATCAGAGTTGTGCAAATGTGATGAGTAGCTATCGGTTAAGCAAAGAATTGCAACAACAACAAAATCTGATACAACAGCAGCAACAACAACAAGAAACCCAAAAATCTCCATCGCCGGAACAATTGGTGAATCTTTAAGAATTTATTGAATTAATTGTATAGTGGCCGAAAAAATAACGGTAAAATTACAAAATATAGTATTATGAAAAATTTAATATCGAAACACACACATGCAAACACAGGCGGTTAATTAGGGGTGTCCTGTGATTTGTTGTGATAAAACATCGTTTACTTATACATATATTTTCTTTTTGTCAACTACTAGGCCCGCATCCTAATCCTTTTCTTCACGTATTTGAAATTTTTTCGTTATTCGTTGGGAAGATTTAGTTGGTATGGGCGATGCCACGACGTCTAGATCAAATATCGACTTTGAGCGTCCAACCATCTGGGTAGTGTTTTAAGTGAATATTTTTAATTTGGTTTTGATCGGTCAATTTGTAAAATACACAATTCGATTTTTTATTAAGGTTTTAAGAAAAATTCAACCAGGAAATACAGAATCTGGATTAATCAATTTCCCTGTTTTAATAAAATTTCGTTTCTGGGTTTATACTGCCTTTTTTGTATTGTGGGAGATAACGCAGATGAAAACCTTCGCTAAGATTGGGTATGAAAATTTTGAGACAGAGGGAAGATCAGATAGTGAGGCGTTTTTTACACATCCGGATTATTCGAAAACTTGGAAAAAAATTCAGATAGCACGTTCTTCTACCGATTTTGACATAGGGTGTTTTTCAAACAAGTTCAGAGAAGAGCATTTTCGCAGCAGAGATAGGGTGATATTTCACTCATTCGTCGGTATATGAAGATAGCGCGTTTTCAAAACACGTTCTAATATAGAAATTTTATTGCATATAACGTAGAAAGTAATTTTTTGGTTTGTAACTAAACTAATTAATTACTATGAACTAATAAGGTAACTTTACTCGTCAGTTTTACTGCTCATAGACATGAAATTAACTTTTTTCTTACATTTTAAATATTTAGATCATTCCACACTTAGTATTCAGTAATAACTTATTTTCAAAAAAAGTAAGGACATCCCTAACGTCATATAACATACCCAGAAACACATATAAATTATCGTGTTTGCGATAAAACTTAAGTGAGATAGTTTAGAAAAATTAATATGTAACAACTTGTTTAAATATTTATAATAATTTAAGAATTTTATCGTTTTTTTTTTTTAATTTTACAACAACAAAAACTTTCGTAATTGTTTTATTTTAAAACACGTTGTCTTTATGAAAATAATCAAAGTAAGTTTTATGTTAATTGGTAATAATTAGCTGAAGTTTTAATTAAGTAAATATTTATAATATTTATTACCAATAAATATTCTAATTTTCTATATTAAATATTGTTTATTTAGAAAATATATAAATATGAAATCTTTTTTTGTTTTTTAAACTAATTCTAATATTTGAATATTGTGTGCTATACTTGTTAAAAATCACAAGAAAATATTTAGTTTTTAAGCAAAAAATCAAATGTATCTAATGAAAATATGTAATTAATTAAAATATATTAAATATTAAAAAAAAATAGTACTAATAATTAAAAAAAAAATTAACATATTAAAGAGTAACTTATAAATCCCTAACTATGATTTGTGTTTTAATTTACTTGTAGATATATACATTTAAAAAAATATATATTATGGTAATAGTTCGATGACAAGAAGGAGAAGTCTGATGAGATTTTGCTATAGTGGCCCATGAAGTATCTACTTTATTAACAGTTATACCACTGCAAAGTCAAATATTAAAAAAAATCCGCTGAGACTTTGTTAAATAAGCGTTATAATCCAATAGAATAACTGTTTTGACAAAACGGAAGAAACTTACTATCTGTACGAACAGCACAGAACTCAATCAAGTGGAGCGACAATGAGAACATAGCCTAACGAAAGTCAATCGGAATTGTCTTGGGTTTATTTTATTAGATTCTACTTACGTCAAAATAAAAATGAAGGTCTTTTATTTAGCCATTCATTATAATTATGAGCTTTGAACGCATGCAAATACGAAGAATTAGTTTCCTCTCTATATTTGGACCACCCTAATATCTTATGTTAGCTAATGACGTGTTGCTGGGGTGGAAAGCTTTATATATTTATAACAAATGCTTAATTGATGGCAATATTTAGCATCAACAACAAGCGAGAGAAGAAAATTTGTATATTGATTGTGACATAATTCAGCGCTGCTTATATGGTGTTAACTGAATCGGTTTTTGAATCGATCCTTAAACGAATCGATCATAAACGAGTAATTCGGCCCCTACCAAAAAACGCCTGTCAATCCCATACTGGCGATAACCAACGTCAATTCTGTACATTAAAAGAGGTCCTCTTTTATGCAGCGGATTATTTGAGCTTTTATTCGCTGCACAATCTTCATATCAAGAAATAAATGGTACGCCTCATGGCAAGGACGATGAATATTCTGAATATTTTAAGAGTAATCTGCTTTCGGCAGTGTACACGCTCCGAGAATGATGAGACCAAGTACAATCACTGCGAGGCCTAGTTTTTCGTCTCTCCATCCAGCACGAAGTGGATTGAACTTACTGAATTTATGTATGTATGGTGTTACCTGACAGCTTATTAAAAAAAAAAATACAAAAAACATAGAAACCCTCCTTGTGTGAACATTTTTTTGCTTTCAAATGGCTCTCAAAGACCTAGCTCGCGGTGTAGCTGTGCAAATTGTTCTGAAGCAGCATTGATAAGGTGCTATCAGTTCGTTGATGTTTGACATCAGTCCTTCGAAGAATACGCCATACGGTAGAACTCTCTTGAATTGAGTTTGGAACCTACTCTCTAACTCCATTTTTGAACACCCCGAAAGGTGGTTCGCCATTTTCGGCCGGTTTCTAATATTTCAACCGGCCCTTTGTATTCCAACTTTATAATTGACGACGAGTGAAAAGCATCTTCCAGGATTTAGGGCAATGGGGTTACAGTCATCCACGCTATTTAGCAAATGAGAAAAAGTGGTCTCTATGACTTAAGTAAAATCTATTTCCCGCAGCTGTATTTTCGTTAATTACGTGGAATCATTAATTTACATCAGTTTTAGATGGCCTATGGTAACGCAGTCTACGTTGTTTGCTATGAAATCACAACAGGCGCATATGTTGTCCAATAGATCATCTTTCGATCAGCAGCTACTTCCTCTAAGCCTTAGCGAACGTAGTTGATTCTAGTTGTACCCTGCTACGTCGAACCCCCGAACCGAATCGCATATAATTTTGTAAAACAGTTTGATGCCCTTTAAGAATTTATTTCGTTTTTGAGTGAAATTTTACTCTTCCAGTGATGATAGCCCACGCAGACACTCAATAAAATCGCCAGTTCATTGAAGAATTGTTTTTATTCTGGTGAGGGGTTCGGAGTACAAAAAGAGTGCCTGAGCGATATGAGTGTTTTGCTTTTCATTTCAAAAGCTTATCAAAAAATGCCATACGATGCGACAGAAACTATGAAAATGAGAGCAATTAAGAGATAAATAAGATTGTATTCAAACGAGACATTAAATGAAATTTTTAGGCGCTGAACAAATGAACTATAAATTATTTAAATTAGTTTGATTGGAGAACTGCTAGAGCGAAGTGTTTTTAACGGATACTCAGATCGCTGAAATCTCATAAATTAACAAAAAAAAAAATATATATATAAATATATATTAGACTTAAATCAATAAAGTGAATGTTTGCTTCATTTAATTAAATTAGTTATTTTGTTTCCAAGAATTTTTTTTTATTTTAATTTTGTGAACTTATAGTTTTCCACATATTTATTCTTATTTTGTAGAACGCATTTTCCTTTACATTCAATATGTTCTCAAAGCTATCCATCAACTTGGCAGTGCGCTATATGAGCAGCCAACAACAAAAATTACAACAAACCGCTCACAAAGTGACATCGCAACAAGTTTTTGACCGTGAAAATAAATACGGCGCTCACAATTATCACCCCCTACCGGTTGCTTTGACACGAGGCCAGGGTGTTTTTGTTTGGGATGTGGAGGGTAAACGTTACTTCGATTTTCTAAGTGCATACTCAGCTGTCAATCAGGGCCATTGTCATCCAAAAATCGTGAATACTTTAACAGAGCAAGCGAAAAAGTTAACACTAACATCCAGGTGAGTTGTTGAGAATGTTTATTGGTGTGACATTAATGTGACAGTCTTATACGAGTGTTTGACATTTCTAAAGTATAATTTCTTTCTGCATTCCTAACACGTACATTGTTGCATGGTCAACTTTTTTTCTATTTTATTTTTTAGCTATACTATAGCTAAGGTTAGGCTGAATTTAGAGTTTAGAGTGTTACCAGAGAAGTGTGTTTAACCAGATAATGGGTGATTCCTAATAGCTGCGATTTTAGCCTGACCAGGGGCCCTATTCAGTAACTGTGAGTTTTAAAATGTACACTTTTTATACTCAGTTGAGCAGAGCTCACAGAGTATATTAAGTTTGATTGGATAACGGTTGGTTGTACATATATAAAGGAATTGAGATAGATATAGACTTCCATATTTCAAAATAATCAGGATCGAAAAAAAATTTGATTGAGCCATGTCCGTCCGTCCGTCCGTCCGTTAACACGATAACTTGAGTAAATTTTGAGGTATCTTGATGAAATTTGGTATGTAGGTTCCTGAGCACTCATCTCAGATCGCTATTTAAAATGAACGATATCGGACTATAACCACGCCCACTTTTTCGATATCGAAAATTTCGAAAAACCGAAAAATTGCGATAATTCATTACAAAAGACAGATAAAGCGACGAAACTTGGTAGATGAGTTGAACTTATGACGCAGAATAGAAAAATTTTGGACAATGGGCGTGGCACCGCCCACTTTTAAAAGAAGGTAATTTAAAGCTTTTGCAAGCTGTAATTTGGCAGTCGTTGAAGATGTCATGATGAAATTTGGCAGGAACGTTACTCCTATTACTATATGTACGCTTAATAAAAATTAGCAAAATCGGAGAAGGACCACGCCCACTTTTAAAAAAAATTTTTTTTTTAAGTAAAATTTTAACAAAAAATGTAATATCTTTACAGTATATAAGTAAATTATGTCAACATTCAACTCCAGTAATGGTATAGTGCAACAAAATACAAAAATAAAAGAAAATTTCAAAATGGGCGTAGCTCCGCCCTTTTTCATTTAATTTGTCTAGGATACTTTTAACGCCATAAGTCGAACAAAAATTAACCAATCCTTTTGAAATTTGGTAGGGGCATAGATTTTATGACGATAACTCTTTTCTGTGAAAATGGGCGAAATCGGTTGATGCCACGACCAGTTTTTATACACAGTCGTCCGTCTGTCCTTCCGCATGGCCGTTAACACGATAACTTGAGCAAAAATCGACATATCTTTAATGAACTTAGTTCACGTGCTTACTTGAACTCACTTTATCTTGGTATGAAAAATGAACGAAATCCGACTATGACCACGCCCACTTTTTCGATATCGAAAATTACGAAAAATGAAAAAAATGCCATAATTATATACCAAATACGAAAAAAGGGATGAAACATGGTATCTGTATTGGTCTATTGACGCAAAATATAACTTTAGAAAAAAACTTGGTAAAATGGGTGTGACACCTATCATATTAAGTAGAAGAAAATTAATAAGTTTTGCAGGGCGAAATCAAAAGCCCTTGGAATCTTGGAAGGAATATTGTTCGTGGTATTACATATATACATAAATTAGCGGTACCCGACAGATGATGTTCTGGATCACCCTGGTCCACATTTAGGTCGATATCTCGAAAACGCTTTCACATATACAACTAAGGGCCACTCCCTTTTAAAACCCTCATTAATACCTTTAATTTGATACCCATATCGTACAAACACATTCTAGAGTCACCCCTGGTCCACGTTTATGGCGATATCTCGAAAAGGCGTCCACATATAGAACTAAGGCCCACTCCTTTTTAAAATACTCATTAACACCTTTCATTTGATACCATATCGTACAAAAAAATTCTAGAGTCACCCCTGGCCCACCTTTATGGCGATATCTCGAAAAGGCATCCACCTATAGAACTAAGGATTACTCCCTTTTAAAATACTCATTAACCCCTTTCTTTTGATACCCATATTGTACAAACAAATTCTAGTCACCCCTGGTCCACCTTTATGGCGATATTTCGAAAATGCGACCACCTATACAACAACCACCACTCCCTTTTAAAACCCTCATTAAAGCCTTTAATTTGATACCCATATCGTACAAACACATTCTAGAGTCACCCCTGGTCCACCTTTATGGCGATATTTCGAAACGGCGTCCACCTATAGAACTAAGGCCCACTCCATTTTAAAATATTCATTAACACCTTTCGTTTGATGCCCATATTGTACAAACAAATTCTAGAGTCACCCCTGGTCCACCTTTATGGCGATATTTCGAAAATGCGACCACCTATACAACAACCACCACTCCCTTTTAAAACCCTCATTAAAGCCTTTAATTTGATACCCATATCGTACAAACAAATTCTAGAGTCACCCCTGGTCCACCTTTATGGTGATATTTCGAAAATGCGACCACCTATACAACAACCACCACTCCCTTTTAAAACCCTCATTAATGCCTTTAATTTGATACCCATATCGTACAAACACATTCTAGAGTCACCCCTGGTCCACCTTTATGGCGATATTTCGAAAATGCGACCACCTATACAACAACCACCACTCCCTTTTAAAACCCTCATTAATGCCTTTAATTTGATACCCATATCGTACAAACACATTCTAGAGTCACCCCTGGTCCACCTTTATGGCGATATTTCGGAACGGCGTCCACCTATAGAACTAAGGCCCACTCCCTTTTAAAATACTCATTAACACCTTTCGTTTGATGCCCATATTGTACAAACAAATTCTAGAGTCACCCCTGGTCCACCTTTATGGCGATATTTCGAAAATGCGACCACCTATACAACAACCACCACTCCCTTTTAAAACCCTCATTAATGCCTTTAATTTGATACCCATATCGTACAAACACATTCTAGAGTCACCCCTGGTCCACCTTTATGGCGATATTTCGAAAATGCGACCACCTATACAACAACCACCACTCCCTTTTAAAACCCTCATTAATGCCTTTAATTTGATACCCATATCGTACAAACAAATTCTAGAGTCACCCCTGGTCCACCTTTATGGCGATATTTCGAAAATGCGACCACCTATACAACAACCACCACTCCCTTTTAAAACCCTCATTAATGCCTTTAATTTGATACCCATATCGTACAAACAAATTCTAGAGTCACCCCTGGTCCACCTTTATGGCGATATTTCGAAAATGCGACCACCTATACAACAACCACCACTCCCTTTTAAAACCCTCATTAATGCCTTTAATTTGATACCCATATCGTACAAACACATTCTAGAGTCACCCCTGGTCCACCTTTATGGCGATATTTCGAAACGGCGTCCACCTATAGAACTAAGCCCCACTCCCTTTTAAAATACTCAATAACACCTTTCGTTTGATGCCCATATTGTACAAACAAATTCTAGAGTCACCCCTGGTCCACCTTTATGGCGATATTTCGAAAATGCGACCACCTATACAACAACCACCACTCCCTTTTAAAACCCTCATTAATGCCTTTAATTTGATACCCATATCGTACAAACACATTCTAGAGTCACCCCTGGTCCACCTTTATGGCGATATTTCGAAAATGCGACCACCTATACAACAACCACCACTCCCTTTTAAAACCCTCATTAATGCCTTTAATTGTATACCCATATCGTACAAACAAATTCTAGAGTCACCCCTGGTCCACCTTTATGGCGATATTTCGAAAATGCGACCACCTATACAACAACCACCACTCCCTTTTAAAACCCTCATTAATGCCTTTAATTTGATACCCATATCGTACAAACACATTCTAGAGTCACCCCTGGTCCACCTTTATGGCGATATTTCGAAACGGTGTCCACCTATAGAACTAAGGCCCACTCCCTTTTAAAATACTCATTAACACCTTTCGTTTGATGCCCATATTGTACAAACAAATTCTAGAGTCACCCCTGGTCCACCTTTACGGCGATATTTCGAAAATGCGACCACCTATACAACAACCACCACTCCCTTTTAAAACCCTCATTAATGCCTTTAATTTGATACCCATATCGTACAAACACATTCTAGAGTCACCCCTGGTCCACCTTTATGGCGATATTTCGGAACGGCGTCCACCTATAGAACTAAGGCCCACTCCCTTTTAAAATACTCATTAACACCTTTCGTTTGATGCCCATATTGTACAAACAAATTCTAGAGTCACCCCTGGTCCACCTTTATGGCGATATTTCGAAAATGCGACCACCTATACAACAACCACCACTCCCTTTTAAAACCCTCATTAATGCCTTTAATTTGATACCCATATCGTACAAACACATTCTAGAGTCACCCCTGGTCCACCTTTATGGCGATATTTCGAAAATGCGACCACCTATACAACAACCACCACTCCCTTTTAAAACCCTCATTAATGCCTTTAATTTGATACCCATATCGTACAAACAAATTCTAGAGTCACCCCTGGTCCACCTTTATGGCGATATTTCGAAAATGCGACCACCTATACAACAACCACCACTCCCTTTTAAAACCCTCATTAATGCCTTTAATTTGATACCCATATCGTACAAACAAATTCTAGAGTCACCCCTGGTCCACCTTTATGGCGATATTTCGAAAATGCGACCACCTATACAACAACCACCACTCCCTTTTAAAACCCTCATTAATGCCTTTAATTTGATACCCATATCGTACAAACACATTCTAGAGTCACCCCTGGTCCACCTTTATGGCGATATTTCGAAACGGCGTCCACCTATAGAACTAAGCCCCACTCCCTTTTAAAATACTCAATAACACCTTTCGTTTGATGCCCATATTGTACAAACAAATTCTAGAGTCACCCCTGGTCCACCTTTATGGCGATATTTCGAAAATGCGACCACCTATACAACAACCACCACTCCCTTTTAAAACCCTCATTAATGCCTTTAATTTGATACCCATATCGTACAAACACATTCTAGAGTCACCCCTGGTCCACCTTTATGGCGATATTTCGAAAATGCGACCACCTATACAACAACCACCACTCCCTTTTAAAACCCTCATTAATGCCTTTAATTGTATACCCATATCGTACAAACAAATTCTAGAGTCACCCCTGGTCCACCTTTATGGCGATATTTCGAAAATGCGACCACCTATACAACAACCACCACTCCCTTTTAAAACCCTCATTAATGCCTTTAATTTGATACCCATATCGTACAAACACATTCTAGAGTCACCCCTGGTCCACCTTTATGGCGATATTTCGAAACGGTGTCCACCTATAGAACTAAGGCCCACTCCCTTTTAAAATACTCATTAACACCTTTCGTTTGATGCCCATATTGTACAAACAAATTCTAGAGTCACCCCTGGTCCACCTTTACGGCGATATTTCGAAAATGCGACCACCTATACAACAACCACCACTCCCTTTTAAAACCCTCATTAATGCCTTTAATTTGATACCCATATCGTACAAACACATTCTAGAGTCACCCCTGGTCCACCTTTATGGCGATATCTCGAAAAGGCATCCACCTAAAGAACTAAGGATTACTCCCTTTTAAAATACTTATTAACACCTTTCTTTTGATACCCATATTGAACAAATAAATTCTAGGGTCACCCTGGTCCACCTTTATGGCGATATCTCGAAACGGCGTCCACCTATGGAACTAAGGATTACTCCCTTTTAAAATAGTCATTAACACCTTCCATTTGATATTCATATCGTACAAACGCATTCTAGAGTCACCCCTGGTCCACCTTTATGGCGATATCTCGAAAAGGCGACCACGTATACAACAACCACCACTCCCTTTTAAAACCCTCATTAATGCCTTTAATTTGATACCCATATCGTACAAACACATTCTAGAGTCACCCCTGGTCCACCTTTATGGCGATATTTCGAAACGGTGTCCACCTATAGAACTAAGGCCCACTCCCTTTTAAAATACTCATTAACACCTTTCGTTTGATGCCCATATTGTACAAACAAATTCTAGAGTCACCCCTGGTCCACCTTTACGGCGATATTTCGAAAATGCGACCACCTATACAACAACCACCACTCCCTTTTAAAACCCTCATTAATGCCTTTAATTTGATACCCATATCGTACAAACACATTCTAGAGTCACCCCTGGTCCACCTTTATGGCGATATCTCGAAAAGGCATCCACCTAAAGAACTAAGGATTACTCCCTTTTAAAATACTTATTAACACCTTTCTTTTGATACCCATATTGAACAAATAAATTCTAGGGTCACCCTGGTCCACCTTTATGGCGATATCTCGAAACGGCGTCCACCTATGGAACTAAGGATTACTCCCTTTTAAAATAGTCATTAACACCTTCCATTTGATATTCATATCGTACAAACGCATTCTAGAGTCACCCCTGGTCCACCTTTATGGCGATATCTCGAAAAGGCGACCACCTATACAACAACCACCACTCCCTTTTAAAACCCTCATTAATGCCTATAATTTGATACCCATATCGTACAAACACATTCTAGAGTCACCCCTGGTCCACCTTTATGGCGATATTTCGAAACGGTGTCCACCTATAGAAATAAGGCCCACTCCCTTTTAAAATACTCATTAACACCTTTCGTTTGATGCCCATATTGTACAAACAAATTCTAGAGTCACCCCTGGTCCACCTTTATGGCGATATTTCGAAAATGCGACCACCTATACAACAACCACCACTCCCTTTTAAAACCCTCATTAATGCCTTTAATTTGATACCCATATCGTACAAACACATTCTAGAGTCACCCCTGGTCCACCTTTATGGCGATATTTCGAAAATGCGACCACCTATACAACAACCACCACTCCCTTTTAAAACCCTCATTAATGCCTATAATTTGATACCCATATCGTACAAACACATTCTAGAGTCACCCCTGGTCCACCTTTATGGCGATATTTCGAAACGGTGTCCACCTATAGAAATAAGGCCCACTCCCTTTTAAAATACTCATTAACACCTTTCGTTTGATGCCCATATTGTACAAACAAATTCTAGAGTCACCCCTGGTCCACCTTTATGGCGATATTTCGAAAATGCGACCACCTATACAACAACCACCACTCCCTTTTAAAACCCTCATTAATGCCTTTAATTTGATACCCATATCGTACAAACACATTCTAGAGTCACCCCTGGTCCACCTTTATGGCGATATTACGAAACGGTGTCCACCTATAGAAATAAGGCCCACTCCCTTTTAAAATACTCATTAACACCTTTCGTTTGATGCCCATATTGTACAAACAAATTCTAGAGTCACCCCTGGTCCACCTTTATGGCGATATTTCGAAAATGCGACCACCTATACAACAACCACCACTCCCTTTTAAAACCCTCATTAATGCCTTTAATTTGATACCCATATCGTACAAACACATTCTAGAGTCACCCCTGGTCCACCTTTATGGCGATATCTCGAAAAGGCATCCACCTAAAGAACTAAGGATTACTCCCTTTTAAAATACTTATTAACACCTTTCTTTTGATACCCATATTGAACAAATAAATTATAGGGTCACCCTGGTCCACCTTTATGGCGATATCTCGAAACGGCGTCCACCTATGGAACTAAGGATTACTCCCTTTTAAAATAGTCATTAACACCTTCCATTTGATATTCATATCGTACAAACGCATTCTAGAGTCACCCCTGGTCCACCTTTATGGCGATATCTCGAAAAGGCGACCACGTATACAACAACCACCACTCCCTTTTAAAACCCTCATTAATGCCTTTAATTTGATACCCATATCGTACAAACACATTCTAGAGTCACCCCTGGTCCACCTTTATGGCGATATTTCGAAACGGTGTCCACCTATAGAACTAAGGCCCACTCCCTTTTAAAATACTCATTAACACCTTTCGTTTGATGCCCATATTGTACAAACAAATTCTAGAGTCACCCTGGTCCACCTTTACGGCGATATTTCGAAAATGCGACCACCTATACAACAACCACCACTCCCTTTTAAAACCCTCATTAATGCCTTTAATTTGATACCCATATCGTACAAACACATTCTAGAGTCACCCCTGGTCCACCTTTATGGCGATATCTCGAAAAGGCATCCACCTAAAGAACTAAGGATTACTCCCTTTTAAAATACTTATTAACACCTTTCTTTTGATACCCATATTGAACAAATAAATTCTAGGGTCACCCTGGTCCACCTTTATGGCGATATCTCGAAACGGCGTCCACCTATGGAACTAAGGATTACTCCCTTTTAAAATAGTCATTAACACCTTCCATTTGATATTCATATCGTACAAACGCATTCTAGAGTCACCCCTGGTCCACCTTTATGGCGATATCTCGAAAAGGCGACCACGTATACAACAACCACCACTCCCTTTTAAAACCCTCATTAATGCCTTTAATTTGATACCCATATCGTACAAACACATTCTAGAGTCACCCCTGGTCCACCTTTATGGCGATATTTCGAAAATGCGACCACCTATACAACAACCACCACTCCCTTTTAAAACCCTCATTAATGCCTATAATTTGATACCCATATCGTACAAACACATTCTAGAGTCACCCCTGGTCCACCTTTATGGCGATATTTCGAAACGGCGTCCACCTATAGAACTAAGGCCCACTCCCTTTTAAAATACTCATTAACACCTTTCGTTTGATGCCCATATTGTACAAACAAATTCTAGAGTCACCCCTGGTCCACCTTTATGGCGATATTTCGAAAATGCGACCACCTATACAACAACCACCACTCCCTTTTAAAACCCTCATTAATGCCTTTAATTTGATACCCATATCGTACAAACACATTCTAGAGTCACCCCTGGTCCACCTTTATGGCGATATTTCGAAAATGCGACCACCTATACAACAACCACCACTCCCTTTTAAAACCCTCATTAATGCCTTTAATTTGATACCCATATCGTACAAACAAATTCTAGAGTCACCCCTGGTCCACCTTTATGGCGATATTTCGAAAATGCGACCACCTATACAACAACCACCACTCCCTTTTAAAACCCTCATTAATGCCTTTAATTTGATACCCATATCGTACAAACAAATTCTAGAGTCACCCCTGGTCCACCTTTATGGCGATATTTCGAAAATGCGGCCACCTATACAACAACCACCACTCCCTTTTAAAACCCTCATTAATGCCTTTAATTTGATACCCATATCGTACAAACACATTCTAGAGTCACCCCTGGTCCACCTTTATGGCGATATTTCGAAACGGCGTCCACCTATAGAACTAAGGCCCACTCCCTTTTAAAATACTCATTAACACCTTTCGTTTGATGCCCATATTGTACAAACAAATTCTAGAGTCACCCCTGGTCCACCTTTATGGCGATATTTCGAAAATGCGACCACCTATACAACAACCACCACTCCCTTTTAAAACCCTCATTAATGCCTTTAATTTGATACCCATATCGTACAAACACATTCTAGAGTCACCCCTGGTCCACCTTTATGGCGATATTTCGAAAATGCGACCACCTATACAACAACCACCACTCCCTTTTAAAACCCTCATTAATGCCTTTAATTTGATACCCATATCGTACAAACAAATTCTAGAGTCACCCCTGGTCCACCTTTATGGCGATATTTCGAAAATGCGACCACCTATACAACAACCACCACTCCCTTTTAAAACCCTCATTAATGCCTTTAATTTGATACCCATATCGTACAAACACATTCTAGAGTCACCCCTGGTCCACCGTTATGGCGATATTTCGAAACGGTGTCCACCTATAGAACTAAGGCCCACTCCCTTTTAAAATACTCATTAACACCTTTCGTTTGATGCCCATATTGTACAAACAAATTCTAGAGTCACCCCTGGTCCACCTTTATGGCGATATTTCGAAAATGCGACCACCTATACAACAACCACCACTCCCTTTTAAAACCCTCATTAATACCTTTAATTTGATACCCATATCGTACAAACACATTCTAGAGTCAACCCTGGTCCACCTTTATGGCGATATTTCGAAACGGCATCTACCTATAGAACTAAGGCCCACTCCCTTTTAAAATGCTCATTAACACCATTCGTTTGATGCCCATATTGAACAAATAAATTCTAGGGTCACCCTGGTCCACCTTTATGGCGATATCTCGAAACGGCGTCCACCTATGGAACTAAGGATTACTCCCTTTTAAAATACTCATTAACACCTTTAATTTGATACCCATATCGTACAAACGCATTCTAGAATCAACCCTGATCCACCTTTATGGCTATATCCCTAAATGACGTCCACCTATAGAACTAAGGCCCACTCCCTTTTAAAATACTCATTAACACCATTCGTTTGATGCCCATATTGAACAAATAAATTCTAGGGTCACCCTGGTCCACCTTTATGGCGATATTTCGAAAATGCGACCACCTATACAACAACCACCACTCCCTTTTAAAACCCTCATTAATGCCTTTAATTTGATACCCATATCGTACAAACAAATTCTAGAGTCACCCCTGGTCCACCTTTATGGCGATATTTCGAAAATGCGGCCACCTATACAACAACCACCACTCCCTTTTAAAACCCTCATTAATGCCTTTAATTTGATACCCATATCGTACAAACACATTCTAGAGTCACCCCTGGTCCACCGTTATGGCGATATTTCGAAACGGTGTCCACCTATAGAACTAAGGCCCACTCCCTTTTAAAATACTCATTAACACCTTTCGTTTGATGCCCATATTGTACAAACAAATTCTAGAGTCACCCCTGGTCCACCTTTATGGCGATATTTCGAAAATGCGACCACCTATACAACAACCACCACTCCCTTTTAAAACCCTCATTAATACCTTTAAT
Source organism: Eurosta solidaginis (assembly GCF_040869045.1). Taxonomy (NCBI): domain Eukaryota; kingdom Metazoa; phylum Arthropoda; class Insecta; order Diptera; family Tephritidae; genus Eurosta; species Eurosta solidaginis. The sequence continues at coordinate 12,055,777 of NC_090323.1, read as the reverse complement.
TTGATACCCATATCGTACAAACACATTCTAGAGTCAACCCTGGTCCACCTTTATGGCGATATTTCGAAACGGCATCTACCTATAGAACTAAGGCCCACTCCCTTTTAAAATGCTCATTAACACCATTCGTTTGATGCCCATATTGAACAAATAAATTCTAGGGTCACCCTGGTCCACCTTTATGGCGATATCTCGAAACGGCGTCCACCTATGGAACTAAGGATTACTCCCTTTTAAAATACTCATTAACACCTTTAATTTGATACCCATATCGTACAAACGCATTCTAGAATCAACCCTGATCCACCTTTATGGCTATATCCCTAAATGACGTCCACCTATAGAACTAAGGCCCACTCCCTTTTAAAATACTCATTAACACCATTCGTTTGATGCCCATATTGAACAAATAAATTCTAGGGTCACCCTGGTCCACCTTTATGGCGATATTTCGAAAATGCGACCACCTATACAACAACCACCACTCCCTTTTAAAACCCTCATTAATGCCTTTAATTTGATACCCATATCGTACAAACAAATTCTAGAGTCACCCCTGGTCCACCTTTATGGCGATATTTCGAAACGGCGTCCACCTATAGAACTAAGGCCCACTCCCTTTTAAAATACTCATTAACACCTTTCGTTTGATGCCCATATTGTACAAACAAATTCTAGAGTCACCCCTGGTCCACCTTTATGGCGATATTTCGAAAATGCGACCACCTATACAACAACCACCACTCCCTTTTAAAACCCTCATTAATGCCTTTAATTTGATACCCATATCGTACAAACACATTCTAGAGTCACCCCTGGTCCACCTTTATGGCGATATTTCGAAAATGCGACCACCTATACAACAACCACCACTCCCTTTTAAAATACTCATTAACACCTTTCGTTTGATGCCCATATTGTACAAACAAATTCTAGAGTCACCCCTGGTCCACCTTTATGGCGATATTTCGAAAATGCGACCACCTATACAACAACCACCACTCCCTTTTAAAACCCTCATTAATGCCTTTAATTTGATACCCATATCGTACAAACACATTCTAGAGTCACCCCTGGTCCACCTTTATGGCGATATTTCGAAACGGCGTCCACCTATAGAACTAAGGCCCACTCGCTTTTAAAATACTCATTAACACCTTTCGTTTGATGCCCATATTGTACAAACAAATTCTAGAGTCACCCCTGGTCCACCTTTATGGCGATATTTCGAAAATGCGGCCACCTATACAACAACCACCACTCCCTTTTAAAACCCTCATTAATGCCTTTAATTTGATACCCATATCGTACAAACACATTCTAGAGTCACCCCTGGTCCACCTTTATGGCGATATTTCGAAACGGCGTCCACCTATAGAACTAAGGCCCACTCCCTTTTAAAATACTCATTAACACCTTTCGTTTGATGCCCATATTGTACAAACAAATTCTAGAGTCACCCCTGGTCCACCTTTATGGCGATATTTCGAAAATGCGACCACCTATACAACAACCACCACTCCCTTTTAAAACCCTCATTAATGCCTTTAATTTGATACCCATATCGTACAAACACATTCTAGAGTCACCCCTGGTCCACCTTTATGGCGATATTTCGAAAATGCGACCACCTATACAACAACCACCACTCCCTTTTAAAACCCTCATTAATGCCTTTAATTTGATACCCATATCGTACAAACAAATTCCAGAGTCACCCCTGGTCCACCTTTATGGCGATATTTCGAAAATGCGACCACCTATACAACAACCACCACTCCCTTTTAAAACCCTCATTAATGCCTTTAATTTGATACCCATATCGTACAAACACATTCTAGAGTCACCCCTGGTCCACCTTTATGGCGATATTTCGAAACGGTGTCCACCTATAGAACTAAGGCCCACTCCCTTTTAAAATACTCATTAACACCTTTCGTTTGATGCCCATATTGTACAAACAAATTCTAGAGTCACCCCTGGTCCACCTTTATGGCGATATTTCGAAAATGCGACCACCTATACAACAACCACCACTCCCTTTTAAAACCCTCATTAATACCTTTAATTTGATACCCATATCGTACAAACACATTCTAGAGTCAACCCTGGTCCACCTTTATGGCGATATTTCGAAACGGCATCTACCTATAGAACTAAGGCCCACTCCCTTTTAAAATACTCATTAACACCTTTCGTTTGATGCCCATATTGTACAAACAAATTCTAGAGTCACCCCTGGTCCACCTTTATGGCGATATTTCGAAAATGCGACCACCTATACAACAACCACCACTCCCTTTTAAAACCCTCATTAACACCTTTAATTTGATACCCATATCGTACATCCGCATTCTAGAATCAACCCTGATCCACCTTTATGGCTATATCCCTAAATGACGTCCACCTATAGAACTAAGGCCCACTCCCTTTTAAAATACTCATTAACACCATTCGTTTGATGTCCATATTGAACAAATAAATTCTAGGGTCACCCTGGTCCACCTTTATGGCGATATTTCGAAAATGCGACCACCTATACAACAACCACCACTCCCTTTTAAAACCCTCATTAATGCCTTTAATTTGATACCCATATCGTACAAACAAATTCTAGAGTCACCCCTGGTCCACCTTTATGGCGATATTTCGAAAATGCGGCCACCTATACAACAACCACCACTCCCTTTTAAAACCCTCATTAATGCCTTTAATTTGATACCCATATCGTACAAACACATTCTAGAGTCACCCCTGGTCCACCTTTATGGCGATATTTCGAAAATGCGACCACCTATACAACAACCACCACTCCCTTTTAAAACCCTCATTAATGCCTTTAATTTGATACCCATATCGTACAAACACATTCTAGAGTCACCCCTGGTCCACCTTTATGGCGATATTTCGAAAATGCGACCACCTATACAACAACCACCACTCCCTTTTAAAACCCTCATTAATGCCTTTAATTTGATACCCATTTCGTACAAACACATTCTAGAGTCACCCCTGGTCCACCTTTATGGCGATATTTCGAAACGGCGTCCACCTATAGAACTAAGGCCCACTCCCTTTTAAAATACTCATTAACACCTTTCGTTTGATGCCCATATTGTACAAACAAATTCTAGAGTCACCCCTGGTCCACCTTTATGGCGATATTTCGAAAATGCGACCACCTATACAACAACCACCACTCCCTTTTAAAACCCTCATTAATGCCTTTAATTTGATACCCATATCGTACAAACACATTCTAGAGTCACCCCTGGTCCACCTTTATGGCGATATTTCGAAAATGCGACCACCTATACAACAACCACCACTCCCTTTTAAAACCCTCATTAATACCTTTAATTTGATACCCATATCGTACAAACACATTCTAGAGTCAACCCTGGTCCACCTTTATGGCGATATTTCGAAACGGCATCTACCTATAGAACTAAGGCCCACTCCCTTTTAAAATACTCATTAACACCATTCGTTTGATGCCCATATTGAACAAATAAATTCTAGGGTCACCCTGGTCCACCTTTGTGGCGATATCTCGAAACGGCGTCCACCTATGGAACTAAGGATTACTCCCTTTTAAAATACTCATTAACACCTTTAATTTGATACCCATATCGTACAAACGCATTCTAGAATCAACCCTGATCCACCTTTATGGCTATATCCCTAAATGACGTCCACCTATAGAACTATGGCCCACTCCCTCATAAAATACTCTTTAATGCCTTTCATTTGATACACATGTCATACAAACACATTCCAGGGTTACCCTAGGTTCTTTTTACAACATGGTGATTTTCCCTTACTTTGTCACCATAGCTCTCAACTGAGTATGTAATGTTCGGTTACACCCGAACTTAACCTTCCTTACTTGTTCTCCATATAATTTGTATGAAAGAAAAATGTACATTTCAAAATTCATAGTTACTGAGTAGGGCCTCAGCGCGGAACAAGAGCCTAAAGCCACAGTTACCCACCCACGTGTGTAACGTACGTATATATACGTATGCCGCACGTACACACATTTGAGCGAAATTTATGCCCGTAGTGGTAACGAAAAAAATTTTGCCATTGACCTGTTTGAATGCATGCTTTTGGAAACATCAACTTTTTCTATTTTAATTTTTGATGTTGTAAAAAGCTGGAATTAATTTTAAAAATAAATAGATTACATATTTATAATCTGCACTTTTACATAATTATTTCGAATTATTTTCACAATTTTCCAAACTTTAATTAGGTGTTTTTGCATAAAACTGCAAACGGTCAAAAACACAGGCCGACAAGAAATTTGACCATAAACCAGACCATACTTTCCTAAAGGTTTTCGATGCGCTGAATTCAAATCTGGACGCAGAATTGCTCTATCACGTCAGGATTTTGAGATACCCTAACCTAAATGTGCAAAAAACACCGTTTTTGCCTATTTTTGAGGTTATATATAACGACAGATTTTTTTTTTTAAAAAAGCATACATAGCATCTTAAAGGAGAAGTCTTTCTCTTACGAATGGCGTTGAGTTTGCTCAAATATCTTTTTTTTTCGCTAAGATAGAGCAATTATCGTAAGACTTATCGTAAGAGGTATGTGTTCTACTGCATTATACCTACGTTAATTCAGTGGTTTTTCAGCTATAGGAAAATTAGCAAATTTATAAACTCTAAATTGCTCTATCTTTGAATTCAGCACATCGAAAACTTTTAGGAAAGTATGGTCTGGTTTATTAAGGTCAAAAAAATAGGTCTCATTTTGTCGGCCTGTGAAATTAACGCACAAAAGTTTACTAGGCAACTCTGTCTAGTGAGAGAGCGATCAGCTGACACGTTCTTACGGAAAAAATCCGGTCTACCAACGTACGTGCGTTGAACGTCGGTGAGTTTTCGTTTTCATTGCACATTCATAAGATAGGTCGTGTCAGCTGACTCGTTTTTTGTACGAACGTTCGTGGGTAACTGCAGCTTAAGAAGGATGACTACCGGCTCATAACGGGCGTAGTAAAAAGGTAACCATATTATCAATAGCATCGGATTACTCGAGCAGCTGTTTGCTCTTATAGTCGCTTGTACCCTTGTGATTTAGATTTATTGCTAGAAGTTTCTTCCTAAAGAAATCGCATGAAGGGGGTTGCATTGTCTGAGACTTCTTTTGGTTTAGAATGGGCCAGAGAGGTCCTACCCAAGTATTATATCACAACCCAACCGATACAAATGTTTCCATCTCTTCTTGCTTTCGGCTCTTCCATTACCTTCCCCCTAGGTTTCTGGCTACCTGCCCTGCTACCATCCGTTTTCCCCTCTCTTCTCTTCTCCCTTATCATTCATTTTGCCACAATCATTTCCTTTTCGATCGCTCTTCTAATAATTATTACTTTTCAAAATCCTTTATCCTGCTTCTTCTTACTCTCCGTCTACTCTTTTCCCTTTCGTTTTCCACAACCCCTCTCTTTCCACCTCCCATTCACCTCCTCCTATTTTTGTTCTCTTAGTCTTCATTAACTTTTATTACACCCTTTCTTTACAATGCTCCTTCACCTTTTCTCCTTTCTTTTCTTCTTGCTCTCTGTCCTCCCCCCTACATCTTTCCGCTATTTCTTCCCCAAGTCCTATTTCTTTTCTTTTCCATCCGTTTAAAGCTGCCCATTTTTTCCCTCTGGTTATTTCAAATATGTAGACCGTTTTGATTTAGGCGTAGTGCGTATTTAGTATGAAATAGAAAAAATACTTTTGACTTTTATTATTACAATTTAATTCTTAAGCTAATGACAACTTGATTATAATCTCTAAGAAATAAAAAATTGATAACCCCACCAAAATCTGGCATATTTATGTGATAAGTATTATGAATATTCAAATGGTCATTCATGTAAACCGAAAAGCTAACACGGATCTAAACATTGTACAAAGATAAGAATTCATCTCAAAACGCCTCGAAAGGAGTAGCTTATAGCAGAGTTTCTGTTCCAGCACACACTCATTGTAAGCGATTGCCTTTGCACACACCACCTTCCTTCTCGAAATCTTTTGTAGAGTCACACAGTCAAGAAGAGCTTAAAAACTTATCTTCTAGGTACTAGGTATAATCAACTACATTAACTTTTTCCTACTTGGGACTTTTTATACCTTTCATGAACATGAAATGGTATATTAACTTTGGTCCGATGTTTGTAACGCTGGCAATTTCTCCATTAATTTCCTATATAAAAACGTTAAACTTGTTAATATTTATTCTAATATATCATAGAAGATTTCATGAAAAAATCATTTCGATCGGAGATATATATAATATATATCGCATAACACCGATCGTTTTTGCCATTTTTATTTTCTATATATCTTAAAAATCGTTTAGGTATGTACATCTGTTCACTATATATTTCTTATCTTATACATCCGATTATTTGGAGATTACGAACGGGATAAGATTATTGTTCAGCCCCATTCATGAAAGGTATGAAGTTTTCGGCACAGTCGAAGACAGTATCGTCCTTACTTGTTTTTTTTTTATCTTGAAACGCAATCATTTGAAAAACTATAGCATTAACCTTTAAAATTTTTTTTAATAAGCACAGCATACTACATTAATATTTAGGTCGGAAATAAAAGTACATACTTAGATTTCAACAAAGGAAAAATATCAGAAAAACTGTGATCACTTCAAAATACTGAGAGATCTTACTCCGCTTTATACCTTCCGCTAAGTTTAAACACTTGAGATGCTTTCCGTATATCGGATCAAATATAAAAACTAAAATCTATATAGGAGCGTTAAATCACTTAAAACCTCATCTAGATAATAGACGCTGGGAGCCACTATAAAGCCCACTTGCAGTGGGTTGGGGGGGCTTAGAATATATCCGCAGCAGATATGTCCGTCGTAAGAGGCGACTAAAATACTAAATTGTTTCAAGGGGTTACCAGAGCAATTTATATTTTCTCCAACCCAATTGTCAACCTGACCTACCCGTGGCGAATCCTGTTTCTTTAAAATCCGAGGCTCTACCGACCCCAAGTTTCTCATAGATCTAGGTGTAGGGAGGACGAGATCGTTCCCGAGATGGTTGGGCTAGTATATTAATGGTGCTTGTTACCGGAAAGTACAGGATCTGAGTCCGGAAAGGGACCATCAGTATCGCCACGTTCAAATCCACTCTATTTAGTCACTGTTTGGATAAAATTCCGGTAAAGCGAAAGAGGCCGTATAAACTTCCGTGGTATTCGAAAGAATTAAAAAAACTGAAGAACATAAAAAATAAATATTTGCGTAACTTCAAACGGTCAAAGAATCATATATTCTTTACTAAGTACAAGCACTATTTAAAGATATTTAATCATTTGGATAAGTTTCTGTACAATAACTATATTTATAATATTGAGTCGAATATTAAATCGAATCCTAAAACTTTTTGGAACTATATAAAGTCAAAAAAAGGCGGCTCCATTGTACCCTCTGGAGTTTTCCTTGATGATCAACCTGCGCGATCTCTAAGTGAGGCAGCGAACTTATTTGCTGAGTTTTTTAAGTCAAATTTTTCTCAGGATGATAATAATAAAGCGGTTGATTTTTCATTGGATGCCGTTAGTAGCCTGAACTTCGGTACGCTTACTCTCTCCTGTGAGGATGTTAGTAAGGCTATTATTATACTTAAATCCTCATCCCAAACTGACGTTGATGGGTTTTCTTCTGTCTTGTTAAAAAACTGTCCAGCCTTGGTCTATCCGTTGACTCTGATTTTCAATAAATCATTATCATGTGGGACGTTCATCGATGATTGGAAGCTCACCTCGATTACGCCCGTTTTCAAATGTGGAAATAAGAACGATGTGCGTAACTATAGACCAATATCCAAGCTGTCCACAATCTCTAAAATTTTTGAGCATGCTGTGAATGCCAAGTTGAGTTTTGCTGTTAAATCCCTTATATCACCCAACCAGCACGGGTTTGTTGCTGATAGGTCCACGGTTTCAAATCTTGCTGTTTTTAGCGAATACTGTGTAGATTCTTTCTCTGCTGGACTACAGGTTGATTGCATTTACACTGACTTTTCCAAAGCTTTTGATAGAGTTCCTCACACAGTTCTGATAAAAAAATTAAGCTGTATCGGTTTTCATTCAACGTTTCTTTTGTGGATTCGTTCTTATTTAAGTAATAGACACTGCGTTGTTACCATTGATGGGAAAATGTCTAGTCCGTTCGTTGCGACTTCTGGCATTCCCCAGGGAAGTATACTAGGCCCACTTTTATTTATATTATTTATTAATGACATCAGCAGTTGTTTTTCGTTTGCAAAGTGTTTACTTTATGTAGATGACTTAAAAATATGCTCAGCTATTAAATCGCAAGAAGATGCCATAAAGCTGCAGGATGATATAAATAAGCTTCACCAATTTTTTTTTTTTATTATTCACCAATGGTGCCTGAACTCCTGTCTCTCTTTAAATACGCAAAAATGCTTCCAAATAGTTTATTCAAAATCAACTAACAATTTCTCTACAAAATACAGTATATCTAACTGTGAACTTCAATGTGTTGACGAGATTAAAGACCTGGGTGTCGTTTTTGACAAAAGGTTTTCCTTCATTAATCACATTAACTACGTAACGTCGAAAGCATATTCTATGCTCGGATTTGTACGGCGCAATGCTTCAAAATTCTCAGACCCCTATACTTTTAAGCTGCTCTACACGTCATACGTTAGATCTCACATTGAATATGCTGTCTTCATTTGGAGACCAAGCAACCAAACGGCCATTTGTAGAATTGAGAGAATTCAAAAAATTTTCCTTAAATATGCCCTTCGCCCGTTAAACTTTTCGGAGCCGATTCCTTCCTACTCTGCACGTCTTTTACTTTTAAGCCTCAAGTCTTTGGAAAATCGTAGATCTATACTGTGCTTGTCATTCATGTATAATGTTATTAATGGCTACATTGATTGCCCTTATTTGCTGGAAAGGATTCGATTTAATGTTCCCCAAAGATCTCTCAGAAATTCCTTTCCATTTTATTACGATTATTTCAGAACGAATTACGCTGGTAATGCTCCCATTACGCGTGCTATTCGGGAGCTTAACTCAATAAGTAATTCCGTTGCTCTTGATTTTTCTATACAAAGAGCTGAATTTATGAATATTTTGAAGTCTGCTTTCTAAGTAAACCGATTACTTTTAGGCATAAGTATTTTTTAAATTTTCCTTGTATCATAGTCTGTAAGGATTAAAATTCATAGACTTAAACAAATAAATAAATAAAAAAAAAAAACACTCCTCAAAACCATCTGGGAGTGTCCTTATCGGTACAACAACAACATAAATCCACTACGGTGAGGAGATGCTGGGACATCGTCTCCTTACTTTAGCTCTCCGTACATTAATCATAGGACTATTTAACGTAGAATTCGAAACTTCTCAGTTGCTTGAAATGCATGCATAAGGCCTTTGTGAAGTCAGACGGCGTAATGAAGTTTAATGACTCAAGGACCAATTATAATAACATTGGCCGTTTCGTAACAAATCCCGCCAGCTATCACTGTTTCACGATAGTGGGCGCCAATTGAGAGCCCTAAGGGAGGTAAAGTCTTCTTCCACCTGTCTCTCCCAACTCAGTGGAGGTTTCCCTCTCCCTCGGCTTTCAAACTACGGTGTCGACTGAAATACTTTTTTTGCCAGACTATCTTCATCCTTTCAGATGAACTACCAGCCAAGCCTTTGGTCATTACTTCGCTGCACTATCTTCATATGCTCTATCGTCATTTATGCTTAAAGCTTACAGTTCATCATTGTACCGCATTTGATACTCACCACCGGAATCACGGACAGGACCATACATTTTTCGGAGAATTTTTCTCTCTAACACTCTGAGAGCCATCTCATCTTCTTCGCCGATTCTTTATTGCACGACAGCAAGTACATCTTCCCGTCCTTATTTACCGCAACTATAGCCACCTATTTGTTTAGTAGTCGATAAGAGCTATAAGATGCGATTGACTTAAATCAAGGAGCGATCACCGGCCGCACAAACGTACATCCTACATATCCAAAAACTTTTTCCTCGGCAGCACTCACCAACGCCTTGTAGTTGTTGCTTTACGCAAAACACTTCCCGAAGGCCTATGGAATCTGTCCGTTGCCGGATTGAGTCCGGAACTAGCATCTTCTGGTACTATATTGACTGGCTCGGAAACGACTTTGCCCCATGGATTATCGGCTCTGTCTGTTTCAATAATTTCTTCCGATAGGCATGTCTACCTCGTGAAAGCCTGTGCCAAAAGAAGTTTAATTTGTTTTCTGTAAAATCATGAATAATTTCAATGCCGATGCCGATATTTCATATTGTTAGCGCATTTCCACGTCCTATAATAATAGCGACTGGATGCATCACATTAAGTAAGTAACACGGCACTGCTTTCGATGCTCCAACTCAAATAGCAAACGCTCTAACTACTCTTAAGAAAAAATATTTTCAATTCACAGACCTCAAAGCCTTAAAGTTTTATGGTCTCAAACTTCTTAAGACATAAAACTTCATTTTTATATTCGGACCTTGCTAGCCTACTTAAAATAATCATTTTCAGAGCTTTCTTCTCGGATGTACTTGGTGAATATGGAGAGTTCATCACACGGCTTTTCAAATACGACAAAGTATTGCCAATGAATACTGGGGTGGAAGGTGGCGAAACAGCATGTAAAATCGCGCGTACGTGGGCATATATGAAAAAGAAGGTGCCAGACAATCAAGCTAAGGTAAAGAAATTCCTATAGCCAATAAAATAGCTCACCAAAAATAACAGTACAATCGCACACTTTTCAGATTCTATTCGCTGAGAATAATTTCTGGGGACGCACTTTAGCGGCCATATCCGCTTCAACCGATCGAACAAGTTACGGAAACTTTGGTCCTTTTATGCCTGGTTTTGAAATTATCAAATACAATAATACAGAAGCACTTGAGGTATGTGTGATTAACTTGTATAGGCATCCTTCCATCAGTTATTAATATGTACATATGTAATATGTTTCAGAAAGCTTTAAAAGATCCAAATGTCTGCGCATTTATGGTTGAACCCATACAAGGTGAGGCGGGTGTTGTCGTGCCAGATGCTGGTTATTTGAAAAAAGTGCGTGAACTATGCACAAAATACAATGTACTTTGGATAGCAGATGAAGTGCAAACTGGTTTGGCGCGTACTGGACGCATGTTGGCTGTGGATCATGAGGATGTTAAGCCGGATATACTCATTTTGGGTAAAGCTTTATCTGGTGGTGTCTATCCCGTATCCGCTGTGCTAGCTGATGACACAGTTATGGAATGCATCCTTCCTGGTCGGCATGGTTCAACTTATGGTGGTAATCCTTTGGGTTGCAAAGTGGCTATTACTGCATTGCAAATATTGTTGGATGAAGGTTTGGCGCAGAATGCTGAAAAAATGGGAAATTTGCTACGCAGTGAATTGAACACTCTTCCTAAAGATGTTGTGAGTGTTGTACGCGGAAAAGGACTTTTGAATGCAATTGTCATAAATAAAAGTAAGTACCTTGTCTTAGCTTTTTGTGTACCCAACTTTGTTCTTATTTAACTCTGAAGCTCTTATTGAGTGGTACATGATTTCCGGTGCTCGTCAAAATATCCGATAAAAACGGAAAAGCGACTACGATTGATATTCAATTTTAATTTCGGAATCTACGGGTAACGCTGACTATCACTTTAAATGACAGAAATTGTTGGATTATCTGTTAAATAAACTTCCGGTTAACCTTAATAGGTGATGGAGGTAGCGGTCCTACAAGGTTATGATCAGTTAGATGTTAGAAGTATTACTACGCATTAGGTTGGATTAGGTAAAGAGGACGTGCCTTATTTTCACTAGGAGACGTTTTTCTCCAATGTCCGCTAATGGGAGCTTATTTTGTTTCATATGTACCATCGTGCATATTTATTTAGTTCGAGTAGAATGTGCGTCCCTGTCGTACTTAAACTTGGCTATAAGGATTTTGAGATCACACAACCATCCCAGTTGGTATACAGTTAGTTCATTCCTCAATTTTTTTGAGAAAGTAGACAGCGGTAGCTGCACGGACTAGTCCGACCTTTTTATACATTTTTCGGAGTCCTTCCTGTCCACCTCGTCAGTATACCCATGCCCTTCAATATTACAGTACTCATGAACCCAGCAAGGGGTAGCAACATAGACACACTAGCTAGACTCTATACGTCCGCTTAGTATCCGATTTGATCAAGTTAGGCTCTAATGCCTTCAAAGCATTTCTCTTTGAAACTAACCTGAAGTAATATAGCTGCTCTCTTTATGGCGCAGACCTCCGCCTGAAACACCATCAAAAATAAGGAAGTCCATGCGACTAAGGTTTCGAGTACAACCCATTCTTAGTTCCCTTGTTCTTGAAGTCGCCTGTCTACACTGTATAAACCTTAAACCTGTGAGAAACCACCCCGTTTTTCTTTCGAAGGATACCTTTTGTTCTGCTCACGACTGCCGAAGTATAGTTCGTATCGGACGTTAGCTGAGTTTGGCACTGTTTAATCGATTTTTTGCCATGTCATCTGTAGTTATAGGGTGCTCCTAGCTGGCTCATTTCCACAAATTGGGATCACTGATTCTTAGAGCACCTTTTGCGGTCAAATCCTTTATGAAAAAATGTAAAGCACCAAGTGAATGAGATGTTTAGCACTCATTGAGATGCCTACCGTTGCCGATATTCCCTGACACGAGCATCTACATCATTTAAGCCTTTAACTGATGGTTTTTTTGTTTTGTCTAGCGCCCTCTTTTGCTTCTTTATTGGGCTCGTAACCGTCTAGCCCCTTCCATCAGATTAACATAACTTTGCAAGCTTAATTTGACTTCAAAAGCGCAATTTATCGTGGTGTCGCTCAGTTTCGGCAAATTTATAATACGAATTTTTGTTTTTCTAGCTAAAGGGGCTTTAGTTCCTGAATATGACAATGTGCGCTTTAATCACTAGTCATTGATCAGCGTAAGCGAAGGTTTCCAAGATTTTGTCTGACTACCAATATCAATACGAGAAACAACAGCACGTTCCTCGGAGTCCGCGCCTTAATTTCAGTTGACTGCTGAGCGTTAAATCCACTTAACAACTACAAATCCTAGGGTTCAATTTTGTACAAGTACACTGAAGATGGTAATGTTAATGAAAGCAACCTATATGACGAGTAAGCCTATGTAAGGGAGAGAAATGAAATACTAACCAAACAGCTCCTGTTGAATACCCAGAAACCTGGGCATCCCAACAGAGATCTGATTGGTGAACCAACGCCGCCCAGGGGCTTAAGGAGTCATCTCCGTAAGCATTATGAGGAAATTCGACACCTGAGAACATAGCCGTATGAAGCCAAAAAATACAAGCAGGTCCTCAGTGAACTCCACAAACAGGCGTCGGACATCTATGCCAGGAGTTGCCCGGTGAATCATGTACTCAAAAAACAATACCCAAAACTTGCAGAAAAGGAATGCACACTCCCTAGGGAAACACGAGTCACTCTAGCTCAACTTCGTTCTGGATACTGTAACAGGTTAAATTCTTACCTATACAGAATAAACCCGACATACAAAACATATGTCCTGCTTGTAACGTGTCCCTACATGACACCAATCATATCTTCAACTGTATTGTGGAACCAACGCCTCTAACACAACGAGCAAGCCTACCAAAGGGTACTCCTAACAGTTCACAAATCTCAATAGCCCTACCCACCACGATAAGGGTGCTTTTCATTGATTTTACTTTTCGATTAGTTCGTTTTTGCGGTTGTTTTTTATTCTGAACGATTAATTCTTGTAAAATTTATAGGTACATTTTATTTCTTACTTCATTCTTCTTTGTTTAACAGAATTTGATGCCTGGGATATCTGTCTAAAATTGCGCGATAACGGCTTGCTGGCCAAGCCCACACATGGTGATATTATACGTTTCGCACCACCGCTCATAATCACGGAAGAGCAAACGCGGGAATGCGCCGGAATTATCAAGAAAACAATATTGAACGCATAATGTGTGAAGAGCAACTCTATTAATCTATTTAAATACATTTTTGAAATTTTAAATAATTATTTTATATATACAAAAAATGTATTTTTATTATTCATATCTGCGTGTCTGTGAGGTATTTTGTTAAATACTGTCTGTAATTAGAGAGAATATTATTACGAATATTTGCAACACTAAGGGGTACTGCCATCTCTAAGCCGATGCTAAGCAAGGACTGTACGCACATCAATAATTCAATCATTATGTCTACACATATGTACGTACACGCAGCGGAGATGAGATGCCCAAACACATGCAGACATCTTATTGAGATGCTCCTAAATGTAGGCAATTATAATTGTGGAAGTGTCGCTCACACATACAAGCGCATGGGGTGTGAGAGAAGCTATGCAAATTATACATCTGTAGTCGTAGCTGAGAAACCAACTAGTAAGTTCTGGAATGGAAAAGCCTAGAAGTATGCAACCAGGAAATCAAAGAGTATAAAAATGCGAGAACAGTAGAGGCGAGAATTCAGTTTCATTTGAGCTATCAATCAGTTTGGTTATAAAGCCAGCTATTGTGAAGTACTTTAATAAAGGCCATTTTTCCATTATTCAATATTGGAGTTATTTTCAACAGTTTAGTGATTCGAACTTAGCAGAAGGGCAAATAAGAGGATTTGCAGTAAAATCGTTACAATATACTAAGCGAATATTTAAAATTTCCCATGATGACAGAAAACAAAAAATTGTTCAACCTTTTTCACGCTCAACTAAATAAAACTGTAAGTGTAAAGAAAAAAAAATGATGGGCTCTTTTAATCTTTTGATGTTAACAAACCATCAGCGAATGTCTACAAATATTTCGCCCCCCCCCCCCCCCCCCCCCCTCAACAGAAAGCGGCTAAAGTGTGTCACATTTGATGGAAGTGATATATATAAAAAGTGTACAACAACCCGCTTTCCCAAATACAACGTAAGTGTCAGTGTGCTACAAAAACAAAAATAAAAACTCTTCAAATACCAACAGAATGACAGTTAAAAGTCAAACGGAAGTTAAGTATTGCCCAAGAATGGTGAGCTGCAACAATCTCAGCCGACGGTTAAAACCATAAAGATAAACACTAAATACACCGATGATACGCTGACTTCTAAAAGAAGAAAAAATTGTAAAAAGAAAAAGTGTGAAAAAATCAAAAATCTAATAACGCAAATACTCGAAGGCGTTATTATGAATACCCCAATTTCAATGGGATATCACACTGTGTAGAAAATAATTAGCGATTTTAATGTTTTAATTAAAAAATAGAAAAAGCGAAGAGAAGTATAAAGGATACAATAAGATTTTCACAAACAAAAAATGCTCGTCATTTTACGGTTTTAAACGACATTTCTTGCACTACAATCGCTAAGAATGAAATCTTGTTAAGACAATTTTAAGAAATTGAGTGGCCGCAGTAAACGGAATTCAATGACTTTATGAATGACAAAGATAAAGGAAAATATTAAATAAACAATAAAATATTCTTGAACCGTGAAATTTTACAATACAGTGGAAATTACTAAAAGCTGAAGCAATATTGTTTTGTATGTGCGTCCTAAAGCTCGCTAAAAAATTAAAAGCACTCTAGAAAGTGGCCCTTATCCTCTTTTTATACTCAGTTGAGCAGAGCTCACAGATTATATTAACTTTGATTGGATAACGGTTGGTTGTACAGGTATAAAGGAATCGAGATAGATATAAACTTCCACATATCAAAATCATCAGTATTGAAAAAAAATTTGATTGGGCCATGTCCGTTAACACGATAACTTGAATAAATTTTGAGGTATCCTGATGAAATTTAGTATGTAGGTTCCTGGGCACTCAGCTCAGATCGCTATTTAAAAAGAACGATATCGGACTATAACCACGCTCACTTTTTCGATATCGAAAATTTCGAAAAACCGAAAAAGTGCGATAATTCATTATGTATATTGTGTTCCATTCATTATGTATACTGTGTTCCAGATATGAGCCAAATCGGACCACAAATACGATTTTTGAATTTGAATATCTCGATCCATGCGCCACCTACCGGCAATTTTTTTGCATAGGTCGATTTCTATTCTTGTATGTATTATGTGTTCCAAATATGAGCCAAATCGGACCACAAATCAAAAAAGATCAAAAAAGTTGTACTGATTTTTTGCTATTTTCAAAATTTAAATCGAATTTTCTTAAAAACGGTTCGGTAGAAAAAACATAAATTTTGGATTCTGACTTAATTTGGTCCATAAAATAAGAATCCACGAGAAAATCGCTGGTGCTTTGACCCTGCAATTAAACTTGCTTCAGGCACCCCGTGACATTCTAGAGTCCACCTTTATGGCGATATCTCGTAAAGGCGTCCACCTATAGAACTAAGCCCACGCCCTTTTAAAATACTCATTAACACCTTTCATTTGATACCCATATCGTACAAACAAATTCTAGAGTCAGCCCTGGTCCACCTTTATGGCGATATCCCTAAATGGCATCCACCTATAGAACTATGGCCCACTCCCTCTTGAAATACTATTTAATACCTTCCATTTGATACGCATGTCATACAAACACATTCCAGGGTTACCCTAGGTTCATTTTCCTACATGGTGATTTTCCCTTATTTTGTCTCCATAGCTCTCAGCTGAGTATGTAATGTTCGGTTACACGGAACTTAGCCTTCCTTACTTGTTTTTATCAAAAATATGATGATTATCAGGCATATCGTCCTCACACGACCGAACGTACTTCATATCTAGAATATTTCATTGATACCAAGAGACTGTGCACCAGAAAAGTGATGTAGATCAGGAATCACTGCAGTGTACATGGGAACTGCTGTGCCAACGACATAACGATTAGACCGAGGTGAACGATCTGAGTAACTTTGCTTCTTCTCTTGCAACATGCAAGCAATAACTTGGAACTGACCTCTTGTGGTGAGAGCTGCAACAGGTTCCTTGTTAATATTATTCGTCCCTCCCAGGGTTCATTGATTGGGGTAATAACAGGACACTATCTGAGGGAAATACTTCTAACGCAACCGCGGGGATATTTGATAAGGCAAAGTATTACATACGTTCATTGCAGATTTAGCTATGGATTGGTCAATCAAAACTGTGACCTCTGGCGAGTCATTGTTATAGTAATTGACATCAATCACTTTTAACAGAATGAAAGACGGATAGACCTGTAAAGCAGAACGACCCTGATCGTTACACAAAACGCTTACACATAAGCTTCAAAGAGGGTAGAGGGTATAGGTAAATGTATTTCAGAAAGACATATGTGATCCGGCCTATGAAAAGGTGGCTTATGACTCAAAAAAGAAATTGCAAGAAACAGCTGTTAACAGCTGTTTTTTTAGTCATAGGCCGGATCACATATGTCTTTGAGAAATGGACAAAAGTATATGAGAACATGGTAAATTTGTTTGAGAAATGGACAAGTGTATTTAAGAAAATCATTTTTTAAATGTTTTTGATTTTTTTCTAAAATATATGCGCCAATTTCTCAAGTGTTAAATACAAAAGTATCTGGTGAAGCTTCTAAACAATAAAATGGGATATGAAAATCGGTTGTACAGAAGATATATGCCAGTGCTGGTGTCCGGTCGGTTCCGATAAATGTCTCATTGGACATCAAAATGTACCCGTTGACCGAATTTCGTGAAGATGTATCAAAAATTGAGGGAATGGTTATACTGATCATTACAGCACACTTATTGGTGGGTCTCTCCCTTTTCCTTTAAGAACTTACAATTAACGAGATTGAGACCCAACTTAATATACCATTTCGTTTGCATTGGCTACCAATTTCCGGCTCAGATTTTGATCAGGAATGATTGTTATTCAGTCTGAACTAAAGATGTTTCTAAACTATCTAAACTATATCTACAACTGATTGTTCAGATAAACAAGCCATTTTTAAATAAATTTTCCTGAGGAGTTTTTTCTCATTCTCACATAAACCACCCCTGAATATAAATTTTCACGACAGCTTCAGTAGGCTGCATCAGTGGCCTTCGGCACAGCTGGAGACCGTGCCAAGCCTACTTATTATTAATCTATTCGCATTCCATTCGCCAATAGTTATATTCATAATTTTCATCAATGTTGCCACTTTCACGCCCAGCAAACCCATTTCCGTCAATACTTTAGTTAGGCCAAAAAAATCACTTTGATTCCATAAGAAATATTTAATCATATGATATGGCCCAATTGCCTGACGCAGAAACAACACCCACAAACTTAACGAAATTTCATCAAGCTGCAAAAGCGCAAGCAGTTTAGCAATGAAACTAACGTCTGCTAGCTTCCTGTATTGCACTTCCTTTTTTAATTTTAACGCTTTATTTAATTATCTTCAAGATGATGATAAGATGATGAGATGACGATGTCGGGTCGACTAGACTACTTCAAACTGTAACGGTTTTAATATAATCAAAGTAAAAAAAAAATTGCAGCGTTTATTTGGGTGAAATTTACCACCAAAAATACGAGCCAACAACAACAATGAAATACATATAAAAAAACAAAAACAAGCAATTGTTGGTCGTCAGCGATGTTACTTTCCTTTGGTTTTTTTCTGTCATTTCATTGCCTTTTTTATAAATTTTAATAAAGACATCTTGTCGGACAACAAAAGTTCAAACAAGTGGCGATAAAACCATAAGATTATGGCACCCTTGGTATGCTGCACTTTAGTACAACGACCTCATCCTCACTCACTCTTCGCATCCAGTACAAGTAAGACACAATTGTAAGTAGCTTTTGTGGAGTTGTAGCGGGTAATGTCCATTTGATGACCGTTTGTAAGAAAAGGTGTTGATGGCAACGGGTGGGGTTGTGCCCGATGGCGTATGTTGATAAGCCAAAAATTGCTCAAAGAAATAAATTTAAGTAAAAGATATGCTATGCAAGACTTCTTCTTTCTATTTTTTTATTACTTTTTTGTTATTGTATTGCACTAATGTTTTTCACTACAAAACTCTGCCCATCTCTACTTGAAGTGGCTGCTAAGCAATAACAAAGAACATTTAACACTTCCCTTTGCTATAAAACTGCGGAAAGTGTTAAAAGTTGCATTTGTTGCACATTTGCTTTTTTCTCATTATTTCTATCATTTTTGTTTTTGGTTTTTATAACCTTAAAGATAAGATTTCAAAATAAATGACTTTAGAACTTAATTATTTATTTAGGTTCAAAGCATAAACTTAATTAAAAGTTATCACGGTTGGAAGGAGACGGATATGCGAAGGTGCAGTTGAGCTGATGGTCACCTAATCGGCCACTGAGCCGTACGGGGTTATGCTGAAAGGATTACCATTTTTACAGCCAAGCCTACAAAGTCATCGCGGTATATTAGGTTTGGTTACCGATAACGTTATGGATAAGGTAGACATCGATCTTGATATTTCGTTCGTCCTAGAAAATGAGCATAAAGTTAGTTGATGATTCCATTTACCATGAACACATAGCTTTACCGAGCGCTTGTAGCCATTAACGTGCCAGATATACCTCGTCATTTCGCAAAGTTCGTATCACTTCAGCGCTTGTTCGAGGCTCAACGTACAGAATCAGAGAGCAAATACGCCCCAAAGTCACTACTGACACACACGTTTAGTACGCAAGTGCCTGCAAGAGCCAAGAGATCAATGTTAAAATTGACAGAGATTTTCTTATGTTTAGATCATAGCGCTTTGATATTAATCTGACAGTCTAAGTTAATATGTAATTCCATTGCAGTTAAAGCGGCGGCGAGCATCTCATCTACCGCATCCTTAATAGGGGCAACATTAGCCTGGAAGACGCTGCAGTAATCGAGGTGCCTAAATTTCTGACTGGCACCGAGCCTGGTAGATTGCATCTCAACCCCTAATACTCCCATCCTGATTGGAGCTCATCCGTGAACCGGGTCACCAGACTTTTGAGCAAATATGAGTGGTCAGGGTCGTGCGCAAGGGGGGTTTTGGGGGTTCAAACCCGCCCCCCACATTGGGCTTACAACGACTGAATTTTTTCCATAAAAAGTGATAGATGGAAGAGTGCATTTGTTGATTGATAGCCGTTTCTATTAATTTTTATCGCAAAACTAGTCTTGGCAATAACGGATGCTTACTATGACCTTGAGCCCCATAACCATAAAGTCAAGTTTATAAAAGTATTAAAGTAAACTGATGTTATGGCCACTTGAAGTGGTCATAATGCTAATTGATATTATAATCTATAATCGTTTGAAGTGGTCGTAAGACCAATTTAACTTTTAATCGTTGGCCTTATGTTAACCCATCGTTAATAACATCTGGTAAAATCACTATTTGAAGTAGTGCAGGGCTTCTTCATATGGAGCGTATGAGCACTACACATACATATACAATTCTTTCAAGCGTGTTGTGCACAAAATTTGAGTCCAGCCTCAACAGAAACCTTAATATTTATACTGCCTAAATCTTGCCACCTTTGTGTTATACTGCCATCATCAAAACCACGGCAACTAAAAAAAAACCTCAGTAAAAAAATTGTTTACCTTCGCCTATTCACGTGCAGGGGTTGCTTATCATTCTCTCCCATTTGTCGTACTCATCCTCCAGCTGGGGTGTACTTGTAAATAACAGATTTGTGTAAATAAAATCAATTGAAATCAATACGGTGTGATATTTGTAGAAGACACGAATTTGCCGGAAGCAAATTTGTTTAAATGGTGTTGAAAGTAATTTGCCAATTTAAGGTGATAAAGTCAAGTGGATGAATTTCGAAAACAAAATAAACAATAAACAGGTAGAACAATGAGAATGAGGTGGAAGTTCGTAGTACACTGGTCGATCTGAATAATTAATGAATGATTTGTTTAAAATATTCAATAAAGTTTGGAGTAACCGTAGATTGGTTCTTTGGCTAAATGAGATGCTTTAAACACGGCTACTCGTCAGATTCTCGAATATCGAAATAAGCGTAAAGCTCACGAGCTTCTCGACATTCAGTTAAGCCGCTGCATTAACAGTATTACATTTATGTAGAACGCACGATGTTCTCTCAAGCACGGGTGATAGTTTCGAGACTTATAAAATCGAGAACACGGCTTCCTTCAAAATTCTCGAAATACTCGCACTAATGTTTTCTTATCGAAACTCTGGCTTGTTTTCGAAAATAAGTCTTAAGCTCTATATCGTCGCCCACTAACCAGAAGCATGAATGTGCAATTTTTCGACTTTGTGTTATAGCCCTCGTTATATTACCCTTTAGATTCTCTAGGTTCTACTTAAATCTAGAGCTTCCTACGCACATGGAAACCCCAATAATTTGCAGTGCCATTTTCACGTTAATATGGCTAAACAATTTTTGAAAAAAAAAGTATACGTGCCTGAATGTTGGGCACCAACTCGTAACTCACCACTACTTTTCGAGGTTCACACACAATTGTATGACGATTTTTTTATTTATAATTATTTTACTCAGGGAGCTATAAAACTACCCATGCGATATACCTATATGCTAGTTGAGATACACAAAAGCTGAGCTGTATAAGGTATTCTTCCTAAAAAATTATACCGATGAAGAATTTTTAATAGCTGAATATCCGAAAAAAAGATAGTTGCTTAATTGAAGACAAACTGATTTATTCGAAGTCGTTGCCTTTTCTCGAATCAAAACTAAAATACTTGAAAAAATTTTGTGAAAAACTGGTTATATCAAAAGAATATCATTCTTTTTATAACAAGTAAGGAAGGCTAAGTTCGGGTGTAACCGAACATAACATACTCAGTTGAGAGCTATGGAGACAAAATAAGGAAAATCAATCTGGGGTAACCCTGGAATGTGGTTGTATAACATGTGTATCAAATGAAAGGTATTAAAGAGTATTTTAAGAGAGAGTAGGCCATAGTTCTATGGATGAACGCCATTTAGGGATATCGCCATAAAGGTAGACCAGGGCTGACTCTAGAATTTGTTTGTACGATATGGGTATCAAATGAAAGGTGTTACTGAGCATTTTAAGAGGGAGTGGGCCTTAGGTCTATCGGTGGACGCCTTTTCGAGATGTCCCCATTAAGGTGGACCAGGGGTGATTCTATAATGTGTTTGTACGATATGGGTATCAAATGAAAGCTGTTAATGAGTATTTTGAAAAGGAGTGATCCTTAGTTCCATAGGTGGACGCCGTTTCGAGATATCGCCATAAAGGTGGACCAGGGGTGTCTGTAGAATGTGTTTGTACGATATGGGAATCAAATGAAAGGTGTTACTGAGCATTTTAAGAGGGAGTGGGCATTAGGTCTATAGGTGGGCGCCTTTTCGAGATATCGCCATTAGGGTGGGCCAGGGGTGACTCTAGAATGTTTGTACGGTATGGGTATCAAACGAAAGGTGTTACTGAGCATTTTAAGAGGGAGTGGGCATGAGGTCTATAGGTGGACGCCTTTTCGAGATATCGTCATTAGGGTGGGCCAGGGGTGACTCTAGAATGTGTTTGTACGATATGTGCATCAAACGAAAAGTGTTACTGAGCATTTTAAGAGGGAGTGGGCATTAGGTCTATAGGTGGACGCCCTTTCGAGATATCGCCATTAGGGTGGGCCAGGGGTGACTCTAGAATGTTTGTACGATATGGGTATCAAACGAAAGGTGTTACTGAGCATTTTAAGAGGGAGTGGGCATTAGGTCTATAGGTGGACGCCTTTTCGAGATATCGCCATTAGGGTGGGCCAGGGGTGACTCTAGAATGTGTTTGTACGATATGGGTATCAAATGAAAGGTGGTAAGGAGTATTTTAAAAGGGAGTAATCCTTAGTTCTATAGGTGGACGCCTTTTCGAGATATCGCCATAAAGGTGGACCAAGGGTGACTCTAGAATGTTTGTACGATATGGGTATCAAACGAAAGGTGTTACTGAGCATTTTAAGAGGGAGTGGGCATTAGGTCTATAGGTGGACGCCTTTTCGAGATATCGCCATTAGGGTGGGCCAGGGTGACTCTAGCATTTGTTTGTACGATATGGGTATCAAATGAAAGGTGGTAATGAGTATTTTAAAAGGGAGTAATCCTTAGTTCTATAGGTGGACGCCTTTTCGAGATATCGCCATTAGGGTGGGCCAGGTGTGACTCTAGAATGTTTGTACGATATGGGTATCAAACGAAAGGTGTTACTGAGCATTTTAAGAGGGAGTGGGCATTAGGTCTATAGGTGGACGCCTTTTCGAGATATCGCCATTAGGGTGGGACAGGGGTGACTCTAGAATGTTTGTACGGTATGGGTATCAAACGAAAGGTGTTACTGAGCATTGTAAGAGGGAGTGGGCATTAGGTCTATAGGTGGACGCCTTTTCGAGATATCGCCATTAGGGTGGGCCAGGGTGACTCTAGAATGTGTTTGTACGATATGGGTATCAAATGAAAGGTGGTAATGAGTATTTTAAAAGGGAGTAATCCTTAGTTCTATAGGTGGACGCCTTTTCGAGATATCGCCATTAGGGTGGGCCAGGTGTGACTCTAGAATGTTTGTACGATATGGGTATCAAACGAAAGGTGTTACTGAGCATTTTAAGAGGGAGTGGGCATTAGGTCTATAGGTGGACGCCTTTTCGAGATATCGCCATTAGGGTGGGACAGGGGTGACTCTAGAATGTTTGTACGATATGGGTATCAAACGAAAGGTGTTACTGAGCATTTTAAGAGGGAGTGGACATTAGGTCTATAGGTGGACGCCTTTTCGAGATATCGCCATTAGGGTGGGCCAGGGGTGACTCTAGAATGTTTGTACGATATGGGTATCAAACGAAAGGTGTTACTGAGCATTTTAAGAGGGAGTGGACATTAGGTCTATAGGTGGACGCCTTTTCGAGATATCGCCATTAGGGTGGGCCAGGGTGACTCTAGAATGTGTTTGTACGATATGGGTATCAAATGAAAGGTGGTAATGAGTATTTTAAAAGGGAGTAATCCTTAGTTCTATAGGTGGACGCCTTTTCGAAATATCGCCATTAGGGTGGGCCAGGTGTGACTCTAGAATGTTTGTACGATATGGGTATCAAACGAAAGCTGTTACTGAGCATTTTAAGAGGGAGTGGGCATTAGGTCTATAGGTGGACGCCTTTTCGAGATATCGCCATTAGGGTGGGCCAGGGGTGACTCTAGAATGTTTGTACGATATGGGTATCAAACGAAAGGTGTTACTGAGCATTTTAAGAGGGAGTGGACACTAGGTCTATAGGTGGACGCCTTTTCGAGGTATCGCCATTAGGGTGGGCCAGGGGTGACTCTAGAATGTTTGTACGATATGGGTATCAAACGAAAGGTGTTACTGAGCATTTTAAGAGGGAGGGGGCATTAGGTCTATAGGTGGACGCCTTTTCGAGATATCGCCATTAGGATGGGACAGGGGTGACTCTGGTATGTTTTTGTACGATATGGATATCAAATTAAAGGTATTAATGAGGGTTTTAAAAGCGAGTGGCCCTTAGATGTATATGTGAAGGCGTTCTCGCGATATCGACCAAAATGTGGACCAGGTGATCCAGAAAATCATCTGTCGGGTACTGCTAATTTATTTATATATGCAATACCACTAACAGTATTCCTGCCAAGATTCCAAGGGCTGTTGATTTCGCCTTGTAGAACTTTTTCATTTTCTTCTACTTAATATGGTAGGTGTCACACCCATTTTACAAAGGTTTTTCCAAAGTTATATTTTGCGTCAATAAACCAATCCAGTTACCATGTTTCATCCCTTTTTTCGTGTTTGGTATAGAATTATGGTATTTTTTTCATTTTTCGTAATTTTCGATATCGATAAAGTGGGCGTGGTTATGGTCAGATTTCGCCCATTTTTTATACCAAGAAAAAGTGAGTTCAGGTAAGTACGTGGGCTAAGTTTAGTAAAGATATATCGGATTTTGCTCAAGTTATTGTGTTAATGGCCGAGCGGAAGGACAGACGATGGACTGTGTATAAAAACTGGGCGTGGCTTCCACCGATTTCGCCCATTTTCACAGAGAACAGTTACCGTCATAGAATCTATGCTCCTACCAAATTTGAGAAGGATTGGTAAATTTTTGTTCGACTTATGGCAATAAAAGTATTCTAGACAAACTAAATGAAAATGGGCGGAGCCACGCCCATTTTGAAATTTTCTTTTATTTTTGTATTTTGTTGCATCATATCATTACTAGAGTTGAATTTTGACTTAATTTACTTATATACAGTAAAGATATTAAATTTTTTGTTAAAATTTGAATTTAAAAAATTTTTTTTTAAAAAGTGGTCGTGTTCTTCATCCAATTTTGCTAATTTTTACTTAGCACATATAGAGTAATAGTAGTAACGTTCCTGCCAAATTTCATCATGATATCTTCAACGACTGCCAAATTACAGCTTGCAAAACTTTTAAATTACCTTCTTGTAAAAGTGGGCGGTGCCACGCCCATTGTCCAAAATCTTACTAATTTTCTATTCTGCGTCATAAGTTCAACCCATCTACCAAGTTTCGTCGCTTTATCTGTCTTTTGTAATGAGTTATCGCACTTTTTCGGTTTTTCGAAATTTTCGATATCGAAAAAGTGGGCGTGGTTATAGTCCGATATCGTTCATTTTAAATAGCGATCTGAGATGAGTGCTCAGGAACCTACATACCAAATTTCATCAAGATACCTCAAAATTTACTCAAGTTATCGTGTTAACGGACGGACGGACGGACGGACGGACGGACATGGCTCAATCAAATTTTTTTTCGATCCTGATTATTTTGATATATGGAAGTCTATATCTATCTCGATTCCTTTATATATGTACAACCAACCGTTATCCAATCAAACTTAATATACTCTGTGAGCTCTGCTCAACTGAGTATAAAAATATTGAGGGCAACGCTTTACCCAAACCCAATATTTCAGAAGATTCTGATTCCAATGAGAATAAGAACTACTTCTAAGTTTGCAATAATATCTTAAATAAAAACACATTAGTGTTACTTTGGATAAGTCAAAGCCGCGGATGTTTTCCCATGTACTGTGATGCTCCGAATCACAATCCGCTAACAGAATTGGCCTAGCAGGTACAGGCCCGCAGAGAGCCGAGCCGGGCCCCTGGGACAGTTCGCGTTTACGGGCCCCCCTAAAAAATAAACTCAATCCAGTAAAAAAAAAATAACATAACATACATAAATTTTTCAATTCACATTGTCAGTTTTATTTCATATAAAATAAGATTTACTGGAGCACTTACATAAATGAAATGTTAGATTTCATTGTTTGATTTGCTGAGATGCTCGGAAATAATACCTCCATCTTCAAGTCATGAAATTTGTTCAGAAGTTGAAATGGTGGCAGCGAATCACATCCCAAATTTGCTAAGTGGATGGCTTTGAGATGAATAATTTCATCTATTATATCCGTAGAAATATCGATACCATAAATCGTGCAGAATACCGCTGCCTTTTCTTTGAGCTCTTCTTCCGTCAGATCCTGATACTTCCACAAAAAACTAAATTTAAACGCAATGTCATTTACTTCGAAACGTCTTGTTATGTTACCAATCAAGCAGTCCAAAAGAACGTAAAAAACTTGCTGTTTGAATTCAGTTTCGGAATCAGACTCAGGTGATTCGCCAGGCAATTCATCGAACTGGCGCTTTATTATCTTCCTTCTTTTCTCTGCGGGTATTCTCCTATACTCCCTGCCAGAACCTTACATTCTTGAAGTATGACAGACCATTGATGCCTGAACTTCTTCAACTCATCAATCAGGCTACGTATATTTTCTGTTTCCACGTACAGTGTGGCATTTCTAGCTTGCCGTACCAGATTTCGATGGTTGATTAGCGTCAACACTTTGAGCCAAATGCAGGCTAAGAGGATACACTCAAATTTCCCCATATATGCTTCAATACCTTTCAAATCCGTTGCTGTTTCTGAACTCAGATTCAAAAGCTTGATTTCATCAATAGCTTTCAATATTTGGGGAATGTGAGTTGCTATAGGTTTCACACTATCCACACGAGCAGACCATCGTGCTTGTGTCATGCTGTGCAAGGAGCAATTAGTTTTTTCCTTGAGAATTTCTCATCTCTGAGGGCTTGCGCTAAAGATATTTTACAATTTCTGCATAATACCGAAAAATGTGATGACTTCTGCACAACATTCAGCAGCTTGCACTACACATAAATTTAAACTATGACAAGCACAAGGTGCAAATATTGCCAGGAAGTTATCTCTCTGGATATGACTCTGCGCTCCTTTGTAATGACCGCTCATATTACTGCCATTATCATACCCTTGTCCACGGCAGTCATCCAGGGGAATATTGTGCTTTTTTAGAGAGCTGCGAATCAGCTCAGCGATAGCTTCTCCTGTTTTTGCGTTACAACCGACAAACTCTGAGAAGCGTTCTTGGATTTTCCATTTTCCGGTGTCCCTGTCTAATAAAACATAACGTAATATAACAAGTAAGGAAGGCTAAGTTCGGGTGTAACCGAACATAACATACTCAGTTGAGAGCTATGGAGACAAAATAAGGAAAATCAATCTGGGGTAACCCTGGAATGTGGTTGTATAACATGTGTATCAAATGAAAGGTATTAAAGAGTATTTTAAGAGAGAATAGGCCATAGTTCTATGGATGAACGCCATTTAGGGATATCGCCATAAAGGTAGACCAGGGCTGACTCTAGAATTTGTTTGTACGATATGGGTATCAAATGAAAGGTGTTACTGAGCATTTTAAGAGGGAGTGGGCCTTAGGTCTATCGGTGGACGCCTTTTCGAGATGTCCCCATTAAGGTGGACCAGGGGTGATTCTATAATGTGTTTGTACGATATGGGTATCAAATGAAAGCTGTTAATGAGTATTTTGAAAAGGAGTGATCCTTAGTTCCATAGGTGGACGCCGTTTCGAGATATCGCCATAAAGGTGGACCAGGGGTGTCTCTAGAATGTGTTTGTACGATATGGGAATCAAATGAAAGGTGTTACTGAGCATTTTAAGAGGGAGTGGGCATTAGGTCTATAGGTGGACGCCTTTTCGAGATATCGCCATTAGGGTGGGCCAGGGGTGACTCTAGAATGTTTGTACGATATGTGCATCAAACGAAGGGTGTTACTGAGCATTTTAAGAGGAAGTGGGCATTAGGTCTATAGGTGGACGCCCTTTCGAGATATCGCCATTAGGGTGGGGCAGGGGTGACTCTAGAATGTTTGTACGATATGGGTATCAAACGAAAGGTGTTACTGAGCATTTTAAGAGGGAGTGGGCATTAGGTCTATAGGTCGACGTCTTTTCGAGATATCGCCATTAGGGTGGGCCAGGGGTGACTCTAGAATGTGTTTGTACGATATGGGTATCAAATGAAAGGTGGTAAGGAGTATTTTAAAAGGGAGTAATCCTTAGTTCTATAGGTGGACGCCTTTTCGAGATATCGCCATAAAGGTGGACCAAGGGTGACTCTAGAATGTTTGTACGATATGGGTATCAAACGAAAGGTGTTACTGAGCATTTTAAGAGGGAGTGGGCATGAGGTCTATAGGTGGACGCCTTTTCGAGATATCGTCATTAGGGTGGGCCAGGGGTGACTCTAGAATGTGTTTGTACGATATGTGCATCAAACGAAGGGTGTTACTGAGCATTTTAAGAGGAAGTGGGCATTAGGTCTATAGGTGGACGCCCTTTCGAGATATCGCCATTAGGGTGGGGCAGGGGTGACTCTAGAATGTTTGTACGATATGGGTATCAAACGAAAGGTGTTACTGAGCATTTTAAGAGGGAGTGGGCATTAGGTCTATAGGTCGACGTCTTTTCGAGATATCGCCATTAGGGTGGGCCAGGGGTGACTCTAGAATGTGTTTGTACGATATGGGTATCAAATGAAAGGTGGTAAGGAGTATTTTAAAAGGGAGTAATCCTTAGTTCTATAGGTGGACGCCTTTTCGAGATATCGCCATAAAGGTGGACCAAGGGTGACTCTAGAATGTTTGTACGATATGGGTATCAAACGAAAGGTGTTACTGAGCATTTTAAGAGGGAGTGGGCATTAGGTCTATAGGTGGACGCCTTTTCGAGATATCGCCATTAGGGTGGGCCAGGGTGACTCTAGAATGTGTTTGTACGATATGGGTATCAAATGAAAGGTGGTAATGAGTATTTTAAAAGGGAGTAATCCTTAGTTCTATAGGTGGACGCCTTTTCGAGATATCGCCATAAAGCTGGACCAAGGGTGACTCTAGAATGTTTGTACGGTATGGGTATCAAACGAAAGGTGTTACTGAGCATTTTAAGAGGGAGTGGGCATTAGGTCTATAGGTGGACGCCTTTTCGAGATATCGCCATTAGGGTGGGCCAGGGTGACTCTAGAATGTGTTTGTACGATATGGGTATCAAATGAAAGGTGGTAATGAGTATTTTAAAAGGGAGTAATCCTTAGTTCTATAGGTGGACGCCTTTTCGAGATATCGCCATTAGGGTGGGCCAGGTGTGACTCTAGAATGTTTGTACGATATGGGTATCAAACGAAAGGTGTTACTGAGCATTTTAAGAGGGAGTGGGCATTAGGTCTATAGGTGGACGCCTTTTCGAGATATCGCCATTAGGGTGGGACAGGGGTGACTCTAGAATGTTTGTATGATATGGGTATCAAACGAAAGGTGTTACTGAGCATTTTAAGAGGGAGTGTACATTAGGTCTATAGGTGGACGCCTTTTCGAGATATCGCCATTAGGGTGGGCCAGGGGTGACTCTAGAATGTTTGTACGATATGGGTATCAAACGAAAGGTGTTACTGAGCATTTTAAGAGGGAGTGGACATTAGGTCTATAGGTGGACGCCTTTTCGAGATATCGCCATTAGGGTGGGCCAGGGTGACTCTAGAATGTGTTTGTACGATATGGGTATCAAATGAAAGGTGGTAATGAGTATTTTAAAAGGGAGTAATCCTTAGTTCTATAGGTGGACGCCTTTTCGAAATATCGCCATTAGGGTGGGCCAGGTGTGACTCTAGAATGTTTGTACGATATGGGTATCAAACGAAAGCTGTTACTGAGCATTTTAAGAGGGAGTGGGCATTAGGTCTATAGGTGGACGCCTTTTCGAGATATTGCCATTAGGGTGGGCCAGGGGTGACTCTAGAATGTTTGTACGATATGGGTATCAAACGAAAGGTGTTACTGAGCATTTTAAGAGGGAGTGGACACTAGGTCTATAGGTGGACGCCTTTTCGAGATATCGCCATTAGGGTGGGCCAGGGGTTACTCTAGAATGTTTGTACGATATGGGTATCAAACGAAAGGTGTTACTGAGCATTTTAAGAGAGAGAGGGCATTAGTTCTATAGGTGGACGCCTTTTCGAGATATCGCCATTAGGGTGGGACAGGGGTGACTCTGGTATGTTTTTGTACGATATGGATATCAAATTAAAGGTATTAATGAGGGTTTTAAAAGCGAGTGGCCCTTAGATGTATATGTGAAGGCGTTCTCGTGATATCCACCAAAATGTGGACCAGGTGATCCAGAAAATCATCTGTCGGGTACTGCTAATTTATTTATATATGCAATACCACTAACAGTATTCCTGCCAAGATTCCAAGGGCTGTTGATTTCGCCTTGTAGAACTTTTTCATTTTCTTCTACTTAATATGGTAGGTGTCACACCTATTTTACAAAGATTTTTCCAAAGTTATATTTTGCGTCAACAAACCAATCCAGTTACCATGTTTCATCCCTTTTTTCGTATTTGGTATAGAATTATGGCATTTTTTTCATTTTTCGTAATTTTCGATATCGATAAAGTGGGCGTGGTTATGGTCAGATTTCGCCCATTTTTTATACCAAGAAAAAGTGAGCTCAGGTAAGTACGTGGGCTAAGTTTAGTAAAGATATATCGGATTTTGCTCAAGTTATTGTGTTAATGGCCGAGCGGAAGGACAGACGGTGGAATGTGTATAAAAACTGGGCGTGGCTTCCACAGATTTCGCCCATTTTCACAGAGAACAGTTACCGTCATAGAATCTATGCTCCTACCAAATTTGAGAAGGATTGGTAAATTTTTGTTCGACTTATGGCAATAAAAGTATTCTAGACAAACTAAATGAAAATGGGCGGAGCCACGCCCATTTTGAAATTTTCTTTTATTTTTGTATTTTGTTGCATCATATCATTACTGGAGTTGAATTTTGACTTAATTTACTTATATACAGTAAAGATATTAAATTTTTTGTTAAAATTTGAATTAAAAAAAATTTTTTTTTAAAAAGTGGGCGTGTTCTTAATCCAATTTTGCTAATTTTTATTTAGCACATATAGAGTAATAGTAGTAACGTTCGTGCCAAATTTCATCATGATATCTTCAACGACTGCCAAATTACAGCTTGCAAAACTTTTAAATTACCTTCTTGTAAAAGTGGGCGGGGCCACGCCCATTGTCCAAAATCTTACTAATTTTCTATTCTGCGTCATAACGTCAACCCATCTACCAAGTTTCGTCGCTTTATCTGTCTTTTGTAATGAGTTATCGCACTTTTTCGGTTTTTCGAAATTTTCGATATCGAAAAAGTGGGCGTGGTTATAGTCCGATATCGTTCATTTTAAATAGCGATCTGAGATGAGTGCTCAGGAACCTACATACCAAATTTCATCAAGATACCTCAAAATTTACTCAAGTTATCGTGTTATGGGACGGACGGACGGACGGACGGACGGACGGACGGACATGGCTCAATCAAATTTTTTTTCGATCCTGATTATTTTGATATATGGAAGTCTATATCTATCTCGATTCCTTTATATATGTACAACCAACCGTTATCCAATCAAACTTAATATACTCTGTGAGCTCTGCTCAACTGAGTATAAAAACAGTCTGCTCAATATGCGCCGAATAAGGGGTTGCATCCACTATTACTGTGTAATACTTGACGGACTTTCTCTCGCCTTCTACCTTTCTAATTACTTGACTTGCACAGATTTCTATGAACTAATTTTGTATTCCATCAGACAAATAATGTGCTTGGAGACGATCCTTTTTCATTTGAGATTCCCTCACCTTCTCCAAATGTTCATGCAATAGGGCGTCATAATTGCTAATCAGTTCCAAAATACCAAGAAATTTTCCATTTTTTGGATTTCCGATCAATGAATTATGCCCTCTAAATGCCAGTCCTTTTTCTCCAAGAAATAAAACAACATCAAGAATTCGGCGAAGTATCTCTCTCCAGCGAGCTGCTTCATTTTTAAGGATTTCCGCTAAGAGAATATCCACTGAACTTGCATTTCGAATTCTCATTTCATATTGGCGCCACTCTATATAGCAAGTTTTATGATTTTGACTATTTTCATGTTCAGGAATTTTGTCGTGTAACTTCTTCCAACCTTTTTCTTTAGAATAACCTGAAGATTTTGTCAAAGCTGATCGGGTATTTTCGGAAATTTTGCTGAAAAGCCGGCATGGAAAACAAAAAAGCGCTTCTTTTGTTGCACTCCAAACGAGCCAATCACGCTTTACTTTTTCTCCGTTTTTTTAGAGTAGTATGAAGTATGATTTGGAGGAAATGGCAACCACTTAAGTCGTTGGGAAGTCGAAATAAACTGTGATTTTAAGTTAGTTGAAGCATTTTTGACAGATGGCGCTTATAAAAATGTGTCAAAAACGTTTATTTAACTTAAAATCACATTTTATTTCGACTATGACTATGCCCCATAGTATTTGATTGGATGCTTATGATTTTAGTTAGTGATTTTCAATTTTAAAACAATTTTTTGTAGCAACAAAATATGTATGTATCTATGAAATCCTAGTTAGAGTACTGTCAATATTGCTTTGCCTTGCCGGGCCCCCAAAAACCTTCCGGCCCCCAGGGCAGTTGCCTCTCCGCGGCCCTGAGCAGGTATGGGCTTGGCCCCAACATTATTTAAAAATCAATCTGCAGTAATTTTTTGACGTGTTTTGAGGTTAAGGCCATACCACGACCACTTGGGCCAATTCTTATAGCTTATTTGGATTAAGCGCATAAAAATGTATAGAAAACATGAGTTGCATTACCTGATCCGACAACTTTTAATTTTTTTGTATGGCTGTGTTAACAAAAAATTAGATCAGTTTTTAAAATTTTTGTTGTGCCAGAAAAATGAATGTGCTAAATTTCGGAAAATAGAAGCGATGCGAACAGAGCACTTATCTCAGTTGAAAGAGCATAGTGTGAATATAATATATATATACACTTTTACATTAGAAACTAATTCTTCTAATTTTGAGGGAGCAATAAACTTTGAAACTCGATTTCCCAACATTTTCATTTTGGCACATTCATGCTTCTGGCAAGCGGGCGACGATATAATACTGCCATTGCAGCGATTGAATTGTATTTCGAGAAGCTCGCGAGCCCAACGAGTATTTCGGGATTTGGAAATCTCGCGAGAAGCCGATACTCGCAAATAATTTTTCAAACAAATTCGAGAAATCGTAAGATCCATAACTTACCAACTATTTCCGAGCTCCGCCGGATCAAACGGATGTGACATGTGTTTCCAAATCTCATTGTAGTGCTTACGGTTATGTCCCCCAATTCTAATCAGGAGTCATCTGCTCGTTCGACCGTATTTCGCATAAGAGTTGATGCATACTCTTTACCAACTCTTCGTCCGCACATCTTTGAGGAGCACTTAAACCGAATAAGAGAACAATCGGTCTCACTAAGGCGCTTTCTTTTTGAACACAAGTCGCTACGACTTATTTCACAGCAATTAATAAAAATAAATTAAATTTTTCTATGATCAACATCTTACTTTCGGTTGCAAATTCCATTTATATGTTCAACACAAATTTATGCAGCAGCTTAACACACTGATTAACGCCACCTTGTGCGCATCTGGGTCCCTTAAATGTTATTATGCAACTACAACTCAGGCGTTTAACTATCATCGCATGGCAACAACCACTTTGTTAGCAAATAAATCGCTTATCACTGTTCAAATTAGCTTGTAGCTAATGATAATTCCGCATGTCAATGTAAATACCTACACACATCATGTGCAAAAAATTTAATACCCATATTTATAAAGTAATGATTTTTCGTTGATTACATGGCTTTTAAAACAAGGATCAACCCATACTGACAACATACAAGTCTTCTAACAACACAGGCACACAAAAACAATATAATATGAAAATAGCATCATGGAATTGTATATTATAACGTAGCCTATATGCTATCAACGATACATTACATTCTAAAAAAATGCATTCTTTTCATCACTTCAGGGATGTTGTAAGCCGAATTTGAGGGGTTGAACTGCTTGGCGAGGGTTAGAGTAGTTTTTACTTGCAACAGTGTTTTTCATCTGAAATTTCCTTTTTTGTTATGCTAATATCCTTCTCAGGTTTAAGGTATATGAGGGCTGGTAAGAACGCAAAAAATGCGCAATATCACTGCCTTTTCATAATTATATTTTTACGAGCTACTCAAGGTTCAGCACTTGTGCATGTCTGCAGCTGTACAACCAGCCATTCAGAATGTTATATAAATAAGCTATTACATCGACTTACTAAATATAGAAGCTAACAAGTAAGGAAGGCTTAGTTCGGGTGTAACCGAACATTACATACTCAGCTGAGAGCTTTGGAGATAAAATAAGGGAAAATCACCACATAGGAAAATGAACCTAGGGTAACCCTGGAATGTGTTTGTATGACATGTGTATCAAATGGAAGGTGTTAAGGAGTATTTTAAGAGGGAGTGGGCCATAGTTCTATAGGTGGACCAGGGGTGACTCTATAATGTGTTGTACGATATGGGTATCAAATTAAAGGTATTAATGAGGGTTTTAAAAGGAAGTGGCCCTTAGATGTATATGTGAAGGCGTTTTCGAGATATCGACCAAAAACTTGGACCAGGGTGACCCAGAACATCATCTGTCGGGTACCGCTAATTTATTTATATATGTAATACCACGAACAGTATTCCTGCCAAGATTTCAAGGGCTTTTGCTTGCGCCCTGCAGAACTTTTTCATTTTTTTCTACTTAATATGGTAGGTGTCACACCCATTTTACAAGGTTTTTCTAAAGTTATTTTTGCGTCAATAAACCAATCAAATTACCATGTTTCATCCCTTTTTTCATATTTGGTATTTATTATTTATTATGGCATTTTTTTCATTTTTCGTAATTCTCGGTTTCGAAAAAGTGGGCGCGGTTATAGTCGGATTTTGGCCATTTTTTGTACCAAGATAAAGTGAGTTCAGATAAGTACGCGAAATGAGTTTAGTAAAGATATATCGGTTTTTGCTCAAGTTACCGTTTTAACGGCCGAGCGGAAGGACAGACGGTCGACTGTGTATAAAAACTGGACGTGGCTTCAACCGATTTAGCCCATTTTCACAGAAAACAGTTAACGTCATAAATTCTATGCCCCTACCAAATTTCAAAAGGTAATTGGTAAATTTTTGTTCGACTTATGGCGTTAAAAGTATCCTAGACAAATTAAATGAAAAAGAGCGGAGCCACGCCCATTTTGAAATTTTCTTTTATCTTTGTATTTTGCTGCACCATATCATTACTGGAGTCGAATGTTGACATAATTTACTTTTATACTGTAAAGATATTAAATTTTTTGTTAAAATTAAACAAATTTGTTTTAAAAGTGGGCGTGTTCGTCATCCGATTTCGCTAATTTTTATTCAGCACACATATAGTAATAGGAGTAACGTTCCTGCCAAATTTCATCATGATATCTTCAACGACTGCCAAATTACAGCTTGCAAAAATTTTAAATTTCCTTCTTTTAAAAGTGGGCGGTGCCACGCCCATTGTCCAAAATTTTACTAGTTTTCTATTCTTCGTCATAAGCTCAACTCACCTACCAAGTTTCATCGCTTTATCTGTCTTTGGTAATTAATTATTGCACTTTTTCGGTTTTTCGAAATTTTCGATATCGAAAAAGTGGGCGTGGTTACAGTCCGATATCGTTCATTTTAAATAGCGATCTGAGATGAGTGCTCAGGAACCTACATACAAAATTTCATCAAGATACCTCAAAATTTACTCAAGTTATCGTGTTAACGGACGGACGGACGGACGGACATGGCTCAATCAAATTTTTTTCGATCCTGATGATTTTGATATATGGAAGTCTATGTCTATCTCGATTCCTTTATACCTGTACAACCAACCGTTATCCAATCAAACTTAATATACTCTGTGAGCTCTGCTCAACTGAGTATAAAAATGGCGGTGTCACCTCAGAGCATAATAACTTCAATTAAAGAACTTTCATTACCCTGCAGAGAAGCTTGAACAAAATTTTAACGGTGGAATATCACCGTTTTTGGGCAGCCTTTTCGAAAACACCCTTTCTGAGAATATTTTTCAAAAACAGCCTATTTCAGAATTTTCTTAAAAATGCTCTATCTCAGAACTCGGTTGAAGAACAAATTCTGATAAGAGTTTTCTGAGATAGGGCGTTTTCGAAACGGCAGCCGATTGGTTCAATTTGTAGGAAAAAAGCACCCTTGGAAAAAATTTTCAGAAATCAATGCGAATTTTGAAAGACTATAACATGTACTGTGTCAGACTAAAATTGATTTGGCTACATAACTGCATAACCAAAAAATTAGAGAGCTCCATACAAAAAGTACGAAATTTACGCGAAACTTTCTCAAGTTTTTCGAATGTTTTCAAAAACATTTTTGGGACTATGTTGAGTAGGAGCTACAACAACTAGCTTTGATAGTTTGTTGTTATTGCAAATCTGGGATTGCCCATTTGCTTTTAAATGCATTCACTATTCTTTTGCCAGCAATTATTTAAATTTTATTTTATTAATTGTTTGGGAAAGAAGTAAACAACTCGACATCAGGACGACGAGGCGACAGCTGTTTCGACTATACCTTGTAAATCTCTTCAAAGCCTTTTATCCGGCGAGTGGGGTGTGAACCCGCGAAGCAGCTGTCGCCTTCTCTGTGTCCTGATGTCGAGTTGTTTAAATTTTTTTGCAAAAAATTAATAAAATAAAATTTTTGGGACTGGTTCAATAAAAGTAATTTCTAATATTCAATATAAAAAGAATAAAAATTTAATTGACGAAAATTTATAAAAAATTGCAACCTACTGTATATATAAAATACAATATGGCAATTTCAATATCAATCACCTTATTATAAAATCTTCATCGTAGCTCACCGCTAAGTCGGGTTGGTCCTATACTTTTGCAGTACAACACAATTTAGCTCGTTGAATAAAACAAAAAAGCCATCATACCAACAAAAAGATGAGAAAATGTATTTTTTTGTAATTTTCAGCACTTTATGCGGTGTATAATTTGCGCCCTAAAATCGTTGTGGCACTTGAACTTATTACGAGATAATATGCTTATAGT
This sequence comes from Eurosta solidaginis, assembly GCF_040869045.1. NCBI lineage: Eukaryota > Metazoa > Arthropoda > Insecta > Diptera > Tephritidae > Eurosta > Eurosta solidaginis. The sequence continues at coordinate 12,018,387 of NC_090323.1, read as the reverse complement.
GGAATAAATTTGCGGAGTGATAAAAAGAAAATACTTTGCGGTTATGAGTATTTTTATTTGGTTATTTCACTTCTTTCCTTTATCTGTTTAATTAAGGTGGCGTAAACGACGTTTACTAATGCTAAACGTATATTATATAGATTTCGCTTGGATTCCTTTCAGATGAATGCCGGCAATAGAAAGGTGAAGTGAGACCAAAAAAGACTTGTAAATGATATTTTACCAGGATAATGAAGTACTTTCTAAATAACGCCACTAGAACATAAACTAGGATATATAAGTCTCGTTAGATCCTAGAAAGGTCAATGTCCCATGTATTCTGTACAGGGCCTTGCTAGATTATTTTTAGCCTCGCTCGAATGGCAAATTTTGTCTTGTTTTTCCTAGGTTATTACATATTCTAAAAAATTCTATCTTGGTACTAAAAGTGGCCTGCCTTGTGCTATTTAGATAACTTCAGAAGCTGACTGGACAATTTTTTCCATCATAACTGGTCTCTGTATCAAGAGAGCACCATGAGCCACGAGCACTAGTGGGCTGATCGGCTGAAATGGTGGTATGGAGCTAGCGTGCTCGCCTCATTAGCAAATATTTTAAAAGTGTTAGTTATAAATGGAGTCACCCCTAGGCAATGGTTTGGCAAGCAATGCGAGTATATTCAGCCATGAAAATATTCAAAGTAGCACGCCACAATTTGGAAACAAGGTGGCATGGCTCTGCTGGAGGGAGGTTAAAATTCTAAGCCATATAACGGTCACAGTGGTAAATGATCATGATACAAAAAGGGCACAAAGGGGTACAAGAATGGATTTTTTTGGCTTTGGAATTTCTTGGGTTTCAACTTAGCCAGATCACAAAGATCGTTAAAGAAGGGAGATCCCAGAGATTTCTTCCTCTTCAATCGCACAGTAAATGCTTGACCCAGCCGTTGTGCATGCTTCCCGATAGCTATATGGCCAACCACCAGAGATATGTCCCCCTTCTAAGAAGAAGAAGACTTCTTTTGCGTCTCGCATCCCAATCAGGCCACACGAGCGTAGTGTTGTAGCAGGACTCGATATTGCTCCATCTCACACCCGCTTCCCTAAAAAAATCCCTTTCAAAGTGAGCTTACCGGTAGCGAACGGCATGCTCAATCCTTTCGAGGACGACGAAAGCGGAACGAATGTGCCGATGTGCTTGCAAGTTCATCAGCCATCTCATTGTCCGGTATATAGGAGTATCCAGGCGCCCATACAAGACTGAGGGAAGTTTGCTCAGCGATCTCGTTACGAGGTCTACATGTGACCGATCGAAGCGCTTTTAGTGCAGCCTGGCTGTCAGAGTAAATACAAATTTCATTATAGCCGTGAACAGCATTTCTCAGATGATCAACGGCCTCAGTTATAGCAGCCACCTCCGCCTGAAAGACGCTGCAATGATAGTTGAGGTGCAAAGACCCCGCTGCCCACCTTTTTATAGTGCTAGTAGAATTTGGTAACAACCAAAGTTAAACTGGGCGGTCAAAAAAGACCTCACATTGACTCAATGCGTATAATGTTACCAGAATTTTGTGGCGACGAAACGGAAAACTCCCAAATAAGGTACGAGGTATGCTGGTATAAAACAACCCCGTCCTCTTGGCAAGTACTAGTTGTCTAGGGCTTAGCTCAATTGCTGTCTCGATATCTTGCAACTTTTCTGTTCCTAGGTAGCCAATAAGGTACCAGGTATTATGTTATAAAATAACCCTCTTCTTGGCGAGAGTTTTCTATGACCTTAATTTCTGCTACAATATCTGACAACTCCGCCGCCCCTAGTAGTTGGAGAGTCGACCTCGTAAGCGCACGACACGAACACAGAACGTGCGAAACCGGTGCTTCCTCCAGGCCGCTCTTCCTGCATCACTTATTACTGACGGGGCCTTATTTATGTGACGCCCGAAGGCAGTGTTAGTTAATCTTCTTCTTAGATAATACAAAAAAGTCTGGAAGAATAGTCACTAGGTTTTTTTATATTAAGAAATATCTTGATATAGGGTTAACCTTTTTTTTTATTATTTTTTTCCGGACGTTGTGGAAGCGCACTGCCCTCAAGTGGCCAGATGAAACCAGGCTAATCCTGTTTTTGGTTTTTTTTTAATTCATACATACATTTTTTTTTGTATGTATCCTAATTCTTATTTATGTGTTATTTATAATTTTTTTGTTACTGAGTCTTTGAGAGGCAGTGGCTTCTTAAGCGCCGAGATCTAAAACCGCTCAGCTACAGAGAAACTCATCAGCTGAGAAATACAGATTCACAAAATACAATAGACTAAAAGTTAATATAATTTTTTAATTATTAAGAGAAGATAGAACCGTCTTTTTTATGGCAAAGAGCGAGTCCGAAACATCAATTATTCTCGAGTGAGAGTTATAAGGGTTCGTGTAGTTGAAAATTGCTTCTGCATTGTTTAAGAATTATAGGCTTATAATGCCTTGAAACACGGCATGGAACATTCAAGTTTACTTCGTTCAAAAGAAATGGCCATTAATTGTGTAGGAAGCCGGCTGTATGTTCCCACGTGAAAAACACATGGATTTACATTTTTCTATGTTGAGAGGCATAAAATTCGCATTACACCAAGTAACTAAACGATTTAAATCCGCCTGGAGTACAGAATGTTCTTCAACCGACGCGTATGACTTAAAAAGTTTTACGTCGTCGGCATACATTAAAATTTTAGAATATTTTATAGTTGTGGAAACATCGTTTATAAAGATCAAAAACAAAATAGGACCGAGATGGCTGCCCTGAGGCACACCGGAGGGAACATCGATGACATTCGAACAAAGGTTTTTAAAAATGACTCTTTGAGTTCTACCGCAAAGATAGGAGGAGATCCAGCGAGTTAGGCTAGGTTGAAAACCAAGCAATTCGAGTTTATAAACAAGTAATGAGTGGCGTACTTTGTCGAATGCTTTGCTGAAATCAGTCGGTACGATGATTGTTTCTAAACCCATTAAAGACGTGAGTTGTAAATTCAAGCAAATTGGTTGTGGTAGATTTGGCTCTACAAAAGCCATGCTGAGAACTATCTATCAATGTAGAAATCGAAAGCGTAAGGTGATTAGTAACGATTGCTTCGAAAAGCTTAGGGATAGCGGAGAGCTTTGCTATTCCACGATAGTTTTCAATAGACGACTTGCTTCCTTTTTTATGGAGTGGGATAAGAAAAGACTCCTTCCAAGCCGTCGGGAAAATACCATTTTTTAAAGAGTGGTTAAACAGATCAGTAAGGGGCTGGTAAATGTATTCCGCACATTTTTTAAGAAAACATGTTGGGATCAAATCGGGACCGTATTTGAAGGATTCTTTTAGGGTCTTTAGATGTAGTAGAACATCTTCAGGCAACAAATGTGGGGCATATATTGAGTTACTAGAATGGAGCTCATACGGATAATTTGTAGGTGATGAATCAACCACAGCAGAGTAATTAGAGTGAAAGAATTGAGCGAAGAAGTTTGCAATCTCTTGATCGTCGCTGGAAATGCTATTTCTAAACTTCATGGCAGAAGGAAACCCGTTAGTTCTGCGTTTAGAATTTACGAAATCATAAAAATACTTCGGGTGGCAAATAATGTTTCTTTTAATTTTACATATGTAAGCTTTATAACACTTTTTATTAAGTTCAAAATACTTATGACGGAAAATAGCGTACTGTGTATAATGAGAATGTAAATCGGTTCTCTTATATAATTTGAATAAACGTGATTTCTTATTTTTTAAAGCTTTTAAATCTTTAGTAAACCAGACTTGCACTGGTTCAATGTACGAGCATGTGCGTTTGGGCACATGTTTTTCAAATAAAGTATAAATGGTTTTATTAAAATGTAAAACGTTTTGCTCTACATCCTCTTTATATCGAGGCCACGGTATCTCAGATAGATCTTTATTTAAATTGTTGAAATTAGTTTTGGAAAAATCAAAGCATCTGGTAGAGACACGTGTTTTGTTGGTGCTGCCGACTTCGTTGCTTATGATTTCGTAAGTTATCTCAAGAGAAGGGTGGTAAACGTCTTCTGACAAAACAAGAGGTTCACACCGATTTATAGAGAAGTTAGATATGTCGTCAACAAATGCTAATTCTAAGAATTTTCCATACTTATTCGGAAAGAAGTTGACCTGATTAAGGCAAAGATCAGTAATTCCATCCAAAAAGTCATTGTTATGGATCTTGGATGATGCGGGCACAATATTGTTATCAACGGTATTCCAAGATATATGTGGCAGGTTAAAGTCGCCTAAAACAATCATTGAGTCCGTGGGCTTTATCATCGAGTTGACTGATTGTAACAGTGAAATATGGTGCATATACACTGATAAATCAGAAGACGGTGGAATATAGCAAACGGCTAAGTAAATATGACCCCGGCCTAGTAAGATTCGGATGCATTTAAACTCGATGGAATAAACTTCGGCTAAATTAACATCTTCAGATGGAATTGAAGAATGTACAGCTAGCAAGATGCCACCTCCGGTCTTATTTAAGCGATCATTTCTATAGGTCTGATACTCACCGCAAAAAATTTCGGAATTTAAAACATTGGGTTTCAGCCATGTTTCGGCAAAAGCAATAATATTATAGTTACAGTCAATGGTTTTCAAATATAAGTCAGTTAATTTAGTATTTAAGCCTCTAACGTTTTGATAGTAAATGCTTAAGCAAGATGTTAAATTAAGTTTTTTGGATAGGAACTTTGAGGAGGAATTTTTGCTACATTTTGAGTAATCTCAATAGTCTTATGCACAAATTCGCGAACAAAAGTCCCTGGCGGCCAAAATGCGCTGTCCAAAAGTTTATCAAAATCTTTTGAGTAAACATCAATTCTAAATGAAGAAATGTTTCTTTCGTATTTAAATTTAAATTTTCTTAAAGTCATGCCGTCAGCCTTAATTTTCGAAGTTGAGACTTGATATCCTCAACGGAAGTGTCTTTGTCAAAGCGAGATACAAAAATTAATTTTTTGAGAGGGACTACAACCAACTTCTTAGCCGGTGCTTCTGAATAAGAAGTCACAGATTGAGAAGTTACAGTTTCAAAAGTTACAGTTTGAGACTCTAAGGTTTTTTCCGCGGCCCTAGAAGTGGATGGAACCACAGCTTGCGGATTAGGGGAAGCCAAGTCTATGAGCTCCACTTGCGGAAGATTAATGTTCTGAGCAGGATTAAGATTCAAAGCGTTAGGTGAGTCTTCAGAGTGTTTTTGTTTATTATCGCGGTTGTCTTTTTTTCTATTTAAACAATGCGGTAACTCATCCAAACACTTGAAGGTTTTGAACAAGCTATCGTATTGATTGAACTTTTCCGTGATTATGGAAAACTCTTTAGCAATTTCAGAAAACGCATTTCGTGTTTGTCTAAACAGTTTAAATAGGTCAACCTCAGTTGATCTGCATTTAATGCATGACCAACGTACTCCCTTCTCCCCATCATTGACAGTGTCAACAACCATAGCCGTCAATCCCGCGTACTTTCCATGGGCGAGTCCATCGCAAAGCCAGCAAGAGACAAAACGTTCGGATTCGCTTTTTACCTAACAGTTTTTAAAAATGCAAGTCATTTTTTATAGAAAGGTGAAAATAGACTAGTATAAGAATATAAGCTGGAGACATTGGTGCTTTATCGGTAACCGTATCGGTAACCTTTTAACAGCTGATTCGACCATCCTTATGAGAATCAATGCAATCGATTATTGGTGCCGCTAAAGTCGTAACCGTATCGTAGCCAACCAATTGGGTTTTGGTTTACCGTCGTAACGATAAACAGCTGATTACGTTAGGGATACGGATACAGCGATACGACATACGGCACCAATGACTCCAGCTATAGAAATGGTAAAGATATGTTTGTAAGTTACAAAGAAAAAACAGTTGAAATAGCACTGAGAATGAGAAAGGTTATATATAAAGCAACTCTGAAAGTTTGGGAGCTTGGCGGTAGCTAGCAGTTTTAGAGTCACTGTCACTTGACACTTAAAAAGCGACGCAAACAGCTGCGAAGACAGTAAATTGCGGGAAAAACAAAAATTGTGCGCACAAAAACAATTGCAAGGTGAATAGGTGCCAATCAAAATTGCAACAAAAACACAAATGCACAATGACTCGGCAAACACAAAATGAATAATAAGAAATTGATTAAAAACTTTAAAAATTCACAAAATCTTAACTTTTCAAAACAAACCAATTGTATTAAAATGAACTCTAGGTTTTCGCACTTATTTTTGTCACAAACTAGTATTACAATTTAGATATTATAATTTAAAACTCGCAAAATAAACACAGCAAAATAAAATGCTACTTCACAGCTATAATGACGTTTGCGTTAAGTCGAAGATCTTAAATTTTGAAGTTATAGAAGCTCATACTAACCGGCTCCCCAATATTAGTTCCAGTACTCACCCAGATAGGGCTTAGTAAATACTAATATCAAGCCGACCCATTCCTGATTCACTTTTAGGAGAAGAAATTATCTCATGAAAAGGCATAGGTAATAATGTACCTATGTGCCAGTTTTGGAATAGGCACATGCACAAGTAGTTCCGAATATTATAAGATTGTATAGATTTATTTTCTATTGGAAGCTGTACAACCCCCTTATTTTAAAATAATTTGCCTAATCTAATAAATAGTTTGACAGCTCAAAAACATGTACAAATAAACAAAAAATATCAATTTTTATATACAGACATATAAGATTTTAATATTAGGCACACAATTTAGAGCTTGCACATACAATCAAACACCTACTACTTTATACATAAAAAAAAAATATTGAAATTAAACCTTAGTTAATAGCAACAATCAAATGTCAAACTGCGTCAAAGTACTCTGGTGACGCATGTTGGCGATGAACTCTGAATATTAAAAAATTTCGCCTAATTGCTTTATCCCAGCAGTACTTACATACATATGAATATATGAACGCGTATTTTGGCAGCATGTGATACAGATTGTATTCTGACAAAAATTCATATTTGATTATACAATTGACATTGAAATTGCATGCCGTCAGTTGAAGTTCACATCATTGGCTATTTATTGCACGTGCAACAAACGAGTCCGCCAACTTCTACACCTTTTTTAAAGTACGAAATCTATAAAAAAATTGTGTACTGATAATTTTTTTTTACATTAACATTTTACCTTAATGACATCAAATTTGTACATCCCTTACAAAATACTCGAAATATCCAATAAGTTAGGTCATTGGCATATGATTTTGAAACCTTACGTAACTCGCTGGATTTTCTGAGCCTAACGCAAAATTTTTGGTAGACATTCTGATTGCTGGGAATCGGACAAATTATTACGAATATAATCAGGGCTGCTCAATAATTTGTATTTGGACGGGCAAATCACAATACATATCGTTAGCTTAATGTGAAAATGTGCTAAGTCACTTTTTTTGAAAAATTGTATTTTAATGCAGTTTTAAAACTGAATTCAAAATACATCGATCACAAAAAAAAATATTTTTATTTTTCATTTTTACGTGCTGTGGGCAATGGTGTGTAAATGAACTCAGTCGTCAGTTGTTAAAAACAATGTGCTAAGTCAACCTGTTAATAATATCAATCTGAATTACTAGTCATTTCTTTGTGGGCGCATGCTTTGTTGTTGTTGTATTAACGATAAAGACACTACCCGAAGGCTTTGGGAAGTGCTACCGATGTTGGTGGTCCTTTGCCGGATATACATAGATCCGGTACGTCCCGGTAACAAAGCACTATTAAGGTACTAGCCCGACCATCTCGGAAACCATTTATATGATCACATTAAACCTTCTAGGCCATCCCGCCCTCCCCACGCCCTAGTTCCATGAGGAGCTTGTGTTCGCCAGAGTCTCGGCTGTCAATGAAACAGGATTCGCCACGGTTAGGTGAGGTTGACAATTGGGTTGGAGAAACTATATATTGCGCTGGCAACCCCTTAAGAGGGTTGCGAACACAACCTCTTGAAATTGGATTCACCCAATTGAGACATGCTTTTGGTTCAATTCTTACATGTCGATAACTACATGCTTTCTTAGAGACTAGTTAAAAATAGAAAACAATTCAAGCTTAAACTTATATAAGCTGTTATTAAGATTAATAACACTACTGAATTGATTTGCTAGATGTATAGTCCTAGTTATAGGTTCATTCATAGCATATTTCGTTTTATGGGTTATTGTGGTAAATAATCTATTATGCCGAAGATCACGCAGTGGAATATTTGGAATGGACAAATTGGATAACTCAGAGCAATTCGTGCTAAAGTTTATAACATTATAGGCAAGCATGAGTGAGATAAAAGTTCTTCTGTCATGCAAAGCCTGAAGACCAAGCAATTTGTGCCTGCTGGTATATGATGAGAGGCCGTCTGGCCAGTGAAGCATATGTAAATGTGTATGGAGTTTGGAGTCAAAAATTACACCCAAGTCTATACTCTTTGAAACGGTTAAGAGATTTAGCATTTAGTTTGTAGATAAAGTATGTGGCGTTGTCGTTATGGAATAAGGACACAATACAGCATTTGTTTGAATTTAAAAATAAATTATTGTCTGCTCAGCATGAGGCAAAACAGTCCAGATCAGCACCGTTTGGAATAGTTTGACAAATAAATGGTATTTTTTGTGAAATATATAGTTTTAGTGTTATATTTCAATCATTAAAAGGGAGGAATGATGGGGAAACATATTGAGCAAAAAGTGCTAAAGTCAGGAGAAAAAATTTGTTTTGAGTGCGGAAATTGTGCTAAGTCATAAAATAGCTGCTGGGTTAGCATACATGATTTTTATTTATCTTTTTCAAAGCTTCTACACTCAAAAGTATTGCAACTAAGGTATCTTCATTCACAGTTTTGAAAAAAAGAGGTTATTTCAAAAATTATTCATTTTTTTCGTCTCCTGTAAAATTCGTAAAAAGCGACTTAACACATTTTCACACTAAGCTAACGATATACAAAATTATATGTTAACTGAAATTTTTTTAAATAAAAAAAATTATTTTAAATGTTTGAAGAATTTTAATCAGGGACGGAAAATAATAATTTTTTTTTTCGGAGTCGAAAAAGTCCTGGTGGGTTTTGAACATATGGAAGCTCATAGTAAGCATCCGTTATTGTCGAGACTAGTTTTGCGATAAAAATTAATAGAAACGGGAGTAAGAGAAACATTTACCATATTTATTGGCTATCAGTCAACAAATGCACTCTTCCATCTACCACTTTTTATGAAAAAAATTCAGTCGTTGTAAGCCCATGGGGGGTTTGAACCCCCAGACGCCCGCCCTTTAATTAATAGTTTTGCAAGGCTTTATATTATAGAAGGAATAACAGTTTCCGCCCTGATTTTAATGGCGCCCTTAATGAATAAATTTTGAATAAAAATTTGTATACAACATTTTTGAAAAATTTGTTGTTGTCAATTTGTTAGTGTAAATTTGAATATCATACCGAAGTGCCTTGGCTTCATATGTAAATGCTTTTTCTTTGCACTTTCAAATTCAGGCACTTTCATATGTGAGGGCATTTTCTTTTTTACATTCAAAGTATGAATTTGTATGTGAGCCTATTCTTCAGGGCAAAACAAAAACAAAAGCGCTTTTAAAAGTATAGGGGTTGAGCAGCTCTGAATATAATGTTTAGGCAATTCACACGGTCACCTATTCGCCGTATGTGCTATGCTTTAATCAAATGTTATATTGTAAACAGGTGCGGATCTAGGGGGGGGGGGGGGGGGGGGGGGGGGGGGGGGGGGGGGGGTGAATAGGGGACATCCCCCCCAAAAGGTCGAGAAATGTTATTTTTCAAATACTTTACAGAACACAAATGAAATATCCAAAGAAAACAAATATTCAAATGTTCAATACTTAATATTGGCATTTCACGATGCACGGCAATTTATACATGAATACCGCTTTTATAAAATAAAAACTAAATTTATGAAACTTGTTGATACCACCCCCCCCCCCCCCCCCCCCCCACTCCACACTCACCGCCCACAGTCAAGCTCACGATCCGCTAGTGATTGTAAACCATGGAAACAACTCAAATCGTTAATTATTGCATGATCGACACTCCTGCTAATTGCCCAATTATTAATAGTAATATTGTAAACTCTTGATTTAAAAAAGACAATTCCTGATGTAAAGGGAATAAGTATTTTTTTTTTTCCTACACAGAAATTTTCATAAGTGCCGTGAGTATGTATGTATAGACGTTCGGGCAGTTCCGCTTCCGTCAGCAAGTACCACTAATGGAAAAAATGACTGCAAATTGTTCAAAATTCATGTTTTTTACCATACTCATATGGTGGACTTAATTAAAATTCATATCAGGTTATGCTTGTAAGTACAGTACAGTTTCTATGTAGTATGAAAATTGAGTTTGGAAGTTTAATATTATTTCTTTTAAATAAATGGGCATTGACTTTAAGCTTAAGTCTTGGCTGATAAATATACTATTTTATTATTATTTTAAGGATGATGAGTTTAATTGTGATATAAGTAGGCTGTTATTATAATAGGCCTGATTACATTCACGACGGCTTCTACAAACCCAAATTATTTTTATACCCAGCTGTACTTGTACACAAGGTATTATAACTTTGATTGGATAACGGTTGGTTATACAGGTATAAAGGAATCGAGATTGATATATAAATAGATTTCCATATATCAAAATCATCAGTATCGAAAAAAATTGATTGAGCGATGTCTGTCCGTCCGTCCGTCTGTCCGTTAACACGATAACTTGAGTAAATATTGAGATATCTTCCACCAAATTTGGTAGACGAGCTTATCTGGACCCAGAATAGATTGGTATTGAAAATGAGCGAAATCGTCTTTCGTCCACTTTTTATATATATAACATATTGGAAAACACAAAAAAAACTGATTATTTAGTAAATAATACACCTAGAATATTGAAATTTGACATGTACACTGATATTGAGACTCTTGATAAAAATTTGAAAAAAATTTTTTAAATGCGCGTGGCACCGCCCACTTGGGATAAAATCAATTTTACAAATATTATTAATCATAAATCAAAAATCGTTAAACATATCGTAAAATTCGGCGGAGAGGTTGCCTTTACTATAAGGAATGCTTTGAAGAAAAATTTACGAAATCGGTTAAGGAACACGCCCACTTTTATATAAAATAATTTTAAAAGCGTCGTGGACGAATAAAATAAGCTATATCTTTGCAAAAAAGAGATATCATTGGGATTTCATTTCCCAAGTGGATTTATAACAATAAATAGGAAAAACTTCAAATTTAAAAAAATGGGCTCGGCACAGCCCCTTTTACGGCTAAGCAATTTTCTATGTTTCGGGAGCCATAACTCGAAGAAAAATTAGTTCAGAATAGAACCATATGTATATGTATTATTGCGCAGCCTTGTAACACTATTAAGCACACAAAACAAACAACAATGACTTTTCAAATGTACAGCTGGGTATGTAATGTTCGGTTTCACCCGAACTTAGACTTCCTTACTTGTTACACATGTTCTGATGATGGTCGTTATTTTCAACGCGACAGAGCGACACGACAATCAATCACGAATGCCGCTATAGCCAGAAACTAAAATAGAAGTAAATAACAGATAATAAAAGCTAAAATCATTCTTTTGGGCATTTTTAAACTACGGTTGTCGTCAAGCTTTGCTTCGTTGTGGTTGTGGTCTGTAGACACCATGTTGGATGTAAGCAGCCCTAATATTTGCTCAGTAAAGGTGTGGGTGGTATGAGTAATATTTACATATCGCTCACGTTGGTTAATAGGTTGCTAATTCAAATCCCGGCGACCGCCGTTACGTGATGGTGGCGTACTCCGCCTACCACACCCTGGATCCCGGGTTCCCGCCGCGAGCAAAGCAAAATCATGAGTATCGAAGTGCATTTATGCTTTGAAAAGCTTCTCAGTGAAAACTCGTCTGCCTTGCAGATGGGAGCTTCCACGAGAAAGAGAACCTCAGACCAAAAATTAGTTTTTTATTAAAACTAACAAACCCTTGCGAAAAACGCTGTTAAATATATTAACGCATCCGAAAAATAACAAATTTTAACATTAAATACACTTTTAATGACTTTTTTCACTTTTTAAAGTAAAGTATTTGCCACGCATTTTTTGTAAGGATGAATAAGGTAGTTTTGAAATACCTGTCAAATTGTCTGTGGTTCTAAATTCAAGTGAATGATAATTGTAGTAAATACAGGGGATCGTCTTTATTTAATAAAATGTAGTTTTATCTCACATTGGGTACGTTATTACTATTTTGTGTACAATAAATAAAACAATATCGGCCTTGTCCCAACCGTGACAAAAAACACAAAATTCCTTTTTTTCATTAATTTGTGGTGAACCGTTTTTTTTCTTGTTTATTGCCTAAAATTAGAATTATATTGGGAATGTATACCACAATTCCAATATCGTTTCTACAAAGTTTTTTAAGAGATGTGCAGTAGTGAAATATGTCCCACCCGTGACAGATATGGGAGGGACCGTTGTTGGAGGTGGGTTAACAGGGCTGATGGGCCTTGTAGTGAAAAAAAAAAATGTTTCTTATAATTATGTTAACAGAAATTTTGATCAGAACTATGGGTAAAACAACATCGGCGGAAAGAATGAATACATAAATAAGGTAAGGAAAATACTTCCTTCCAGCCCAAACAAGAAACTAGCACTCATTCGAAAGCTTGTTTTGGAAAATGTTGATAATCCTCGTAACTTACTGCTCCCACCTGAAGGGAAAAGAATGTGTAGGCATGCTATTTCTAATGTAATAAAAAAATTAGTAACAAACTTTTATCAGCGCGACGATATTAGCCGCGAAACACCTGGGATTAAAGATGTTAAGATTGTAAAGGATATTGAAACAGGGGAAAAAGTACCAATTCAGAAGCTTTATATGAATATGACGGTTCGAGAAGCTTATTTTCTCTTCCAAAATGACAACCCTGAGGCGAATATACACATTTCCAAATTTTATGAGCTTCGTCCTGAATATGTACTGTTGGCTAGTCGAATGCCACAGTATGGTCTTTGTATATAATTACCACGCAAATTTCAATTATCGAACAGAAAGTATGCCAGAAAGATTCCGGATTTCCCTTCTACTGGCAGTGACTTATTACAGAAGATTTGTTGTGATGTAACATGTGAGGAATGTATGCTTGGAAAATGCAGTCGATGCATAAAGCAAATTAAGAATATTCTAAGAAACACTAATAGAAATGATTTTAATGCCCTTTTTTGCTGAAAAAAATGGACAGAAATTGATGGACGGCATAAATTGATATCAGTAGAAGGCACTATCGAAAACGCCCTTGCAGAGTTATATGAACAAGTCCCCCGCTTTAAGAGTCATGTTTATGTAAAAAGAGTGCAATCTGACAAATTTATTAAGGTGAAACTAGAAATATCTACTGACGAAGCAATCATGCAAATAGATTTTGCTGAAAACTATAGCGTAATAATGCAAGATGAAATTCAGTCTGCACATTGGGGCCATGCACAGATTACAGTATTTACTGCATGTGTATGGCTGGCTGGCTGAAGGCAAAATTTATTCGTACGCCATTGTTAGTGATGTTTTATGCCACGACAAGTCTACTATGTATGCATGCCTAAAAAAGATTATCGTGTCACTAAAAAATGAAATTCTCGGACTGAAAACAATTAAAGTGTTCTCTGATGGTGCAGCATCACAATTTAAAAACAAGTAAGGACGGCTAAGTTCGGGTGTTACCGAACATTACATACTCAGTTGAGAGCTGTGGAGACAAAGTAAGGGAAAATCACCATGTTGTAAAAAGAACCTACGGTAACCCTGGAATGTGTTTGTATGACATGTGTATCAAATGGAAGGTATTAAAGAGTATTTTAAGAGGAAGTGGGCCATAGTTCTATAGATGGACGCCATTTAGGGATATCGCCATAAAGGTGGACCAGGCCTGACTCTAGAATTTGTTTGTACGATACGGGTATCAAATGAAATGTGTTAATGATAATTTTAAAAAAGGAGTGGGCCTAAGTTCTATAGGTGGACGCCTTTTCGAGATATCACCATAAAGGTGGACCAGGGTGACTCTAGAATTTATTTTGTACGATATGGGTATCAAATGAAAGGTATTAAAGAGTATTTTAAGAGGAAGTGGGCCATAGTTCTATAGATGGACGCCATTTAGGGATATCGCCATAAAGGTGGACCAGGCCTGACTCTAGAATTTGTTTGTACGATACGAGTATCAAATGAAATGTGTCAATGATAATTTTAAAAGGGAGTGGGCCTAAGTTCTATAGATGGACGTCTTTTCGAGATATCGCCATAAAGATGGACCAGGGGTGACTCTAGAATTTGTTTGTACGATATGAGTATCAAATGAAAGGTGTTAATGAGTATTGTAAGAGGGCGTGGGCCTTAGTTATATATGTGCAAGCCTTTTCGAGATATAGCCATAAAGGTGGACCAGGGGTGACTCTAGCATTTGTTTGTACTATATGGGTATCAAATGAAAGGTGTTAATGAGTATTTTAAAAGGGAGTGAGCCTTAGTTCTATAGGTCGACGCCTTTTCGGAATATCGTTATAAAAGTGGACCAGGGTTGACTCCAGAATGCGTTTGTACAATATGGGTATCAAACGAAAGGTGTTAATGAGTGTTTTAAAAGGGCGTGGGCCTTAGTTCTATAGGTGGACGCCTTTTCGAGATATCGCCATAAAGGTGGACCAGGGGTGACTCTAGAATTTGTTTGTACGATATGGGTATCAAATGAAAGGTGTTAATGAGTATTTTTAAAAGGAAGTGGGCCTTAGTTCTATAGGTGGACGCCTTTTCGGAATATCGTTATAAAAGTGGACCAGGGTTGACTCTAGAATGCGTTTGTACAATATGGGTATCAAATGAAAGGTGCTAATGAGTATTTTAAAAGGGCGCGGGCCTTAGTTCTATAGGTGGACGCCTTTTCAAGATATCGCCATAAAGGTGGACCAGGGGTGACTCTAGAATTTGTTTGTACGATATTGGTATCAAATGAAAGGTGTTAATGAGTATTTTAAAATGGATTGGGCCTTAGTTCTATAGGTGGATGCCTTTTCGAGATATCGCCATAAAGGTGGGCCAGGGGTGACTCTAGAATTTTTTTGTACGATATGGGTATCAAATGAAAGGTTTTAATAAGTATTTTAAAAGGGAGTGGGCCTTAGTTTTATAGGTGGATGCCTTTTCGAGATATCGCCATAAACGTGGACCAGGGGTGACTCTAGAATTTGTTTGTACTATATGGGTATCAAATTAAAGGTATTAATGAGGGTTTTAAAATGGAGTGGCCCTTAGTTGTATATGTGAAGGCGTTTTCGAGATATCGACCAAAATGTGGACCAGGGTTATCCAGAACATCATCTGTCGGGTACCGCTAATTTATTTATATATGTAATACCACGAACAGTATTCATCCCAAGATTCCAAGGGCTTTTGCTTGCGCCCTGCAGAACTTTTAATTTTTTTCTACTTAATATGGTAGGTGTCACACCCATTTTACCAAGTTTTTTTCTAAAGTTATATTTTGCGTCAATAGACCAATACAATTACCATGTTTCATCCCTTTTTCATATTTGGTATAGAATTATGGCATTTTTTTCATTTTTCGTAATTTTCGATATCGAAAAAGTGGGCGTGGTCATAGTCGGATTTTGGCCATTTTTTACACCAATACAAAGTGAGTTCAGGTAAGTACGTGAACTGAGTTTAGTAAAGATATATCGATTTTTGCTCAAGTTATCGTGTTAACGGCCGAGCGGAAGGACAGATGGTCGACTGTGTATAAAAACTGGGCGTGACTTCAACCGATTTCGCCCTTTTTCACAGAAAACAGTTATCGTCCTAGAATCTAAGCCTCTACCAAATTTCACAAGGATTGGTAAATTTTTGTTCGACTTATGGCATTAAAAGTATCCTAGACATATTAAATGAAAAAGGGCGGAGCCACGCCCATTTTGAAATTTTCTTTTATTTTTGTATTTTGTTGCAACATATCATTACTGGAGTTGAATGTTGACATAATTTACTTATATACTGTAAAGATATTAACTTTTCTTTTAAAATTTGAATTTAAAAAAAAAAATTTTTAAAAAGTGGGCGTGGTCGTTCTCCGATTTTGCTAATTTTTATTAAGCAGACATATAGTAATAAGGATAACGTTCCTGCCAAATTTCATTATGATATCTTCAACGACTGCCAAATTACAGCTTGCAAAACTTCTAAATTACCTTCTTTTAAAAGTGGGCGGTGCCACGCCCATTGTCCAAAATTTTACTAGTTTTCTATTCTGCGTCATAAGTTCAACTCACCTACCAAGTTTCATCGCTTAATCCGTATTTGGTAATGAATTATCGCACTTTTTCGATTTTTCGAAATTTTCGATATCGAAAAAGTGGGCGTGGTTATTGTCCGATAGCGTTCATTTTGAATAGCGATCTGAGATGAGTGCCCAGGAACCTACATACAAAATTTCATCAAGATACCTCAAAATTTACTCAAGTTATCGTGTTAACCGACAGACGGACGGACGGACGGACATGGCTCAATCGAATTTTTTTTCGATATTGATGATTTTGATATATGGAAGTCTATATCTATCTGGATTCCTTTATACCTGTACAACCAACCGTTATCCAATCAAAGTTAATATACTCTGTGAGCTCTGCTCAACTGAGTATAACAAGTATACCCTATCGAACCTTTGTTATATGCCTACAGATTTTAATGTGCAGGTAGAGTGGTATTTTTTTCGCCACTTCCCATGGTAATGGAGCAGTAGATGGAGTTGGCGCCGTTGTGAAGAGGTCGGCATTGAGTTAAGTACGGCAACGTAAGGCTGATATCAATAATGCTGTAGATTTGATGTTGACTGCTAGAAAGAAGAAGACGTTGAAGCTAACAGAATCATGCTTGACCATCGAACCTGCGTGATCATACCTAATTCCATGAGGAACTGAGCGGAGTATCTTCTGCTAAAAGACAGGATTCGCCACGGGTAAGTGAGGTTGAAAATTGGTTTGGAGAAACTACTAATGAATTGCGCTGGCAGCACATTGAAAATTTATTCCAGCGACGATGAAGGTTCATGGAACGAGTCCGAATCTGAACCTTTGGCATCTATAAATTATGGTAAATAAGCTTTCAAAGTACTTTCAGTTCGAACGTGTCCCACCCGTGACACTACAATTTTGAATTATTATTGTAAAAGTAGAAACTGAAAGTAAGCTATTTTTGTGTTATTATATTCCACATATGTCAGTGCAAATGGAGATATTTAAATAAAATTATTTGCTTTTATAAATTCCCAGAGTTTAACTAATACTTTATGTGACTAGAGAATAGCTTCTTTTTCTGTCCCACCCGTGACAATTTTTAAAATTTAATTTTTTCCAAATACGTTGTAATATTACGGTTCCGTTTTTGATTGGTCCATTAACAATTGACTATATTTTTACGAATATTAGCAACACTAAGGGGTACTGCCATCTCTAGGCCGATACTAAGCAGTGACGTGAATGCACATCAATAATTCACTCATTATGTCTACACATATGTACGTACACGCAGCGGAGAAGCAATGTACAAACACATGCATATATCTGAGATACTCCTGAAAGTATGCAATGAGAGAAGCTACAAAATCGTGCAATTGTAGTTACAGCTGAGAAATTTGAGAGCTGATGGCAACTAGTAGATTCTGGAAATGGAAGCCCTAGAAGATGCGAATGTTGAAATCAGAGAGTATAAAAGGCAGCAAATGTAGAGGCACTGGAATTCAGTTTGATTTGAGCTATCAAGCAGTTATTGATTAAGCACGAAATCTGACGGGCAATAGTAGAATTTCATTTGAGCTATCAATCAATTTGGTTGTTAAGCAAGCTAGTTGCAAAGTATAAGTGTTATTGTGAAGTATTTTAATAAAAGCCATTTTTCCATTATTCAATATTGGAGTTATTTATTGAACAGTTTAATGATTCGAACTTAGCAGAAGGGCAAATAAGAGGATTTGCAAGTAAATTCGTTACAATATTTTCCAAAATCTATATTTAAACTAGGAATAACTTGTAAAATTTATTAAAATCCTTTAACAAACATGCAATTATGCGTACAAGTGTCGCATTCGTGACGATGCCGTTCGGAGCCGGCAAAAAACATGTAGATCCCGTCCCGCCAATTCGTAGGAAAAATTAAAAGGAGCACTACGCAAATTGGAAAAAAGATTGGGCTAAAATCTATTCGAAGTTTATAGCGCCATACATTTATTTTTTATTTAAGTCAAACATCTGAAATTTCGATTTTATGAGTACTTCTAATTAAAGAGAAAAGACTTTGTAAAAAATACTTATAGTATTGCCGCATATGCAAGAGTCAATGAGTTTTCACTTTGTCTGAACATTGTGATTTTTTGAGTTCATCGCTTTTTTGATCTATGTGTGCGATATGGGGCTTTCCATGCCAGCTTATCCTACTGATGGATTTTGCATTACCGATTAAGCTGGAGTTTTAATATTTTTTCGTACTGATCGAAAAGGTTTAAATGCTTCCGAATCTTTACTTAGCAGATGGCGCTGCTCATCGTCATTCGGAAAAGCTAAGCTTTGCAGGCAACTTTATTTATATTGTGGATTCTGCAGAGCACACGCAATTCCAATATATAGGCAAGCGCTCGTCCCATCATGTAGAATTTGTTGCATGCTCTTTATATAATGATATGGTACGTTCCGGAAAACAGTACCATTCAGGCTCTTGCCGAAACGATTAATGTGACAGTGAGGTTGACAACTGGGTTGGAGAGGATATATATGCGAACCCCTTCTTGAATTCCGGTGAACTCTTAGTGTGTGAAGTGGTTAAATAAAAAAAAAAATGTTGAAACATTTTTTTGAATGTGATTTTTTTTTTCACTTGATTGTTTCACAAAAAAACAATTCCCGCTCTGGACTTATGTCATAAAATAACTCCGTTCTCTTGGCCCCTAGCAGCTGAAGCTTGGCTTCGCGCAGGACACGAATGCAGGACGTTCTCAACCATTTCTTCCTGCATCGCGCACGTCCAACATTTGCTGGTCATGACGAGGACTAATTTATAAGCATGTAATGCCCGTCTCTACTTTTAAATTCCACCAAAGGGTTTTGGGACTACTGGAGTATACCGGCGTTTTCGTTACCTTCCTCTATTTGGCGGGAAGACAGTTAAGATGTACACTCCGGCCTCTAACGCTTTATTCGCACTCCAGGACACTTCTTGATGATTATTCCTTTCTGCGCCTAACTGTAGCATAAGCACGCTTCCTCCTGAATTTTTGCTGCTTTCGTCACGGCTGCAATTTAAGCCTGAAAGACATTACAGTGATCCGGCAGCCTATAGGATCTACGTATTTTGGATCGAAACAGTATACAGTAGACCATAGATATTCAAGTGTTGCATATTGTGACGAATATGAGTGACACTAAGTGATACTCACATCCCTAGTCTAATGCTAAGTAAATGAAGTCACAACAACAATAAAGCAGACAGTCACTTGTAAACGAATAAATCATTATGTCTACACATATGTACGTACACGCAGCAGAGAAGAGATGCACAAACACATGCAGATATCTGAGATGCTCCCAAAAGTATGCAATTGTAATTGTGGAAGTGTCGCTCACAAATACAAGCATGTGAGAAGCTATATACGTGCATCTGTAGTTATAATTATATGGCGGTGACTAAGTAAATTCTGGAAGCGCCTAGAAGTTTCAGTTAAGCACGCTATCTGTCGGGCAATAGATCAGTTTCATTTAAGCTATCAGTCAGTTTGGTTATTAAGCAAGTTGCAAAGTATAAGTGTTATTGTGAAGTACTTTAATAAAGGCCATTTTTCCATTATTCAATATTGGAGTTATTTATTCAACAGTTTAGTGATTCGCACTTAGCAGAAGATTGCAAATAAGAAGATTTGCAGTAAAATCGTTACAATATGTTTTGCCATTTACGCACCTTTGTGTCAACCCTTCACCCCAAATTACATTTACTTGGTACCAAATTGTTGAGCTTCAGACCCAACCTTTTACAAATGTCTGCTTCAGAGAAACAATTGACATCTATATCTCTCCGAATATGGCTTCATGCTTATTCGAGTTTAGTTGTTCCAAAACAGATCGAAGTATTGGACCTTTGGAGAAAGTGTGATCTTCGGTAATAGTCTAGTTGAGGGGTCGACTGCTAATACGCTACCAAAAATATCGAGAGAGGTGTCAAACGACGCGTCTTGACATCCGTATTAATAATCCGAAGGCGTAAAATAAAAATTTTAACTCGTTCAAAAGATATTAATGAAAAACCGAAAAAATACCCGTGGGTACCTCCGAAACCGAGGTGGGATCTATAGTATTTTTGCGCAGAATACCTTTCTGTGTTGGCGGCCTTCGGCCGCGCTTATAAAAAATAACACTGGGCTACTCCATGCCAAGTCCTGTGTGGGTACAAACACAACAACAACCACATGAATATCGCCAACTTCAAATGCAAATATCTCCGGACAGGATTATTGTTATCGAGATTAATACGCGTCTTTTGACACCTCCCTCGATATTTTTGGTAGGGTATTAGCAGTCGACCCCTCAACTAGACTTTTACCGTGATCTTCATTTTTAGGTGGCGGCTTAACCGCAGCCACTAAATGGTGCAGAATATAAACCATGACGGAAGCATACATTTCGCCATGATATAAATATCGCGGTGCTAAGCCCGACTGTGATGGCAATTATTTGATTTGTGCGATTTACAGGAAAATTAGTAAAATTGTATGAATTCACAATGTTGTTGTTGTTGTTGTAGCGATAAGGTTGCTCCCCGAAGGCTTTGGGGAGTGTTATCGATGTGATGGTCCTTTGCCGGATACAGATCCGGTACGCTCCGGTACCACAGCACCATTATGGTGCTAGCCCGACCATCTCGGGAACGATTTATGTGGCCACATTAAACCTTCAGGCCATCCCCTCCCTCCCCGCCCCCAAGTTCCATGAGGAGCTTGGGGTCGCCAGAGCCTCGTCTGTTAGTGAAACAGGATTCGCCGCGGATAGGTGAGGTTGACAATTGGGCTTGGAGAAGCTATATATTGCGCTGGCAACCTTAAGGGTTGCGCTACACACCCCTTGAATCTGGTATTTTAGTCGCCTCTTACGACAGGTATAGCTATCGCGTGTATATTCTGACCCCCTTACCCTCTGGGGGCATGAATTCACAATAGTTATAATGTAACTAATTCACAATAGTTAGTACTCACACCATTTTTTGTGGAACGTAATTGTATAACATCCACAATTCCTCTTAGTGTATATGACTCAAATCTGGCAGCACAAGCAAGAACATCATACCAATCGAATGCAACCATGTAAATTTATGATAGCAAACGTAGAAGTCTAGCGGAATGTGAAATATGCGTGAAAAGCTGTGATTTTAACCGATTTGATAAAGAAAAAATATAAAATTGGTAATTGTATTAAATATATTTCAATTTGCTTACTTAATTAAGTTTAAGTCAAAACGCACCTGTAATATATATGTGTATATAATTGTAATCAATGTGCTTTATCAATGAAATGTGCTTAGTACGCGTATGGCGTAATGACCTCGAATGAACCGAAGTTGAGCGACCCATCAAGAACATCATCAATGTGGTGCAAAAAGCAATTCAAGGGAGAGGAGTAAGAAAACTGCGGAATTAATCAGTTGCTTATAGATTAGAAACGATTCTTATGCTTTGCATATGCTCGTCTAAACTTTGACTTTCCACGTCATGCAATAATTAGAACACTAAGTACTTAAATAGAATATAAAATTGAACAGCTGTGGCATTGTATGTCCGATATGGGCGCAAGTGGTTTCAAAACCGAAGGTAATAAGCGGAAAAGGCTATCATATTTTTTATATTTCTTTGTTATAATTTTGCTTCTCCATTACATTTGTAGATAACAAAGTATCTGTAGCAGCAACAATTTTACATAATATTACTGGAAGCGGCAATGGTACAAGTGCTGTTGGTACAATAACAACAAATACAACAGCAGCGGCCAATATGAGCATTGAATCGTGTTTGGTATGTGGTGATCGTGCATCGGGTGAGTACAAAGGGGAATAGAAATATGTGTAATGTAGACCTTTTATAATTGAATACATTATAATGAACAAATGAATGTGTTCTTTCTTGCAGGCCGACATTATGGCGCTATATCTTGCGAAGGCTGTAAAGGTTTCTTCAAGCGTTCCATACGCAAACAATTGGGATATCAATGTCGTGGTTCTATGAATTGTGAAGTTACCAAACATCATCGAAATCGCTGTCAATTTTGTCGTCTACAAAAATGTTTAGCCAGCGGAATGCGAAGTGATTGTACATACTTTTCATATACTTCGCAACACATTTTTACCCCACCCTTTATATAGACATCGTTGCTAACAAAAGCAAAATGTACTATTCAGGTCAATTTAAGGTCACGTAATGCAACATGCGGCAATCGTAAGATGGTTTTCACATGCAAAACTTTGGAAACCGCTTGCATGAGAAGTTGTCCAAAATTTTAAGGAGTGATGCTGAGGAGACAGGTCTTGACTGGATTAGAAATCATTGAAGTACCACACATATACAGGATTTGTATACTGTGTTTGACCTTGATGCATAGGCTTTTTAAGGGAACCAGTTTTTCCTAGCTGGGTTATTATCAGTCATGTTGTAGGGGGATTTAGAGTGCTGTTAAACTTTAAAATAAAAATAATTGCTTTATATTATTACAACCTAGTCTTCAGTTTTTGAAAATTAGGTGACCTGCTTCTGGAGCCAAAGATAGCTTCGGTATACACGAATTAAACAAAATTTGGGAGAGGAACAACTGGCATAGTATAAATGTTAGTTTTTTCGTTCGTATACATAACTTTTTCACCTTAGCCGGCTTAATAGACATTTTGGTCATGAAATTTCACCAATTAAACCTCTCCATCAAAGGATTTATCATAATTTTTTTTCGAATTTGAAAAAAGACCTTTGATGAGCGTTTTTGCTGTTAAACAAGCAACAAAACTTTTGCAATGTATCCAGGCCGTATCAGCACAAGTCGACAGCCTGCGATGCCATCAATCCTCAGCGATTGCATTACTTGCATAAAAGGAGACTATTCAGTGTACCTCAAATATTACACATATTTGTATCACATAAGTTCGCTACCACTAAGAGCTGACTCAATGCGTTTGGGAGCTTGCCTTTGTGCAGATATCAGCCTACGGAACCGTATCCTTCAGGATCTCAATCTCGCAGGGCCGGCATATTTTTGTCACAAACGCGGTCATATTCATATCCATTAAACGTTTTATTTGATAACCAATATTAAGTATTAAACATATTTTTTCATATTATTATTCTACATTAGCTGTACAACATGAACGCAAACCTATTCTTGACAAGAAAGAATTTGCAGGCAGCTCTTCATCGGGATCTTCCACCTCTACGGTGACAAATGCAGCCGCAGCTGTTGCTGCTATGGGTGCGAATAGTGCTGCCGCCGCTGGCGGGTCTATGTTATTCACTCATAATATGAGCGGCAATGCAGTTAATGCCAACAACCCTGATGCACCATCCACCTCAAAACCTGCACCTATATTTTCTTACAATATGACATTACCGGAAATGAGACAAGGTATGCAACGTTAACTTCGTTAAGATCTGTTTAAAAATTAATAAAAATTAAATTAACTCTCTCATGTCTTAAGCTATTTCAAATAATACGGATGTACCAGTACCACCTTTACCCTTTCATCTAACTTTTGCCGATATGCAACAAAGTAAAATAATTATTTTATGGTTCAGGGCAAAATATCAATAATTTGTTAATCAAATATCTGATTTTTTTTAGTTATACGAAATGCTAAAAATTTCCAACATCAAGAAAAACAACTAATGCACAGTGTACAAACTCAGCCAGCACAAACGCTCTATTGCTCGCCAGATATGCCAAAACTTGGTAATGAGGAGATTGATGATGATGATGATGATTCTTTGGATAATAGCAGCACACAATGCTTACAAAATCTCACCAACAGTGCAAATAACAACAATTCGCAAAATCTAAATCTTAATATAGATCCTATGCATAGTCCTGCCACAGCAGTTGCGCAAATACAAACTTCATTAGATCGACGTGTTATTGAAAAAGCTTTACAGTTGCTGATACCTATACAAAATCAGTTGGATCGTTTGTCATTAGCAACTGGTAGTGGCAGCATAAGTGGTGGTAATACAAGCGGATCGCCTGGTATTAAATCTGAAGTAGATGACGATATGGGGGAAGGTACGTATATACATGCGCATGTAGTTAAAAGTTTTCCTACCATCTCGTTAAAAAAACAAAAAACTACAAATTTAGTATCAAAAGTAAAAGTTTGAGAAGAAACTGCAAGACTCAAACCAAAATGAGAATTACAAATTTACATGATTATTATTGTTTATTTTTTAGTTAAGACCTTTCCGTTATAACATTTACAGACAGTGGCACTGATGATGACTTTGAGCTTGCAGAAACGATACTTGGCATTGTTAATACAAAGGAATTCATCATAAACGAATGTGTCTTCGAAAATGAAATTTTGTCTGGCGATCAAGCCGCTTTTAATCTCCAAGTGCCCACGTTGGTATCGGCTTACTTAAATCTACATTATATCTGCGAGACTGGATCACGCATAATATTCCTTACCATATATTGGTTGCGCAAAATAGAAGTATTCGATCAGTTAGATAGTCGCAGTCAAATCAAACTTTTACGTGCTAGTTGGCCCGGTTTGTTGGCAATAGCGTTGGCACAAGTGCGTAGTCTAGCAACGAATACTATAATAAGTACGTTGGTGACGAATGTACGTCAACTGGCTGAAATTGATAAAATCGAACCACAAAAAGTGCGTAAACTAAGTGAACATATTGCACGTGTACATTCTTATATACAAGAAACACTCTCCTTAGAATTAGATGATATGGAATTTGCATATTTACGTCTTGCTATTATATTTAATCCACATATGATGCTGCGTAAACGCGAATCTGTTGTTCGAAATTTTATACAACGTGTACAACTCTATGTTTTATCTAATTTACGTAAATATATCGCATTGCGCTTAAGTGATGAGCAACAAGCTGAGGAACGTTTTAGTACGTTGATAGTAACATTATTACCATTGGCTGCCTTAGAATCAGAAGTTATTGAGGAGTTATTCTTTTCTAGTTTAATTGGGCAGGTGCAAATCGATAATATGATACCTTATATATTGACGTTGAGCGCCAATACAAGCCTATGAGTCATAAGATAAGGACGAAAAATAAGTATGGTCTGTCTGTAACAACTGTTAAGGTTCTGTCGATACATTGTTACAAACATGTTTAAATTTGAGCACTACTATAAGGAAAAGGGCATACTAGGATTTAAAATAACCGAATGCCGTACACGGATTCTGATAAGTATATACGAAATAATGGTTTCTTGAGTTGTCAACGTGCATAATAAAAGTACTTGACAAAAAGTCAAATCACAAACTGATTTATACAGTTCCGTGATACTTTCTAGTACTTAAGTAAAGCACCTTGAAATTACAAATTTCCTGGTGTGCGATTTATAATTTCTTGTCACTTGCGATTTTAGTCAGTAGTAAGCAGTTATGTACTTCTGCTGCTACATCAGGACAATAAATAACAAATTTTAATCTAAGTGTAAGCAGATGCTTAATAAGAAGTCTGCCAAAGTGAAAATAAATATATAAATATATAAAAATACATCTAAGTGACAATATTAATAGACTGAAGTTAAAAAATGTATAATAAAACTTAAAATAGCACTTTTGGCTATTTTCGTTTATGGGCACTATGCTCCCAAATTAAGCAAGAAATTGGTGCCCAGAAACAAAGAAGGGTGAAATTAAAAATTTCACCTGAATATTTTTGAAACCACGAAAAATTAAGTGCAAATTTCAAAGATCAAATCTTTGCAATTACAATTAAATATACATACATACAAATGTTTTACATTATTAGGTAGCAACCAATGAAGGTGAAGCTATGTCATAGATTTAAGTAATATTATTGGAATATACATATATAAATATATGTAATATCAGCATTTTTGAATTGCAATAAAAGTAAATTTTTTTATCAAAAAATAATTGAATAAATACCAGTTTAATCTTCAGATTCCATTTAATTTTCAGCTAAATTTACAATATTGTTATAAGCTGTACACGTTTCTGCCAATCAGTCAATGTTGGCGTCAGCTCTTTAGTTGTTATATCAGGTAAACGTTTAAACGAGCTATACACGCCAATATCAGCAATTGAAATTTCATCGCCACTAAAATATTTTTGTTTTCCCAAACGCTGATGGAGTGCACGTAGCATAGAGGTACGACTTTTTGGCGTTGTACAACGTAACAATTGATAGCATATATCAAGCACAGCATCGATTTCATTACAGTGGGGTGAGTCTTCATAACGGTATGCGATTGGACCAACACGTCCCAAGTAACGTATTATATTCACTTCACCATAAATGGGTACATACATTGTTGGCGAGCTAATCATTTCAGTATGTGCGCCTTTAATTAAAATAAAAAAAGGTAATTTAATATGAATTTAAATGTATCAAAAAATGTGTATAATGTGGGCCTCACAATTTTTCCAAATTAGCGACACATTCACTTTAGGCTTTGATGGATCAATTTTTACTTCTGCTAAGTTACTTTCAAATTCCGCAGCTGGTTTACCAATATCAGGCACTGTAGAGTGCTTGTACGTTTTCACATCAATTGTAAATGTATCCTTCCAAGCATTTTTTAATGCTAATAAGGCATAAGGTATAAAGTTTGGATGCACATTGATAACAATATCATGTAGAGGTTCCTAAGAAAAGGAAATGTGTGTTTTTTTTTTAAATCTACTAAAATTAAACCAATGCTGTATTAAGGCTTGTGGATTTAGCAACTACATTCATCAGAAATGAAATTAGAAAGAAACTGTTCAAAACGAACGTCACGTCTTGATTTCCTCGATCAGATGCACATTTGGCCCTCTTGTACAATAGTAGCTTATTACGAGGAAAGGGGATGATATACCACCGACGCATACCGTCACTATGTATCTCCCCAGGAGCAATGATCAGGAATTCGCGCTTGAACTGCTGAAGGCACAGAACACATTCTTAAATGTCGCGTTGTGGCGTATAATCAGCAGCAGTGCGGAGGAGGGAGGCCTACGGGTAAACGTAGCTATCGACGAGGCATCATTTATAAAAATAAAAGAAGCTGGTTTCAAGGTGAACTACCGGTTTAGCTTTGTCCCGGTCAGACCCTGGAAACAAAAAGCCCCAGCTAGTGTGGAGCAAACCCACTCACAATCGCAGATCACTGGGGGGCAAATCCCAGAGGCACCAACAACATCCACCCAGTGCCCAGCCAGCGTCTCCTCAGCCATAGGCGCAACACCCGGGTTAATCACCGGTCAGGAGCCTACGCAAGCTCCCTCAACACAGGAGCTACTGGAAGGGCTGAATTTAGAGAACCTAGGTTTGGAGGACAAAGGAGAGGAAACCCTGCGGCTGTCCGGTGAGGACGAGCTGTTAAGGTTTCAGCTCTGACCGACCCACACACAAAGGTTGCCCAGATCAACCTGCACCATGCTAAAGCTGCTTCGGCAGTAATAGCATGCAGGTTCGCCTCGGAAGATCTGGGCATAGCACTCATCCAAGAACCTTGGGTGTATAAGGGTCAGGTGAGAGGACTAAAAGAGAGAAATAATAAGGTAATTTGGGATCTTTCTCAGGAAAGACCAAGAGCGTGTGTAGTGCTTAACAATTCCATTAACTACTTTTGCATTACAGAGTTTATGAGTCAAGACCTCGTAGCAGTTCAGGCGGTGATGTAAATACAGGGAGAGCCAAGGAACATCGTCTTCGCAGCGGCCTATTTTGCGGGAGATAACCACGAGGTCCCTCCAGAGGGTGTGAAGAAACTGACGGAATATTGCAGACGGGCAAAATTACCGTTAATTATGGGATGCGACGCCAATGCGCACCACGAGGTATGGAACAGCTCAGACACCAATTCAAGGGGTGAGTGCGTTCTTGAATTTATTATTAGTAATGACCTAAGTATATACAACGTTGGGAATTCACCAACCTTCATCACTAGGTCTAGAGAGGAAGTCCTGGATATAACCCTGGGTAACGATCTGGCTGATGAGCTGGTCTCGGGATGGGGGGTTTCCTCTGAACCCTCCATGTCGGACCATCTTATTATCCAGTTTGTCATCGGGGCTATACCTCTAGAAGGACCACCAAAGCGAAATCCCAGGAATACAAACTGGGATATGTTTAGAAATACAATACAGGAAAATCTTGCCACTATAGAGAATAGGAACAGAGGAACAAGTTATATGGAATTAGAGATCAGGGTTAACAACTTCAACAGTGTGATTATTGAAGCGTATAACTCTAGCTGTCGTGAATCAAAGGGCCCAGGGAGTAAAACCCCTGGTGGTCGAGGAAGCTCTCGGAAATGAGGAAAACCGTGCGCAAACTCTTCAACCAAGCGAGACGCACGGGAAACTGGGAGCAGTACACAGCAAATCTAACAACATATAACAAAGAGATTAGGAAAGCTAAAAGAGAGAGCTTCAGGAAATTTTGCGAGGGCATAACAGAAGTTCCAGAGGCAGCAAGGCTTCATAAAGCCCTAGCCAAGGACCAAAGGGAGACGCGATTATCGATGAAACTCCCCGATGGAACCTATACAAGGACAGAGGAGGAAAGAGCACATGCCCTGCTTGCAGCGCACTTCCCGGACGCATCCTCGGAAACCTCGCCGGAGGAGGTTCGAGAGGTAAGACCGACACCCACAGATTGGAACCTCGCCAAAGAACTCTTCAGCGACAGCACAGTTAATTGGGCAGTAAGGTCTTTCCAGAGCTACAAATCTCCGGGAGTGGATGGCATATATCCAGCCTTTCTGCAGCAGGGAGAGGAATTGATCCCACACCTGGCCAGGATTATGAGGGATAGCCTCGCACTGGCATACATCCCAACAGTGTGGAGAAGAGCAAAAGTGGTCTTTATACCTAAAGTGGCAAAAAAGGACTACTCTAGCCCAAAGTCCTTTAGGCCTATAAGCCTGACATCCTTTGCTCTGAAAGCAATGGAGAAAATTGTAGACCACGAGATCAGATCAAAGGTTCTCGATAGAATGCCACTACATCGAGATCAGCATGCATATAGGACAGGCAGGTCGACAGAAACTGCATTGTATCAACTGTCCACAGAAATCCAAAGTGCGTTCGAGTGCGGGGAGATAACGCTATGCGCATTTTTGGACATAGAGGGGGCTTTCGACAACACGACACACAAAAGTGTGAATCGGGCACTCGAGAGAAGAGAGATACAACGTCCAATCCGTATGTGGATAAACGCCTTATTGCGTACGAGGACTGCCGAAACCTCAAGTGGGGACGGTACAGTAGAGATCAAAACAACGAAAGGATGTCCGCAAGGGGGCGTCCTGTCACCCCTGCTGTGGAGCCTGGTAGTAGATGAACTTCTACAGAGGCTCTCAGAAAACGGAATCCGATGTCAGGGGTACGCGGATGATATTGTTATCATTGTACGGGGCAAATTTGAGAGCACCCTTTGCGACATAATGCAAAGGGCATTGAGGCTAACGAAAGAATGGTGTAATGAGGTAGGGCTAAGTATCAACCCTAACAAGACATCCATTGTGCCCTTCACCAGGAAAAGAAAACTGGAAGGGATTAGGCAAATCACAATGGAGGGAGTACAGATGGAGTACACGACTGAGGTGAAATACTTGGGAGTCACGTTTGACTCTAAGCTCTTATGGAGGAAACACGTCGACAATACCATATCAAAGGCTACAAGAGCAATAATGGTGTGCAGACGTATTGCAGGAAGATCCTGGGGATGCAGCCCAAAGATCCTAAGATGGATGTACACTATGATAGTGAGACCTATCATAGTGTACGGAGCAGTTGCGTGGGCATCAAGGACAACCATGGTGACCGTACAAAAATCACTCACGAAGCTTCAACGCTTAGCGTGTGTCTGCATTACGGGAGCTATGCGAACATGCCCGACGGCAGCAATGGAGGTGCTGATTGAGTTAACGCCTCTACATATAATAATTGAGCAGGCAGCCAGGAGAACTTTAGTAAACATAGCTAAAGAGGGATATGGAAGAGGCAAAGTGATACAGTCACGGAGCATGGCGAAGCTGCAGGAGCAGATTCCACTTATCCAACTTCCCAGAGATGATACGAGGAAGATAATTAAGTTTGAGAAGCGCTTCAAAATGGAGCTGGGGAACAAATGTACGTGGAACACTTCCAGGATTGAAGCGCTTCACCAGGAACACACCATAATATGGTACACCGATGGCTCGAAGACACCGGAGGGCATAGGAGCGGGGATCGTCGGCCCCCGAACCAAAATATCCCTACCACTCGGAAAATATCCGAGCATCTTCCAAGCCGAAGTTGTTGCCATAAGCAGGTGTGCAGAGACAAACTTACAGCGGGGATATACCAACGAGAAAATCGCTATACTCAGCGACAGTCAAGCTGCACTCAAGGCATTATCATCAGTTGAGATTAAATCATCAACAGTCCTTGAATGCGTAGAGAGGTTAAACAGTCTAGGAGTTAATAACACCATCAGTCTAGCATGGGTACCTGGACACAGGGGAGTGGATGGTAACGAGCGAGCGGACGAGCTTGCCAGGTTGGCAGCGGCCGGAAAGCCAATAGGTCCCGAGCCTATGGTCCCAATAGGGTCACATACAATAAGGGAGGAATTTAGACAAAAGGAGGCGTGCCTCAGAGAACAACACTGGCGTGAAAGTCCAGGACTTCGGCAGGCAAAGGCACTAATAGGAGGGTACAATTCAAAGCGATATAAGGCTATGATTAATCTCCCAAAAATTAGCCTTAGGATTTTAACAGGTATACTCACAGGTCACTGTAGGCTAAAGAGCCATATGCATAAATTGGGTATATCGGCTAGTAGCCTCTGTCGATTCTGTGATGCCGAAGATGAGTCTGCAGAACACATCCTGAAGGAATGTGATGCAGTCGCGAGACGAAGGCTTAGGATCCTAGGATCATCCAAATTAGAAAATAGTCACATACATTCTCTGAAGCCAAGAACCATTCTGGATTTTATCAGAGAACTCGGCTTGGATGAAGTGTTGTAAAGAGAAGGAGGGCACAATAGACCAATAGGTCGCAGTGCTTAACCTCACAACATCTATCTATTTATCTATCTATCTACAATAGTAGCTTGATTGTAATTAAATGCCCATGCATTATCATGCAAAGTGTAAAAAGTTACAATTTTATGTTTTATCTGTTCTTCTCAATTGTTAGAATTCGGTGAACTGTATTATTCTTATTTCAATGCATTTATATACGAACCTCTCGTAATCCTCCATTACGTGAACGAGTTTGTGCTGTATGCTGTAAACCTTTTTGACAGAGCCCTAATGTAGCACGTATACTGGACATTTGTTGTTTGAGTTCTTCTAATTGCTTTAACACTTTCTGTTGACGTGCAGCCACCGCTGCAGCATCATTCGATGTCTGTAAATAAATGTGCAAAAATTAGTTATATAGCAACACTACTTATTAGACAAATGAGAGCACATTATGCAGTTTGACATCGATTAAGTATACATGCAATCTTTTAACACTGTTTTAGAGTTTCCATGATTTCTCTCATTATTCTTTCCACAGAACCTAACCTCTTGATACGCATGTGGCTCTGACATTCTTTAGCAGAGAACTTATGTCAAATACTAAATGCCATAAAACGAAAGTTGTATGAGATTAAAATAGATTGTACCTACATATACACATATGTATATAGTATACAAATGTTGCACATTAAACACTGAAATCATACAAGAGCCATTCGCAGCTGCATACTGTTAAACATTGTTAAATTTACTATGCAAGGTCCTTTGGTGTGACCAATTGGCGCCGGTTGGCGGAGCGAAGGAGCGACTGGCGCGCCTTGTTGGACGGCCATAACCGTTTAGACGGTTAAGCGCCAATTAAGTAAGTAAGTAAGTAAGATGAAGATTGTGGTTGATGTAGCGAAAAATACACTCCCCGAAGGCTTTGTTGTCATTTGCCCAAGCACAATCAAGATACTAGCCCAACAATTTCGGAAAAATGCGTGTAGGTTTGAAAGAGCATTTGAATAGTTACCAAAGCTTTTAGCGTTTACTCTGTACACAAATCGTGTTATCCACTGGACGAGAGCCCAGATAAGTTCTGAATGATATGTCAATGTATGATGTTGAACATATGTCTAAAGGTGGCAGGTGTCAAGGTCTTGAACGTACGTCTAGCGTAGTACTCCAACGGGTCTCCTGTAACCTATTAGCTCAGGCCCAGCGCCAATCTTGTCAACTGTATTAAATGTAAAATTAAAATAGACATTAGACAAACGAGATTATCGATTGTTCCATAATTGAGCAATTTCATATTAAATTAACACCAGCAGGCAAAATAACGCCGTTGCATATATAAATTGTCGTGAAAAAATAATTTTTGTTTAGAATGCCCTACTGGCATATACTCAAGTTTGACCTGTGTTGTACAATACGGAATTGCAAGATCCCATAGTAATGACAAAGGTTTCTGGGGAGTGCTATACGTGTAAAAGTGTTCTTTATTACGGTGCTCAGGACCAACTTGAGTTGCTGAAAGTATTCGATGCAAAGCAAACTATGTGATGCCGGGCGGAAGGTTATAACTAGCATCTTGTCAAAAAGCAAAAAAGTAGCAATGTTGAACATCATGTCAGGCAGTTGACGGATAATATATCACACTTGTCCGGTCAAATGCTTTCGCTCAGGTGGGTAGGTGGAGTTTAGCAATGGCTTGAGGTTCCCGTTGAGTGTTACATTAAAGACAAAACTTATTTAGATAACTACTGGGTAGTGGTCAACTAGGAACAGTCCTTTTTACATTGCCCTATTAGAAGTAATATTTTTGTATACATTGCCACGTCCGCCGCTGCTGTTTTTGAATATAATGCATTTTTAAAGATCTAAATTATAAAAAAATCATGCCTGTAAGTCTTTCATGCTGTATTTAATTCAAAACGAAATTGATAAGTTTGTAAATTTCAGCAATTTTGAAAGATGTGGAAGCACGTTAAAAGGGATGAATGGTAACACAGTAATAGATTCTAAATAAATAAACGAAAAGCCAAATAAATACCTAGATTATTAAATTTAACTTAGAGTTATGTATATAATAAATCAATTTAAAAAAAATAACCTTGAGTATATTCTGGATTAGTGCACTCAAACTGTCCAAATCAAGTGCGCACCCACTTTTGTGTTTCAACCAGGGAGAGAAGTCAACAGCGGACGGGGTTTTATGACTAGCATTGCCATTACACAGTACCTTCAACATGTTTATTTCATAATATTTATGAAACTTATAATGAATCCTAGCTATACTTACCATGCTTGCGTCAGCTTTTTTGGGTGCAGCAGCCAGTGCAGCCGTGTTAAGTACTTTCATTGGATACATGCAGGTGGGTAATTGTATATCATATGCCGGCAAGAGTGTCTTTAAATCGTACATTTTAGTTATTTGCAGTGTCACTATTTTATTAACCAATTTAGTCGTTCTACAATTACTTTTTTCGCACAATTTTGCTAACGCCAGAGATGCGCAATGTATCGATTCAGGTTTACCTGTACTATGTATCGATTTTTCTCTGCCAATGTATCGAATGTGAATAATACCCTACAAGACAGGTACCCGTTCCCTATTCGATTACTTAATCGTCACCAATAACTTGTTCACCAATTATCGTCTTAATAACTTTTACATTGCTGTCGTGAAAAAGGTAACGCATGCGCTCTCTCAAAATAGTGTACGTGTGACTCACTCTCTCGCTCTTACCTATTGTGTTTTCGACATTCCTTCTCGCTCGATGTTATTTACATTTTTAAGTTACTTCATCAGTTATGTTTTCGTTATCGCTAACCAAAACATATACAACAACAACAACACGGGTAACTGACCTATCGGTTACCCGTATCGGTTACCTTCTGTCAATTCGCTTTTTATATGAATGAAACGCGTCCTTTTTGTTTAAATAATATTTAATTCATAAATAATGCATGTTTAAAATAATTTTTACATTTAAAATCATGTCCTATTATTCTAGTAATATTTACATATTTGCATTTTTATATTCATAAACTATATAAATACACTATTCATGCGGTGGTGGTGTTGCTCATTATCAGTTTACAGAGTCATATTAGTTTGGTAGGTATAGTAAGATCAGACGTAGCGGAATATACGCAGCATGTCAGGAGCATCACCACAATCCAAATAAGCACTGTAATTCATTTCGTCATTATAAATAACTTGTAGATGCCACATAGGTGTAACCATACTCTGAGGATATTTCCGTTCAGATCTTGTAGTGTACAACGAGCAAACTTTTCATAAACATGCACACGTAAACTTGTATTTGTTCTAAATTCTTCACCACATTCGAAAAAAGATGTTCTTTTATCCATTGTTTTCTCATGTTCCTGTGTTTGCGTAGGTACCATTGTGATGCAAGTTCTTGATTACAATATGGACAAACAGTTAATTCTAGACTTTTCGTTGTTACATCAATTGTTTCAGCGTGTTGTGCATGTATACTAAAATTCATACTTGAATGTGCTTTAGTCCCAATGGCATAATTTACATTTTAAATACTGACTATTGGGCATATGAGAAATCTCATGGTCCAATAATTTGTTGAAGCTTGGTGTAGCTGTATGAAAATCCCACAATTTTTAAATTGTAAATGTTCTAGCTTCTCTAGACGATGCATAAAGTAGAATGGCGTTGGCTATCTTCACCTGGTATATATTGATATTCGGGCGAATAAACAAATGGACCACTTATAATTGCACACCTCAAGTGCATTCGCATACATATGTTGCATATGTGAAACATATAACGATGTACCAGTGGCTTTTTATGCAGCTGACGCTGGATGAAGCATTGGATTTTGTGTTGCAAAGTTGGCGACATATGTTGCTGTTGATGGATGCGCATATTGCGAATATGTTGGTGGTTCACTTGTCATTAATTGATTAGAAGTTTCAACTTGTTGCGATTCTTGTTGTTGCTGCTGGCTGCTGATGTGGTGTTAACGTCTGTTGTACAAAATTTATTGTTGGTGTTGTTATGGTGCTGGAAAGCCTTCCGATATTGAAAGTCGTTGATTAGTGTAATCTCCACGTAGTGAACTACTCCCACGGCTGCGTCCCCGGTAACTATTACATTTGAAGGCCCTTAAGTTACAGGCATAGTTGAAATCGCTTACATAACCGGTTGACTCTAAAGTAAAAACCAAAACAAAATATTAGAATCAGTGTTAATGAATAACATGTTTAAAGTAAGCTCTTACAACAACGTGATTGGCGGCTACATCCTGGAGTGCAGGATAGTGGTTCACTAGTCATTAATTGATTAGAAGTTTCAACTTGTTGCGATTCTTGTTGTTGCTGCTGGCTGATGATGTGGTGTTAACGTTTGTTGTACAATTTATTCGGGTGATTGCACATATTGTTGGTGTGTTATGGTGCTGGAAAACCTTCCGATATTGAAAGTCCTTGATTAGTGTAATCCCCACGTAGTGAACCACTCCTGTGACCGCGTCCGCGGTAACTATTACATCTGAAGGCGCTTAAGTTACAGGCATAGCTGACATCGCTTATATAACAGGTTGACTCTAAAGTAAAAACCAAAACAAAATATTAGAATCAGTGTTTATGAATAACATATTTAAAATAAGCTCTTACAACAGCGTGATCGGTGGCTACATCCCCGTGAAAGTAGTGTGGTGTTCCTCCTTGTATAAACGTAGATACTGGATGTGCTCAACCGTGTAGTTTTCTTCTAATTTGAGCAAAT
Organism: Eurosta solidaginis; assembly: GCF_040869045.1. Taxonomy (NCBI): domain Eukaryota; kingdom Metazoa; phylum Arthropoda; class Insecta; order Diptera; family Tephritidae; genus Eurosta; species Eurosta solidaginis. Next base: position 11,982,316 of record NC_090323.1, on the reverse strand, counting down.
GTATGTTCTTACAGCCACAGCTGGAATATTTGGGATATTTCTATCCTCACATCGTCAAAATCAAATTACCTAGAATGAAAAAGAAACTCATATCAGTAAGAATAGATTAAAAGTTTTTAATATAAGCAGAAAAGTGTTCCATAAATAGGGCTCCACACATAGCTCTTTTCCAAAGGCACAAGAGAAATTTCAGATAACTAGAATCAGGACCTGGTAAAGTAACTTCAAAGGCGATTTAGTCGCCACTACTTCGTATGCGCATTTCTCTGCGCTCCCTTTCGGCATGCATCATCAATTTCGTCATTACTATAAAGGCCATCTTGCTCACAGCAATCCAACAATCTATGTGTCCGCAAATTCGTGGAACTAAATTCCTAATGGAAGGTTCCTCTCCAAAAACTCTGTTTACAGACAGTCCTTCGCCGTGAAAACGAGGACAGTGAAATATTACATGTTCTGCGCTTTCCAATTCGGACGGACAGCTTGGACAGAAAGGATCCTCCTCTATCCCACGCTTATTTAGATATTCCTTGAAGCCACCGTGCCCGCTCAATATCTGTGTGAGATGGTAATTTAGTTTGCCGTGTTTTCGCTCGTACCATTCCGCTATATTCCGGACTAGCATGAAGGTCTAGTGCTCTTTTCTCGAATCTTCCCACCGTTCTCGCCACCTAACTATTGTTCGTGACCTTGCGCTTTTCTTAGCATCTTCAGATGGTCGGCTGAATCCAATGGCATACAGATCGGCCATTTCACCTGAAAGTAGATCTACTGGGATTTTCCTGGATAAAACATGGATCGCGTCGTCGGAACAGCACATGCTATTCGTATAGCAGTAATGCGGTAGGCTGCTAGTATATCTTTTTGGTGGACCATTTTAGATCTGTGCCATACTGGTGCTGCATATAATATTATAGAGCTGGTTACGTTGGATAATAGCTGACGGGTAGCTTCGCTTGGGCCGCCGATGTTGGGCATTATTCGCGTTAGGGTTCCACTAACTCTAGAAACTTTGTCCCACACCGCCCTGAAGTGCTCCCTAAAAGTTAGTTTTGAGTCAATGATTACTCCTAGATATTTCAAGGAGGGCTTTGAATTTATTTGATAATCTCCTATGGTTAGGACCAACTCATCCACAGTCCGCTTTGAGCTCATCAGAACCACTTCTGTCTTATTGCTAGCCATCTCCAGCCCCGTGTTCGTCAACCACTCCTTTATTCCTCCCACGGCGTCATTACATAATGCTTGGAGCAGATCAAGTTTCTTGGCCACTGCTACTACGACAATATCATCTGCATAGCCGACAATTTCCATGCCTCCGAGAAGGTCGATTTCTAGCACCCCGCCATACATCGCATTCCAAAGAGTTGGACCTAGAACAGATCCCTGAGGGGCATTTACTAGCAGAAGGGAGGGAAAAGAGAGAACACTGGCGCAATATGCCAGGCCTGAGTCAATCTAAGTTACTGTTAGGGGGTTACAGCACAACTCGATATAGGGCATTAATAGGCCTCTCAAAAAGATTACCTAAGAACCCCAACGTCTATTCTTACAAGACACTGTAGACTGAACAGTCACATGCAAAAGCTGGGTATAGTATCGAACAACACATACAGATGTGATAGATCAGCAGACGGTGGACCATATCCTTCTAGATTACGGCGCAATTTCAAGACGTAGGGCTAAGTTTATGGGCTCACCATGGCCAGAGCATTCCCACATTTAATCCCTCAAGCAAAGAACACTGCTGGGGTTCATCAAGGAAGTCGGCCAGGATGAGGTGCTGTGAAGGAGATGTGCAAGTCACTGTGCAATCCTCAATAAATGATCTATCTATCTACGTTCCGGTAACAAGCACCATTGTGGTACTAGCCCCACCATCTCGGGAACTATTGATATGACTACATTAAACCTTCTAGGGATTGAATATTAATAATGCCGGCAATGCAAAAGTCTGCTAAAATGTACCATTCTCAATGGAATGCTCGATATATAATTTTCCACGTTTTAAAACAGTGATGAAAAGAGCAAAATTTACAATAATTTTAACTGGATGTGGGTAGTAAGGTGTTGATGTCCTCTCTTAACGCAATGTAATGACAACTGCGATGCAGGGAAAATGACAAAAATCTTGCAAATCTACTGATTATAATTAATTTTTCCTCCCCTTCTATGCAGTTCTATGCATACATACATATGTATTTTTCTCTCCAAACGCTAATTAAAAAAATTAATTGGTTTTCACATCAACTTCGAACTCTGTCGTATTTGCATTCTTCAGTTGATTATCAACAAAAGCATGACAAATTATCACTAAAAAATTCATACATTTTGCTTATATATTTAATATGGTAGCCAATTCACTTACCCTTTCTGGTGCGATGATTCCTGGACAATCGGGCCTGACTAGACGCGATTTTTTTTGCCTTAAGAGAGCGTGCTTAACGCGAACCCTATCATGTTATGGCACACCTTTGGTGATGCAAAAAATCAAAGAAATTTCTGCTTCTAATGCTACTACGATAGCAGAAGCAGCTCCCGGTGCCGCAACATAAATAACAGGTGCATGCCGATCAGTTGCCTTTTTTGCTCCAGCTACCTATTCAGTTTTAATTCACATTACATTATCTACTATTGCAATTTTTAATCACTACAAATCAATATAAATTACCGAAGCAAATACTGGAAAACCAAGATGCGTAGTTCCACCCTTTTTTAGGGAAACACATCCAACCAGTTTGGTACCGTATTCCAAAGCATGTTGTTGTAAAGTACCTTGTTTTTGTAGATTTCCTCTGATTTTGGCATATTCTGAGCTGAATCGCAACCCGGCGGAGATGCTATCTATTAGAATAATATAACATTTTTTTTATTATTTTTTAAATGCACATACGTATGAATGAAAATCAGAAAGTAAATAATGTTGTTGTTGTAGCGATAAGGACACTCCCCGTTATCGACTTTGTTGGTCCTTTGCCGGATGCAGATCGGGTACGTTCCGGGAACCATTAAGGTACTAGCCCGACCATATCGGGAGCGATTTAGTTGACATAAAACCTTGTAGGCCATCCCGTCGATTCTATACAACTTAATATGGTAAAGATTTAAAAGACGGTGCACCACCCAATTTTTATCAAAAATTATCAAACGTGGAATCAAAAGGCGCGCCTCGAGCTCCGTTTTTATTATTATTTTATATTTTTAAATTAGGTGGTGTACCGTCTTGTAAAACGCTACCCTTAATATTATTTTGGGCGCAGGCCGCCAACGCAAAAAGATGGTCTCTGCAGCAATATCTTTAATTTCCGTCACATGTCACAACTCAAATTAACTTAATGTTATTTTGGGCGAAGGTCGCCAACGCAAAAAGGTGTTCTCTGCAACAACATTTTTAATTTCCGTCACATGTCACAACTAAAAGCACAAGATATTTTTCGTTGTAAACAATTTATATTTTTTTGCGTTTCAATGTTTTCCGGAATAATTAATGAACTGTCATTTCGATGACAGCATGAAACGTCGATGTGTTAGTGGAGAGCGAAAAAAGCTTTGAATGTGTTGGTGAACTGGTTACCTCCGTCTTGTAGGGTAGATAATGGAATTGAGATGTGTGGTAGATATCGTCTGAAATCCCGGTAACGGTTGACATCATGTCAACTGACACGACCCATCTTTTACCTATATGACACTATTTTCGTGAATTTTTTCTTGTATTTTATCTTAAATTTTTTGTCGCACTCCCGCCTAATGCGGCTTCAGTACTGGTGTCAGTGTATAAACTATATTTCAAAAAACTAACGAAATACAAGGAAAATACAACCTAGTTCAGTTTGTATTTCGATAGCTTTTTTTGACATTCGGCCGTTTTTTCTTTATATTTTCTGACACAAAAATTTTGTTTTTAGTTTGAAAATTTGGTGCATAAAAACACAATTAAAATCAACTTTCTTGTGAAAAAAGTGAACCATTAGAGAACGAAATAATTTTCGCCTGTTATTTACATTGTTGTTATTGTTAAAGGTGTTAATGTAAAAATAAAATGTAAAACATAAACAAAAACATGTCAAACTCACTAATTTTTGGGGAATAGTGGTCTCACTTTTTCATCATAGAAATTGCTTTTGTGTTTTGAAGTTCCGATAAACTCTCACGTATGTACTCTATGGAATACTCAAAACCAAAGCGAGAGTGGTATCACCTACTCCTCTCCTAAGACTTCGCAATATTAATTGGGCACATTTCTTGTATGAATACAGATTAGTTTTGGAACACTCCTATACTCCCAAAGGAGTATTCCTTACATTATTTATGGAGTACTCGCGTTTTTTGATGGGATATTCACGTCCGTACGCCGCGGTTTCTCAATGCAAACGTTGATTGATGGCTTTTTATTTGATAGTCGCGGGGCAAGCTCGTACACATACAAAATTCAGTCAATCTCGTTGTAAATCGCAGGAGGTCTTAATCGAAAACGCACGTACGTACATAGACCGTAACGTAGAAATCAAAACAATTTTTATTATTATACTGTTTTCACACAGACGGCTTATTGAATAATAAAGGTAGTTTTCTACATTAAGACGCTTATTGAGCTCAATCTTCCCTACAAAATTCGAATATATAATTATTTCATTAGTAGCTAATCGAATGCCTAATGAAGTCAAAAGCACAATGCAACTCTGTTGGCAGCGTTCCGCTTCTTAGTTTTTGGTGTGTTCAGTGTTTAAAAATGTCATTTGTCAAAGTAAATGTCATTGTCTGCATGGCGGAACGATACAAGGTGGCCGCATCGAACAGCTGATTATAACCTTTTTTAATACGATTTTGTACGATTTTGACATTTGTCCATCGAATTTACAAGTACATGGAATTTTTTTTATGTTTGTAGGTATGTCACCATGCTGCCACCTTGTATCGTTCCGCCATGATTGTCTGTCATAGAGCATTGTCATTTTATTCGCTTGACATTTCATCCTTCATACTAATCGAGCAGTTACTTCTGTGTGAAAGCAAAAAATTTACGATTTCATTAGAAGGTGAAATGAGATCATTAAGTTTCTGTGTGAAAACAAATTGCTCAAATGTGTGTACGTACGGCATACGTATACATACGTTAAACACGTCGGTGGGTAACTACAGCTTTACTCCATTAGTGGCCAAAATGGTAATATTGGGCTGGGTTACTTCCCAGGATCCTATTCTTTTATTATGGAATTTCCGGAGGAATAGTTTAAATGTTTATTATTTGACGCACAGAGCGTAATACTATGCATTTTTCAAAGACACCAGAGACCCTATTCAGTAACTACGAGTTTTGAAATGTACATTTTTCTTTCATACAAATTATATGAAGAAAAAGTGTAAATTTTGAAACTCACAGTTACTGAATAGAGCCCCAGATTGCAATGATTTTAAAAGAGTAGTACAAGTAAAGTATTCGAAAGTTTTGGATGATTGCCCCGGTCGTTAGGGAATAATACTAATACTAACATGTCCGAAGTTTCCTTCGGGTTTATAGCCGAGCCTCTACTCCCGTTTGTAGCTTGCTCTTTTATGGTGACATCCCCAAAACCTTCTTCATACCAAATTACTAATCATGTTGTATAACTTTGTATCTCCAGAAACACAGACTTTGTACATTTTAGTAGTTTACGAGGTCTTCTATTCGTCGTGTTTGCTAACATTTTATACTAAAAACATGGGGACAACTTAAATGGTGTACAGTGGAACGATTTTCTGTTATTCCTTGTCAAATTTTCTTTCGAGACAAACCGGTGTCAGCGTTGTGCCACCATCAGTGTCGATTTGCGAACGGAAAGGGATACCGTTCCAATATACATCATTTATCCACCCTGTCGGAAAATCAAAAATACAAAATAAGCCAACTTGAAACTTATACTTTTTTCAGTATATATATTTTTTTATTTAAAATAATAAATACTCGAAAAAGGTTGCCAAAAGCCTGCTTCCCAAAGTCGAAAAAAATTGCGCAGCGTTCGATTCACAGAACAGGGTCAAACACCGATTTAAAGTAGTTCGCTGCGACATTAACGATTGATTATTCAGAACAAGTCGAACGGCTTGAAAATGGAAAATATATAAAAGAAAATTCTCGAAATAAGATTTAAATAACGGCGTGGCGCCTTTTAAAAAGCAAATCTATATATATAAAAAGAAGTGTACATATTTGATTGTCACTCCATATCTCGAGAACGGATAGAAAGATTGTCATGAAATTTTTAGGAAAGATAAAGGAAGGAGAGATGATGGTTAGTTGATTTTAAAATCCCAAATCGGTTTAGCCATTCTTGAGTTATGATTTTTTTTTAGAAAAATACTATATAAAAGAAAGTCGTGTAAGTTACACTACGCATAACTCAAGAACGGATGAACCAATTTGGCTGAAAATTGGTGGAGAGGTAGCTTGTAACTAAGGAACGGACATACAATACTTTTTATCCCATTCTGGCTAGGGTCTTGAGATCAAAACGTGGACCTGGGTAATCCTGGGATGTGTTTGTACAATATGGGTATCAAATGGAATCTGTTTATGAGTACTTTGATACTGAGTATTTTGCGTACCCCTGGGTGACTCGGGTCTCGAGATATAGGCCAAAACGTGGACCCGGGCACCCCTAGAATGTGTTTATACAGTATGGATATCAAATGAAAGCTGTTGCTGAGTGCTTTACTACAGGGTAGTTTTCATACCTATTGGTGACTAGGGTCTCGATATATAGGACAAAACGTGGACCAGGGCACCCCTAGAATGTTTTCATACAATTGGATATCAAATGAAAGCTGTTGATGAGTGCTTTAGTACAGGGTAGCTTTCCTACCTATTGGTGACTAAGGTATCGAGATATAAGGCCAAAACGTGGACCCGGACACCCCTAGAATGTGTTTATATAATATGGATATCAAATGAAAGCTGTTGATGAGTGCTTTAGTACAGTGTAGTTTTCATACCTATTGGTGACTAGGGTCTCGAGATATAGGCCAAAACGTGGACCCGGGCACCCCTAAAATGTGTTTATATAAAATGGATATCAAATGAAAGCTGTTGATGAGTGCTTTAGTACAGGGTAATTTTCATATCCCTGGGTGACTAGGGTCTCGAGATAAAGGCCAAAATGTGGATCAGGGTAATACTAGGATGTGTTTTTACATTACGGGTATAAAATTGAAGCTGTTGATGTGTTCTTTAGTGCAGAGTAATTTTTATATCTGTGTGTGACTAGGGTCTCGAGATATAGGCCAAAACGTGGACCCAGATACCCCTAGAAGGTGTGTGTAATATGGATAGCAAATGAAAGCTGTTGATGTGTGCTTTAGTACAGAGTAATTTTTATATCGCTGAGTGACAACGGTCTTGAGATATAGGCCAAAACGTCGACCCGGATACCTGTACAATATGTGTGTATTATGGATATCAAATGAAAGCTATTGCTGAGAACTTTAAAGTAGTTTCCGTTGTAATATTCGATTTAGTAGCATCAACCTTGCAAAACTGATAAATAAGCATGCGAAGCCGAAATAGAGACATGAATTAATAATACCCACATACATATATATGTACCTATGTACGTCCTATTCGATTTGCCTGAAATTTGGTGTATTAATTTGCCTGTATTAGTATTTACGATATTTTTTTCCGGGAACTAGACCAGAGACGGACTGGGACTGGGATTAGGACCACCCTCTGGGACTGGCAATAAGAGATGAAGGAGAATGAGAAGAACTTGAGCGAAGAGAAAAGAGGGTAGGAGAGGGAGACTGAGTAGAGTGAGACGAAATAGAGATAGATGAATCGAAAAGACGGACCGAGGAGTGAATGAAAGATTAAGAAAAATATAAGAGGGGGGAGGCAGAGTTAGACGGAAAGAGCTTATTAAGATATATGCAGATAGATCAAATTTAGAGCAGAACAACGTCTGCCTGGTCTGCTAGTTAATTATACATATATAACGTAACACAACGGGGTGCTGCTGTACATGGTTCTGGCCTCTATGGTATTACCATTGTAAAAGCAGCTGTCATCAATATAAAGAAGCACCAAAGAGGATAGATATAATAAGAGCCGTCGCTCGTTATTTTTTAGGCATTTACTCGATGTAAACTGTGAGGTAGTCGCTACTTTAATTTTATGAGGGACATTTTTGAATTGTCTCCCATTTATCCATGCGGTGTTGACACTTTATGCAAACGTGATTTTTCGAAAGACAATTAAATAATTAATTAAATACAGTCGGAAAAATAAACACAAATACACCATGAAAATGTATAGAAGACATTTATAAACATCTCGCCAAAAAAAAAGTAGCGACTACCTCACAGTTTACATCAAGTAAATGCCTAAAAAATAACGAGTGACGGCTCTTATTATATCTATCCTCTTTGGAAGCACTGCAATTGGACTAACAGTGCAAAATGACAAAAGCACACATTTTGAGGGATAACCTTGTGTTTTTGAAGGCCAAATTAAACTTCCTTAACCCTAACGCCATAGTCCATAACCATCTCCAATGTGATCGATTAATGGTGCGTTAACCTAAAAATCGTGAAAAAATCATAAAAATGAAAACGCAAAAAATTACAAACATGTTCCACAAAACATAATTATATTAGTCATAACATATCCAAAACAATGTATGAAATCTACAAAAAGTTATTAAATTCACCAACTCAAATATATTTAGTTTATGGATATGGCGAGAAACCAAAAATCAATTGATTGTTATGGTATGGTTATGGTATGGCACCATTAATCGATTACATTGATTTCCATAAGGTAGGTTCGATTAGCGGCCACCATGGTGTGATGGTAGCATGCTTCGCCTACCATACCGTATGCCCTGGGATCGCACCCCGGCAAAGCAACAACAAAAATTTTAGAAATAAGCTTTTTAAATTAGAAGAAAATTTTTCTAAGCGGGGTCGCCCCTCGGCAGTGTTTGGCAAGCACTCCGGGTGTATTTCTGCCATGACAAGCTCTCAGTGAAAACTCATCTGCCTTGCAGATCCCGTTCGGAATCGGCATAAAACTTGTAGGTCCCATCCGACCAATTTGTAGGGAAAATCAAGAGGAGCACGACGCAAATTGGAAGAGAAGCTCGGCCTTAGATCACTTCGGAGGTTATCGCGCCTTACATTTATTTTATTTATTTTAGGTTCGATCAGCTGTTTTATCTGGTTATGGTTTTATGGTTATAAGCCATCATTAATTGACCATTAAATTCTAAAGTAAAAACAAAATTAAAAATAAACAAATGATATCGATAAATAATGATCCCCTTACTAATCGTTGATCACTATAGTGTTTTTAAAAGGACCGTAAACTAGTGGTGGGTAATGAGACTATTTTTTGAGTGTTAACACCCCTACAAGACGGAGGTAACCAGTTCACCCACACATTCAAAGCTTTTTTCGCTCTCCACTAACACATCGACGTTTCATGCTGTCATCGAAATGACAGTTCATTAATTATTCCGGAAAAATTGAAACGCAAAAAAAATATAAATTGTTTACAACGAAAAATATCTTGTGCTTTTAGTTGTGACGGAAATTAAAAATTTTGTTGCAGAGAACACCTTTTTGCGTTGGCGACCTTCGCCCAAAATAACATTAAGTTAATTTGAGTTGTGACATGTGACGGAAATTAAGAATATTGCTGCAGAGACCATCTTTTTGCGTTGGCGGCCTTCGCCCAAAATAATATTAAGGGTAAAGTTTTACAAGACGGTACACCACCTAATTTAAAAATATCAAATAATAATAAAAACGGAGCTCGAAGCGCGCCTTTTGATTCCACGTTTGATAATTTTTGATAAAAATTGGGTGGTGCACCGTCTTTTAAATCGTTACAATATTAAGTTGTATAGAATCGACGGGATGGCCTACAAGGTTTTATGTCAACTAAATCGCTCCCGATATGGTCGGGCTAGTACCTTAATGGTTTCCGGAACGTACCCGATCTGCATCCGGCAAAAGACCACCAAAGTCCATAACGGGGAGTGTCCTTATCGCTACAACAACAACAACATTATTTACTTTCTGATTTTCATTCATACGTATGTGCATTTTTAAATAATAAAAAAAATGTTATATTATTCTAATAGATAGTATCTCCGCCGGGTTGCGATTCAGCTCAGAATATGCCAAAATCAAAGGAAATCTACAAAAACAAGGTACTTTACAAGCAACATGCTTTGGAATACGGTACCAAACTGGTTGGATGTTTTTCCTTAAAAAAGGCTGGAACTACGCATCTTGGTTTGCCAGTATTTGCTTCGGTAATTTATATTGATTTGTAGTGATTAAAAATTGCAATAGTAGATAATGTAATGTGAATTAAAATTGAATAGGTAGCCGGAGCAAAAAAGGCAACTGATCGGCCTGCAACTGTTATTTATGTGGTGCCACCGGGAGCTGCTGCTGCTATCCTAGAAGCATTAGAAGCAGAAATGTCTTTGATTTTTTGCATCACCAAAGTTGTGCCATAACATGATAGGGTTCGCGTTAAGCACGCTCTCTTAAGGCAAAAAAAATCGCGTCTAGTCAGACCCGATTGTCCAGGAATCATCGCACCAGAAAGGGTAAGTAAATTGGCTACCATATTAAATATATTAGCAACATGTATGAATTTTTTTAGTGATAATTTGTCATGCTTTTGTTGATAATCAACTGAAGAATGCAAATACGACAGAGTTCGAAGTTCATGTGAAAACCAATTAATTTTTTTAATTAGCGTTTGGAGAGAAAAATACATATGTATGTATGCATAGAACTGCTAAGAAGGGGAGCAAAATGAATTATTATCAGTAGATTTGCAAGATTTTTGTCATTTCCCCTGCATCGCAGTTGTCATTACATTGCGTTAAGAGAGGATATCAACACCTTACTACCCACAGCCAGTTAAAATTATTGTAAATTTTGCTCTTTTCATCACTGTTTCAAAACGTGGAAATTTATATATCGAGCATTCCATGGAGAATGGTGCATTTTAGCAGACTTTCGCATTGCCGGCATTATTAATATTCAATCCCTAGAAGGTTTAATGTTGTCATATCAATAGTTCCCGAGATGGTGGGGCTAGTACCACAATGGTGCTTGTTACCGGAACGTAGATAGATAGATCATTTATTGAGGATTGCACAGTGACTTGCACATCTCCTTCACAGCACCTCATCCTAGCCGACTTCCTTGATGAACCCCAGCAGTGTTCTTTGCTTGAGAGATTAAATGTGGGAATGCTCTGGCCATGGTGAGCCCATAAACTTAGCCCTACGTCTTGAAATTGCGCCGCAATCTAGAAGGATATGGTCCACCGTCTGCTGATCCATCACAAAATCGGTATGTGTTGTTCGATACTATACCCAGCTTTTGCATGTGACTGTTCAGTCTACAGTGTCTTGTAAGAATAGCCGTTGGGGTTCTTAGGTTATCTTTTTGAGGGGCCTATTAATGCCCTATATCGAGTTGTCCTGTAACCCCCTAACAGTAACTTAGATTGACTCAGGCCTGGCATATTGCGCCAGTGTTCTTCCCTATTTCCCTTTCTTCTACTAATAGATGCCCCTGTGGGCCAACTGGCAGGAACGGCTCGGGATCGATGGGTCATGCAGTTGCTGCCTCTCTTACCGTGTTGTCCGCCTGTTGTTGTTGTAGTAGCAGTGCTTCGCCCCATCCAATAGGTGCGACCGATCACAAATTGTCATCAATGTCCTCTAACGGGAGTCCAAAGAAACTCTGTTTCAACAGGGGTGGGCCATAATGAGAGGAGTGTTAGAGGCGTTGGTTGCACAATACAGTTAAAGAGATGGTTGGTGACATGTGGGGACACATTACAAGCAGGACAATGACGTGTTTCCAATCCCCCTTGCTCCAACTTTTATTTGGCCTTATTTTCGTTAATTTTCTTGAGCCTAGTAATACATTGCACCCGCCTATACCTATACAGCCGTACCAAGAGACGGAGCAGCCCATTACATATTGGCACAACCGGAGCACTGCTGGACATCCATCCTATATGAAAGCTATGCATTCAAAAGTGTTTGTACCAGTGGCTGGTGCACACCGAACTGGACCAATGTATGCTATATTGAGGCCTGCACAAATACCAAGCTATGTTTATGTAAATAATGTTACTGCTAATGTCAATTTGCACGGTTGAGCACATACAGTACCTACGTTTATACAAGGTGGAACACCACACTACCTACATGGCGATGTAGCCACCGATCAGGTTGTTGTAAGAGATTAATTAAAATATGTTATTCATAAACACTGATTCTTATATTTTTATTATCATTAAACTGTAGACTAGACTCATGACGGGTATTCTTACTGGACACTGCCTTCTGGCGTCACATGCCTTTAAATTAGGCTTGGTCAGTGATAGCAGATGTAGGAAGTGCGAGTTGGAGGAGGAAACGATCGATTTCATTCTGTGCTCGTGCCCTGCGCTTGCCGGGCTAAGACTCCAGCTGACAGATGTCAGATCTAGAAGCAGCAAGTGGCTTAAGTTCTAGGAAGCCGCTAACCCGCTGGAGCCATGAGAAACGTGGGTGCACTTTGGGTGTCCCAAGACAAGTTCCGTACCTGCTCCGAATAATTTGATAGATAGATAGATTAGATAGGGATCTGTTCTAGGTCCAACTCTTTGGAATGCGGTGTATGGCGGGGTGCTACAAATCAACCTTCCCGGAGGCATGGAAATTGTCGGCTATGCAGATGATATTGTCGTAGTAGCAGTGGCCAAGAAACTTGATCTGCTCCAAGCATTATGTAATGACGCCATGGGAAGAATAACGGAATGGTTGACGAACACGGGGCTGGAGATGGCTAGCAATAAGACAGAAGTGGTTCTGATGAGCTCAAAGCGGACTGTGGATGAGTTGGTCCTAACCATAGGAGATTTTCAAATAAATTCAAAGCCCTCCTTGAAATATCTAGGAGTAATCATTGACTCAAAACTAACTTTTAGGGAGCACTTCAGGGCGGTGGGGGACAAAGTTTCTAGAGTTAGTGGAACCCTAACGCGAATAATGCTCAACATCGGCGGCCCAAGCGAAGCTACCCGTCAGCGATTATCCAACGTAACCAGCTCTATAATATTATATGCAGCACCAGTATGGCACAGATCTAAAATGGTCCACCAAAAAGATATACTAGCAGCCTACCGCATTACTGCTATACGAATAGCATGTGCTGTTCCGACGACGCGATCCATGTTTTATCCAGGAAAATCCCAGAATATCTACTCTCAGGTGAAATGGCCGATCTGTATGGCATTGGATTCAGCCGACCATCTGAAGATGCTAAGAAAAGCGCAAGGTCACGAACAATAGTTAGGTGGCAAGAACGGCGGGAAGATTCGAGAAGAGTGCTGAACCTTCATGCTAGTCCGGAATATAGTGGAATGGTACGAGCGAAAACACGGCAAACTAAATTACCATCTCACACAGATATTGAGCGGGCACGGTGGCTTGAAGGAATATCTACATAAGCGTGGGATAGAGGAGGATCCTTTCTGTCCAAGCTGTCCGTCCGAATTGGAAAGCGCAGAACATGTAATATTTCACTGCCCTCGTTTTCACGGCGAAAGACTGTCTGTAAACAGAGTTTTTGGAGAGGAACCTTCCATTAGGAATTTAGTTCCACGAATTTTCGGACAAATAGATTGTTGGATTGCTGTTACCAAGATGGCCTTTATAGTAATTACGAAATTGATGATGCATGCCGAAAGGGAGCGTAGAGAAATGCGCATACGAAGTAGTGGCGACTAAATCGCCTTTGAAGTTACTTTACCAGGTCCTGATTCTAGTTATCTGAAATTTCTCTTGTGCCTTTGGAAAAGAGCTATGTGTGGAGCCCTATTTATGGAACACTTTTCGGCTTATATTAAAAACTTTTAATCTATTCTTACTGATATGAGTTTCTTTTTCATTCTAGGTAATTTGATTTTGACGATGTGAGGATAGAAATATCCCAAATATTCCAGCTGTGGCTGTAAGAACATACATTTGCTCAAATTAGAAGAAAACTGCACGGTTGAGCACATCCAGTATCTACGTTTATACAAGGAGGAACACCACACTACTTTCACGGGGATGTAGCCACCGATCACGTTGTTGTAAGAGCTTATTTTAAATATGTTATTCATAAACACTGATTCTAATATTTTGTTTTGGTTTTTACTTTAGAGTCAACCTGTTATATAAGCGATGTCAGCTATGCCTGTAACTTAAGCGCCTTCAGATGTAATAGTTACCGCGGATGCGGTCACAGGAGTAGTTCACTACGTGGGGATTACACTAATCAAGGACTTTCAATATCGGAAGGTTTTCCAGCACTATAACACACCAACAATATGTGCAATCACCCGAATAAATTGTACAACAAACGTTAACACCACATCATCAGCCAGCAACAACAACAACAAACGCAACAAGTTGAAACTTCTAAACAATTAATGACTAGTGAACCACCAACATATCCGCAATATGCGCAAACATCAACACCAACATGTGTCGCCTACTTTGCAACACGGTGAAGATGGCCAGGGCCATTCTGATTCTAATACTGATAAAGGCGAACCATTGGCAAATTTAAAAACTCAAACAGACCACGAAAAATGTTGATGATGGTATTAATTCTAGTACGGATAGTAAAGAATTTAAACCTAGGAAAAAAGCTAAACTTGATAAAAACTTAACCGAAGATGACAATGTTTCTAATTCTAATACTAAGGAAGATGAACCTTTGATAAATATGAAGCTTAAAACAGAGTTATCAAAAAATGACGATGATGATAATGATGTTGATGCAAAGTCCAATGTTGAAAATGATGAAAATTATGAAACAGAATCTGAAAATAGTATGAGTGTGGATTATAACCTGAAGCAAAACTGTCATATCCTGTACGGCCAGAATTAGATGTTAAGAAAAGAGCCTACATAAAGAGGCTCAGTATATTTATGGAAAATTTATCATGAGACAATGCCCAATGTATGTATTTCAATTAAATTCAGCACATTGTTGGAAAAAGCATCTAAACTTTATGCATCGTGTAGAGAAACCAGAACATTTACAATTTAAATATAACGAACGTGGTGCAAAATGTAAATTTTGTGTTATTCAAGCAGCTACACCAAGCTTCAACAAATTATTGGACCATGAGATTTCTCATATGCCTAATAGTCATTATTTAAAATGTAAATTATGCGATTGGAAGACGAAAATACATTCAAGTATGAATTTTTATTTACGTGTACAACACGCTGAAACAATTGATGTAACAACGAAAAGTTTAGAATTGAATGTTTGTCCATATTGTAATCACAATGGTATTTACGCAAACACTTAATACATCTTTTCTATGTTTAGAATGTGGTGAATAATTTAGAACAAATACAAGTTTACGTGTACACCACAAGATTTGAACGGAAATATCTTGAGGGTATGGTTACACCTATGTGGCATCTACAAGATATTTATAATTACTAGTATGGAATGAATCCGGATATGGAAGAAAACGGAGGTGACGAATCACCATGTTTCTTTGGATTCTGGTGATACTCCTGACATGCTTCCTAATTTCCCTACGTCTGATGTTACTATACCTACCAAACTAATATGACTGCAAACTGATGAGCAACACTACCAGCGCAGGAAAAATAAGAACTTCAAAACAAGGTTTCGGAAAGGGCACGACTATGAATAGACGTTAATGTATTTATATAGTTTATAAATATAAAAATTCACATATGTAAAGTTCGCTAGAGTAATAAGGCAATAATATAAATTCTAAAAAAACATTGTATATATGAATAATTTATAATTAAATATTATCTGAACATAAAGGACGCGTTTCATTCATAGAAAAAGCGATTTGACAGAAGGTAACCGATACGGGTAACCGATAGACCAGTTACCCGTATTGTTGTTGTTGCATATGTTTTGGTTAGCGATAACGAAAACATAACTGATGAAGTAACTTAAAAATGTAAATAACATCGAGCGAGAAGGAATGTCGAAAACACAATAGGTAAGAGCGAGAAAGAGAGTCGCACGTACACTATTTTGAGAGAGCACATGCGTTACCTTTTTCACGACAGCAATGTAAAAGTCATTAAGACGATAATTGGTGAACAAGTTATTGATGACGATTAAGTAATCGATTAGGGAACGGGTACCTGTCTTGTAGGGACAGTAGCACAGGCACACTTTGCAGTATTAAGACATTAGGGGGACTCATGTAACCGTATAAATGCCTTATAAAGTGTGTAAACGTATAAATTTATCTAGTGCGTAAACGAGCTGTCAAATTTTGTATGAAAAATCCCTATTGTGTTGACACAATTGTGTTATAACTGATTATCGAAAGTCGATATGAGTGTTGGCACAATATCAGAGCACAGTACTGTGTTACTTACCTGTAACGCCACGTTTGACGCCATTTAGAAAAGTAAATCGTGGCAACATATACCTTCTTTCATACTCCCATGTTAAGGGAATCTACGTTATATAACCACAACTTTTGTTTAAATAGAACATTTTCAACTTAGAGTATACATTTTGTGCCCACATCTTTTAAACGTAATACACAGGCCAGAGTATGTGTACAATCAGCACACAAGCAAAACACAAGCACAATGGACTATGTATGTATGAATGTGCACTTACGATCCGAGTGTCATTCTCTGCGCTATAGAAACAGTCAGCTTTGTGCCATCGAGTGTGCCACTGTGTTATAAATTAATCGATAAGTGTGCGTGTGCGTGCCGCACATTACTGAGTGTTAATACAATAACACATCACAGCGCTGTTTTACTCAGCCTTACCGTAAACAGTTTTTTTTTATCTCGATCGGGCGATTCCTAAATATATTGCAACTCATTCCAAAACTTCCATAAATTCAACAACGACAACGTTCCGAACTCAATACATTCACAACTGAGTATCCAAATAAGTAATCTAACATCTTAAAATTCTAAATTCTAAAAAAGCTATACGCCCAGGCGCAATAGCAATGGCAGCATGTAACATAACAAGGCAACGCCTCTCAGAGCTAAATCCAGATGGAGCCAAATACTTTTTAGAAAACGTTTTGATTCAAATATATGAACACTTTGACGACAAGATTTTAGTGGATGTAACATTCAAATTAACAAATCCAACTTCCTTGTAAGTAAACTTCCATTTGAATTAACGCTATTTCAGCATGTATGTAACATACATTAACTACGCTTGTTATATATGTATGTAATCACAGAATTACGGCTCATCGCCTAATTCTATCAGCGGCAAGCCCTTATTTCCGTGAACTGTTCAAAAGTTACGACGGGATTTGTCCACTTATAGAAATCACCAATATCGATAGCGACACTTTCGAGCGCTTAATCACCTTTTGCTATACAGGCAAAACGCTCGTAACCATTGACAATGTGGATCGGATGTTAAAAGCGGCTTTAATACTTCAATTGAAAGGCGCTGTTGCAAATTGTGCTGATTTCGTCATAGAGAATATAACCGATTTTACATTGCAGCGAGCATATAGCCTGGAAAGGTAGACTCAGTGTGAGATACTAAATGAAAAAATTCTGGCTTACGAAACACGAAACTTTATGCATGTAAATTAACATGGGTAGTGCTTGTTAGCTCATTCAATTTATTGTTCTATGATCTCGCAGGTAACCCAAAGCAGTGAATTTTTAGATTTTGATGCCAAAAAGATACAAGCAATAATAGAAAGCAACAATTTGCAGGTACGGTCCGAAAAAGATGTTTTCAATGCAGTAAAACGTTGGTATGAACATAATGCCTATGCGCGTCAACATCAACTACCAAACGTGATTGCCTGTATACGATTAACGCAATTTGACATTGACTTTATTATGACTGATATTCACTCGTTGCCGGGTTGTGAAAAACTGGCACTAATGGCGGTAACGTGGCAAACCTGCCCATTGGCTCGTTCTAAGCTGACATTGAAGTATACAGAGAAACGTGATGGTCAGATTATGTTTCCTGACGAAGAATCACTTTTGGCGCTTAACCTAGAGGTAAATAATTCTGGGATATTACTCTTTACAAATTGTTTATTTATTTATTAGTCTACCATTTTAACAATTGATCAGACTAAATATATGATTCAAGGTTCGATTCGAGCTCAATATAATTAAGGATTACAGATAAATTACAGGAGTATACAAAGTGGGGTTTATATTATAAAATATTTACTATATTATTAAATCAGTTGTCGGCATGAACTGTGATGCCGTAACTTTCTAAGGTAGAATCAACATAGTCGATTTTAATCACCAGCATAAGAATAGCTTCCCGCTCAAGAACTTTTATCTGTTTATAATATAATCTTAGCTATTATTTGTGTATCGCCTGCAGGCACATTATCAACTTGTACGTTCCATTAGTGCACTAAATTTTTATTGCATTACACTTTCGTTAGCATGACACTATATTGTGTTTTTGAAGGCCAAATTAAACTTCCTTAACCATAACGCCATAGTCCGTAACCATCTCCAATATGATCGATTAATGGTGCGTTAACCTAAAAATCGTGAAAAAATCATAAAAATGAAAACGCAAAAAATTACATATTCCACAAAAAATAAGTATATTAGTCATAACATATCCAAAACAATGTATAAAATCTACAAAAAGTTATTAAATTCACCAACTCAAATATATTTAGGTTATGGATATGGCGAGGAACCAAAAATCAATTGATTGGTTATGGTATGGCACCATTAATCGATTACATTGATTTCCATAAGGTAGGTTCGATCAGCGGCCCCATGGTGTGATGGTAGCATGCTTCGCCTACCACACCGTATGCCCTGGGGTCGCACCCCGGCAAAGCAACATCAAAAATTTTAGAAATAAGCTTTTTAAATTAGAAGAAAATTTTTCTAAGCGGGGTCGCCCCTCGGCAGTGTTTGGCAAGCGCTCCGGGTGTATTTCTGGCATGAAAAGCTCTCAGTGAAAACTCATCTGCCTTGCAGATCCCGTTCGGAATCGGCATAAAACTTGTAGGTCCCGTCCGACCAATTTGTAGGGAAAATCAAGAGGAGCACGACGCAAATTGGAAGAGAAGCTCGGCCTTAGATCACTTCGGAGGTTATCGCGCCTTACATTTATTTTATTTATTTTAGGTTCGATCAGCTGTTTTATCTGGCTATGGTTTTATGGTTATAAGCCATCATTAATTGACCATTAAATTCTAATACTATGTTCAAACAGAAAAATAAATTGAGGAAATTTCGATTTGAATTGAGTGCTGTTCATACAACTCGATTCAGCTTACACAATAGTAATTTGATAGCTGGTTGGCTCATCTCTACAGCAAGAGCATACCTTTGTTCAGACTGTCAAAATGTGCGTGTTGGTATTAGGCGAATGAAATGGAATGAAAACATAAAACTTTGAAATTTTTGTGTGTTGTAAGAAAATGTGTTCAATGTTTTTGTTTCATTTTGAGTTTGCCATCTTCTTTTGACCATCCCTACTCCAGTGAAATGAAAGACATAAAATCAGCTGATGATATGAGCCAACCATATAGTTCAGCCATGCGTAAGTGACGTTTAAATATACTCAATAAACACACTTTACAATGTTGCATTTGTAGTTTGAAACAATTTATTACGCAATTTTTTTTAAATTGGCAATTTATTATTACAATTTGTTATATGACAAACTGCGTAATAAATTGCCCAAATAGTATAAATTGCCAATTTGGTGTGTGTTTGAACCTAGTATAAAGTAAAAACAAAATTAAAAATAAACAAATGATATCGATAAATAATGATCCCCTTACTAATCGTTGATCACTATAGTGTTTTTAAAAGGACCGTAAACTAGTGGTGGGTAATGAGACTATTTTTTGAGTGTTAACACAGTAGCACAGGCACACTTTGCAGTATTAAGACATTAGGGGGACTCATGTAACCGTATAAATGCCTTATAAAGTGTGTAAACGTATAAATTTATCTAGTGCGTAAACGAGCTGTCAAATTTTGTATGAAAAATCCCTATTGTGTTGACACAATTGTGTTATAACTGATTATCGAAAGTCGATATGAGTGTTGGCACAATATCAGAGCACAGTACTGTGTTACTTACCTGTAACGCCACGTTTGACGCCATTTAGAAAAGTAAATCGTGGCAAATACTCCCATGTTAAGGGAATCTACGTTATATAACCACAACTTTTGTTTAAATAGAACATTTTCAACTTAGAGTATACATTTTGTGCCCACATCTTTTAAACGTAATACACAGGCCAGAGTATGTGTTCAATCAGCACACAAGCAAAACACAAGCACAATGGACTATGTATGTATGAATGTGCACTTACGATCCGAGTGTCATTCTCTGCGCTATAGAAACAGTCAGCTTTGTGCCATCGAGTGTGCCACTGTGTTATAAATTAATCGATAAGTGTGCGTGTGCGTGCCGCACATTACTGAGTGTTAATACAATAACACATCACAGCGCTGTTTTACTCAGCCTTACCGTAAACAGTTTTTTTTTATCTCGATCGGGCGATTCCTAAATATATTGCAACTCATTCCAAAACTTCCATAAATTCAACAACGACAACGTTCCGAACTCAATACATTCACAACTGAGTATCCAAATAAGTAATCTAACATCTTAAAATTCTAAATTCTAAAAAAGCTATACGCCCAGGCGCAATAGCAATGGCAGCATGTAACATAACAAGGCAACGCCTCTCAGAGCTAAATCCAGATGGAGCCAAATACTTTTTAGAAAACGTTTTGATTCAAATATATGAACACTTTGACGACCAGATTTTAGTGGATGTAACATTCAAATTAACAAATCCAACTTCCTTGTAAGTAAACTTCCATTTGAATTAACGCTATTTCAGCATGTATGTAACATACATTAACTACGCTTGTTATATATGTATGTAATCACAGAATTACTGCTCATCGCCTAATTCTATCAGCGGCAAGCCCTTATTTCCGTGAACTGTTCAAAAGTGACGACGGGATTTGTCCACTTATAGAAATCACCAATATCGATAGCGACACTTTCGAGCGCTTAATCACCTTTTGCTATACAGGCAAAACGCTCGTAACCATTAACAATGTGGATCGGATGTTAAAAGCGGCTTTAATACTTCAATTGAAAGGCGCTGTTGCAAATTGTGCTGATTTCATCATAGAGAATATAAACGATTTTACATTGCAGCGAGCATATAGCCTGGAAAGGGAGACTCAGTGTGAGATATTAAATGAAAAAATTCTGGCTTACGAAACACGAAACTTTATGCATGTAAATTAACATAGGTAGTGCTTGTTAGCTCATTCAATTTATTGTTCTATGATCTTGCAGGTAACCCAAAGCAGTGAATTTTTAGATTTTGATGCCAAAAAGATACAAGCAATAATAGAAAGCAACAATTTGCAGGTACGGTGCGAGAAAGATGTTTTCAATGCAGTAAAACGTTGGTATGAACATAATGCCTATGCGCGTCAACATCAACTACCAAACGTGATTGCCTGTCTACGATTAACGCAATTTGATATTGACTTTATTATGACTGATATTCACTCGTTGCCGGGTTGTGAAAAATTGGCACTAATGGCGGTAACGTGGCAAACCTGCCCATTGGCTCGTTCTAAGCTGACATTGAAGTATACAGAGAAACGTGATGGTCAGATTACGTTTCCTGACGAAGAATCACTTTTGGCGCTTAACCTAGAGGTAAATAATTCTGGGATATGACTCTTTACAAATTGTTTATTTATTTATTAGTCTACCATTTTAACAATTAATCAGACTAAATATATGATTCAAGGTTCGATTCGAGCTCAATATAGTTAAGGATTACAGATAAATTACAGGAGTATACAAAGTGGGGTTTATATTATAAAATATGTACTATATTATTAAATCAGTTGTCGGCATGAACTGTGATGCCGTAACTTTCTAAGGTAGAATCAACATAGTCGATTTTAATCACCAGCATAAGAATAGCTTCCCGCTCAAGAACTTTTATCTGCTTATAATATAATCTTAGCTATTATTTGTGTATCGCCTGCAGGCACATTATCAACTTGTACGTTCCATTTGTACTAAAACATTGTCAAAAAGTCTAGCTATCATTTGTATCATAGCTGGGGGTAGTGCACTAAATTTTTATTACATTACACTTTCGTTAGCATGGCACTATATCGCAAAAATATGCACGCTATTTTTTGTCACTACAGCCATTTTATTGCTTCACTACCACTCAGCTCATTGAAAAAAAATAATAATAATAATAATAATGGACCTTTCTATGTGCCACTTAAAGGGTCAACATTCTTTTTAAAGTAACAGTCAACATGGATAATATGAGTACGAATTGTCCCCATCTCAGTTATGTTATTACTCTGATTCACCATATTAAAGCTATTGTGATTTCAAAAATAGTTTTCGATCACGGATCGAAAGGCCTTGGGGAGTGTTATCGATGTTGTATCGATGATGAAGTGAGGCCGAAATTTTTTGTAAAACCACTCAACTGAGTGAAGGCTGGTGCATCAGTGCACTACCCCTAACTCTGATATGTATTAACGAGGCTTTGGTATTGCAACCTCAATAGGACGGTGTGATATTGCAGGAACTATAGAATAATAACTAAATGTGTTCAGGTAGGCGGTAACCCCCAAAAGCAATTCTATACACTGGGAAGACTGTTAAAATTTCAATATAATCCTGCTTAGTTTATCACATTTTATGCCAAAAATATTATCGCTGCAGTAGCTTAAAGCAGCTGCAATGCTCTTTGCTCTCCTAATACCGGTTAGAGTGAGGATATTGATAACAATTTGTGATCGGTCGCCCCTATTTGCTTTCTTAAGCAGTCTTTTGGAGAACAGAGGGGGGAAAAAATAATTCCACGATTGTCGGGCACTGAAAAGTGCTAGTCCCAAAGTTTTCTTCAAATCCATCCTTTTGGAGCGATATTTCCTTGTAGTGTGCTCGCCTACCGTACCAAGGTTCAAGTCCATAAAGAAGTAACATTAAATACTTGAGAAAAACATTTTTTCTAAACGAGGTTTCAACACGGCGATTGGATTTTCATCGTTTAAAAAGTCTGTGTCGGTATAAAACATGTAGTTCCGGTCGACTTGTAGGCAAAATTTAAAGTAGCATGCCACAAATAGGAAGAGAAACAAGGTCTAAATATGGTTGAGCAAAGTGGCGATCGATAAATTACCTGACGGCCATTTTGCTGCATTTAAAGCCCCCTTATATCTCAAGTGACGAATCTTGCAGCTTGATTGCTTTCCCCCGTTATATAGCATAAAGCTGACTTTAACCCCCTCCTCCCAATGCGATTAATATTGTTTTAATCCTGGATGTCTTGACCTGAGGCCCGTATTGTATTTTACGATCCGTTTTCGAAATCCATTTTCTTAAATCATAATAGCTTCGAATTGGTGAATCGGATGAGTTGCATACGTACTCATTAGATCCATAAGACCGAACAAACGAATATTTTTGTTGTTGTGTTAATAGTGCTTCGCCCCATTCAATGACCCCGACCACTCACAAATTGTCATCAAAGTCCTCTAACAGGAGTCCAAGGAAACTAGCAATTTCAACAGGGGTAGACTATAGGGTTAGAAGCGTAGGTTCCACATTACAATTGTAAATATGGTGTCATGTGGTGACACCGCATGCAGAACATTATGTATGTCGGGGTTGATTCTGGATAAAAGTTTCACCTGTTACAGCATCCAACACAAAGTCGGGTGTTTCACTTTTTTTGAGAAAGCTTTTTATAAACTTACATTACGTTTACTTTGTTTGTTGGGATACGATATGACTCCTTCTCTGAACATTGAAAATTACAAGTATATACTTGATTGCATTAATTTTAAAATAAACAAAAATTTGCAGACTCAGACCATTTATCAATATAACAAAACTGAGGACTTATGGCAGAAGTGGGTTGATATTAAAATAAATTTTGACTGTTTTGGAGTAATTTTTATGGGTGAAAATTTAATTTTTGTGGGCGGTGAACGTGACGACGATCGCATTAATGAAGTGCGCAGCTGGAATTTCAAAACAAAAACATTTAAACAGTTGCCAGCAATGAATCAGTCACGATCCAGTCCTTGTGTTGCAATATTAAATGAAAAAATCTATGCAATCGGTGGACTTTCAGAAAACGATGTTATTTTAAGATCAGTGGAAATGTAAGTACGTTTTTGACAAGAAAATTTTAACATAAAACGAATCACAGCTAAATTGGTTTGGAGGAAGATCGCTGTCACAGGCAAACGAGTTTTTGCTATATTTAACTATTCCACACATCATACTTTTCCAGGTCTTCCGTTTCTAATGGATGGAAGTCAGTAAGTAATATGATCACACCACGTTATGGTGCCTGCGCAGTTTCTTTCAATCACAAAATTTATGTAATGGGTGGATGTGATAAGGATAATTTAAAATCTGTTGAATGCTATGATCCCATAACGAACGACTGGACTCAATGTGCTGATATGAATGAAACACATTATATGGCTAGTGTAAGTGCAAAAACAAATTCAATAATAAATTTTGTATATACATGTACACTAGGGTGGAGTGATACCCTATGGATTTTTTTTTTTTTTTGTAAACGATACAAATGAAAAGTTGTCTTTATAAGAGTTAACCATAATCACCACATATTATTTTCGTAGGATGGCGTTTTGAGGTGCCCCCAGCCCTTACTACTTTTTTACTTTTACTTTAGTAAAATTACATATTATAACTAAAAACGACAAATTTTAAATGGTGTTTTACAGTTTTTTGTTTATAATAGTATGTTTCTAATCAAGTGTATAAGTAAGAGTTTTACAGGCACATAGTAGGCCATGAAAATCAGTAGGCTTTGAAATCAATGAGCACAATAACAAGCAAAAGTAAATTGACAAATGTAAACATTACCCCCGCTGTCTTTCAACGCTTTATTAACAGCGCATTTCGTGACTTGATTGAAAATAGGACGCTTATAGTCTACATGGACAACATTCTTATTGCCAGCCAGGATTTTGAAGAGCACAAAGATGCACTTAAGACTGTTTTGGAACGGTTGGCTATGCGAGGACTAAAACTCAATCTTGTTAAATCGAAATTTGGACATTGTGAAATAGACTAACTTGACCAAATGATTCGCATATTAAGAGTATACGCGATTTCCCAATACCCGTCAATCAGAAACAACTACAATCTTGTTTAGGACTTTTTTCATATTTTCGTCGTTTTTCCAGTCTTTTTCGCAAATAGCCAAGCCACTTCAAAACCTTCTTAAGAGAAACTCTTATTTCAATTTCGATGGGAATTGCCTCAATGGGTGCCTTTAATGAACTAAAATCTCGACTGTCCAACAGTCCAGTTCTTGCAATATACAACCGTGATAGAGAAACAGAATTGCACTGTGATGCTAGTAGAATTGAATTTGGTGCTGTCTTACTACATAGGAAAGACGACAAGAAATTTCATCCAGTTTCTTATTTCTCAAAGACTGCCTCAAGCGCTGAATCCAGGTACCATAGTTTCGAACTCGAAACTTTAGCGATTATTTACGCCTTAAGAAGATTCAGAACTTACTTGGAAGGTATTTTAAAATAATCACGGACTGCAACGCATTAGCCATGACTTTAGAAAGGAAGCAGCTGAACTCAAGAATTGCTAGGTGGGCGCTTGAACTAGAGAACTACAATTTTAAAATACAACAGAGGAAAGGAGCCTCAATGGGACATGTTGATGCTTTAAGTAGGGCAGAGATAGCATTAATTATAGATACTAACGACGTAGAATTTCAGTTTCAAATAGCACAGGAGAGGGATGAGACTATTGCTTCCTTGAGAAATCATCTCATCGAAAGCGCTGTTGAAGGGTTTGATCTAATAGATGGTTTGATATATAAGATTAAGCACGACAAAAAAAGGAGGTTGTATGTACCCTACGAAATGGAAACAAATGTCTTACGAGTGGTTCACGAAAAACTGGACATCAATCCGTTGATAAGACAGTTAGTAAGCTAGACATGTATTATTGGTTTCCAAAGCAAAAGCAAAGGTAGAAATGTTTGTTAGAAACTGTTTAAAATGCCTAATGTACGCAACTCAACCCAGGGCCAAAGAGAGAAATTTTCATGCAATACCAAAAGTTCCACTTCCGTTTGATACATTGCATATTGATCATTTTGGTTCATTACCATCTATAAACTCAAAGAGGAAGCACATATTAGTGGTAGTTGATGCCTTTACTAAATTTTTTAAGTTGTATCCAACAAATTCCACTAGCACTTGAGAAGTTACTGCCGCACTTGAAAAATATTTTAGCTACTACAGTCGCCTTAGAAGAATTATTAGTGATAGGAACAAGTTTTACATCTTTGGAATTTGCCGATTTGGTTTCCAAACGAAATTTATACCATGTTAAGGTTGCTGTCGCCTCTCCACAAGCCAACGGGCAAGTTGAACGCATAAATAGGATTATTAAAACAATGCTAGGGAAATTAACGGATCCAATAAACCATGCCGACTGGTGTAAAAAGCTGCTGGAGGTTGAATACGCTATAAATAATTCGGTTCATAGAACCTGCCGTGACACACCCAGTCGGATGCTATTTGGGGTGGAGCAAAAAGGGACTTTAATTGATGAATTCACGGAATACTTTCAGGACAAACTATATTCCGATGCAAATCGGGACTTGGTCACTATACGGTAAAAGGCCTCCAAAGAAATTAAAAATAGGCAAGAATATGATGATTCAAAACGGCTCTCCGCGTCTGGTACAAAATGCAAGACGTATGAAGTAGGAGACTACGTAGTCATAGAAAAATGTTGATACGGCCGTAGGTGTCAATAAGAAATTTTTTGCCTCAGTATAAAGGACCTTACGTAGTGCACAAGGTATTAGGGAATGACCGCTATGTCATTCGTGACATTGAGAATTGTCAACTGACCCAGCTTCCATATGATGGGGTCATTGAAGCCCATCGCATTCGGAGATGGGTGAGTAAAGCCGATAACTTCGACATTGGTAGAGAGGATGCAGTGACTGATCCTTTAGCTTAATTGTCATTAATATACATAGGATCGAGGGCGATCCATGGTCAGGAATGGCCGAGTTGTAAACATTGTATAAGATTAGATTGTGAACGTATAATAAGGTTAGATTGTAAACGTAGTATAAGGTTAGTTAAGGGTAACCCTATAAGCACAGCATATTCTGTAAATATTGGCAACACCAGATACTAATATAGAAGAAGATGGCGGGACACTTCCGACTAGAGGAGAAAAGCGTCGACAACGTGGAAAACTAAAATCCAAATAAAACAAATAATAAAACATCCCTTTTTTTTGAGTTGAATAATTTGTACCTACCGTCTTTTGCAAAGTTTAGTTGCGCAGGGGCACCACTAAACATACGATGAGATGATAAAAATTTTCAACCTTATTTCTGGTCTAAAAAAGGCAACTTTCTGCAGGTCAGCCAAAAGCGATTTCGAAAAAAAATAAATTCACTTCACCCTAATGTACCCAGCTAATTTTATAGAATTGCTATATTCAATATATTTTAGGCCACTGTGCACAAAGGACAAATATTTGTATTTGGTGGGTCATTCTCTGCCACAGTAGAAAGTTATGATACACAGATTAACAAATGGACCAATGTAATAAAAACATACAAATTTGTATTGCAATTTTAAAGATCTTAACGCACATCAACCTCTTTTTACAGATTTGTTGTTTGAGCTATTCCACTTGGAGAATTGGTTCCATTTCTGTCGACAATCAACTGTGGGCTGTAGGTGGCTTTAATTCAAACTGTGTTTCAGTTTACACTGAACACAATAATAAATGGATCGCTAAGGGAAAAATACCTGAAGACGACGAATACTATTGTTTTACTGTACCAAAAGTTTTACTTAAAAGTTAATAATAAATGTGAAAATTAAACAAAATATATTTAAATACTCACATAAATTATTGAAGGTAGGACTGGGACTATCCGCATATTCGAATATCCGGATATCCGTTTATATAATTGCTATAACTAAAATCCGGACGGCATGGATATCCGATTAATATTCATTTCTGAAACTATACGGATATCCGGATTTATGAACATCCGGTTAATAACCGTATTTTTGGATATCCAGTGAAAGCAATAAATTGAAGTACCATATATGTTTATTTAGCATTAAGAACAATAAATTCGTGGCGCATTTAAATCAATTAACAGCGTTTTTTCACAATATAAACAAACGGCACTGTTCTTATTTTCACTTCTTTGTAAAATTGTACCTTTTAATTTTTGGTGTTAATTTAATAATCTACAAACATATTTTGTGAATAATTTTTTGATGTTTGCTTGGTTCAATTCTGATATGCAGATATCCAACTTTTATATTCCAGTATCCGGATATCCGGGTTTTCAATTTACGTATCCGGATAGCCGGATTTCCTATTTGTGAATCCGGATAGCCGGAGTTTTTGCTTAGCTATCCGGTTATTCGAATATCCCGTTTATCCGGATAGTTGAAAAATCCGGGTGCAGTTCACAGCCCTAATTGAAGGTGATGTCTCATTTCTTTGTAAAAACAGGTGATTTTCCGATTTTTGAAAAATGTTTCATATCGGGTTACACTTTGCCTTAATACTTCACATTTTTGATTTGGACTTTAAAAAGTACACACTTCGATTAAATTCGGGGAGGGCGTCAGATGAACTTCGACGACAGGTAACTGTTTTTATTATACAACACTATTTAATTCGAGACTTTCAATTTCATGAATGAACTTGCTGACTGAGGAGTGCGAAGTACACAAGTTTCAGAAAATGCACTTTCATAAATTAAAAAAAAAGAAAGTTTGAAGACTATAAAGAATATATCGACAATCGCTTTTCTGCCCTCCCAACCCCGACTGATGCCCGTCAAAGGAAGAGTGCTTCCCTCAAGGTCATTGAATCCGCGGCAGCTCATTTCATTCCCGCTGGAAGAATTCCGGAAATCCGGCCAAACTTCTCAGCGGAGGCAGCAACTTTAGCGAGAGAACGCTACCTTAGAAGACAGTCTAAATTTGTGGGAGGGACGCAACAAATTAAATGGGTTACACTTAAATGACAGTCCTTGGTCGGGAAAAATCACGAGTCGCTCCGGTACATAGAATCGACTGCCTTGGGAAGCGCCCCATTTGTCGACCATTTTGAACATCCACGTCGATGGCACTACGCTACCGACTGTCCTATACCCCAAAATCTTGGGTGTGACGTTTGATCAGGATCTACATTTTGGTGAGCATGCAGTCGCAATTGTACCGAAAATCTAGATCCGTAATAAAATCCTCCAATCCCTTGCTGGCAGTACTTGGGGAAAAGACAAAGAAATGCTCATTACCACATACAAAGCAATTGGCCAGCCGATTGCATGCTACGCGTCGCCTATATGGTCGCCAAGCCTAAAGACCACTCACTGGAAGAAGCTACAGGCCAGGTCTTCTTATGTCCCCAGAACACCATCTACATAATGAGGCGAGAATACTTCCATCAGGGAGAGAAATGAGATGCTAACCTAACAGTTCCTGTTGAATACCCAGACACCTGGGCATACCAACAGGCATCTGATTGATGAGCCAACACCGCCCAGGGGCTTAAGGAGTCATCTCCGTAAGCATTATGAGGAAATACCGCACCTGAGAACTCAGCCGTATGAAGCCAAAAACCACAAGCAGGTCCTCAGCGAACTCCACAAACAGGCGTCGGACCTTTATACCAGGAATTGCCGGAGGAATCCAGTTTTTAAAAAATACCTAGAACTAGCAGAAGAGGCATGCACTCTCCCTAGGGAAACGCGCGTCACTCTAGCTCAACTTCGATCTGGGTACTGTAACAGGTTAAACTCCTAAAACCTATCCAGAATCAACCCCGGCATACAAAATGTATATCCTGCTTGCAATGTGTCCACACATGACACCAACCATCTCTTCAATTGCAATGTGGAACCAATGCTCTAACACTCCCCTCACTATGGTCCGCCACTGTTGAAACTGCAAGTTTCCTTGGACTGCCGTTAGAGGACATTGATGATAATTTGTGATCGGTCGCGCCTATTGGCTGCGGCGAAGCACTGCTACAACAACCACAACCCCGGTGACATCCAAATATGGGGCATAAACAGACAACCCAGATAGCTTGTGGATGAACATAAGCGTGTGAAATGGGAGCAGCATATAAAAAATTGTAACCTTTCTGCCGTAGTAGGTAAGTTGTGGTATACCGTAAAGCAAAAACATAGTGCGTTCCCTATTACCAACACCACCAAAGAGGTTGAAGATGCCATCGATCATGCTAAACCATCTAAAGCTGTTGGCGCAGACGGCATAGCCATGCCGAAGCGTTAAAAAACTTGGCAAAGAGGGATTTCAATACCTGGCATATGTCATCAACCGGTCTTTTTCCACCTTCGTCATGCCCGAAAAATGGAAAATAGCGAGTGTGGTAGCACTACTAAAGCCTGGGAAACCAGCTAACGTAGGAGAATTTTATCATCCGATATCTCTTCTATTGCCAGTAGCCAAGACACTTGAGGCCATTCTGCTTCCCTCTGTCACTGCTTTTTTGCGTCTTTGCATGGCTTTCGTAAACTTCATAGCCAATCATCAGCATGGCTTCTTTTGAAAATGACAACTATGGATATTATGAGTACGAATTGTCCCCACTCAGTGATGTTATTACTCTGATTCACCATCTTAAAGCTATTGTGATTTCAAAAATAGTTTCCGACCACGGATGGTAACACACGATCGTTTGAGTGAAAACGGTTTGTGGATCCGTGATTTGTGCCTAACACAGACACTAATTCCAATTCGAGCATTAAACCGATAACATTGGATTTCATGACACCAAAGTAATTTTTTTTGTCGTTTTTAAATCCGATTCTGACCACAATTGGATTCCATGAGAGCCCTGAACCCAGCGTGTTAGGGGGTCAGAATATACCCGCGGTAGGTATGCCTGTCGTAAGAGGCAACTAAAATACCAGATTCAAGGGGCTGTGTAGCGCAACCCTGCAGGTTGTCAGCGCAATATACAGCTTCTCCAAACCCATTCCGCCGCGAATCCTGTTTCACTGTTGTTGTTGTAGCGATAAGGTTGATCCCCGAAGGCTTTGGGGAGGGTTATCGATGTGATGGTCCTTTGCCGGATACAGATCCGGTACGCTACGGTACCATAGCACCATTAAGGTGCTAGCCCGACCATCTCGGGAACGATTTATGTGGCCACATTAAACCTTCAGGCCATTCCCTCCCTCCCCACCCCCAAGTTCCATGAGGAGCTTGGGGTCGCCAGATCCTCGTTTGTTAGTGAAACAGGAGGCTCTGGCGACCCAATGGAACTTGGGGGTGGGGAGGGAGGGATGATGGCCTGAAGGTTTAATGTGGCCATATACATCGTTGCCGAGATGGCCGGGATAGCACCTTAATGGTGCTGTGTTACCGGAGCGTACCGGATCTGTATCTGGCAAAGGACCATCACATCGATAACACTCCCCAAAGCCTTCTGGGAGCAACCTTATCGCTAAAACAAGAGCAACAACATGAGAGCCCTGAATACTTTTTTCAATATATATATTTTTTTAATTTAAAATAATAAATACTCGAAAAAAGTTGCCAAACACTGCTTCCCAAAATTGCACAGAGTTCGATTTACAGAACAGGGTCAAACACCGATTTGAAGTACTTCGATGCGACATTAACGATCGATTTTTCAGAACAAGTCGAACGGCTTGAAAATGCAAAATGTGAGGAATTGCAAATCATTAATAACAATAGAAATATAATAATGCAGTTTTTTTTATAACTGTTTTCTCTTTTATTTAACTTTAACCGTTTTGTTTACATTCGCTTTATTCAAATGCGCTATCCGTTTGTCAACAACATTTTTCAATTTACGTTTAGGCTTTGACAATTCCATTTCGCCCATTGGTTCAATTATCTGACCTTTGCGTACTATAACCGCTGGTCGTGTTAGCATACGAAAGGCAGTCTCTGGTACACAATTCCGCCCAATTGTAGCACTAATAGATGATTCATATTCGGCAACAGATGTGAAAGGAAATGGCACGGAGGATACCAAATGTGTACGTAATTGTTTACTAGGTGCTTCATTAATGTATAGCTCACCTTTATTATCATCACGTCGCTTCTCTTTGTCAGCCAATTTTAGTATAAGACGTTTATTTTTATACTTAGCATTTTGTTTTTCAGCAGATAAACCTGCACCAGCCCATGAGCCCCAACCGGGCATAAATAAATCGATTTCAGCATTTTTAATTTCAGCGTCTTTGGTTTTATCGCGCGTAAAATCGGCAACAATATCATCATCTTCAAATGCTTCATTAATGGTCATTTGTTGATCCAAATGTGCACGCTCCTCCGCCTCGTCATCACTCATGTCTATATCAGCGTTATCGTCATCGATCGTTTCATTTAAACCACTAAAATTATTTACATGTTGTTTTAGCTTAACATCAGCTAATTTGTTTGGATCGATTGTGGGTTGACTATTTTCAGCTGCATTGAGTTTGGTGACTCTCTGTTCCTTAGTTGCGTTTTGTACGGCTTCATTGTTGTTGCTATTGTTTAAATCCGTTTCAATTTGTTTTTCCGTCTCAACGCTTTCGCTATTAAGTAGTTCTTCATCGATTTCAGGATTTTTTGCTTGCTTTTTGAAAGATAAGTCTTTCAAGTTTTTTAATGCATCCTTTTCTATACGAGATTTCAGGTGCTTTTTGCCTTTAAATTGCGAACTTTGTATTTGCTTCGATTTCTGTAAAATATTTTTTAGCTTGTTATTTAACTTCGATTTAATTTTATCTTCATGCTCATCAAACATTTCATCAATATTAGCACCATTTTTGGATTTGGTTGCAGCTACTTTGTTTTGCATATTTTCCGCTGACGCCTTTGCAGCTTTTTTGTCAACCTTCTTTAGCTTTTGTTTTGCTTTTTTAATCTTACCGATGTTACTGTTTAATGCGGCATTTTTAGTTGAACTACTTTTCGTTTTTAAGTGCACATTTTTGGTGCTTTCAATGTCTTCACCATTCTCCGATTTTACACATCCAACTTGTGCTACTCCCACTTTAGTTTTGTCTTCCATGTCCTCATCACTTCCACTTCCCCCAACTTCCAATAGCTTTTTATACTCATCAAGCATTTTCTCATTTTCATTTCGCTCCAACCAATATTTACGCCAATTTTCTTTTTTATTCTCTTCAGCTTGCTTGGCACTTTTGGCAGCATTACCAACACGCGTCCACGGATTAAATGGATCAGCATCAGCTTCTTGGACTTTTTCAACTTCCATTTTTGTATTTACATCATCACCATCTTCATTTTCATCATC
This sequence comes from Eurosta solidaginis, assembly GCF_040869045.1. Taxonomy (NCBI): domain Eukaryota; kingdom Metazoa; phylum Arthropoda; class Insecta; order Diptera; family Tephritidae; genus Eurosta; species Eurosta solidaginis. The sequence goes on along the minus strand of NC_090323.1, from coordinate 11,948,860 downwards.
GTCGCTATTTGTTTTCTTTTGTGTTAATTGTCGACTTATCTGCAATTGCTCAGCCAAATCCTTTCTTACATCTTTATCATATTTTGCGCGTATTTGCAAATTTTTTGCCCAAGTTCCAGTATTTTTATGTCGCAAGCTTGCTCTCTCACGCACGCGACTCTTTTCTAATTCATTTAATTTTTCCAGTGCTGCTTCAGGATTAGTTTTTTGCAATATCTCAAATTGTTTTATTTGATCTTGCATCTTTTGCTTTTTTAATAATTTATGATATTTTTTCGATTTTATTTTATTTTGTTTTCGTGCCTTTAACGATTTCTGGGATTCTCTAATCCTCAAGTATTTCAATTCCTTTCGACGCGCTATTAACTCATCTCGTGTTAATTTCTTTTTTAACAGTTCTTCTTCACGTTTAGCTAAGTCCGCCTCGTTCTCGGTTTCACCGCCTAAGGCACGCTTAGCTTGCCTTAAGCGTTCATTTTCTGCTTCTAGTTCTAAGGCCAGTTCGGATTTAATTGAACGTTGTAATGGTGGCCTACGATGCATGGTTGTGTTAATGTATATTGTTTCTGAAGGTAATGGAAACACCTGAAAAATCCAATATTGGTAGCGTTGTAGCAAACAAAAATACTAACAAACCTGTTGTTCCGCATTACGATTTTGTGCGACCACTGCATCCCAACGCTCTAAACTTTTTTTAGTCTTCTCATAGCCCAATCCACGTTTCATCCGATCCGCTTGTGGCTTCTCCAATGGTTTATCGAGAACATTTTTCGATCGCTGCAGATTTTTTAGCTTCCTACCAGTGTCAATATGCCTTTTAGTTGTTTTTAATACGCCCACAATGTCTTTTAAGGCCACAGGATGACGTACTACAGTTTCATCTGTAGGTTTGACCAATTGAAACTCGTCCTGCTGTCGTAGTGGTTCATTGCGCGTAGTTTTTCTTATATGCTGTGTTTTACCCAAACTGCTTATGCCCTGCAAAAGCTTTTTGTGAGCGGTTGGATTAAATTGCTCTTCCTCGTCAATCATTGCGATATATTTTTCCAAAATTTAGAATTCAACCACAAATCACAAAAGAAAAAACACATGCGTTTACGAACTGTCAGAGGAATGCGCATTCGTCAGCTGTTTTGTGCAGTGTTTGATTATAGCAATAAATTATGGTATCGTGGTGCTACCATATCATTTTAAGGATGTGGGAATTATTTGTAAAGCCGCCGTGATGTTGTTGTTGTAGTGATGTCGCGGGTAATGCTGTTCGTTATATAGACAATTTTATCTCTGTCCGGAGAAATTCGTGCAGTTGATGCTGGCAATTTTCATGTGTTTGTTGTAATGTTCTTGTGTACTGAAAAAAATTTGGTGTACAATGCACGCATTAATTTTGATCCCACACCATTGGTGGACCGACCAGGGTATTTTTTTATAAAATACTATGGATCCCATCTCCGGTTTCGGAGGGACCCGGGGTCATTTTTCGGGTTTTCGTTAATACCTTTTAAACGCCTTGAAGTTTTTATTTTCCGCCTTCGTATTATTAATACTGATGTCAAGACGCGTCGTATGACACCTCTCCCGACATTTTTGGACGCCTATTAGCAGTCAACCTCTGTTCTAAACTATTACCAAAAGCATAATACGGTTGTCACAGGGATGCCAAACAATGTATAGCTTCTCCAACCCATCAGGCAGCCTCACCTACCCGTGGCGAATCTTGTTTCTTTAGCAGCCGAGGCTCAAGCGACCCCAAGGTCCTCATTCAACTGGGGGGTTTGGTTCGGGATGGCCTAGACGGTGCATTGTGTTCATAATAAATCATTCCCGGGATGGTCGGATCATACCTTAATGGTGCTTCTTAACGTAACGAACCGGATCTATAACCGGCAAAGGACGCTTCCCAATGCAGTCGGTTCTATGTACCGGAGCGACTCGGGATTTTTCCCGACCAAGGACTGTCATTTCAGAGTAACCCCACTTAATTTTTTGCGTCCCTCCAACAAATTGTCACCCTCCCAGCAGCTCCTTGCAGCGGGACTGCTCCATATTCTCTTGCTCCGGGAAGGTATCGAATCCAATCCGGGTCCGTCTCCTGACCCCGGTCATGAGAAATGGTTTTGCTGCATCTGCCGGAAAATAATCTTTTTAGGATGGTCATACTCTTGTCAGCCAGTCTCGTGTTAGGGATGGTTGCATCGGACTGGTTGTTCTGGGCTAGATCCCAAAACCAGACAGCCACGTAACTTCTATAAATCTTTTGTGGCTCCTTGCTGTTCACGCCCTAGGTCGTCCCGTAGTCTGCGCCTTAGCAGCTCCTGCCATGGACGGTGCCACTTTCCTAGATGTTCTGGTCTCCGCGACGGCAACCCCCCGACGGGTTTCATTGCGCCATGTTGCCAGGCCGCATACCCAAATACACCGGGTACCCCAATGCTTACCCAAGGAAGTCCAGTCCCAGGGAAACAACAGCAGTTGCGTCCTAGCCTTCCACAACCCAGGCGTAGTCACCCGTCACTTACTCCCAGAGTGATGACGTCTCCCCTTATGCACTTCAGAATTCTGCAGTTAAACTGTAATGGATTAACTGGGAAGATTTAGACTTGTTTAAATCTAAATCTAAATAAAGGATTCAAGGGGTTGTGTAGCGCAACATATAGCTTCTCCAACCCAATTGTCAACCTCACCTTCGAGCGGCGAATCCCGTTTCACTAACAGACGAGGCTCTGGCGACCCCAAGCTCCTCATGGAACTTGGGGGCGGGGAGGGAGGGATGGCCTGAAGGTTCAATGTGGCCATATAAATCGTTCCCGAGATGGTCGGGCCAGCACCTTAATGGAGCTGTGATACCGGAGCGTATCGGATCTGTATCCGACAAAGGACCATCACATCGATAACACTCCCCAAAGCCTTCGAGAAGTAACCTAATCGCTACAACAACAACAACAACAACTGGGAAGATCACGGAGATAGTCGATTTCATGAAGCGGCACAACATCCGCATTGCTGGGATTCAAGAGACTAAACTCACAGTAAGATCTGCTCTGCAGACCTTATCTGGGTATAATGTCCACAGAAAAGTTCCACACTCTATGCAATACCATATATTCGATCCCGACATCCGCCGCAGGGATAGTGTCTTAGAACGTAAAGGCCTATCTGTCCGGTCAGGCGATGCAAGCCTAGAAATCATTAACATCTACATCCCTCCTGCCACCTGTTGACCCAGTGGATACCGCCCTAATATCAGCGTCCGTCTTACTCACTGGCAACAATGGCATTATCTTAGGCGATTTCAATGCCCTTCACGATCTATGGCAATCAAACTTACGGGCGGACAGTTGGGGTGAGATGTTGGCGGATCAAATAGGAGAAACGACGTTCTGTACAATAAACGGAGACGCCCCACACGTATGGTAGGAATCTGTCACAGTTCGCCGGATATTTCAATCGTGAGCGCAGAACTCGTAAACTGCGTCAACTGGCAGCCGATGGTAACATTGGCATCCGACCACCTGCTTATACTTATTTCGCTCGAGCGTACCGCCGACTTCATCGTCACAGAAAAACGCACTTTCATAAACTTTAAAAAAGGAAAGTGGGAAGTTTCAAATCCTTTACAGAGAACCGCTTTTCTGCCCTCCCTATCCCGACTGATGCACGCCAAGGGGAGCGTGCTTTCCGCAAGGTCATTGAATCCGACTCGGCTCGTTTCATTCCCGCCGGTAGAATTCCCGAAATTCGGCCCACTTCCCGGCGGAGGCCGCAAGTGAAACCAACGCATCAAATTGCTTGTGGATGAACACAAGCGGGCGAAATAGGAGGAGCACCTAAGCGGTTGTAACCCCTCTGCCAGTATGGGTAAACTTTGGTCAACCGTAAAGTCCCTATCGAATCCGTCTAGGCACAATGACAAAGTTTGCATCGCCTTTGGCCATTAAAGTGCTGTCGGATGCAAAAAAATACGCGAGCGCTTTCTGCCGACAATATATAATGCATTCTACGGTCGACAAAGATAGACGGAGGGCCAACAGACACGCACATAAACATAAATTCAGCGCGTCACCAATTACCATCACCGCCAAAGAGGTTGAGGATGCCATCGGTCATACTAAACCATCCAAACCAGTGGGCCCAGACGGCATAGCCATGCCGAAGCTTAGAAGCCTAGGGGAAGAGGGTTTCAAATATTTAGCGCATGTTTTAAACCTATCTCTTTCCACCTTTGTCATACCCGAAAAATGGAAAATGGCCAAGGTGGTCCCGCTACTAAAGCCTGGGAAGACAGCTAACATAGGAGAGTCATATCGCCCGATATCTCTCCCATCGGCAGTAGCCAAGACGCTTGAAGCCATTTTGCTCCCCTACTTCAAAGCAAATTTGCAGCTAGCCTGTCATCAGCATGGCTTCAGAAAACTCCATAGCACCGCCACCGCGGTAAATGCCATCAGCACCCAGATAAATTGCGGTTTAAATTAAAACCCCCACCATAGAACAGTACTCGTTGCGCTAGACCGATCAAAAGCTTTTCATACGGTCAACCATTGCACGCTACTGCAAGACCTGGAAGGGTCTACCCTTCCCCCATGTCTTAACAGTTGGCAATTTAGAAATGAAACATCAAAACCAAGAAGAATTAAATAAGGGGTGCCACAGGGTGGTGTCCCATCCCCACTTATGTTTAATTTCTACATATCTAAGCTACCTTTGCCACCAGAAGGGGTTACTGTCGTTTCCTATGCCGATGACTGCGCAATAATGGCCACAGGCCCAGGCCCACAGATCGATGAGCTTTGCAACAGAATAAACGGCTACCTCCCTGATATCTCCAGTTTTGTCGCCTCGCGAAACCTGGCATATCACCGACTAAATCCTTCGCGACCTTATTTACAACATGGACGTCCCAAATGTCGACCATTTTGAACATCCACGTCGATGGCACTACGTTACCGACTGTCCTACACCCCAAAATCTTGGGTGTGACGTTTGATCAGGATCTACATTTTGGTGAGCATGCAGCCGCAATTGTACCGAAAATCCAGAGCCGTAATAAAATCCTCAAATCCCTTGCTGGTAGTACTTGGGGAAAAGACAAAGAAACGCTCATTACCACATACAAAGCAATTGGCCAGCCGATTGCATGCTACGCGTCCCCTATATGGTCGCCAAGCCTAAAAACTACCCACTGGAAGAAGCTACAGGCCTGCCAAAATACTGCGCTTAGAACCGCCACGGGCTGTCTTCTTATGTCCCCAGAACTCTACATAATGAGGTGAGAATACTCTCCATCAGGGAGAGAAATGAGATGCTAACCAAACAGTTCCTGTTGAATACCCAGAAACCTGGGGATCCCAACAGCCATCTGATTGATGAGCCAACACCGCCTAGGGGCTTAAGGAGTCATCTCCGTAAGCATTTTGAGTAAATACGGCACCTGAGAACTCAGCCGTATGAAGCAAAAAAACACAAGCAGGTCCTTGGTGAACTCCACAAACAGGCGTCGGATCTTTATGCCGGGAATTGCCCGGTGAATCCAGTACTCAAAGAACAGTACCCAAAACTTGCGGAAGACTCTCTAGCTCAACTTCGTTCTGGATACTGTAACAGGTTCTTACCTATCCAGAATCAACCCCAACATACAAAATGTATGCCCCGCTTGCAATGTGCCCCCAACCATCTCTTTAATTGTAATTTGGAACCAAAGCCTCTAACACCCCTTTCATTATGGTCCACCCCTGTTGAAACAGCAAGTTTCATTGGACTCCGGTTAGAGGATATTGATGGCAATTTGTGATCGGTCGCAACTATTAGGTGGGGCGAAGCTCTGCTACAACAACAACAACAACAACCATCAACATCGATAACACTACCCAAAACCTTCGGAGAGTGTATTTAACGCAACAACAACAACCACAGCCACCGAAGAGAAATCAAAAGACGCGTTTTGGATGCAGGATACCGAATACGAAAGCGGAAATTATATATATTACGTCTGTTAAAAGATAGTACCAATAATCTGAAAAATTACCCTGGATCCATCCGATACCCGGAGTAGGGTCCTTGGAGTTTTTGTGTACGACACGTTTCTGCATAAGCGACCTTCAACGCCGACTGAAAAAAATAACTCTAATCAAAACCGACTAGGAGGTCCAAACAACTTCTTGGTTTGCTAATATCTCTTGAATAAATTAAAATTTGTAGTTTCCGCTTGCGAATTACTTTTAGTGTGCTTTTAACAAACCAGGCGAGCTTTCTATAAAGTAAAACGATTTTGTTATGTTCGTCATTATGCTTGAACACCTCCGCTACGGATACCTTTGGTATTCAGTTTATTTTTTTTAGCTCAAATAACCACTTAATTATTCAACTACAAAACAATAAAAGTTTTTAAACATTAGCGGAGCATCCTCGTCAGAAATAAAATTGCGTTCAGGTTTCTTTGATGCAAAAGGGTTTAACGTAGGTGGCATAACCATATTCAGACATCGGCTGGACTCTTGCATCAAACGTGAAATATCCATTGGCGCTTCGTATTCGGTGTACGAAGTAACTACAATCGGGCATTTTATACTCGTAGCAATGCGAATAGTTTCGGGCCAAGTATCTTCCATTTCGAACCCATTATAACGATAAAGGCCAGCATTAAAGAAGCAAACTGTGAATGAAAATAGAGATAAGCCTTGAAATGCACAACTGAGTTAAGGCTTTCTTACTCAAATCTGGCTTCAGAAACGTTGCTAATTTGTTGTAATCGTGGTATAATTGATTTTGAAAATGATAGCTAACGCTCCGCTCCAGTTTTCGACAGGATCGACAGCATCTAAGTTTTATATAAATAATGAAAATAGTCTTTTAAGGTTTTACTTTTTATTTGTTAGATCAATATTCACTTTGTCTTCGTCAGTTCTGCAAACTGCACGTTGCCCTGTCTTAGCTCGGGCCCTACGAAAACGACATTAAGCTTCTTGGTATTTGGATTTAAATGCAGAAAGAATAATTCCCATTTATGTAGGGCATCAACCTCGAACTCGATTTCAGCACCTGTTTTGGGGAAACATTTTAGGCTTATTATGCTATAACAATATAGGTCTAAATAATAAAAAGAGTTTGAAACAGCATTAAATTACTTACCTTTGTGGGTTTATCGCATACCGGATAACAGAAACAGGGGCGTGAGGACGAGTGGGGGGAGGGGAAGGTGGTCTGGAATACTACATACATCCGACCCATACCAAGTACTTACCTATGAGATGCACTGTGATTTCATCCGATTTCTTTAAATATCCACATAACTTCAGAGCATACCAAGCAGTTAAGGGACATGTCGAGATTTGACTTAGCACCGCAAACTCGCAAGCATCGCGCACAGCTGTTGAGCGAAATCAAAATTGGACTGAAAAAATGAGGTTTTTAAAAAACATTCAAAACGTTTACCGCAATCTAGTTTGGACAAAATCTGTTTTGTATTGCAACAAGCGCCTGGTATATCACGGAGTTGTTTTGTAGGCATTGGTGGCTCAATTCTTCCAAATTTTGTTTGTACTAACTCCATATTTTTGAATAGTTGATAGAATTGGCACCACTGCTGATGAAATAAATTCAAATGTTCCGGCTTGTCACGACAATATGCTACCTTAAATGGTCATATGTAAAATAAAAAATACGATTTTTTAGGACTATGCTATGGGGTTTTTACACATATTCGCCAACTATTCGCTATTTCTAACATTTGATGCCTCAATATACTGTTAGTGAGAGTAAAACCGACACTCATTTAGTTGGCGAAATAACATCTTAAGACCTATTTTTGAGTGAAAGTTAAAACTAGAGTTCACTACAGTTTAAGCCTTCCACTTGGACACTTAAACTGAAATTAAAGTTAAACTGTAGAAACTTCTAACTTTAGTTTAAACTCGCACTGAAAAACAACAACGTACCTGTCCACACTCTTCACAGTCCACAAGTTTCTTAAAGGCATATTCTCTGCACGATGTTTTAGAGCAAATACGCGGAAATAAGATAACCTCTTGTTCGGCAGCAGTCATTGGACGATTTATGATTGACTCTATTTTTCGTATGGTAACGATACGATAGGATCGAAACTGCTCAGCTGTAAAGTCCCCACATTTTCGGAATATATGGCCATCTGCAAGGAAAAATTGGCAGACCTTTAATGAACTTCGTGCCCCAATCAAATTTTTACATATATCGCTTTTAGTTGTTCTAAGGTGTCGAGCGCAATGTTTTTCGAAAGGGTTTTTGACTTCTAAAAGTTGGACATGGGGAGTATCTCAGAGAATAAATCAATAACAGTTGCGTAGGGACTGGTCAGTCGCTTGTATATGAATGGTTCATAAAGCACTCTCCCAATCTGTTGCCGTTCGATTGTCATGAACTGTAAATTCCTATAGTTCATAGAGTAGGACCTTTTATTACCTTTAAATAAATGCCTTCTAATTGTTAGCATAAGAATAGCAGGATTAATATTACGAAGATTTCTTGGTTTCTCCAGCGAGTTCGAAGAATTGATCTGGGGTCAATATCAAAATATATTGCTCAATAATTTGGAAAGGATACAGCTAAATTTAGTGTTGGGCGATCTTCACTTTTTTTCTCAGGATACTATTAAAGAAGATTTATAATTATCACAGTTTCCGTCGCATTTACTATAACAATTACCTTAACGCTTTGCATCTAGTAAAAACGGTAACGTTTTACAAGACGGTGGGTGCACCATCTAATTTTTATCAAAAAATTATCAAAGGTGGTATCAAAAGACGCGTCTCCACCTCCGTTTTAAGAATCCGGAAGCGAAAATGAAAAATTTTATTTCTGTCAAAAGATATAAGCAAAAAATCGCTTCTAATTTTCATGTCGTTGTTGTTTTTGTCAGATTTGTTGTACACACACACATACACTAATGCAGAAAAGTTATCTGCGCGTATTTAGTTTTGATCCCCAAACCAGTGTCGGACCCACCCAGGGTAATTTTTTATAAGCGCGGCCGAAGGCCGCCAACGCGTAAAGGTGTTCTATGCAAAAAAATATGGATGGGGCCCCATATTTCGGACGGTCTCGGGGTCATTTTACGGTTTTCTGTGAATAACTTTTGACAGAAATAAAATTTTTGATTTCCGCTTTCGTATTCTTAAAACGGAGGTCGAGAGGCATATTTTGATAAAAATTAGGTGGTGCACCGTCTTGTAAAACGTTACCGTAAAAACATATGAAAGCAAGAAGACAGATGTCACGGGACAAATCGGGGGCATTTTTATATTTTTCGTCATAACTTTATCAAACACCAATGCATTAAATAATTCCAAAGGAAGCATGCCTTTGTAAGGGACGGCACGCTGATTTGTATTAATTGTTAGATAGGAGAAGCTTTCGAGATACTAATAATATTAAAAAAAAAAAGATAAAAACATATTAATTTAAACTGTTTTTTTTTTTTATTATTAAATGAGAGAGCAATTAAAAATCGGCCGACATTTAAAACTGCCCATGGAATGCTATTATTATAATTTTAGTGAAGTGAACATTGTACAAGTCAGATATTGCACTTTATAATTTTTTAACATGCAGTTCTCTGAGATGCTGAGTAAAAATAATCACGTGCAGTAGCAAACACAAGAAATCAATTATTTTTTTGGTGTCTGGCGAACGCGAATATTGGGACAGTTGCCAAGAAAGATCTCAATTTATTTGCTTACATCTTTGACGACAATCGAAGTGTAAGAATATATAAACATAGAAAGCAATGCCCATAAATCCAAATATGTAATAATTTATCGTTTATAGCTTTATGATTGAACGTCTCTTTTTTAATTGGGCGTGCAGCAATTCCTATAAATATTGGCTAGTTTCGGGTTATTAATTGCTAATGGACGTTTAAAAACTGTCATGTTTTTAGGATAGGATTTTCAAAGCAAGTTTTGTCAAGAATGTTTTTGCTGACGCATGACCATTTCCGAAATGTGTTCATAATTTTATAGATTTGCTACAAATAATCCAAATCCTCTAGGCAAAGGTTTGCGGGACGTCCATGTACACCTACGTTTTAACATAGGTACAGCACAACCGTTGTTATTCCAACACCAAAGATAGGTTTCTTGAACATCCCGGGGTATTGAGCAATGAAAGCAAGGAACATTTGACTAATCTTCTGCAAAAATCTTCAAGCAAACTCATCTCCTTTACCGTGAAGTAAAATTTAAGGATAAAATATAGAAAGACCACAATGGGCTTAGGTTAAATGTAACCCCATTTAATTTTCGGCTCTGCGAGTGTTCGAGAGAAAAGTGCTTCGAAAGATTTATGGACTTCTACGCGTTGGCGAGTACCGAAGAAATTTAACGATGAGCTGTACGAGCTATACGCAGACATCAACATAGTCCAGCGAATTAAAACGCAGCGGCTGCGCTGGCCAGGCCATGTTATGCGAATGAGAGATGACGCTACGGCCAAGAAAGTGTTTCTATCGGAAGCCGCCTATGGAAGCAGAGTTAGAGGGCGCCCCCACTCCGTTGGAAGGACCAGGTGGAAAGTGATTTAAACTCCCTTGGCGTGACCAATTGGCGCCGGTTGGTAGAGAGAAAGAGCGACTGGCGCGCCTTGTTGGACGGTCATAACCGTTTAAATGAATAAACGCCAATTAAGTAAGTAAGTAAGTAAAGATGGGCGCTGTTTGCATTAATTAACAAACTTTTGTGTAACAGAACTATCGATCACTATAAGCTGGTGCGAGAATCCACAGAAGAATATATAGCGATATGTCACAAGAAGGGTTGTGCCCTTTACTCGGAATTTTACTTGATATAAGGTTGTTCCCTTTACTCGGAATTTTACTTGACATAAGGTTGCCCTAGAATGAAGAGAACAGAGTAAAGAAGGCTCCGGTAGCCTAGATTCTTTAAGCTAACATAGAAAAAAGTAAAACAACTTAATTTAGTTAGGAATACGTTGTTAGATTTTTAATTTATTAAAAAGATATTCTCACCACAGCTATCAGCCACTTGTTGTATAGCATAGCAAATTTGCCGATGTGGCTCGTCGCTGGTCATGTGCTCCTTACAACAGTAATAGACCAAGCTGCAACGGCTGCATGGAGTTTTTGTTTGCGCGCTCAGTTCGGTTTTGCAAAACTAAATGAAATTGAAATTCAGCCTAAAATTATTTAATCCAATTTAAAACTTACATTACATAGGGCAACCAAAAAATATTGACGAGGTTTATAAACATATTCAACATAGTCTTCGTCATCGTCAGAGGACTCAACATCACTCAATGGATCTTCGTTGAGTAGTTTTTGTAAATTATCAAGCAGTGTATTGGATAGATCGGTGCTACCTGGAAATATAAAGTCAATAAAGCTAAATAAAACTATATAAAACTAAAACAAGTAAAAAAATCTAGTTCGGGGGTGGTCGAGCAGCATAGCCAAATTGAGCAGTGCTGTCATATTTCTTACTTTCTCCGTATGCGGCTGAAGACAATCCAATATTCTAATAAGGTTGGAAGCAAAACTTTTTTTTTTAATTTTGAATGTTGCTTTGCCCGGTACTTAAACACAGGGCCTTCGGTGTACTAGGTCTAGCAGGGAGTGAAGTAGATTTCGGGGAGGTGTGAAGGACGAGTATTGACAGAAATGTTGGTGTGAGATGACTTAACTTGCGCATATATAGACCATATAAAGACCGTTTGAAGCGGGCTAAACTACGAATGAGCAGGAGGAAGATAGTTATGAATGCTTATTTTTGATCAGACATGTGCGAAATTTCTGAATATAAACTTGATCGACTGTTTAGCAGAACTAAGATCAGATGCATTTGTGCAATTGCGACCTTAGAGGGAAGCCATCATCCAGCTCCTTTCAAATCTATATGAAGAATAACTTGAACGCACATTAATGGTCCTGCGCAAACGGCTTCAATATGCAACGTGTGAGAGACAGGGGCGTATGATGAGATCCAGATAGTAATCACTATATTTAAAGAACAGTACAGGAACTCAGTAAATTTTAACGATGCGATTTGTACTTAGCCATTGCCGGGGCTTTCAATAATGTTTCTAAATGGGCTATTATGGATGGTCTTAAATACATTAAAGTATATCAAGCCTTAACCAGATGGATCGGCTGCATGTTAAATTGCAGGAAGATTACATCATAATGGGGATTGTACGAGGCCACGAAATTAGTGGACAGGGGAACGCCGCAGGGAGGGTGCTATTACCTCTGCTGTGGATGCTGACCATCAACCAACTGCTCAGGCGATTTAATGAGGGACCTGTAAAACTTACGGCTTACGCAGATGACGTTGCAATTATCATAACGTGTGCCTTCCAACGATTAGTTCTTTGATGGATCGGGCGCTTCGGGATATTCATACCTGGGCATCTAATGTCGGGTTGAAAGTCAATGCGGAGAAGACGGATATGGTCTTGTTTACAAAGAGGTACAAGGTCCCAAATTGGACCAGGCTTAAGTTAGGGGGGGTGACCTTACAGGAGAAACCTTGCACAAAATATCTAGGAATCATCCTAGACAGTAAGCTGTCATGGAAGCTCAACGTGGAGGAGAGGGTGAATAAGGCCTCAACGGCACTTTATACATGTAAAAGAATGCTGGGGTGTACGTGGGGCTTATCGCCCTCTCCTTTGGGTTTATATTGTAAGCCCTATTCTATACTATGGAGTTCTTGTTTGGTGGAAAGCCACACAAAAAGCAACATACCTCAAAAAAATTTGAGGGGGTATGCAGACTATCGTTGCTTAGCATTACGGGAGCCCTGAAAACAACCCCGACGGCTGCACTGTATGCCATTCTGCACATTTCACCTGTAGACCTGGTAGCAAAGAACATATCATTAAGAACTGCAACCAGGCTCGGTGCCTCGGGGCAGCTTGAGCGCAACCACAAGACGGACAGACTACCTGATTCCCTATCTGCGCTTCGAGGGAGATCTTAAGGCCACAATAGAGGTGGACGGTTGGCGCAAGGGTGCGCAATTAACGGAAGAGGCGATACATGTGTACACAGATGGTTCGAAAGTAGTGAAAGGAGTAGGGTCTGCGGTATACTGTGCTGATCCGGAAATAAGATTCTACAGGCTGCCGGATTACTGTAGCGTTTTCCAAGTGGAAATATTAGCCGTAACCAAAGCAGTAGAAACCCTGGAAGAGAATAGCTTAAGCTGCAACCGTGTTAGCTTTTATATTGACAGTCAAGCTGCAATTAAGGTAATAATCTCGCATAGCACAGCATCTGAATACGTGTTGGAGTGCAAGCAGTCTCTGGAGAGAATCGGAACAGGGAGAAGCATACAACTATATTGGGTCCCAGGGCATATAGGAATAGATGGGAATGAAAAAGCGGATGAACTAGCTTACTAAGGGCGCATCCCTTGAAGCTTGCTCCGTAGGGGTCCCAATTAGACTGGGTGAGATTAAGCGAAGGCGAGAGGTGCACATGATCGACCAAGCGGGAAAGGCGTGGCTTCAAGCGCGGTGTTGTAAAGTGTCGCAGATTATGTGTAGGTCTTACAACCTTAGACTAACAAAGTTGCTTCTATCATTAAAAAGAGAGGACAGTATACTCATGACGGGTATTCTGACTGGACACTGCCTTCTGCCGTCACATGCCTTTAAATTATGCTTGGTCAGTGATAGCGTATGTAGGAAGTGCGGGTTGGAGGAGGAAATGATCGAGCACGTTCTGTGCTCGTGCACTTGTCAGGCTAAGACTCCAGCTATTAGGAGTGATACAACTGTCAGATTTAGAAGCAGCAAGTGGCTTAAATCCTAGGAAGCTTCTAGTATTTGCCTGTACCTAGATATATTAACGAACGAGTTTTCATTACAATAATGATTATATTTAGTTTAAGTTTATAAAGCCTAGTATCGCAGCTACTAAATTCCGTTAACAACGTTAAAATATTATTCTATTAATAGGCTACTACAGCAGATGACAACATCTGATTTTTATTTTGACGTCTATGCTTCATATCCCATACTTGTTCTCTTCACAATGACTATATCGACTTCCTGATGTCGCTAAAAATTTAACGGTGTACTAAGTCCTTACCCCTTACTCAGTTACACTACACTAATTAAGTATTTTACTTATTAACATACCATTTGCCACAGAGTTCTCCAATTTCTTTTGTAAATTTGCAATAAAAACACTTTGTTCTGTTAAATTGATATCTGCGGAGCATTCTGTTTTCATCGATCGATTCTGCACACCTGTTGAATTGGTACTTTCTTTGATCCTAACTGTGTTCGAGAGCTTTGATTGGTTCGTTTTGCTCGACTTGACAATATTCTCATTTGCTGGAGATGAAACGCCGCTAGGTTGCTCTTGTTTCAGAAGTTTGGTTCGCATCATTTGTTGTAATAATTTGAGGCTTTCATTTTGAGCGTTTGAAATAGGTGTGAGCACTACGTTGTCCTTTTTAGCCTGACTCTGACTTTGCTTGTTTTCAATGTTAGTTGCTTTAGTTTTTTCTTCTTGATGAGCTACCTTATCTGCAGCTTTATCTGCTGTAAAGGTATTTTCTTGTTCGGTACGAATATTTCCTTTTTTATTTTCACTATTCTCAATTAATACTTCGTTAAACTCCTGTTTCGGTTCCGTTTCCGGTTCCTGTTGTAGGCGATTCGCTTTATTTCTTGGCCTATTTCGTTGCCGCGTCTTCTTTTTCTTTGCGTCCATAATTTATTTATTAATAACAAATTATGCAACTGTTCTTTATAAACTCAAAATTTAGTATATTAATTGCATTTATGTGGTATTTAACAAACTTGTCACTTTGAATTTTCGCGAGTAAATGGCAAAATGCGAAATGCGTTTGACGCTCCTAAGGTTTTAAGTTGCCGCTCTCATGTCTAGTTTGAAAATTTCTTGTACTATTGTTAGTACATACAATGTAATTTATAGAATTTACAAATGCAATGGGATTTTATTTTTATTGCTTCCCATACAGCTATTTGTATGTTGTTTTTTTTTTTCATTACTTATTGCCGTTTGTGTTGTTGCATTGACAATATTTGTTTGTTGTTTGTTCTTAGGTTTTTTGCTGTTCGCAAATTATTTTTACTACAAAGATGTGCAACTCAAATGCACATCTCATTAGTATAATATGGAAGGGCGTATCTCGTATGTTTTCGAAATCAGGGTTCTTAAATTTTGCTATCCGCCAAAGTAAATTATTTTGATGAAACTTGCCTAAAACGCTAAACCACTGTGACTTAAGACCACTTGAGGCATGGTTGACGGAACTCGCATATAACTTGCTTCACATTCTTTTGAATGATGACGTACAAGTCGTGGCCCTTCCTATTTCACAGCGCTTCAAAGTAGGGAAACAGAGCTGAATCGACGCCCATGGCAACGAGAAGTTTGTTTATAACAAACAGCTAAATAAACTCTTGTAATCAATTTCAGTTTTAAACTCTGGTCAACAATGAATGTATCCAGCAGAACAGGATTGGTACCGGCTAAGCGACGAGAGCTTATAAGAAAAGAGAAGGTAAACCAATTATAATAAAACAACATCTTTTAACTACTGTTTTTTTATTTTTTTCTAGCCCAAAAAATTCACCGATGAGCTGCCAATCAAATTTGAAGCCATACCCATGGCTTTATCTTTACGTCCATATGGTAGTCTATCCAATCCATTTGCCAAAGGCTGTTCCGTGCTATGCAATCATCCGGCGCCGTCAGACCTTAAAGATATTATAAGTCAAATGAAAACTTCGATGGTAAGTGAGAGATAATTATAAATATGTACATATCTATATTTACTAGGGTGGGACTTAAACTTTTCCAGATAGGGTTTGCACTATCTTCCTGGGAAGGTAAGCTTAGGTTAAACTGGCCGGGCCCAGAAGCACCTCACATAGCTTCAATGAGTCCACAGTGTTACCATAAGTTTGTTTAACGATCAAACTGAAAAACCCTATCAACAATCAGAACCTATGTTAAAAAAAAAACTCTGTCCTCCTGACAAATACCAGATGCTTTCTAGGACCCATTCCACTTGCAGTTTCTAGATCTGATAGCTGTATCACTGCTAATAGCTGAATTCTTGGCCTGGAAAGCACAGGGCATAGCACAATACCTGCTCGATCGTTTCTTCTTCCAAATCGCACTTCCTACATCTGCTATTACTGGCCTAATTACAAGGCATATGACGCCAGAAGGCAGTGTCCAGTCAGAATACCCGCCGTGGTTGGTCGATCATGAGCACCTCTCGCCTTGTTTTAAATTCGCCCAATCTAATTGGGCCGTCTACGGAGCAAGTATTCTAATTCATTTCTATTTGCGCAGGGACAGACTATGGATGCATCTTATTGTCTTGATTTTTTGCAGGGATTGCTCGCCCTCTAACACACTTTTAGATGTTGTGCTTTACGAGATTATTTCCTAAATTGCTGCTTGGCCGTCAAAATAAAAGTTGATACGGCTGCAGTTTGAGTCATGTTTCTACTGCTTTGGTTACGGCTTCTACCTCCGCCTGAGAAATGAAACAGGGATCTGGCAGCTTTTAAGATGTGTTTTTTATACTCAGCTGAGCAGAGCTCACAGAGTTTATTAATTTTGTTCACATAACGGTATCCCGTAACGGTATAAATTAATCGAGATAGATATAGACTTCTATATATCAAAATGATCTGGGCGAAAAAAGAAATTCATTTAGCCATGTCCGTCCGTCCGTCTGTCCGTAAACACGATAACTTGAGTAATTGCTATTTAAAATGAACGAAATCGGACTATATATAACCACGCCCACTTTTTCGATATCGAAAATTTTGAAAAACTGGAAAAGTGCGATAATTCATTACCATAGACGGATAAAGCGATGAAGCTTGGTAGGTGGGTTGACCTTATGCCGCAGAATAGAAAAATAGTAAAATTTTGGACAATGGGCGTGGCACCGCCCACTTTTAAGAGAAGGTAATTTAAAAGTTTTGCAAGCTGTAATTTGGCAGCCGGGTATGAAATGTTCGGTTACACCCGAACTTAGTCTTCCTTACTTTTTTTCAGACGATCACGGTAAACCGCAGACCCTACTCAATCCGCTACTTTGGAACTAACTATCGCTGTACACGTGTATCGCCTCATCCGACATTTGGGCGCTCTTGTGGCAACCATCCACCTCTATTGTGGCTCTTGCAGCCCTGCTTACCTCTATTATTTTCCACTCTCTCTGGCCTTTTCTTATGGCTTTTTCTTCCTCTTTTTATCTCTTTCGCTTGCGTCTTATCCTTTTACCTAATTTCTCCCATCATTTCTCTATTTCTCCTCTCCACCTATCCCTTCTATTCATTTATAGATACACTACAAATTATTTGATATTAACTAGAAATATTTTTTATTGAATGAGGCTTGGCTTCCCGAACTTTCATACGTTTTTTGTCTTCAAGGAACATAAGCCCAGTTATGCTGAAATACTGGACTTCTTTAAAAATTTTTAGGATTCGATAATAAACAGTTTTGCCTCGTACATACATGTCTTCCAAGGCTGTTTTATTAGCTTAAATTACATTTCTAGGGGAGCGCCAGGTTTCTAGCTTGGTTGTACAAAGCGGAAAACTAGATGCACCCCAATATGCCCTCCTTCTTCTATTTCCTTTATTATTTCAGACAGTGGATGGAAAAAGTGTACAGCAGCTGAAAGACAAAGACATATCCTTCTCAAAAAATAATCACGATAACATACCCGAAGATCTTTTTCGACGTTATACCGACACCGACTCACGTCCTCTAACTCCTACACCAACTGTAACCAGCATACATACACGAAATAGCACAAGTTCGTTTTTGAATAATCGACGCTGCATAACACCTGAATTGGGTAAAAATGAGATAATTAAAAGGAAAAAGATTATTTTAGATCTAAGAAGAACACATTCACAAGAGACCCTGTACTGGAAACCCTCATCGGATATATCGCAAAGTATTACCGATATCGGTGGTGTGAAGTCTAAAAGTGCTGGCGCAAATGAGGACAGGAAAAATAAACAACAACGAACTGATGATAAACGTCCGAGCACTTCTTTGGGTACGGCACCACTCGGCGATGAAAGTAAAGAGCTCGAGGGTGTAGAAATCAAAAAAGTTCAAACTTGCATAAACGCACAGAATATAGATGATAAGGATGTGAGACGTGGCAAGAAACGCAAAAAGTTAAAACCGCCAGCTGGTTTGTACACTGTTCATATACATTAGTATATGTAAGATTTTTCATTATTTACTTTCAGCTCCAACAACTACATTCCATCTAAGCGAAGATCCAGAGACACAAGTAGCTGCACTCGGTCCAGATTCAGTTAATCCAAGTACACGTCCCAGTCTTATACCGAATGCGGGAAGTTTACTATCAGGCAAGGAGAAACCTGAGGGCGAGGCAGTGCTTTTGAAAGGCAGCTTTCTCACAGAGGAGGCATTTCAGGCGTTGAAGATAGAATTGGATATTGATCGTATAGAGAATACTTTCGATAAATATGTAAGTAGCGGAAAGATTTATGGATATTTGCTCTTGAAAAGCATCTTCTATGAACATTTGAACATTTACAAAAGTAAAGTGAAATCGCACTAAGTACCAACTTATCATCCATAGTGAAAAGGCCCCTTCAACGACAATAGAATTTTTCACTGGAAATTTTTTAGACGCCAGTCTCATTTCGATCATGCCACAGGACCGTGGAGATCAGATTCCCAAGATTAACCCAGGCCTTGATAGATTTCAAGCGGACTAGCACATAGCCTTTGCTAATGCGTTAATTTTTGGCTCGTGAATAATCACTAGCTGTGCTTTCCTCGGAGGCTTAAAAATTTGAACCAAAGCCTTCCAAAGCTTACTATCGCCAAACTAAAGCATCTTCAGTTATACATCATTTTTTCAAAACGTTACAGAGGCTAGAAAGAACCTTCCCGGCCGCTAAGAGACTACCCGCGTTTTAATGCTTCAGATAGAGCTTTTTGGCCCAATATGATATTTGGACTCGTTTTCTTCGCACGGGTTTTTTAAAGTATTTTTTTAGAAGTTGAGTTCATCGTCTTTCATAGGAACTTGTTCCCTAATAGTCGACATTCTAAATAGCTTCTGATAATTACGCATTATATTGAATGCCGGTTAACGGTGCAGGCGGTTATTCCAAGAAATCTCACCAATACCATATCACCTATCGATGTATCGGCGTCTCCTCCTTGCTTTGTATTCATTGATGTTCATTTTGAATATATAAAAATAAATGTAAGGCGCAATAACATCCCAAGATATCTAAGGCCGAGCTTCTCTTCCAATTTGCGTCGTGCTCCTCTTGATTTTCCCTACAAATTGGCCGGACGGGACCTACATGTTTTATGCCGACTCCGAACGGCGTCTGCAAGGTAGATGAGTTTTCACTGAGAGCTTTTCATGGCAGAAATACACCCGGAGCGCTTGCCAAACTCTGCCGAGGGGCGACCCCGCTTAGAAAAATTTTCTTCTAATTGAAAAACCGTATTTCTAAAATTTGGTGTGCTTTGCCCGGGGTGTGAACCCATCATTTTGAATATAAATAGTTAAAACTTTTGTTTCTATCAAAATAGTTAAATCGCGCTTTACGTGAAGCAATTAAATATTTGCCGAAAGAGAAGCCTAAAAATTATACTGAAGTAGTAGCAGAAAAAGCTGGAAGTCCGATATTTAAAACACAATCAAAATTACCGCGCAAGCTCTCAAAATCTGCAACAAGATTCGATGTACCATTGGACCCAGAATTGCTAGAAGGTTATTTTATTAGCTAATGTAGTTCATTGATCTCAAAACTAGATTCCTTAACATGCACCAAATTTCAGAAATGACTGTTCTAGACTATCTTAGTGAATATGTTTGGGTCTCTAGTCAACGAAAGCAACTTTTTAAACGTGTTTTCGTAAAATATTTACCCAGTCAGGAAGAACCGCCAAAAGTAAATGAAGACTTAAATGAATTTAAAGCCAATGAAAATGCAGATGAAGAAAATTTGCACGTACTTAACAAATATGTCGAACGTAAAATACCAATGACCTGCTTTCCGCAAGCTCTAGAAGATGTACTGGAGTTCTACGGTACTGAAAAAAATATATCGGAGATATTACGCCTATTGGACTATGAAAAAGAGAAGACGTCAAAAGGAATAAATTTTCGTACTTGGTGTGGTGTTGTTGCATTTGCTGAACGATTAGCGCTACGCGATCCAAATAGCTCAGATTCGTGTGATGAGGTTTGTAGGAAATATTAGATTTTTATGACTTTTCACAGTAAAACTAAGTTCACTTAATAATTCCTTTTTGCAGCTGGAAAAGATCGATTTTAGCAGCTTAGAAGAAATATTGCACAAATTCAATGTTCCAGAGCATTTATTGGAAGTTTTTCGTATAATTCGTTCAACGCATAACATAAAGAACTGAAAATACAAAAAAAAAAAAAACAAAAAATAGTTATTGTATTATTCCGAGCAGACAAAAATTGTCATCAGGGTGGCTCTTATTGTCCAGGTTAGGTTCAAAGGACTGAAGACCGAAAAATTACTTTTCATTGTGATGCCCCAAAGGGTTTCTCACTTCGCTGTACCAGCTACCCTGGTTCGAATAACTTTAAGGAATCAAAAAAATTTAGCTTTCGTCCTTTTTTGAAGTTTGGACACCTCCATAAGATCATTAGGAAACTTCTGACCAATATGAATAGCCAACTGCCACTACTTAGTGCTGGGCAAGGCCAAAGAAAAGCTGCACCCTTTCCTCCTCCTCAATACATCTGCAGTTGCCACAGCAATCGTAGGATCTAATTCCCATTTTATCGACGTGCCTATTTAACAAACAATGTGCAGAGAGAACCCTTACTAGGGCTTTGACTTATTTGGAGCTGCAAGTTTGTTTGTGTATCCTTTATCATAAAAAGTCAAAACCGGCCTTGGTGGTTTCAGTGTGGAAAGTATTTGCCTTGTTCATAATGACGGTGCTTGCATGAAGCCAAAAGGAGGCTGAGTTATGATTACTGCGTTATATGAGCGGTCGTATTCCAGTTGGTCACTACAACAGCTCTACAGTTAGCTTAAATATACGCGTGTCCAGATATCAATATAAGGTTGATCCTGCCGGCTTATCTCCTTGGTAGATGAAGTGATGCTTTGTGTTGTCGAGATATGAGGCCTTGGATTTAAGTGTGCAATGGGTCTCTGAGAATATAAGGCCATGTTCCTCTTTCTAGCCCCGTGGAATATCTAACAACAAGTCAGTTAGTATTGGTAATGAAATTGAGGGATTGGTGGTGGAAGTTGAAGTATGCTCATACCTCGAATGTTTCCAATTATCATTTTATAGTCAGTTG
This sequence comes from Eurosta solidaginis, assembly GCF_040869045.1. Classification (NCBI taxonomy): domain Eukaryota; kingdom Metazoa; phylum Arthropoda; class Insecta; order Diptera; family Tephritidae; genus Eurosta; species Eurosta solidaginis. Next base: position 11,927,504 of record NC_090323.1, on the reverse strand, counting down.
AGCAGAGCTCACAGAGTATATTAACTTTGATTGCATAACGGTTGGTTGTACAGGTATAAAGGAATCGAGATAGATATAGACTTCCATATATCAAAATCATCAGTATCGAAAAAAAAAATTCGATTGAGCCATGTCCGTCCGTCCGTCCGTCTGTCCGTTAACACGATAACTTGAGTAATCTTGATGGTATCTTGATGAAATTTGGTATGTAGGTTCCTGGGTACTCATCTAAGATCGCTATTTAAAATGAACGATATCGGACAATAACCACGCCCACTTTTTCGATATCGAAAATTTCGAAAAATCGAAAAAGTGCGATAATTCATTACCAAATACGCACTAAGCGATGAAACTTGGTGGGTGAGTTGAGCTTATGACGCAGAATAGAAAACTAGTAAAATTTTGGACAATGGGCGTGGCACCGCCCACTTTTAAATGAAGGTAATTTAGAAGTTTTGCAAGCTGTAATTTGGCAGTCGTTGAAGATATCATGATGAAATTTGGCAGGAACGTTACTCTTATTACTTTATGTCTGCTTAATAAAAATTAGCAAAATCGGAAAACGACCACGCCCACTTTTTAAAAAAATTTTTTTTTAAATTCAAATTTTAAAAGAAAAGTTAATATCTTTACAGCATATAAGTAAATTATGCCAACATTCAACTCCAGTAATGATATGGTGCAACAAAATAAAAAAATAAAAGAAAATTTCAAAATTGGCGTGGCTCCGCCCTTTTTCATTTAATTTGTCTAGGATGCTTTTAATGGCATAAGTCGAACAAAATTAACCAATCCTTGTGAAATTTGGTAGAGGCTTAGCTTCTAGGACGATAACTCTTTTCTGTGAAAAAGGGCGCAATCGGTTGAAGCCACGTTCAGTTTTTATACATAGTCGACCGTCTGTCCTTCCGCTCGGCCGTTAACACGATAACTTGAGCAAAAATCGATATATCTTTACTAAACTCAGTTCAGGTACTTATCTGAACTCACTTTGTATTGGTGTAAAAAATGGCCGAAATCCGACTATGACCACGCCTACTTTTTCGATATCGAAAATTACGAAAAATGAAAAAAATGCCATAATTATATACCAAATACGAAAAATGGGATGGAACATGGTAATTGTATTGGTCTATTGACGCAAAATATACCTTTAGAAAAAAACTCGGTAAAATGGGTGTGACACCTACCATATTAAGTAGAAGAAAATGAAAAAGTTTTGCAGGGCGAAATCAAAAGCCCTTGGAATCTTGGAAGGAATACTGTACGTGGTATTACATATATAAATAAATTAGCGGTACTCGACAGATGATGTTCCGGATCACCCTGGTCCACATTTTGGTAGATATCTCGAAAACGCCTTCACATATGCAACTAAGGGCCACTCCCTTTTAAAACCCTCATTAATACCTTTAATTTGATACCCATATCGTACAAACACATTCTAGAGTCACCCCTGGTCCACGTTTATGGCGATATCTCGAAAAGGCGTCCACATATAGAACTAAGGTCCACCCCTTTTTAAAATACTCATTAACACCTTTCATTTGATACCCATATCGTACAAATAAATTCTAGAGTCACCCCTGGTCCACCTTTATGTCGATATCTCGAAAAGGCGTCCACCTATAGAACTAAGGCCCACGCCTTTTTAAAATACTCATTAACACCTTTCATTTGATACCCATATCGTACAAAAAAATTCTAGAGTCACCCCTGGCCCACCTTTATGGCGATATCTCGAAAAGGCATCCACCTATAGAACTAAGGCCCACTCCCTTTTAAAATACTCTTTAACACCTTTTATTTGATACCCATATCGTATAAACAAATTCTAGAGTCACCCCTGGTCCACCTTTATGTCGATATCTCGAAAGGACTCCACCTATAGAACTAAGGCCCACGCCCTTTTAAAATACTCATTAACACCTTTCATTTGATACCCATATCGTACAAACAAATTCTAGAGTCACCCCTGGTCCACCTTTATGGCGATATCTCGAAAAGGCGTCCACCTATAGAACTAAGGCCCACACCCTTTTAAAATACTCATTAACACCTTTCATTTGCTACCCGTATCGTACACAAAAACTCTAGAGTCACCCCTGACCCACCTTTATGGCGATATTTCGAAAAGGCATCCACCTATAGAACTAAGGCCCACTCCCTTTTAAAATACTCATTAACACCTTTCATTTGATACCCATATTGTACAAACAAATTCTAGAGTCACCCCTGGTCTACCTTTATGGAGATATCTCGAAAAGACGTCCACCTATAGAACTAAGACCCACGCCCTTTTAAAATACTCATTAACACCTTTCATTTGATACCCATATCGTACAAACAAATTCTAGTGTTACCCCTGGTCCACCTTTATGGCGTTATCTCGAAAAGGCGTCCACCTATAGAACTAAGACCCACGCCCTTTTAAAATACTCATTAACGACTTTCATTTGATACCCATATCGTACAAACAAATTCTAGAGTTACCCCTGGTCCCCTTTATGGCGATATCTCGAAAAGGCGTCCACCTATAGAACTAAGACCCACGCCCTTTTAAAATACTCATTAACACATTTAATTTGATACCCATATCGTACAAACAAATTCTCGAGTCAGGCCTGGTCCACCTTTATGGCGATATCCCTAAATGGCGTCCATCTATAGATCAATGGCCCACTTCCTCTTAAAATACTCTTTAATACCTTCCATTTGATACACATGTCATACAAACAAATTCCAGGGTTACCCTAGGTTCCTTTTACAACATGGTGATTTCCCTTACTTTGTCTCCACAACTCTCAACTGAGTATGTAATGTTCGGTTACACCCGAACTTAGCCTTCCTTACTTGTTTTCAATGACATTGTAAGAGTAGGCCACCAAACCTGGAACTCCTTACATTGGAATATACAGTACAACGGCTGTATAGATTCAATGTACTTTTTTGGGAGAGCCTCCTATTGCTCCAGGCTTGGCGTTTTAAGAGCTACGATTTCGAAGACACGTATCTTAAATGTATCGTCATTTCATGGTCACCAACCGGCTAGCTGATGTTCGCGTGAAGACAGAGTAATATAATCCTTTATGGCTACTTGGAACGTCATACATTTTCTGTCCTTGATCACGATGGACAAAGGAAGGGGAAGACACATTTTCTTCCACGGTTCGAGAGCATATCCTCACGACGAGACGGCACGCAATAAATAAGAGTTCGATGATTTCTGTGTCGAAGCAGAGTCAAATAATGTATTAAGTTGAAATGCGCAACGATCCATCAAGTTACAAATCTGCCTTCTTAACGTACAACATACATTCAAATCGACCATGTCATAGAAGGCTTCCAGTGTTTTTGATGTACGCTCAATTTGAGGACCCATAAATTCGACTCCCGATCACGACTTCTTTCCCATCGCAGCCAGTATCTGCGCTCGACTCCTTGCAGGAAAGAAGATGCGTATAAGATCAGGAGGAGAGCTGGACTACGCCATGCAGTGTGATCCTATTTCTAAAGCAACTGAAATTCTGAAATTGTGAAGAAAACATCTTGAGGCTGAAAAGCTTAAGGGCTTCATTCTGTATTGCGAACGATAGCTCAAACGAACGATTCGTTCCAAACGATTTCGTCTAGCAATGGTTTTCTCTATCATTTTCGTTCGGCCTTTACGTTTCTTACTTTATGTCAAACAGAAAGGCGAAAGGAAGTGTTAAATGATATGTTGCCATCGTTGAACATAATGAAAATACACCAGCAATTAGTATCTGAAGCGAAACGGACGTTCGTTTCGTAATAGAGAATGGGGCCCTAAATCGCTTAAATTTAAGGAACTAAGGTTTTCATGCACCCTGTTTTTCTAGTTGGTTGCTGTCTATGACAAAATCTGTTTAAGTGCCGTGCTATTAGTAGCCAGATGTCGCTTATCTTGTATTCTTGTATTTGCTTTGCAGCTTGCACATTTATATGAACGTGTTTAATTTTATACATACATACATATATACATATAACAGGTAACAGGCGAGCTTTAGACATACTTTTTGCAGCGCGAAAAGGAGTTGCTTATATGTTGTTACATCTGAATTTGAGTTCTCCATGAGTTGACATGAGCATATTGGAACGAATAGAAGCAAAAAGGATTCTCGGTCTATTTCATAGGAATCAAAGAATCACTCCGGGAGAGAAAGAATCGAACTCATTTGTTGGGCCTAGCCGGTCAAACGTCAGTTAAAGAGCAAATGAGATATAAGAACCGAATGAGCTCACTCACAAGTGGGAGTCTTGGTAAGCAAACATAAGCCCTGTGCTTCCTAGTGTCGCTTACTTGATGAAACAAAGCTCCCTTGGATGTCTCACATTGAATTGGCTCTTTCACACGTAACGAAGATATGGACTCAAAAGTTTAGACCCACATCATCGAACGCGCAGCTCGTATATAGCATATTCGCATGCTGAGTTGGTCGGTAAAATTTTCTGGGGGTTAGAAACCGCTGGGATGGGACCTCTTGAAGGATCGCAAATGAATCGTTTTAGGAAACTCTGTGTAACTTCAAAGCCTTCGAATTTTGTTTACTGTAAAACTGATGAGGCAGAAAGAAAGCCACTGCTGGTGAAAAACTTTCCCGATGCATTACCAAAACTGACAAAATCATGGTCCCAAAATATCGTCAACGTCACTAAATTGTCAGCGTATGCGACTACTCACAATCTTTTTACTTTGATAGCTTCCAAAAAATTCTTAACTGCCCGTAACCAGCGGCAGATGGACAGAGCTTCTTCTAGAGAGGTAAATCGACAAGAACGCCTCAAGTTTTAGTACATAAAAGCGTTCCACTTTGTATCTATCACTCTCCTAGCGTTAATTCATGCCACTTCAAAATTATGACTTATACTAAATCTTTATCCTCATGCTATTAAGACTTTGATACTAAAAAGCCATTCGCAAATTGGTCACGAATCAACAATGTAGAGTTCATCGCTGTTAGTAAACTATGTACATATTGGCAAACACAATTACATATGAAAGTACTAATCTTTAAGGACATTCAAAAGGATATGCACAGCAGAAGTGAATCCAGTCGTAGAATGAAGGAAAAGATTTTAGTTATGCCTTGGCAAACTGTATTCCAGCGAGGGGGAAAAATAGTACTCCCAACGGAAATGTATGCTTTTACTGAGTATGTATGTGAAGCAAAAAAAAAAAAAAAGGAGTGAACAATGCGTTAAATGGATAAATGAATGGTTGGGAAGTAATAAAATCGTCACGTGACTTTGTTGTTGGATCATTGAAAGCACTTTCAATTACAGCCACGAAATAATGACGGTCAATGCTATTTTTATTATTGTTGTTGTTGTTCTACGCTAATATTCGTCTCCTACTACTCCAATTTAGTTATTTTCCATACACATTCACAACTACTTTAATTACTCGTTTTAACCGTTTACTACACTTTTATGCATATCTGTCAAGCTAACTAGTACGTTTTTATACCCAGCGGCGCAGGCACGAAAATTATTACAAAAATAACTTTGTTTTCGTAACGATGATTTGAAAAAATTATTTAGAAGATCTCGGAAGTGTGGCAGATATAGGCAGAGCTTTTTGACTCCTCGAACCCGCAAGTTAGTGCACTATACATACACGATTATTCTTACAAGTTTCCTCTGTTCCATCAATGACTTCGTAATGGAATTTGTGTTTCTTTGAGTTCCTAAAGTAACGTTGGATGGCTGACTGTGTAGCAAACTTCCAACAATTCCTTTCCTAGCTTTCGAAGACTTTAGGAATAGCTTAAGCAACTAGCAACTTTAGGGTACTTGGCCGACCATCTCAGGAACGATTTTATGTGACCACTTTGAACCTTCTGGGTTATCCCACTATCTGCCAAGGTGTAATTTATATGGTTTTCCATTATTCTACCGTCGGAAATGAAACAGAAGGCGTTAATTTTTAAAACTGTATTAAGATCGTCGAAAGTCTATTCGAATAAAAAAGAACAGCAAAAAAGCTCCATGTGGTTTCTAAGACGTCACAGTCTGCCTTGCATAAGATTGAATTGCCATCAAAGTCACATCTCCTCTGAGACGTTTGTAGTTAGATAGTCCACTGCAGTCTCAAGTCAATGGTGCGTGCCTACGACAAAATTTCAGATAAAACTGACTTTCCATGTGTACCGCGGAGATCCCAGGAAACCGAAACTGAGGCTTTATCCTAGTGGTAAAAGCTGGATAATGTAGTATGAACTAATCGACCGCAACTCACAAGAAGTTGTATATTCAAATCGTTTGCTAAGCTAAAGTTACTCGTGTGAGAGCAGACTATAGGCGCGCAGCGTAACTTTGAATTTTCGACAACCCGCCGTATCATGTTTACCAATATCCATTCCGGCTCACGTTACATTTACTCGTTGGGCATGTTTGGGTACAGAAATGATGTTTATCTTAGAAGCGGGGGAGTACAGGCATGGTGGGACATTTGCCGATAACTTAGCTTGCCAGGCAAACTCGTTTACGACCATAACCCAGAGATTAGAAGACAGAACTTCTATTATGGCATATGTACACCCTCTTCTCTGGATTATAGTTCCATTCCACTATGCTGCGACTATAAGGACCATCCAAGATAATTTAAAAATAAAATTTAGAATTGGGTATATAATATTCCGTTTCATGCATACTCAGGCTTTCCTACTTTTGTTGTTGTTGTTGTAGCTTTTCGTATTTTCCCAATGTTCACTTTGTAGCATTCTTCTGTCAATTAGCGAATTGACATTGAGGCGACACTTCAAAGGCAACACTGTATGGAGTAGTTAAGAATAAAGTCAGTTGAGCGGGCAAACGAGGGGGCGTGCGTGTGTAAGTATGTGATGAGTATGTCGAGAACAAAGAAAGCCCTATTGGCTACGGCTGAGGGCTGAACTATTAAGCTAACGAAGAGAGGTTAATAACAACAAAAACGAAAAAAACCTGTAAAAAAGTAGCCGTCAAAAAGGGAGTTACCATAGCGTGCCGTTTGTGGCCATTCTCCCGCCAAAAATAAAATAAAGCATTGGGCTGTATTGGCACGAGGGCGAAGTTGATGTGAAAAGCCAGTATTTAATCCATGGGAATGTTGTTCATTTATTCATAGCGAGCGAAAAAATGAATTTTGGCATTGCAAAGAAGTAGAAAAAATACTACAAATAATGCGAGAATGGTAGGTAAATACTAGTACGAAAAAGTGGTAAGAAATAAAAACGTAATTTGAAGTGGTCATTAAAAATTGCCGTTAAATTACATACGAGTATGGGAGCTCTTCTTCGCACATACTTTTCAATACTTTGTCATTACATTTTTAAGTGATTTTCACTACGTTTTTTGCGGTTAAAGTGCAATTTCATAAATTAAACAAGTTCCATTATGGTATGACCAAGAATATTGAACTTTAGCGGAAAGAGAGTCAAATATGCTGGCTATTGGGCTGCGTTTTCGATGTCACAAAAGGCAAAACAAAACTTCGGGTTTTTAAGACAAAATTTACTTTCCATCTAAATAAAAAGCAAAGAGCTTAAAAATGCTCAAAAGCGGATCAATATTCAGAAGATGCAACTCCTCATGGAGGGGATGAGAAAGAGCGAATCTCGAGCTTATCTTGAGTCCCTACACTTGTAAATTTTTAGCGGATTCGCCCATCGATTCCGCGGCGCTACTATAGGTAAGAGACTATGTTCAACTTCTCACTTGAAAGAAGTAGCGCAGAGGCAGGTTCGTAGAAATACGAAATTTAATAGGGGTACTCGAGCGGCCAGTTCAACGAAGTGTTCCTCTCTGAAGAGGTTTCGTGCCGCTTGAAGAATAAGTATTTGAGTAATTTGGAATGGATGTAGAGTTCTTAGCTAGCTGCTAATGAGCTACAAAAAACGTGGAAAATCTTCTAAGTATATATCACTGCCCCCATTGGATGAAGTTTGGAGCCGTTTAATGAGGGTCTAAAGAAGAGATATCAACTCATTTGTGCTTCTCTGGGATTCTAATTGATATGAGGTTGCCTAGAGAGAGGGTCGGTGTAATGCCATTTAGTCGGTGTTATTTTCGGAAAATTATCACGGTCCTGTCCAGAATGCCGACGGCGGGTTTTGAAGCCCTAAGGCTTCGCCATCTAACTCATGTTATGAGAATGTACCCCGAAAGTATTTTAATGGAAGCCACAGTTTGGAAGCAGAGAAAGTGCGAGTACTTAGTTAGAAGAGGGAGACGGAGGAAGACTTGACCGCCCTTGGTGCTCCCAATTGGCGTTAGTTATCGTAAACCAGGGATAGCGGGTGTGAGCTGTACAAAAAAACGGCCAAAATCACTTATGCGGCTAAGCGCCAACTAATGATGACCATGATCGCCAGTTTACATCCATGACCAAACCTAATGTCGCTCCAGGCGAGAACTACATTCAGTCTAACTACATTACAACTTGCGTGGAGTTTGTCTTACAGGTCTATCGGGAAGAATTTGAGCATAATTTCCAGAGCCTTGCGGATGTTGAGGGACGTGCGGTGGATACAAGAAATGCAGCTTACAGTTGGCTTATATTTGCCTTAATTTACTGTGCTGCCTTCTAATAAAGCCGCTTCAACTTAACCTAATAACTTAGTGAATAAAAACTATGCGTTAAGGAACTTTTAATTTGAAGCAGATGTCTAAGTAAGAGCGCGCAGAGTTATTAAAGCCGATGACAAGCTATTTAAGTTTTAAAAACTTTGTTGTGAGACAAAAAATAAAAAAAAAACAGAGGAAGTAATTTTAATATAATTGAAAAAAGGAAAAAAAAAAATACAACAACTGCAAGTATTATGCGGCGAAAGTTGTAGAAATTAAAATTAAAACTTTATGTTGTGGTATCCGTCCAGGGTTGCAATTTCAGTAAGGAGGTGTAGTAGTTAATTATGCCCTACAAGCGCGCGTCATTGTATAAGTTGTCAGCATAAAGTTTTTCTAATAGGATTTATAGAAAATGATAGCGCCAGTGATAGAGAGAAAAAGAAAGAGAGATAAAGGGAAGGAAAAAAGCAGCGGCAGGATACAGTTAGAAGAGAGGGAGAGCGAAAAAGGGAGGCGTGGCGACTGTAGAGTATTTTGATGATGATTACGACGCGTCGCGATCGAATTTCTCGTGCCACCTTAAAATTTAAGCTGGGCAAACTGTTTGAGGATATCAACTGGATAAAAGTTTGCAAAAAAATGCAAAACATAGAAAGCAAAAATAAAAAAAATTAAGTATTTAATGGTTCTTGAGCTTAAGCGCTAATTTACCAATTTGGCAGTGCCTTTGAAATATGAGAGTTTTTTTGCGAGTACTTCTTGGCTGTGGCAACTTTTTTAGCAATTTATGTAAAGGGTGCCTTAATTAAAATGTGCTATTGGGAAAATAGCTCTGGTAACAAGATGGAAAAGCATGGTACACGTCAAAGATTCCTGATAATACCATTTATCTCTTTCCAAATTATTTTATTGTAGCTCATCAGCGTTTGAATCTGACGCCACTGTCGGGGACAAACTTACGCCAAAGCTCACTGTTCATTCGAAGATTGATCTGTAGAGTCGGACTTTTGCCGATTTGCTATCTTTGAGTTATCAGCTTGTTATTGACTTCTTACCAGGTAGTTAACGATTTGTTATCAAGGGGTTATGGGTGTGATATCGATTCATTATTTAAAAGTTATCGGTATATAGAAACTTCTCGGAATATGTGTTCTTTTATTTGTTCCAGCAAACACCCTGCGCTTAGATTAGAGAACGCGCATATGCTCTATGCATCGTAGAAATGGTAATAGACGCGGGAAAATAGCAGTTCGCAGATTCCGTTCACGTAGGATGATAATATGAATGTATCATACACATTTTTTGCAGGCGAAGCGCTGGCGACCCCAATTTCCTCACAAAACTAGTCGGGCTAGCACCTTACCTACATGAGACTGCCAACTTAGTCCATAGAGCACTTTTCACGCTTGTGCTTATAAGCGTGAGTTATATTCGGGAGTTTACGCTTGTTCCCGAATAGACAAAATCTATTTCTGTTCTAAACTTAAGCCCTATTCTATGAAGGAAAATACTTTGCCTTTTGAGGCTGATAAACTTAGTAGAATATCGCAAAGATAGGGTGTCGGTAATATCGCCTGACTTTGACTGGATCGGATAGGATTTTACCAATCCTGACTGGTTCGAACATTGTGAGCTACAACTTCTGCTATCCACAGCTGCTGCAAAAACGGGAATATGACAGTCTGTTCTTATTCTCTTTTATGTTTCTTCTCCGAGGGTTGGTTTATCACGGAAATTCGGTCGATGACTTAAGAGGTTTGAAGCCTTTGCTGTTAACTCCATCTTAAGTAGGTGCTGGCTGGAAAACCTGGTTCTCCAATGGACCTTAGAAGGTAAATTAATTTGGGTGGACGTTTTTGATTAAATGTCTAAATAGACTATGCAACTAGCTAGCTACTGCAGAGCTGGAATTGTATTCTAGACCCAATCCGCAAATAATTATTTAAAAGAAGAAGTATAGAAAATGAAAGTGATTCATTAAATTTCAGTGCGGTGATCACACATTACCAATCATAATGGTCACCCCCCATTGGACTCCTCCCAATCTCATACCCCTTTCAACTACATATATGCTTATGCATATGTACGCTACGGGTGTTGAATTAATTAAAACTCATTCCAAGGATACATTAGTTACACATGTTTTTTGGTAGAAAACTAAAATTATAAACGATATCCCCAGCTTTATATGCTCCAACGAGACTAAGCATGAGTAGTACAAATAAAATTTAACAATTTTCCGCTTATTAAAATAAACAAAAGTTCGTAATCGGGGTTGCCATGCTGCTGCCCGAAAATTACATGGAAAAGGATAACACACACACCAAGCTCCACGCTTCCGCTATAGCCAACATTGTACGTACATAATTGTGGTCAGAAAATTTTGCAATAAACTGTAGCACCGAATATTTTGAGGAGTGAATAGGGGTTGGGGGCCTGAGACAAATGCGTTGCACGTAATCAACAAATGTGAAAAAATACGAAAAAAATAAATTAAAAGGAAGGCAACGGTATCACAAATGGAATAACAACAGCAATATGCGCAATAAAAGCAATGAAAGTGGATAATAAAATTTTTGTTTTAAGCTCTCATATGGCAATGCAGGAAAATTACTCATAAATAGGTGCATTTATGGGAGATATTTTCGCGAAAATGGATAAAATGAGATAATAAATGAGTTTGGAATGAATTTGCATGTGTTACCATTAAATACGAAAGGGGGTTTAATACAAGAGAGGTTGGGTAAGGTAAGAGAGGCTGCCTGCCGCAAAAGAAAAAAGGCGCATTTGGTTGGCTGGGCCATTGCAATAGAATTGGTAAGAGAGGTCTACTGGCTCTTCGAAGAGGCATATGAATAAGAACTACTGGAATTGCATAACAAAGCGTATTATGATGCAGATTTTTTTGTGTTATAACCAGGCTATGGTAGAAAAATAGAAACTATAAAAGAGGTTAATTCATGATTTCTACAGCTGAGGCACAAATCACGTATGGAAAGTATAAAGCCCGTACATCTTTTATCGGACTGATTTACGTTAATAGGTCAACCAGTTGACCGAAGAAATGCCAACCTCACTGGATGAGCGATCTTTTACTGCTTTCATTGATGATGCACCATTTAAGTTCCTAGATCTGTGGCCAGAGGAGAATGCGCATCTGGCGCCCTTTTATAGATGTCTAAGAGACTTGTAGGACAACGGCCCAGATAATCAGCTAAACAAAAGAAAAAAAAAGAAAAATTGACAAAACGCGATATACCTCCAAGGGAGATTTAGACCTGAGCTTCTCTTCCAATTTGCGTCGTGTTCCTTTTAATTTTTTAATGTGAACTCCAAACAGCATCTGCGGGCAAATGAATTCTGGCTGTGTAAATTTTCATGACAGAAATACACTTGGAGTGTTTTCCAGGCCATTGTCGAGCGATGACCCCGCTTAGAGAGATTCTTCTAATTGAAAAAAAAAAACCTTTCTTAATAATTTGGATGCTGCTTTTCCCGGGCCTTAAACCCACGTTCATATTGCTATGTGGGTCAGAAGCATTGACCATAGATATTTGCACGATTTTCTACTCTAAACTGAGCTGGAAAAGACACGCTGAGGTGAGAACAAAGAAAGCTCTGACAGCGTACTACACTTGCTAAAGAGCTTTCGGTAGGAATTGGGAGACTGTCTCCGCCTATCATCCATAGTACAATCAATACAGTCTATGGCATAGAAAGAGCAGCAATACTGCTCCAAGAGAGCACTGTCTCAGACAATATTGAACCATAATTGTCGACAACCAAGCCACCTTAAAAGCATTAAAATCGAAATTGCTATCGGATATCGTGCGGAGGTATCGAGTCTCGCTGGCGTCCTTAGGGTATCTCAATATCTCCCTTTGCTATGCCCCTGGGTACAACAATATTGAAGGGAATGAATTTGCAAATGATTTTTATAGAAAAGGTTCCGAAATGGAAAAAAAGAGGCCGGCAGCAACGTACGATCACCCCTTGGATGTCTCCTGACGTAAATCGATATATATAAGGATAGGACAACGGCCTTTCAGTGGACCAACAGGAAATATTACAAGGCGTAAAGGCCCTTATAGCAATGTGTAGATAGAAGAGGAACTAGCTTCCTTCCTTTGCAGAGAGAGTACTTACGGATGTCATCACAGATCATTGGCCTATTGCACCGATGCTCCGACAGTGGCACATACCAAAAACCTCCCTTTGCAGAAGCTGTCAATATGAGGTGGAAAACGAGTTGATTCAAAAGTTTGTCTGCTGATGTTTAGTACTGCAGACAAGACTACACACACTTCCGGCCATACGATTGTTTGAGGGATTGGCCGAGGTTGAGAAGATGGATATTTGGCTTATACTTAAGTTTATCAGAGGAATAAAGTGGTTCGTTGAGTACTATTTGATAGTCCGAATGCATTCACAATGTACAAAAATTTCTACGAGTGGAAGAGTGGGAAGTTCCCATGGATGCTCTCTCAACCTAACCTAACCCAAGTATGAGAGCGATGACCCAATCAGAATGAATTGCTGAAAGAATAAGGTAGCGATGTTTCATATTTCATATTTCATATTTCTTTATTCAGTCTATGATTACAAAAATCTTACAGACTATATTAAACATTATTAAACATAAGGTTTATTTACAGTAAACTTAATTTAAAATGGAAAATAACATATTTTTAAAACTTCGACGAGATATCGCAAAATCAATACAATAATTATTATTGATTGAGTTAATAGCAATTAGAGCGCGAGTGATCGGGCCATTAAGTGCGTAATTAGATCTAAACTGGTCAATTAAAAACATATTATATTGGCGCAAAGTCCGTGATGGAACATAAAAGTTCAAAGACTCTAACAGTATCGGGCAATCAATATTGCCATTGGAAATATCATAAATAAACATTATAGATGTAATTAATCTTCTACTTTCTAATGTGTGAAGATTAATTAGCTTACACCTAGAGATATATGGAGGAAGAGGCAGATCGAAGTTTATATCGTATAAACAGTACTTCATGAATATTTTTTGCACACGTTCGACTCTCTTATTGTGTACCTCATAATAAGGACTCCATATTATGGAACCATACTCAAGCCTTGACCGCACAAAGGCATTATATAATAGTTTTTTAGTATATGGGTCCTTAAACTCGGATCCATTTCTTTTAATAAAGGCCAGTAAGGAATATGCTTTGGGGATAATAAAATTTAAGTGCTCGGTGAATGTAAAAGACGAATCAAATACAACACCTAAATCCCGAATTTTATTCACCCTAAGTAACGGCTTATTAGAGACATAGTAAGACGAAATCAATTTATTACATAATTTGGAATAAGTTATGTAATAACATTTGTTGGCATTCAGCGCAAGCTTATTTTTACAGCACCACTCATTAAAATTATTTAACTCAGATTGTAGTATGAGAGTATCAGACTCGTTCTTGATTCTGAAAAAAATTTTCAAATCATCAGCGTAAAGGAGATAATTGCATTGCTTGAAACAAGCACTTACATCATTGATAAAGAGAATAAAGAAAAGTGGGCCAAGGATACTACCTTGGGGCACACCTGAGGTTGCTACATAAGGCGATGACTTTACGTTGTCAATAACAACAAAATTTATCCTATTGGATAAGTATGAATAAATCCATTGTAAAAATGTTGAGTGGAAACCCATTTTTCGCAATTTAGCCAAGAGAGCTTTGTGCGAAACTCTGTCAAAAGCTTTGGATATGTCCGTATATATGCAGTCAACTTGACAACCATGAGTAAAAGACGAGATGCAGTAATTCGAAAAAACGACCAGATTAGTTACTGTTGAACGCCCCGGAACAAAGCCATGCTGACATGGGCAAATATAACGCTTAACTGCGGACGATAATTTAAACATCACCGTTTTCTCAAAAAGTTTTGAAATCACGGGGATCTTCGATATTGGCCGATAGTTTGTAACGTCAATTTTACTACCACTTTTATGAATAGGTTGAATAAAAGTAGTTTTCCATTCATCCAAAAAGATACCAGACTTTAATGATAAATTAAATATATGCAACAAGGGCTCTGCAACGGAAGCTACACATTGCTTCAGGAAAAAAGATGAAAATTCTTGATAATCACATTGCTTGGAGCTCTTGATCGTCTGAATACTTAAGATAATATCATCAATATCTAGAACTAATGAGGAGAAGTCGAAACAAGACGTTATCTCATTCAACATATCCCCGTCGTCATTCCATAGATCATCAGTAGCAAAGTTTTCTTTAAAAAATTCTGCAAACAAATTGGCTGAATCACTAGACGATGATGAATTCTTGCCCTTGTAAGACACAGACAACGGTATTGTTGAAACCGATTGTTTGGAGCGAATGAAATTCCAAAACGATTTAGGATTCGATTTGATATTATTTTCGAAATTGAGAATATATCTATTGTACAGAAACTTATCAAGACAATTAAACTCCTTCGCGTAATTCAGATATTGTTGCTTGAGTTCGGGACTTCCTGATTTTTTAAAAAGTTTATGATATTTATTACGCAAATTTTTTAGAGTCTTTAAGCTTTTGGTATACCACGGCAACTTGTAAACCCTTGCCGGGAAACGAGGAATATTAATATTCATTATTTCCGAGATATTACTTTTGAATAAGTCAAAGCAGTCTGAAAGATTGCGATTATTAAAAAGAGACTGCCAGTCAATATTTGAGATCAAATTATTGATCAAGGCAAAATCACATCGGCTATAGTTGAAACCAACTTCATTATTGAGTTTAATATTTCCAAATTCATAAAACTTAATCTCCAATATCAATGGTACGTGATGTTTATCAGTATTAGATAACGGGCAGAGAGAACGAATTAAATTATAATTAAGATCATTACTAACAAATATAAGATCGAGGATTTTACCTAGCGTATTTTCAAAATCATTGATTTGAACTAACTGTAAACTATAAAAATTATCAACTAAGTACATTTCACTAGCTTGATTGACGTTAGTAGGTATGAGAGTTTTCTCACCTGGAAGATAATTCCATACGATTTTATTTAAGTTAAAATCCCCTAAAATACAAAATTTAGAATTCAAGTTAGTGCTCGAAACATGCATAATATTATTAACGTGATTTTCATAAACACTATCTACACTATTTGGTGGTATATAAGAAACACTGACAAATAGACATTCTGTTTTGCCTTTTATACTGATTATAAGCTGATCAATAGAAGTATCAGCGATATTAAGAGGAACCTCCGAGGTTTGTAGGCTTTTTCTTACAGCAATTAGCACTCCTCCACCTCGATAAAGTCCTGTACTTACACTATCACGATCTTTGCGATATATATTATACAAATTTTTATCAAAAAACTCATTACTAAAAAAGTCCGCAGTAAGCCACGTCTCAACAAGAACTATCAAATCGTATTCTTCACTAGAGGTAGCAGCAAATACAGCAGAGGCCTTAGTTCTCATGCCTGATATGTTTTGAAAATATATTGATATTGAGTTCTTTAAAGAACGGACATCATCAATTAGACAGGAATTGTAGCAGTCATTACTGGTGACGGAGCGAGGACTTATGAGTTGTCCTTTTGCACCATAGTCCTTTGAAAAAAACGAAACGGTCTTACTTTTACATCCGATGGCCAAATTGACGAATCGAGCAACTTATTATAATTAGATGCTGAGATCCCAAGCTTAAAATTAACACTCCGTAAGGACTTTTCATCTATGTCCCTTTTCGTAAGTTTTTGGCACCGCATTAATAAAGGCGAAATATTTGCAGTTCTTGATACATAGTCAACTATAGTTTCAGCATTCACAGATGGCTTAAAAGATGACAGATGAAGCCATTTGAATCGTACACTAACTTCTAAACTAGCATTAGAGTTACTACCAACAACTATTGGACGCGCCTTTTGGTTATTCATTCCATCACTTTGGGAACTATTTTTCAATTGCTCATTGGGATGTCCGGTATTAGAAGAATAAGAACGAAATGAAGCGACATACTCTGCAGTATCAGAAACAGCGCCAGCTACAGCAGAATAACTACCAGCATTCACACTCCCAATATCAGCGACGCCAGCAGCAGCTGCAGCAGCATCTTCACCACCAACAAGACTCGTGCTCGCATGATCAAAATCACTAGCACTCAGTTGTTGAAGAGAATGAGATTGCACTTGACACTGCATTTTTTCTATTGCTTTTTGTGGTTGTTTCACGTTCGGTTCGACGCCCTTTGTTTTTGACCGCGTTACAATAACATTGTCTTTAGCAGCAGAGTTATTTTTGTTTCTCTGTTTATTATTGGCATTATTATTTAACGACTTGAAAAAGCTACTGAGAGCTTTGAGACTTTTTTGAGTCTCTGCAATTTTGGTCCGCATAACGGAGGGCAAACCAACAACACAATTGTCACATCTGTAGAACAAATATGTTCATACTTAATTAGTCAGAAATAACGCTGGCGTAAGCATAGCATTAATTATGCATGTCTAGGTTCCTATAGACATGACAATTTGGTTGTCCATATACTATATTTTTAATGTGCTGGAGCACCTCACTTTGAAGGGGAAGGGGAAAATAAACCCTACCGTCAAGGCAGATCTACGAGAACTCGAACAGAGTTTATCCTTACGGAGACTCTCTCAAGTTCCGTTCCGACTCTGAATACTGCACTATACTCCAAAGCTTCAAATTTCCATTGACATTACTAAGTTAAGTCGTTTTTGGACTAGTTCGATTCCAATACAAAAAGTATATTTTGCACAATAATGATATTTCTCTGCTGGGTATGTGTAAAGTTGTACATTCCTTGCATGTGATTATTGTATGCAGTTGCAAGGCATAACAAACTAGAATATAAAAGGAGCAGCTATTGTAAATGCATAAGAAAACGTCAAGTCGCGTTCTTTGCTCCTTTCAGCTTATTGCAGTCACTTTAGCGTTAAGCCTTCAAACGCCAGAAGCGATTGGCTTTTATGTATCTGTTGTTGTTATGTAGTTTGTCAAAATTTTGGATTTACGTATTCCTAGATTTTTATAAATTTTTTTTTTTTTCGAATATTTACTCAATTTTTATTGCAATATGGTGAAGTATAAAACTGCATTGGTATGCGTGCGTTGGCATTTCCTTTTATCTAACAAAAACAGACGCATATTTTATGTTGAGGAAGCTATTCACGGATATTGATTGGATTGATGATGATGGAGATGATATTGTAGGGTAATAAAAGAGAGGAATTTTATCTATTTTGTATGCTTGTTTTTTTGTGGTTTAGTTTGGGGAAGGGGTTTTGACATAAGATAAGAAAGTACAGAAAATGGAGGCTAAACCTTTACATACAGAATAAATGATTTGAGTTCTAGGTAAAGTTCTTGCTTTGGATGACTTTTCTACGCTTATTTTTACAGCTGGAAAGGTTTGAGAGAAAAGTAAATGTCACATTAATCTTTGGACAGTGTATCCTGAAAATCCATATTGATCCAATATGCCACGGTACTAGCATCTTTATTGATTGATTAATTGATCCTATGGGTGGATTGGCCTTGTTGGTCTGCTGTTAAAAAGCAATTTGGCTTCTAAGGTGTGAGTGACACTTTTTTGCTTGTAAATGATCTTAATTGTTATGGAAAAGATGATTCAGCTTTTTATTGGGCAGCCGTAAGATTGCAGCTACTGATCATTGCATACGCGCTCAGTGTCTGTATCGTGAGATCACAATGAAAGTTATATAAACAGACATACAAGCGCTGTTATGTCTTTTTTAAACTCTCATAGCAGTAATTTTTGTATGCAGGTTATTATCTCGAACCACACATATAGCTCAATCCCTTATACAACATACCAAATCCTTCCATTTGAATAGTATGCTTAGGTGTCGAGAGACTGTTAATCTGTAAACAATGGGCACTTCAACAATCTCAACAGCTTCGACTATTGCTTAAATTGCTAACTACACCACTTGTTACCGTTGAGGGAATAGTAGGTTGAAAACTACTCTGGAGCAGTGAACTTGTTTACCGATGGATCCAATCTGAATGCGGAGAGGGTTTTTTTTGTGAAGACCTCATGAGAGTTTCCAACCACAGCTCACGTCACAGGCATATTCAACATTTTAATACGAAGCAATGAGGGTGTCATTTGTGTTGTGATTTGTGCTATGAATCAGTAGCGAGCGCTGTGATTGCGGTTATTGGAAAGCCGTATCGGCTTAGATCAAACAAATCACAATCAAAAACCACGCTGTTCTCCAAAATACACGGCATATGTCAACTTTACTAATACGAACGAAAAAATCGGAAACAACTCAGTTTGTATGTACCGAATCTGCGAAGTACTTATCTGTGGTCTGCCTTAGGCGGAACAATATATTGTTATACAGCTCTTTTAAACCGGTCTCACTATTGGCATCAGTGTTTTAACATAACTCACAATAACGTTCAAGTGATATGGATCTAATCTCTTACTCAATCTAAGCTAGCCTGGCATCGTCATCAGGGAATGTGTGAGTGACCGAACGATCTAAGCAATCCTGTCTCATCTCACTAGCTTTTAGTGAACATTATGAAAATTATATTGAGTCCTCTCGGTACTGGCATATCTAGTATCAGGGTATGTATATATGTAGGCTGTTAATTATTTTAATTATGTATGTAAGTATGCACATTTGCAAGTGAGACTAAAAAGTTCAGTCATTGAAAACATTATCTCTTTGGCAATGTCAAACAGCAAAAGCGTAAAGTCATTAAAATCCATTGCAATTTCTCTGAATGACACCATCAGCAACTGCAATTACGAGGAGCCTGCACCAGCCAAGCAAAGAGTCAAACGAAATGAAATTAACAAAAATATTTCAAAAGGCTTGAATGTGTGAGGCTCTACTGACGCCCGCACCGTAGCCACAAATGTTTTATTTTTTCAATGGTATCACAGCGCACATACCGACACATACATAAACACCAGTATACATACATATATTGAAACAATTGAATATGTGAATTTTTAAATCTTTTATATTTGGCTCCATTGTACAAATCACATGGTAGCTACATATTGGCGACATTAAGTCTAACGGCTTCACTATAGAAATTAGCCAAACAAACAGCCGCCGCAAAGTTTTCAATTGAATAGCGTATTTTCGAGTTCGTATCTGGAGTGGTAGGTGGTAGAACTTTCAAAAGTTCAACTGCTAATTAATAACAAGACATTTATTTTGACACTCATACTTCGTAAAGGCTGTCCATGTCCGCATTTACTTGGCCATGAGCTCAGTGTTCGAACTTGAAAAAAAATGTTTTGTAGGTAGTTCACGAAGTTACAATGCTCCTCGTACCAGATGGCTAAGGGAGTTCAGATACCATCCATCACTTTTTCACGGGATTCCAGGAGTTGTTGTTTCAAGGGGTTGTTTGCGCAATCAAGACTTCTCCCACTCAAATATCAGTACCCACAGTGGCGAACCATGTCGGTGAAGGTTGGAACATGTGTAAGCACGAAGGAGCCGGCATGACCTAAACTGGATAAGCAACATACAATAACCTCGAAAGCATTAAACAGGGGACAGGACGAAGGCGTCATGACGAAGGGGTTGGAAAAAACAGCTCAATGTCAATGAGCCTTAGAAACAAAACTAGAACAACTCAACGAAGTCGGCACAACATTTGAGCTAGTGGAATTCAATAACTTCCTATCAAAGACGATTATGACTGCCCAAATAGAGCTTACCCTCAAATAAGATTTAGAGGAAAAGCAAAGCCGCCATGGTGCAGCAAGGAGTTAAGTCTTCTAAAGAAAAATAAAATAAGTGATTAAGCTGAAAAACGTGAAGGACTAGTATAGGGTTCGGTTGACAATCTATAAGTGTGAAAAATACAAGAGCGAGAGAGTCTCATGGAAAATGCGGACGTTGAGCAATCTAGCGAAACAACGCAGTTTCTGAATGTCCTATCTAGGAGAGACTTTGACTAATAAAGAAAGAGAACGGGGAATGGGCGCATATTAGTGAAGAGTTCTTCAAGCTCGACACACATATCCCATCGGCAGATGATGCAGAAGAGCCAGCAGACAGCAATTACACTTCGATCACTGCGGGAGTACTGGGCGGTGAAAACTTTCTCTGATTTTAAATTGCCGAGCTCAGATGGTATCTGCTGATTAGTTGTTTGAATAGAGGCGGAGTTATGAAAATCATTTTCTTCGTAATTTTTTTATGGTTGCAAATGAAAAGTTGCCGATCGTTCGAGATTATTCACTGCCTTTAGAACAAAAAGTATCCAATTTTAAATAGATTATATCTCCACATGGACCCATGATATAATTGAGGGAGAACCCTATTAACGTATGTAGGCTCGATAAGACGAGAGCTAGGATGATTTTCAGAGCTTCGCTAGCTTCAATATTATAAAAAGTTCTACCCCTCAAAGCAATTATGATACATCGAAAGGTTCTTCAGAAATCTTCTAAATAAAATGGTAAATTTTTACTACTTTAGTGTTAGAAGTCCGAAAACTGTGTAAAGCGCCAACAGTCAGCAAAACTAATATGTCCAACTCTAGATCCGATAAGCATACACATACGATACTAACGAATTTTCATGGACGACGGACATTGGTGCTGTGGTTAGAGGAAAAGCAATTTGTAAGAGTTTTTGCTAAAATCGAAACGATCTAAAATAATGAACTCAGCGGTCTCGCAAACTAGTACATGTCGTAGTGCAGTCGATACATGCCCGACAACTGTAACTTGAGAGGGGCAAGTCCCATGTTTGGTTTGTTCGGTTTGAACAACATCAAAGTAAAATAATAATTCGGTATGTGTGAGTATTGTAAATGGTTTTGGTGTGTAATTTTGAAAATTGTTAACGTTTGTTAACATTTTAGCTTTGTTGTAGTGTGTATTTTGAATGTTTTGAGGTTTTAAATTGTTAACATGAATTGATACAGCGATTAATATAATTGAGGAACTAAAAAAGTTTTAAAGGGAATGTAAATCGATCAATGAGGCCAAATGATGGCAGTCGATTTAAAGAGAAGTTTTAGATGGTCCTAGAACGATCGTCTCTACCAAAAGAGATCCTCAATTACTAGGGGCTGCACAATATCGGGAAAGAAATATTTTTGGGAAAAGCATTTACTTGGGGAAATTGAAACTGTAAATCATGCCTCCGCAAAAATACAAGTGAATTTCGCTTAAGTAATGACAGCACAATTGTGCTATGGAAAGTGAAACCCGCTTCAAATCCACAGTGCGATCAGTCTTTATACTGCGAAACCTCGTTTTGACTGTGTAGACAAGACGGTAAAACATTGTGCCTTTGGAGTATCTCATTTCTTAGAAAATTTCAGTTCGCCCCACTATTTACTTCAAGCACAAGACAATTTAATTATTTGCATAGAAGGTTGAAGCAATTTCAATTATATGTAGCAAGGAAGATTTGGTTGGATAAAGCAGGGAGGCCGTACGTGTTATATTTTATATTGACACTACGAGACATTTAAGTCGACTCTGTGCATTAGTTGGAGGCACATTGTTGCAACTAGTTATTTTTCAGTTAAAACAGTTAGTGGGATTTGGAACTGGCGGCCACCTTGGTGTAATGCTACTGTGCTCCGTTCACCACACCGAGGGCCTTCTTCTATTCAACTCATGGGCAAAGTAACATCAAACATTTCTTCAATAAGAAAACATTTTCCTAACCGGGCTCGCCCGCCGAAAGTGATTCTACCATGAAAAGCTTCTCAGTGGAAATTCATCTACCTTGCAGATTCCGTTCGTAGTCTGCCCAAATCTCCTTGTAGGTAAATCTCACCAAGTATTTGTAGGTAGTGGAGCTTCCAAAACTTCTGCAGACTATGAAGGAAAACGCCCCGCAAATCTAAGTTGCCTTGTCTGCAGTTTGGACACAGAAAGTATTAATCGACTTTTTTTTTATTCATTCTTCGCATTCCCCTTTGGTTCAAATCAGTTTTCTGCATTAAAAAATTAGGAGTTTTCACAGGAGATCATCCAAACAGCGGACGTACAAAGTGGTCCGTCTCGCTTATAACCTTTTCTAAACCTTTTCTGGCCTTCTCATATCCCTCATAACCCACCTTCTTTCCATCGAACGTCCTGTGGCCGGGAAACCAACACTCAAAAATATTGGATAACTCCATAGGCGCCAACTTTTGATATAAATATCAAGTGAATCATGTCATGTTTAAATCGATAGTTAGTGAATATTGCGCATTCGCATTTCATTATCAATTTTCAGCTTTTCTTCACTTCAGCAGGTATAGATAAAATTCAATTATCTATTTGCAGAACCGATAAACAAGACGAGGAGTATTTTGGGGTACTTTTGTGAGAAAGTACAGAAGGCACTAGGGTCAGAGCCGTCAGAGGATTACTCTAACCTTTCGTATATATGACGATACAAGAAAAAATAAGTGAGGTTGCTATCAAAGGTAATTTTCGACTGATCCGCAATCGGTAGCATACAACCATGGACGTGGATACGCAGTAGTAATAAAATTGTAACTAACAAGTGAATAGGATGTTTTATTGAGAATTGACTAGTGATGAAATATAACTTCGTGAGGTAAAGAAACAAAGCAGTACGGGAAGATAACCTTTAATTTTGGAGTAAAGCTCATTAATTAATTCGCGCTTAACCTCCTAAGCGATTTTGGTAATTGGTGAGTAAGGCTGTGGTTAAGTTAGATGAACCGGTTGCCTTAATATTTAAGGCGACACAATTATCCTCCGTCACCTTATATCCTGCACTTTAAAAATACTACAATCTCTCCGGGTTCAAGTTGTGACTAAGCACAACGCAAAACTAATACCTTCACAACTTCCCAAACTTAATTGACAACCTCACCGAAGGCGTATCCTGTAATAAATATGAATATACCATGCACATAATTAACAATCGAGGGTCTGCCAACCTCGAGTTCATTATGGCGTGAAAATTTCAATGTGATCAAATTAAATCGTTGCTGAAACGGTCCGTCTAACACCTTAATGTTGCTTGTTAGTCGAATTTACCGATCTTTATCCCGAAAAGGACCATCAACATCAATGCAACTTTATCGCTTAAACCAGGGACGGAAAATAATAATTTTTTTTCGGAGTAGAAAAAGTCCTTTTCAAAAAATTGTCCTAAATGAAAATGTATAGCAATATCATGTCGAATCATGCATCCTTTTTATTTTTCCAGCTTTTTCCATAAAAGTTCACATATAAAAGTAAAATCTGTATTTGTATTTTTTGGGTTCGATAGAACTAATAAGAATAAAAGTCCAGAAATAAAAGTTAAATCCGGACTTTTATTTTTTAAGGCCAAAATAAAAGTCCAGCTTGATAACAAAGAAACGGCTTATCCGAATTAAAAACAAATTTTATTTCCGATAAGCCGTTTCTTTGTTATAAAGCCGGACTTTTATTTTGGCCTTAAAAAATAAAAGTCCGGATTTAACTTTTATTTCCTTTTATTTTTAAAAGTCCGAGTTTAACTAGTTCTATCGGACTCAGGTAATAAAAATCCGAAAAAATTTTATATCTTGATCCAAATATATTAAAAGTACACAATTAATAGTTTTGCAAGGACTTATATTATAAACGGAATAACAGTTTCCGTCCCTGGCTTAAACAAAAAGAAGATAACTACAATCTTGCCTTGTCACTCTGCCATATATATCATCTCTGGCCCGACGAGAGGGGAGGAGAAATGTGCGGATTCCCACCGGGCCCGGAGTTTCTGAGGGGGCGCGCGATTTAGATGTACTAAGACATTTTTTTTTAATTCAAGAGAGTCTTTAGTTGTTCCATATGCAAATTTTAAGCCGAATTTCAAAAGCAATGAATATTGGTAATGATTTTTTGCCTTCGAACAGTAAGGATACAATAAAAACATCAAACAAAAATGTATGTTTACATGAATCCGAAATCGTAAAATTGTCGTGGTGACACTGATGAAGGTCCATCTGCAAAAAGTCTTCCAACAATACCACCAACTCTATATCAAACTCCAGATTATTTAAACGAGTTCGATATTGGTACCGTGAATAATGAGTTTTTGCGATCTCGAGAAGTCGACGAAATAATTCGTCGAGGTCATCAAAAGTGTCCTGTTATTTTTTCACGTGATCGTCATGACGACGCATTTCCTACCTCGTTGTTAAACAGAATCTTGGCAAATGGAGAGAAAGTGGAGCGTCACTGGTTGGTGTGGAGTTCCAGTAGGAATGCTTTTTACTGCCTATCATGTCGTCTGTTAAGCACCAATACTTTAAATCGACCTAAAATTTGTTGTCCTGGCGGATATTCGAAATTGCAGGTGCAGGAGCTATAGGATAAGCCGCCAGCACACGAAAATACTTAAGATCACATTAAATGTTATATTCAATGGCGATCTTTACAAAATCTAATTCAAAAGGAGGCAACAATTGATACACTTATCAATGAAGAGCTAATCACTGAAACTCAAAAGTGGAAAGAAATTTTATATATAATTTTGGCCCAGCTTTCAGAGGCGAAAGCATATATCTTGGTGAACGAAACAATGGAAATTTTTTGGACATCTTAGAAGGATTAGGATTTCACAATAGCAGCACAAACGTTTACAAGTTTGCTATCTTTCCACAGACATTCAGAGCAAGTTTATAGAAATTTGTGCAAAACACATGGAAACAGGGAAACTATATTAGATCAACGGAAAAAAACCAAGTATTTTGCTATTATCGTTGATGCTATGCCTGATGCTAATCACGTTGACTACGTTCATTTTGCGCTACCTCCATTTCAATTCGAAAGCACGAAGCTTTCATGAATTGTAACCAAAAAACTGGTAAGGAATTCGCAGATATAATTTGCCATACTCTAGGTAAACTGAAATCCCATTAAAAGATTGTCGTGCACAAGGGTACGATAACGGCGCCAATATGAAAGAAGCTTACAACGGAGCACAACGTCACATTCCCGACAAAAACCCGAATGCTGATTACTCGCCTTGTGCAACCCACAGTCTCAATTTATGTTGTGTTGATGCTGCAGAATGTTGTACGGCTGCAATTACTTTCTTCGAAGTTGTACAAAAATGTTTTACTATTTACTATAATGAGGCGAGAATACTCCCCATCAGGGAGAGAAATGAGATGCTGACCAAACAGTTTCTGTTGAATACCCAGAAACCTGGGCATCCCAACAGACATCTGATTGACGAACCAGCACCGCCTAGGGGCCTAAGGAGTCATCTCCGTAAGCTTATTTACTTACTTAATTGGCGTTTAACCGTCTAAACGGTTATGGCCGTCCAACAAGGCACGCCAGTCGCTCCTTCGCTCCGCCAACCGGCGCCAATTGGTCACACCAAGGGAGTTTAAATCGCTTTCCACCTGGTCCTTCCAGCGGAGTGGGGGCCGCCCCTCTACGCATAACATGGCATAGCCAGCGAAGCCGCTGTGTTTTAATTCGCTGGACTATGTTGATGTCTGCGTATAGCTCGTACAGCTCATCATTAAATCTTCTTCGGTACTCGCCATCGATCAACGCGTAGAGGTCCATAAATCTTTCGAAGAACTTTTCTCGAACACTCCCAAAGCCGCTTCATCTGCTGTTGTCATGGTCCATGCTTCTGCCCCATATAGCAGGACGGGTACGATAAGTGACTTGTAGAGTATGATTTTCGTTCGCCGATAGAGGACTTTACTTTTCAATTGCCTACCTAGTCCAAAGTAGCATTTATTGGCAAGATTGATTCTTCGCTGGATTTCAGTGCTGATGTTGTTGCTAGTGTTGATGCTGGTTCCCAAATAAACGAAGTCCTTTACTATTTCGAAATTATGGCTGCCAACAGTAGCGTGGTTGCCAAGGCGCGTATGCGCTGACTCTTTGCTGGATGACAGCAGGTACTTCGTTTTGTCCTCATTCACCATCAAACCCATCTTTACCGCTTCTTTTTCCAGTTTGGAGTAAGCAGAACTAACAGCGCGGGTGTTTAGGCCGATGATATCAATGTCATCAGCATATGCCAGTAATTGCGCACTTTTATAGTATATTGTTCCAGTGCGGTTAAGTTCTGCAGCTAGAATAATTTTCTCCAGCATCAAGTTAAAGAAATCGCACGATAGGGGGTCACCTGTCTGAAACTTCGTTTAGTTTCGAACGGCTCGGAGAGGTCCTTCCCAATTCTGACTGAGCTGATGGTGTTGCTCAACGTCATTTTGCACAGCCGTATAAGTTTTGCGGGGAAACCAAATTCAGACATAGCGGCATAAAGGCAGCTCCTTTTCGTGCTGTCGAAGGCGGCTTTAAAATCGACGAAGAGGTGATGTGTGTAGATTCTCTTTTCACGGGTTTTTTCCAAGATTTGGCGCATTGTGAAAATCTGGTCGATGGTAGATTTTCCAGGTCTGAAGCCGCACTGATAAGGTTCAATCAGCCGGTTCACGGTGGGCTTCAATCTTTCGCACAATACACTTGAAAGGACCTTATATGCGATATTATGAAGGCTGATTCCACGGTAGTTGGTGCATTTTGCAGTATCCCACTTCTTGTGGACTGGGCAAAGGACACTTAGATTCCAACCGTCGGGCATGCACTCGTCCGCCCATATTTTGCTAAGAAGCTGCTGCATGCGCCGCGCCGACGTACTTGAATAGCTCCGCAGGCAATCCATCAGCTCCCACGGCCTTGTTGTTTTTCAATCTGGTTATTGCTATTCTAACTTCGTCATAATCGGGCGGGGGGCATATATTCCATCATCATCGATTGCGGAATCGGGTTCTTCATCTCTGCGCGGTGAATTGCTGTCTCCATTTAGGAGAGCAGAGAAGTATTCCCTCCATAATCTAAGCACTCTCTGGACATCAGTTACAAGGTCGCCGTTTTCATTCCTACAGGAGTTTGCCCCGGTCTTAAAACCTTCCGCCTGTCGCCGTATTTTTTGGTAGAATTTTCGGGCGTTATTCCTGGTGGCTAGCAGCTCAAGCTCCTCGCACTCACGCCTTTCTGCTTCTGCTTTTTTCTTCCTGAAAAGACGTCTCGCTTCCCTTTTCAACTCACGATAGCGTTCACACATTCCTCTTGTCGCGCTCGCTTTTAACGTAGCCCTGTAGGCAGATTATTTTCTTTCGGTTGCAACGCGGCATTCTTCATCGTACCAGTTGTTTTTTCGTGGCCGCCGGTAACCAATTTTTTCCTCGGCGGCAGTACGACGTGTTTTGGAGATATGCTCCCACTCATCCTGTATTCCTTCAGCATGAGTTGTGCTCTCAGAGAGCAGGTGTGAGAGCCGAGTTGCGAAATCATTGGCAGTCTGTTGTGATTGAAGCTTTTCGACGTCTAGCTTTCCTTGTGTTTTTTGTTCCGTAAGCATTTTGAGGAAATACGGCATCTGAGAACTCAGCCGTATGAAGCAAAAAAACACAAGCAGGTCCTTGGTGAACTCCACAAACAGGCGTCGGACCTTTATACCAGGAATTGCCCGGTGAATCCAGTACTCAAAAAACAGTAGCCAAAACTTGCGGAAGAGGAACGCATACTCCTCAGGGAAACGCGAGTCACTCTAGCTCAACTTCGTTCTGGATACTGTAACAGGTTAAACTCTTACCTATCCAGAATCAACCCCGACATACAAAATGTATGTCCCGCTTGCAATGTGTCCCCACATGACACCAACCATCTATTTAATTGTAATGTGGAACCAACGCCTCTAACACCCATTTCATTATGGTCCACCCCTGTTGAAACAGCAAGTTTCCTTGGACTTCCGTTAGAGCATATTGATGACAATTTATGATCGGTCGCAACTATTAGGTGGGGCGAAGCACTGCTACAAGAACAACAACAACAAGATAATGGAAATGAGATGATTACGGGTGATTCAGAGTCTGATTTTAAAAACAATACATTCTTGGTGGTCGTTGATTCGGTAATCACTGGCATTACTGAACGATTTGCAGCTATGAGAAATTCGAACGAGACGTTTTCTTTTTGTGGCAATTTGAAGACATGGATCAAACTACGGTTCGGGCGAGCGCAGCAAAATTGGTCGAAAAATACAAGTCGTACGTTTTTCAAAGCAAATTCGAAATAATTCACTTGAAACACATTTACGAAGCAGATTTTGATAAAGGTCTGTCACCACTGCAATTGCTAAATGCCATCTATGTTCAAAATCTGTATACAATTTTGCCCAACATTTGTGTTGTTTTACGTATTTTTGAACTATACCTGTTACTGTAGCTAGTGCAGAACGTTCTTTCAGCGTCCTTGCAAGAATCAAACACTTTCATAGATCGTGTTCATCGCAAGAGCGAGTTTCAGGACTTGCCACACTTTGCGTTGAATCCGTTTTGGTAAGACAGTTAAATTTTGATATTATTATAAAAAATTTTGCAGCGAAAAAAGCAAGAAAAGCCGCTCTTTGATATCCGAACCTTCTATTAGTCTAAGAGCTGGTAAGCATTTTTGAGCAAGCATTTTTTAAAAAAAGAAAGATCCCAAACGGTCAATTTTTGAAAAAGTTATAGCATTTCGAAAACAAAAACGGTGTTTTTTTTAAAAATTCATAACTTTTTTTGAGTTGGATGAAAAAATTTGAAAAACTTCTGAAAAACGTCTTTCGTAAGCTGGAAAAAGAAGAAAAACTTTCAGCCAATTCTAAAGGGGTCGGGTTCAAAATTGGTCGAAATGGGATGGAATACCCCATATACTATCGATCTCTATGATTTTTCAGACAAAAATATGTGCTATATACGTAAGCATTTGGTGAAATTTGAGGCTCTAGCTGTTAAAATGGGGCAGAAATTGAGAAAAGTTTCTTATCTGAACAATCTGTTGTATGAGTTATATACTATATGTACCACCGATTTCTATGATTTTTTCAGACAACAATATATGCTACATACGTAAGCATATGGTGAAGTTTAAAGCTTCAATCTGATAAGTTGAGGAAAATATGACAAAAAACCTATTTTTCTGAAAAATCGGTTTTATGGAGGATATATGCTATAGTGGTCCGATCCGGCCGGTTCCGACAAATGTATAATCGGACACCCAAATACACCCGCTCACTAAATTTCATCAAGATATCTCAAAAATTGAGGGACTAGTTTGCATACAAACAGACAGACGGACAGACGGACATGGCTAAATCAACTCAGCTCTTCATCCTGATTATTTCGGTATACTTAATGGTACTTCTATCTATTTTCTTTTAAGGACTTACCATTGTGGAGTTCGTGACGAAATTAATATACCATTTCATTATCATGAAAGGTATGAAGTTTTCGGGACAGCCGAAGACAGTCCCGTCCATACTTGCTTCAATTAAAAAAAAAAAAAATTATTTTGCACCTAGCAAAGTTTTAGACCCAACCTAATAATCTGGCTTATTTCTTTTTATAATTTTCAAAGTGCCTCAAAAAATGTTTTCAATAAAAAAAAATATTTTGCAATGACCTGGCAAAGTTTTAGACCCAACCTAATAATCTGACTTATTTCTTTTTATATTTTTCAAATATTAAATTTTAACATATTTAATTTTCAAAGTGCCTCAAGAACATTTTTAGCATACAAAAATAAATTTTTTTTGTTAAATTCAGGGACAGTCTCAGCCCCGCCACCCCTTAGCCAGCTGTGCATTTCTATACTTATGTAGATACCATTAAAAAAGCGTTGTACATAATTTTCATTGTGCCTCAAATACTTGGTCAAAAATGCTTACCAGCTCTCCTACTATATATTGAATAATTAAAATTTATAATCATCATTATAAATTTCAGGAATGTACTATAATGCTACCAAATAACTAGAAAAGTTTATTTAAAACAATACGTGGCTGTTAAAAGAAAATTGTATTTCTACGTTACAATAAAACAATATAAATAGTAAATATTCTGTGTTAATTTTATTTTCAGCTCTTAGTCCAAAAATTATTTGGTTGATGTTGCAAACATTTTTTTGATGTAATCCATCAATAATGATTAATGACTGAGACGTAATTAAATCAAATTAATCAAATGTATTAGTGGATTTTTTATAGGGAGCCCGTAAATTGTTTAGTCCCGGGCCCGGATTTTCTCCCTACGCCCTGTATCTTCTACATATTGTGCCCATATATATCTTCTACATAGTCTATACTTTAAAAAATAAATAAATGTAAGGCGCGATAACCTTCGAAGAGATCTAAGGCCGAGCTTCTCTTCCAATTTGCGTCGTGCTCCTCTTGCTTTTCCCTACAAATTGCCCGGGCGGGGCCTACATGTTTTATGCCGACTCCGAACGGCATCTGCAAGGCAGATGAGTTTTCACTGAGAGCTTTTCATGGCAGAAATATACCCGGAGCGCTTGCCAAACACTGCCGAGGGGCGACCCCGCATAGAAAAATTTTCTTCTAATTGAAGAACCTTATTTCTAAAATTTTGATGTTGCTTTGCCCGGGGTGTGAACCCAGGGCATACGGTGTGGTAGGCGGAGCACGCTACCATCACACCACGTTGGCCGCCGTCTATACTTTACTAATCAATAAAATACTTAAATTCCCAAGCAAAAGCTCTCCTATCCCTAACACATGTTTTCGTGTCGCATGTAGACGAAGTATATACATATTTTTTGCATTGATAAAGCCGTCATTTTCTTTATCATTAAGCTTAATTCATTTTAAGCATTAAACAAAGTATATTTAAATTGTATATCAACTCAATGTAATCCTCAATTATTTACTACAATAACACAGTAAGTATCTTATTTGTTCGCCTTCCTAATTTATCATCAATTCATAATCCGATATAATATTTACATCCCCAACAAGCTCATAACCTTCAAATGTCCTTCGTTAGTGGTCTAAATGCACAATTTTACTGACAAATAACCATTTTAATGCACTCCCTTCCCTCTTTTACTTAAGTGCGTGTGGTGTATGTATTTGGCTTTAAGCTTGTGCTTACGGCTTCCACCAGCATCAGCTACCACCCACCTGGTCAATTAACGTCTCGTTTACTTTGACGATCTATTTACTGTATTCTCTATAAGTACATATATACCGTCTTTCATTCTGGTCGCATTTGTTCACAATTTTATTACAAAATTTGTTTATATTGTCAACGTTGGCATAAAAATTGCAGCATCAACGAGTCCAAGTTGCCATGCTACAATGGGAGGCTGCATTGGCTTCTCATTCGCTCCAACTCCTGGTTTTGTTACTAACATCAAATGATATTTAAGTTGACAGACAAGCTCATGCATAAATGGATGTGTGTGCGTGCTAGTTGGTTTGTGTAAGTATATGTGTTTATGTGTACTTATGTATATTGAGCTTCGTTTTAATGTTTTTTCCACAATGATTTGTAAACAAATTTCAGTACATTGTGTTAGGTATAATAAAATGAGGGCGCGTTCCATAAAAACTGATCAGCTACAAAAATTAAAGCAGAGCCTGTTGAAGGGTTTCCTCAACAGAACAATCATTGTAGGAGCGCAGGCTCGAACTCCACTCGCGGGAGGACCGTAATGACTTCAGAGATAGTTCGTGAATAATCCTGAAATAGTTCTTAATGATGAATTATCCCAAAACAATGAGAAAACACACTATTCTGTTTGAAAGAAGGATGTGTTGCTTCATCCCTGTGGGCAATTACTTACGAAATGATCTTTAAAGGGTTTTAAAAGGATCATGAAATAACTTCTAAATTATCCTGAGAATAATCTAATGTAGAGTCATAAAAAAATCCCGAAGTGGCCTTGGACATAATATCAAAGTTAACCTGATATGGCTTCGAAACCGTTAAGAAATGATCCTGAAAATAAATCGGGAATATTCCATAAGTAGTCCATTGTTCCCGAAAATATTTCTCGAAATAATTCCGAGTTGATCCCGAAACGTTCTCAACACAATCCCGAAGACGTGCACAAGTTATGTCGAGGAGAGTTCATAAATAGCTTCGAAAAGAATTCAAATATATACGGAGATAATCCAGAAATACTTTAGAAACGTGGCACCCGCCGCTTTGTCGCGGTAGGGTGCTCAACCTAACACAACGAAGATTCTGGGTTCAAGTCATACGCAAAGCAACACCAAAATTTAGAAAATTAGAACTAAAAGAAAAGCTCAGCCCAAAACGTGCCAAGATACTTTACTTAACTTATAAATTTTATGACTTTGGAGTTTTTACGAAATAGTCCTGAAAAAAACTTGAAAAGATTCCGTAAAACCATTACAAAAACAGCCAGACATTAATCTAAGCTAATTTTGAAAATTTCCTGAAAACTATTCAAAACTTATACTGTAACAGACCCGAAATGATGTCGAAAAGGTTCCAAAATGATTCGGAAACCTTTCTGAAACTATTTCTAAAACAGCCCCGAAATTATCCATTTATAAAACCGAAAAGTACTCGAAATTGCTCCGCTATTATTCCTAAAATGGAGCTGAAGCTATCCCAAAAATAATCGCGATAAGACCCAAAACTAGTCTAGAAAGTTTTTCGGACAAAACCCCAAAAATTTTACAGGCGTTATGTAATTTTAATAAAGTGTTTGCATAATTGTAGCATGCCACATCTCCTTGAAGAAGGCGCAATTATTACCAAAAACGCGTAAGACAATTGCTTTCGCTTCAAAATTGTCACCTTAAAAGTTTAAATATATAAAAAAATATTAACTCATGCCAAAATAATTGATTTTGTTTTTTGTCGGCCTATTGATTAATGATTCAAGGTTCGATTCGAGCTCAAGGCGAGAAAAAGCTAAATGGTTAGCGCAGCGTGCCCAAAGCGTACTGATGATGAAGGTTTGGCACCCTTCGAAATGGATCTATCTGCGCAGCTATGGCAGGTTGTCTGAAAAATTTTCTACTTACTATTCCGAAAACAAAATAAAATTTTTCAAATTTATAAAAATTAAAAAATAACAATTATCATTAGAAAAAAATTATTGTTCTGGCCTTGAGTTCGAATCGAACCTTGAATCACTCATACCAAAATATTTAATTTAATTTAATTAAATAACACTTTTTCTGGACTCCCCGCTCATATTTATCTTATCTTTACATAGAATCCTGTTGCTTGCCACACACTTTTTCACCACCTCGTACGTGTCGTAGTAAAAATTATAACAATATACGATATTTTTCAGATCACATACGCAGCCTGTCATAAAAACCGTTCAACACAAATTAATTGCATGAATAAACATATAAAAGCGAATTTGCACAAAAAATGGGATAAATAAAATTTAAGAGGAAATAAACAAATTTTACGCATTAATATGCGGACAATGGCTGTATAGAATATGACAATATATAGGTATGTACTAAGCCGGGTCGATTTGTGGGGAGGCAAAAAAATCGCCCATTATTCTGTGAAAATCATATTCTAGGGATCAAAATAAGAAACTCTGCCGAAGGAACCGTACCTCTAAAACGAATTCTGATGTCCCCCCTTTGGGTCGTAGGGGCAAATTTTGAAAAATTTCACTTTGAAATGCCTATGTTTTTTCTTTTTGGAGTTTATTTTTCTATTTAGAAATTTATTTTGTGAGAACATATGTAAATGAAAAAATTAATTTAACTTAGTAATATAAAAGAAATTAAAAAAAATATTAGAAATTAGCGTTTTTACAACCCCCTATTAAAACCAAGGCATCACTGTGATGCATTTACATGTCGTAAAATTGCTTGTGTTGTTTTTTTTAAGCCACCACAAGACACAGCAGGTAGAATTGAAACTGCCCCTACCCAAAAGTTCGACCCAAAGGGGGGGTATCAGAATTCGTTTTAGAGGTATGGTTCCTTCGGCAAAGTTTGTTATTTTGATCCATAGAATACGATATTCACAGAGCAATGAGCGATTTTTAAATCGACCCGCCCTAGTATGCACTCTTTAAATAAGGGAAGTGTTCATAAAACAAAACGACGATAAACAATGCACGATTTATTGGTATGATTATGGACAATGCAAATCATATAAAAATCCTATAAACAAAAGCCTTTCATAAAATTCAAATGCAATTTGGTTTTGAAGGCCTTAAGTTATATACTTTCTGAGGTAGTTTTTTTATTTCAAAGACCATAAACCATTTGTTAGTAGGATGTAGTCAGTTATGTGTAATTGACGTCAATGCCGAAGTCTGCTTTAAGCTCTTGTGGCTTCTCTTTACTTGCGGTTGGTATCTTGACCACAAGAATTCGGACAATTTTTATGTCTAATACCTCAAGACTCATCTCATCAGCTGCTGAAAAAGTTCACAGCTACGAGCCATATATTAGGATTAATATTTTTATACTCAGCTGAGCAGAGCTCACAGAGTATATTAATTTTGTTCGCATAACGGTAATCCGTAACGGCATAAATTAATCAAGATAGATATAGACTTATATATATCAAAATGATCTGGGCGAAAAAAGAAATTTATTTACCATGTCCGTCCGTCCGTCCGTCCGTAAAAACGATAACTTTAGTAAATTTTGAAGTATCTTGATGAAATTTTGTACGTAGGTTCCTGGGCACTCATCTGAGATCGTTATTAAAAATGAACGAAATCGGACTATAACCATGCCCACTTTTTCGATATCGAAAATTTCGAAAAACACAAAAAGTGCGATAATTCATTACTAAATACGGATAAAGCGATAAAACTTGGTAGGTGGGTTGATCTTATGACGTAGAACATAAAATTAGTAAAATTTTGGACAATGGGCGTGGCACCGCCCGCTTTTAAAAGAAGGTAATTTAAAATTTTGCAAGCTGTAATTTGGCAGTCGTTGAAGATATCATGATGAAATTTGGAAGGAACGTTACTCCTATACTATATGTATGCCTAATAAAAATTAGCAAAATCGGAGAACGACCACGCCCACTTAAAAAACAAAATTTTTTAAGTCAAATTTTTGCAAAAAATTTAATATCTTTACAGTATATAAGTAAATTATGTCAATATTCAACTCCAGTAATGATATGGTGCAACAAAATACAAAAATAACAGAAAATTTCAAAATGGGCGTGGCTTCCCCCTTTCTCATTTAATTTGTATAGAATACCTTTAATTCCATAAGTCGAACAAAAACTAACCAATCCTTGTGAAATTTGGTAGGGGCTTAGATTCTAGGACGATAACTTATTTCTGTGAAAAAGGGCGATTTCGGTTGAAGCCACCACGCCCAGTTTTTATACACAGTCGCCCATGTGCTTCCGCTCGACCGTTAACACGATAACTGGAGCAAACAACGATATATCTTAACTAAACTTAGTTCACGTACTTATTTGAGCTCACTTTATCTTGGTATGAAAATGGCCGAAATCCGACTATGATCACGCCCACTTTTTTGATATCGAAAATTACGAAAAATGAAAAAAAATGCCATAATTCTATACCAAATATGAAAAAAGGATGAAACATTGTAATTAGATTGGTTTATTGATGCAAAATATAACTTTAGAAAAACTTAAAAAAATGGGTGTGACGCCTACCATATGAAGTAGAACAAAAGGAAAAAGTTCTGCAGGGCGAAATCAAAAGCCCTTGGAATTTTGGCGGGAATACTGTACGTGGTATTTCATATATAAATAAATTAGCGGCGCCCGACAGATGGTGTTCTTAGTCACCCTGGTCCACATTTTGGTCGATATCTCGAAAACGCCTTCAAGTATACAACTAAGGGCCACTCCCTTTTAAAAACCTCATTAATACCTTTAATTTGATACCCATATCTTACAAACGCATTCTAGAGTCACGCCTGGTCTACCTTTATGACGATATCCCGAAATGGCGTCCACCTATAGAACTATGGCCCACTCCCTTTTAAAATACTTTTTAATACCTTCCATTTGATACCCATGTCACGCAAACACATTCCAGGGTTACCCTAGGTTCATTTTTTTTACATGGTGATTTTCCCTTATTTTGTCTCCAAAGCTCTCAGCTGAGTATGTAATGTTCGGTTACACCCAAACTTAGCCTTTCTTACTTGTTAAAGCTCGATTTTTCAATTTCGAGAGGGCTTTAAACCCAAGCCAGTGGACTTGCCCTCGTTTGATCATATTAGGCATGACCTATTACTCTATTCACCTCAGAGTGACACTTGAGCTGTATAGTATAAACTTGTGGGAGTATCTAACTCCTTCTAAAATAATCGTCCTAAAATATTTACTGAAGTTGCAGCATAGTTCCTCGAGTTTTCAAACATCGAGTGATTTGCGATTTCCATTGAGACAAAGTATAAAAATTGAGATGTAGGGGAAAAAAATAATTTTACATTCCGTTAAATGCTATTTTTCTGCCCAAAATTCAGCCCTTCTCGGAACCGAAGAAGTAGTAAGAAATTACTCCGAATCCGATGAATTTGTAGCGTTAGCCAAGACTTAGCTTTAAATAAGACCGCGAAGTGGTTCGACCCGCAGTAGAAGGTAAACAAAAACACCACAGTAGGTTTTTCAGTACCTTTGGTGTAGCGCTATAAAGGTATTTTTTTATTCACCTGTAACTAAAGGATGACAGAGTGGTGACATCCAATGTGTGGGCAACTTGCTAAATAACGCTAGAAATATTGTACAGAGTGTGAAATAAAATTGTTAGGGCGTTGGAATTATCGTAGGATCTGATGCCTTTGCAGCGGCTCCTATAATAGCAAAACCCGATACCCATGCTATCGACAAGCGCACTTAGTTATTTATCCTTTGACCTCTTTATGCACGCACAGAACATAAAATAGGTCGTGTTGTTTTAACGGTATAGAAACTCACCGAAGGTGTCGGGGGTGTTTTCGGTCCATACCGTATAGATACGATACGCTCCGGTAATTGGAACCAAACGAGTAGCAGCCCGATTATCTCGGACCACTTTTCATATGGCCAGATAAACACCTCCAAAATTACTTTCAATATCCCTGCGCACAGGTATTTATATAGGGCTCATAATAAAATTCTGGGCCATCTCATTGAGAGATCTGTGACATTGTGTAGTTGCGGTTTGTCTGTCTGAAAAAAAGCAACACACGTTTGCCATCTTTAGGCAGAGGTACCAGAAAATTTTTTGCACTGCTGATTTGATAACAGTTCACAGTGACCATTGCGTGTGCCTTTATTTATTAGTCCTGTCATACTTCCACATACCTCTGAGTTAATTTCTGTGTGCGCTGAACTACACTAGCCATGACTCTCAGGTTCGTTACCGCCGAAGGCCGAAATGATTGCTTCCGAAGTCAAGGTGATTCAGAACATAAGTATTGCTGTTTTTATGCAAGCAAAATCAAAAGAGGTGGCCGCCGTGGTGTGATGGTAGCGTGCTCCGTCATCCACACCGAAGATCCTGTGTTCACGCCCCGGGAAAATCAACATCAAAATTTTGGAAACAAGTCTTTTAAATTAGAAGATAATTTTTCTAAGCGTGGTCGCCCCTCGGCAGTGTTTGGCAAGCACTCTGCGTGTATTTCTGCTATGAAAAGCTGTCAGTCAAAACTCATCTAGCTTGCAGATGCCGTTCGGAGCCGGCATAAAGCAAGTAGGTCCTGTACCACCAATTTCTAGGGAAATTTAAAAAGCAGCACGACGCAAATTGGAAGAGAAGCTCGGCCTAAAATCTCTTCGGAGGTTATCGCACCATACATTTATTTATTTAAAATCAAAGAAATGTAAAATAAGAACAGAAAATCAGAAGTCACAACATTCACATATGTATGTATGTATATACATATCTCAAATCTATTTTACCTTCAATGAATGAGAAAACCCTCTTGTCCTTCTTCTTCACAAAATATCCTTCAACTAGTTGGTGGGAATATCAATTGTTATGTCTCTTAATTGTGTGCGCTTATGTTGCCATACTTCAACCAAAAAGAGCTCTCTCACCGTTACGCCTGTTTAACAGAAGTATGCACTTACAAACAATAGTCGTAAAGCAAAACCATCTACGATAAAACTAGTATAGAAGGTACATGGTCTAAAATCACAATGCCATCATCATCAACATCAAGTGGCAGGTGTCACGCGGTTTAACAATGCAATTGTTTGTCAGTGTTGCATATGACGACCCAGTAGGAAAAGTGAAAGAAATTTAGAATCGAGAGGACTTAGCATACTTGGGCTATGATAAAGAACGTAAGTGTTTCTAGGTAGAATTTTTAAAATAACTTTCTTAATTCAAAATGTATGCATACTGTAAATCAGTGGGGTTTCCCTTATCACGTGCCCTTTCCCTTTCAATCTCCTTTTCGCTAATTTGAATGCCACTGTGGCCCCCTAAGGTATCTTGAGAATCCTTGGCCAAATGTGACAGATAATGATGTGTTTGATCTGACTGTGAACCTACAAGTTATTAACGTCAAGTCGCTAGTAGTATCATTCCTTATATCAATTCTGCTCCGTATAATGGCTTGTTGAAGAACAATCACTCCCTCTTGTAGAAGTACAGTGCAATCTAACAAGGACTCAACGCAATTTCGATATGAGTATTATGATGAGATAAACGTTTAGTTTTTGTGAGACTAACTAACTAACTTGAATGCCACCGTGACCCGCCTCAGCTATCTTGAGCACCCTTGACCCAATATGCCAGATAATTAGAATAAAATGCCACCATACCCACCTTTTCAATAAGAAACTTTGTGTGTGATGTGAGGAAATGAAAAACTGAATTCTGTTAAAATGTCCTACAGGTCATTAACTTTACACCGTTACAATCGTACTTCAATGCAACGATTTAACGCTTGCAAATGGGCGTCGAAGTGCATCTAAGTACTGGTTGGTGGGCGAAAATCGACAGTTTGTTTCATTCAGCAAATTGAACATTCAAATGCCGAGACTTAATTTTCGTGGAACCACAAGGTATGTGGGACTGTCTCATTGCTACTTTGTTTGTGAACTTGATTTGCACAAATGTCAATGAAGTGGTAACACACAGAAAATATAGGTAAAAATTATATGCATAGACAAACTCACAAATTTATGCACATGAGTGCATACAGGGTGATAGATAATGTAGAGCTTTTGTGAAATTAACTTTGCGGTGCCTTTTAGTTAGTAGGCACTGTCTAAGTTCAGATTACATGTAGGCAGGGTGAGATAAAATTGCGCTCAAAGGTGAGGGAATTGCATTTTCGCGGAGGGTGATAAGATACTGCATTCGAGCTGGCTATATTCATAAAAATGAAAATCGACTCAAAAACGTGTAAAGGAAATGAAAGCTTGCGAAAGAAAGCTCCTACTATTGAAATAAAGAGAGCCTCAAGCGAATGCCAAAAATGAGTTTTCCGCAGAGACTTGGCTTTCAAGGGCATACCTAGGGTATGACTAAAAAATGAGCGTGGTCGACGAATAATTGATTAAATTAGTGAGAAGTGTGCAGCTCATTCAATTGGGTGTTGGATTTTCCGAAGAAATATTGTTTCGAAGGTACCGCTAATCAATCTTCAGCTATCAGTAAGGATCTTTGACGACCTATTGTAGGAGCAGAATATGTAGTTAGCAGCTTACATCGTGAGATGTGTTCTCAGAACAGACTCACCAAACTGGAAGTGGCCAGTTACTACTAATTCGCTATTACGAATCGGGTACCAGCTAGTAATCAAAAATATCCTGCTGATGGTAGGGGTTTCCTAAGCTACACTTACCGTATATACCACAGTGATCCGCTCAAAGATGCGAGCACTAAGAGCTCACGTTTTCTTTTATAGCTCTCATCATCAGAGACAAACAAGTCAGACAAGGACAGTCAAATAAAAGCTATGTCTACAAATTTAAGGAACACCTATCAAACGAACATACCTCTAAACTATGCACTTGTAATGTAGTGTAACACACCTCGCTCATAGAACGTGGCCGGCTGTGCATGATCGCGTTATCCGGGCCAAAGCCCGTCGGATTTGGTGGGTCATTGCCGCCTCTAAGCCGCCTATGAACTCGTTATGCATATAAGGAAAATCATTCACTTCTTTAATAAAAACAACTACAAAAAAAATTACTTCCCCAATCAAATCCCATAAACACTTAAAAACCGAAAGACTGCTCGGATAAAAGGTCCTCTAATTAATCCCAGGAATGCCATTACTAAACAGCCTCCTTCTACTCCCTACCCATACATAAAGAGATACACTTATGCATCACCAACCCAACTGTCCTGCTCCAATTCCAACTTAAAAAGGCCAGACTCTCCCCAGCGGAAGTTCGAAGTTTATCTTTCTCGTGCAGGCGGTTCGACCTCTCTCCACTGTCAAGTTGACAAACTTCACAACTACTGCAGTATTGTTATTAGAGTTACCATCAAACGCATAGAATGATACTACGTTTTAGAGTGGACTTTTACAGTTTCATAAGTCGCGCTCACACACTAGACAACCCCTTGAATCCCGACAGTATAAGGTAATAGGAGCTTGTTCTGGAGCTTGTTCTATGAAAATGTGGATCCAAATTACGTGGTCATATATCCTATGACGAACTGATCATGCCAAGGTACAGCAATTGGTCAAAGTTTGTGTAAGGCTTGTTTAATTCTCCTCCTGAGTTAGCAGCAAGAAGATTGTCATCTTTCTTTGACACACTGTATTTTAAATGGAGATCATTCATTGGATAATACTCATAGCACGGAAGGAAGGAAAAATTGACTTTCACTTTGCAGCCTAATTGAATGGCATTTGTGTGGCGAAATCAACCAGCTTGGTTTCCGGTCGTTGCGCGCTTCTGGTTTTTCGTTTTCTTTTCTGAATACAAAATATTCGTACCTTTTGTCGCAAAATTACAAAACATAGAGCTCCACAGAGAGGTTAGTAGACGTAGTAGGCTTCACTGCCTTTTTGTTCGTCACAATATAATAAACAAACAACGGTGCAAAAGCCCGCGCGTAACTCACTGTGATGGTGGTAACAAAGCCAATGCTATAAACTGACTTGTGAACGTGTTAATGAAATTTGTTGCTTTATATTTGCAGGAGTAGTACATGCGCCTACATGTTTGTGCATGCCTTTTTTTGTTGTGTGCAGAGAAATCCTTTAAACACGAAGTACAAGTAAGCCATTCCATTTCCACAAAAAGGATGAAAATAAAGTTGCTTGAATTTTATGGTAACACATTGCGAGTTCACATTCTGCATCATCTACGTCTTACGCTGGCGCTTACTTAGCGCATTGCTTGGTAAAATGATGTATTTGTTTTTACTAATTGGATTAATGTACAGTTTCGTTATAGCGTTGGTGTGCTCGGTGAAGAGTTGGTAGTGGAAGCGTAAACTTTTCACTTTTGAAGATTGAGTTCAAATGTTTTACGGTGCGCATACAATACGCATCTAATGTGCCTATTGAGGAAAAGTTTCAATTGAATTTGCACCAACCGAACATATACATAAACTTACAAAACCGTCAAAGCCTTGAGCAGAGTCGACGGGTGCAGTTGCTGGATTATATCGAAG
The DNA here is from genome assembly GCF_040869045.1 of Eurosta solidaginis. Lineage (NCBI taxonomy): Eukaryota > Metazoa > Arthropoda > Insecta > Diptera > Tephritidae > Eurosta > Eurosta solidaginis. The sequence goes on along the minus strand of NC_090323.1, from coordinate 11,885,547 downwards.
AAATTTACAGTGCTGTGCCCTTAAAAAAAGACTACTGAGTAAAACTGACTACGCCTAGCGCCAGTTTTCAAACCATTGAAAAACTTAACAAATATTCCATATTTGAAATCTGTTAACGGAGCTCTAGAGACGTCCTGCCAAGTTGTACGAGCCAAGTTGTAAGGTAGAGGACTATTCTGACTAAGGATCGCCACTGCCAAAAACCGCACACCCTAATGCTTGTAGAACTTTTAAGTGATGAAATATCTAATAAAGTCCCCTTCTTCTAATGGCTCACGATGAGCATACTGACTGGACACTACCTTCTGGCATCACATGCCTATAAGAAACGGTTGAGCACATTCTGTGTTCGAGTCCTGCGATCGCCAGGTCAAGGCTCCAGCTGTTAGGGGCGGCAGAGTTGCCAGATCCCGAGGCAGCAATTAAGCTGGGTCCTAGAAAGTAGTATTTGCCAAGAGGAGGGAGTAATTCTATAACGTATGTCCTGGCATCTGTTTGGGGTTCTTTCGTTTTGTTGTCAAACAAATTATATCTATCTATCTATCTAATATTTTATTACAAAAGCTGCGGTTCAGGAACGAAAAATGACACTGGATATGACACAACGCTGAAACCGGTTTATCTCCAAACCAAATTCGACAACGGATGACTTAAATTATTCCAATATACATCAGTCGGAGAATCAATAAAACAAAATGAAATGTCTTTTCTATTGAAGTCTATGGAGAGTAAAGAGCTCAACCATAATTACTTCTGAGCCCATAATTTACACAAAGCGATATCAGAGGCATTTAAGATTTTAAAATCGAGATCAAACGACGTCTGGTAAAAAAATCAAATTTTACAAACTGTCTTATAAATTACATGACCTTCCTTGAATAGCTCTTGTGGTGCATGCAAGGTATGGGAAACCATTTATTATTGATACAGGAACGATTTTTTATCATACCTTGTAAACACTTGTTTTGGTGACTAACCGGTTTCGGTTTTGTGCCGTCTTCAGTGCATTTTCCCCACATTCAATAATCTGTTTGACATCCAACCGATCCCAATTCAGTGCCCAAAGACTGTACCTGCTTATATTTGCCTAACTGTACATTAACGGCATTTGCGGTTTGGTTTTAGCGATTTCCTATGGCAATGGGGTTTATAGTTGATAAAGATGCTTCCAAGTACGCATAAAAGCCGTGTTTTGCCATTACGCGCTTAACGGAGATGTAAAGAAGACACTATAAACCCAGTGAAAGCTTTGCTAACTAACTTTTATGCTTAAGACAATTCACAGGCAAGGATCAGCAGAAAATCAGAAATTACTAAATAGCTTCCGTTTAATAAGGAGAAGGAGCAGCAGGTTAGGGGGAGGATGGTGTTGGCAAACGAGATAAAACAAATAGGAATTTAATTGAAATGCGGTTGGAGTGAAGTTGAACTATATTCTAAATGTCATTTAGTGTAGGTCAAAGGACACAATTAGAATTAAGGTTTTTGGTAACAAATAAAGCAAATGTCCAATCTTACTTAGCTTTTACTCGCGGATACTATTCTAAAGAACTGTTGCTCTTAAACCTTAAAGTAAATAACTTAGACAAACTACTGTTGTTGTTGCATCACGGGGAATTTAGAAGGCTTGCTGTAAAAATACCAATACAATACTTTGTAATAACTTAAAACAGGCCAACACCTGCTAACGGTTGAAGGTAATATAGCCCAGAAGTTAGAAAGGATATTTTAATATTTTAAAGTATATTTATTTAAAAGCCCATATTTGTAATGCATACTACAACAGAGCTTGCAAAGTTTTGCAGTGTTTGTGCCACATTAGGGCATTCCATATATTGGAAGAACTTCATTGTCAACTTCATAAGTACTTGTGAAATTGAATAGTATAAAGTCGACAGGTCGCATGCAAAAAACTGGCACCAATAGGGGACTATAATGACAAACTAAATTTTAGCCTCAAAAGTACAGTAAAAAAAGGATCGAGGCGAAACAAGCTCCTTAAGCATATGACACACAACAACAGTGGCAAAATTGGGAAAACATATCAATTAAAATACTCATTAACTTCAGAAAGCAAAAACTGGGCGTAATTATAGATAAATAAAAGTAAGTTAGAACTTGTGCTCAAAGAAAATTACCAAGAAAAATCTCTGTGAAAGTGAACTCACAGCACTTATAATTGTTTTGCTCAAAAACTGCAATATCCTTAAACTAAAAAAAAGTTTTGCAAGTACATAGCAGTTGAAGGAAGAGTTAGAAAATGTGCCCAGTAAAGTTTAATCTAAATATTTTATTTTCACCGATGATCTATCTAAATAAAAGTTACGCCCTCAATTATCAGATAATGTACTGATCATTGAAGACATATGCATCTACTCCTGGACACTTTCATACCAGAGTCAAACTTTGCGAATCACCTGGTCTAAAACAAACGCTCCCCAGCAAACTTTATTGATGTCAAGTCAAAGTCCTCCACATACACGCAAAAGGCCGACGTCTGAACGTATTCGAAAGGATGAAAATTTAAAAATAAAAAACATAAGGCGTTAGAATAAACAAGTAAGGAAAGTTAAGTTCGGGTGTAACCGAACATTACATACTCAGTTGAGAGCTATGGTGACAACATAAGGGAAAATAACCATGTAGGAAAATGAACCGAGGGAAACCTTGGAATGTGTTTGTATGTGTATCAAATGAAAGACATTAAAGAGTATTTTATGAGGGAGTGGGCCATAGTTCTATAGGTGGTCGCCATTTAGGGATAGCGCCATAAAGGTGGATCAGGGTTGACTCTAGAATTTGTTTGTACAATATGGGTATCAAAAAAAAAGGTGCTAATGAGTATTTTAAAAGGGAGTGATCCTTAGTTCCATAGGTGGACGCCGTTTCGAGATATCGCCATAAAGGTGGACCAGGTGACCCTAGAATTTGTTTGTACGATATGGGTATTAAATGAAAGGTGTTAATGAGTATTTTAAAAGGCAGTGGGCCTTAGTTCTATAGGTGGACGCCGTTTCGAGATATCGCCATAAAGGTGACCCAGGGGTGACTCTAGAATATGTTTGTACAATATGGGTATCAAAAAAAAAGGTGCTAATGAGTATTTTAAAAGGGAGTGATCCTTAGTTCCATAGGTGGACGCCGTTTCGAGATATCGCCATAAAGGTGGACCAGGTGACCCTAGAATTTGTTTGTACGATATAGGTATTGAATGAAATGTGTTAATGAGTATTTTAAAAGGGAGTGGGCCTTAGTTCTATAGGTGGTCGCCATTTAGGGATAGCGCCATAAAGGTGGATCAGGGTTGGCTCTAGAATTTGTTTGTACAATATGGGTATCAAAAAAAAAGGTGCTAATGAGTATTTTAAAAGGGAGTGATCCTTAGTTCCATAGGTGGACGCCGTTTCGAGATATCGCCATAAAGGTGGACCAGGTGACCCTAGAATTTGTTTGTACGATATGGGTATTAAATGAAAGGTGTTAATGAGTATTTTAAAAGGCAGTGTGCCTTAGTTCTATAGGTGGTCGCCATTTAGGGATAGCGCCATAAAGGTGGATCAGGGTTGACTCTAGAATTTGTTTGTACAATATGGGTATCAAAAAAAAAGGTGCTAATGAGTATTTTAAAAGGGAGTGATCCTTAGTTCCATAGGTGGACGCCGTTTCGAGATATCGCCATAAAGGTGGACCAGGTGACCCTAGAATTTGTTTGTACGATATAGGTATTAAATGAAAGGTGTTAATGAGTATTTTAAAAGGCAGTGGGCCTTAGTTCTATAGGTGGACGCCGTTTCGAGATATCGCCATAAAGGTGGACCAGGGGTGACTCTAGAATATGTTTGTACGATATGGGTATTAAATGAAAGGTGTTAATGAGTATTTTAAAAGGGAGTGGGCCTTAGTTCTATAGGTGGTCGCCATTTAGGGATAGCGCCATAAAGGTAGATCAGGGTTGACTCTGGAATTTGTTTGTACAATATGGGTATCAAAAAAAACGGTGCTAATGAGTATTTTAAAAGGGAGTGATCCTTAGTTCCATAGGTGGACGCCGTAGAATTTGTTTGTACGATATGGGTATCAAATTAAAGGTATTAATGAGGGTTTTAAAAGGGAGTGGTGGTAGTTGTATAGGCGGTCGCTTTTTCGAGATATCGTGGGCCTTAGTTCTATAGGTGGACGCCGTTTCGAAATATCGCCATAAAGGTGGACCAGGGGTGACTCTAGCATACGTTTGTACAATATGGGTATCACACGAAAGGTGTTAATGAGTATTTTAAAAGGGAGTGGGCCTTAGTTCTATAGGTGGACGCCGTTTCGAAATATCGCCATAAAGGTGGACCAGGGGTGACTCTAGGATGTGTTTGTACGATATGGGTATCAAATTAAAGGTATTAATGAGGGATTTAAAAGGGAGTGGTGGTAGTTGTATAGGTGGTCGCCTTTTCGAGATATCGCCATAAAGGTGGACCAGGGGTGACTCTAGAATACGTTTGTACAATATGGGTATCAAACGAAAGGTATTAATGAGTATTTTAAAAGGGAGTGGGCCTTAGTTCTATAGGTGGACGCCTTTTCGAGATATAGCCATAAAGGTGGACCCGGGGTGACTCTAGAATATGTTTGTACGATATTGGTATCAAATTAAAAGTATTAATGAGAGTTTTAAAAGGGAGTGGTGGTAGTTGTATATGTGAAGGCGTTTGCCAGATATCGACCAAAATGTGGACCAGGGTGACCCAGAACATCATCTGTTGGATACCGCTAATTTATTTACATATGTAATACCTGCAAAGATTTCAAGGGTTTTTATTTCGCCCTGCAGAACATTTTCATTTTCTTCTACTTAATATGGTAGGTGTCACAACCATTTTACAAAGTTTTTTCCAAAGTTATATTTTGTGTCAATAAACCAATTCAATTACCATGTTTCATCCCTGTTTTCGTATTTGGTATAGAATTATGGCATTTTTTTCATTTTTCGGAATTTTTGATATCGAAAAAGTGGGCGTGGTCATAGTCGGATCTCGTTCATTTTTTACACCAAGATAAAGTGCATTCAGATAAGTACGTGAACTAAGTTCAGTAAAGATATGTCGATTTTTGCTGTAGTTTTCGTGTTAACGGCCATGCGGAAGGACAGACGGACGACCGTGTATAAAAACTGGGCGTGGCTTCAACAGATTTCGCCCATTTTCATAGAAAGCAGTTAGCGTCATTAAATCTATGCACCTACAAAATTTCAAAAGGATTCGTAAATTTTTGTTCGATTTATGGCATTAAAAGTATACTAGACAAATTAATAGAAAAAGGGCGGAGCCACGCCCATTTTGAAATTTTCTTTTATTTTTGTATTTTGTTGCACCATATCATCATTACTGGAGTTGAATTTTGACATAATTTACTTATATACTGTAAAGATATTAAATTTTTTGTTAAAATTTTACTTAAAAATTTTTTTTTTTTTAAAGTGGGTGTGGTCCTTCTCCGATTTTGCCAATTTTTATTACGCGTACATATAGTAATAGGAGTAACGTTTCTGCCAAATTTCATCATGATATATTCAACGAATGCCAAATTACAGTTTGCAAAAGTTTTAAATTACCTTCTTTTAAAAATGGGCGGTGCCACGCCCATTGTCCAAAATTTTACTAATTTTCAATTCTGCATCATAAGTTCAACTCACCTACCAAATTTCATCGCTTTATCTGTCTTTGGTAATGAATTATTGCACTTTTTCGGTTTTTCGAAATTTTCGATATCGAAAAAGTGGGCATGGTTATAGTCCGATTTCGTTCATTTTAAATAGCGATCTGAGATGAGTGCTCGGAAACCTACATACCAAATTTCATCAAGATACCTCAAAATTTACTCAAGTTATCGTGTTAACGGACGGACGGACGGACGGACATGGCTAAATCAAATTTTTTTCGATCCTGATGACTTTGATATATGGAAGTCTATATCTATCTCGATTCCTTTATACCTGTACAACCAACCGTTATGCAATCAAACTTAATATACTCTGTGAGCTCTGCTTAACTGAGTATAAAAGTGGCCACTAGACAAACCCTACTTCTGACAGATATTTGAAACTTGTTTGTAAAAAGCTAAGTAATCACATAGGTACAACAGCCAAAGACAAAACTTTAAACCAACCAAATCAACAAACACACAAGGAAGGTCAAACTACTAAAATTATGGACTTCTACTTGCCACAGCTAACCACATCAGTTGATCAGTAAAAACCACCAAAGTTTCTGAATTAAAACACAACACACATATAGATAAACAATATACAAACATTCAATTTGACAGTAGCTGCTCATGTTCCTACGAACTATAAATATATGATAATGGACAACAAGAGATCAGAACGAAAAATTACAGTGATGGTGGCGCAACGTCGAAACCAGTTTGTCCCTAAACCAAACTTGACAAGGGATGACCAAAAATCGTTCCAATAAACATCAGTTATCCGTCTGTCGGAAAAATTAACAAAACAAAACGAATCATATAAACAATCCGAATCTCCCTATTGCTCTATAGAAAACGGCCATTGGTATATGAGCTCGGTGGCGGCATATTATAAGACAGATTCCTTTTATAAAGCATTTTTTAAGGTTCACTACTGTTGAAAACTTCCTTGAAGTCTTCTTGCCTTCCAGGCCCTTTACCTGAGTCAATAACTATGCTAAAAAACAGAACAAATCATTTCACATATTTACGGCTTGCCCTAATGCCTGTTATTATTTTGAAACTTTTCTGGATATTACGTACGAACAAGCAATCAACGAACCAGCTTTGAACCAATCATTTTTGCGGTCAAGTTTGCAGAAACGTTTTTTGTTATTTTATTAATTTTTTTCAGTGCATTGGAATGGAAGCGCATCTGCCTGCAACCATAAATAATAATTTGCAACACATTTTCATACCACTTTATATACTTAAATGAAAAAATTTTCATTTGCAAACTTGCATATCTATGTATATGTATGTTTGTTTCTGTGGCCTAAATGTGCCCCTTTCTGATTTAAAAAAATGTTCTAAATGCTAAAAAAATTTTAGTAAATGTGACCCGGCCTATGAAAAGGTGGCTTATGACTCAAAAAAAAATTGTGAGAAACAGCTGTTAACAGTCATAATTTCATTTTTTTTTCATTATATCGTTTCTCTTTTAACTTTTGTTTTTTATCTTTTATCCTTTATCCTTTATCGTTTATCTTTCATCTTTAAAATTTTATTGTTTATCTTTTATCTCTACTCTTTTATATTTTAGATTTTATATTTTATATTTTATCTCTTTTCCTTTTTTCTTCTATCTTTCACCTTTTTTGTCTTTTATCTTTTGTCGTGTATCTTTTATCTTTAATCTTTTATCATTTATCTTTTTTCTTTTATCATTTATAATTTTTTATCTTTTGTCTTTCATCTTATATCTTTTATCTTTTATCTTTTAGGTTTTATCTTTTATTTCTATTTTTATACTCAGCGTGCTTTGCACACATAGTATATTAACTTTGATTGGATAACGGTTGGTTTTACAAGTATAAAGGAATCTAGATAGATATAGACTTCCATATATCTAAATCATCAGCGTCGAAAAAAAAATTGATTGAGCCATGTCAGTCCGTCCGTCCGTCCGTTAACACGATAACTTGAGTAAATATTGAGATATCTTCACCAAATTTGGTACGTGAGCTTACCTGGACCCAGAATAGATTGGTATTGAAGATGAGCGAAATCGGATAATAACCACGCCCACTTTTTATATATATAACGTTTTCGAAAACACAAAAAACCTGATTATTTAGTAAATAATATACCTAGAATGTTGAAATTAGAGGTGTGGACTTATTTGGAGAGTTTTGATAAAAATTTGAAAAAATTTGTTAAAATGGGAGTGGAACCGCCCATTTGTGATAAAATAAATTTTACAAATATTATTAATCATAAATCAAAAATCGTTAAACCTATCGTAACAAAATTCGGCAGAGTGGTTGCTCTTGCTATAGGGAATGCTTTGAAGAAAAATTAACGAAATCGGTTAAGGACCACGCCCACTTTTATATAAAAGATTTTTACAAGGATCGTGGACAAATAAAATAAGCTATATCTTTGCAAAAAGAGCTTTATATCAATGGTATTTCATTTTCCAAGTGGATTTATATCAATAAATAGGAAAAACTTCAAAATTTAAAAAATGGGCGTGCACCGCCCCTTTTATGACTAAGCAATTTTCTATATTTCGGGAGCCATAACTCGAAGAAAACTTAGCGGATCGTAATAAAATTGGGTACACAGATTTTCCCTATAGCAGGACATATTTCTAAAAAAAATGGACGAGATCGGTGAAAGACCACGCCCACTTTTTTGTGAAAGATTTTTAAAAGGGTCGTCGACTAGAATAATAAGCTATAATTTAGCAATAAATAGTTTTGAATCAATGATATTTCCCTTATCAAGTTTTGTTGTAAGAGGAAATGGGGAGACATTTTTGTAAACGGGCGGTGCCACGTGTTATGTAGAAAAGTAATTTATCTGAAATGAAATGTGCAATTGAAGCTCACGTTGAGTATATAATGTTCGGTTACACCCTAACTTAGACACCTTTACTTATTTCTTTTGTATTTATTATCTTTTATACTTAATCATTCAACTTTCATCTTGTTTCTTATATCTTTTATTTTTTATCTTTTCACTTTTTCTTCTACCTTTTATACTTTATATTTTATTTTTAAGTTTTTATCTTTTATCTTTTACTTTTTAACTTTAATCTTTTGTCTTTTCCCTTTATCTTTTTTATTTAAACTTAAATCTCTTATCTTTTGTTGTTTATTTTTAATGTCTTTTTGATACAATTTTATCCAATTATCATAAAGTATCATTCCATATGCATCATTTAAATGCACTGTACCGTTCCAGGCTCCATATGTTCCTATATGTTGTTCCATAATATTTTATGCGCAATTGATTAAATTAACACAAAATCCTCAGAAACCATAAAATATGTAAATAAGTGCAAACAGGCATGGCAGAATTTGTCTTATTAAAAAAAAAAAAGTTATGAAAAAATTATTTAAACTAAGGACAAAACTGTAATCGGCTGCGCCTAAGACCGTATGCCTCTCATTAATTTGACCGAAAATGAACCGACTCTTAAGGAAACGTGGAAATTTCTAAAAAATGTATAGAAAATTTAGTGTTGCTCAACACATATGGATTTGGCTAAATCGACTTGCACATTTGCTAGATTTTTTCGCGTTTTTGTTATAAAAAATGCATTACTCTCATTTTATGAAGGGTATACAAATGTAATTAATGCGCCTGCAAGTATGCTACGCACGAGCTTTTCCAATTTAAACTGCATTATGCGGTCAGCAAAATATAAACAATTACAAAAAAGGGCTCAATATTTACAATGAAGAAAAAGCTATGAAAAAATCAGGATAAATTAAATTTTGCAATTGCAAAAAAATTACACAAAAAAACCAACAGTTCATGCGATGACGTTGCCCTCTAAAGTATGGTTGCAGGGCATGCAAAGTTCAATATTACTTAAGCTCGCACTTATTTTATGGTTCTCCTTTGTTTGTGCGCATAAATCAGTTGATGCTTTTGATTTTAATTTATACGAGCATGAATTTTTATATGAAAAGATACATTGTACATACAGGGCCGGCTCTACCATAACGCGAACTACGCGAACCACCTAGATCACCAAGTTCTAGGGCGCACCAAATTCGATAAACACTTTTGTACTAAAAATCCATTTTGCAAAAAAAAGCAGCTTTCTGTAACTAAGACATTTTTGGAGGACATGAAAAAATTGTGGTTGATGCGAAAATAGTCGCTCAGGATCTTGGTGTGATTACTAATTTGAATAATCGAAAAGACCACGGAAAAGGACAAAACAATTTTCGTATGAAGGAGATGACGAACAAATTGTAGATAAAAAGCAAAAATTCAAAATAAGTTTTTATTTTTCTGTTTTGGATACTGCTATCAATTCCATCGATGAGCGATTTGTGCAACTGAAAAATATGAACTCTGTTTTTGGATTTTTGAACGATGTCCACAATTTGTTGAATGAGAGTAAAGAAACAATTTTGAAAAGTTGCCAGAATCTAGAAAAAGCTTTAAATTCAATGAATCGAAAGATATAGATGCTGCATATTTATGTGATGAATTAAAAGCTATCGCACGAAGAGTTCCAGAGTCATTCAACCCTCTTGATGTTCTTAATTATATTTTACAGCACAACTTGTCTGGTCTCATGCCCAATTTAGTTGAAGCTATACGTATTTTGTTGACGATATCAATGTCGGTTGCGAGTGGCGAGCGTAGCTTTTCGAAACTGAAATTAATCAAAACGTACTTGCGTTCGACCATAACTCAAGAAAGGCTTGTAGGTTTAGCAATGCTATCAATAGAGCAGGGAATTGCGCAAAAATTAGGTTTAAGTAAAATTATATCAACTTTCTCTGAGTTGAAGGCGCGGAAAATGAAGTTTTAGTAAACTCTAAGATAATTAAAAATACTTTTGTGTG